>NC_092378.1:19925464-20574214 GCF_030028105.1 Mobula birostris
AAGTTAGGGGTGAGAGGTAATCAGAATGTGAATGGAAAAAGAGAGACTGGGGAGTATATTGCTACAACCCCTCAGTGACACTGGCACTGAGGGTGTCAACTTTTTATTAAGTGTTGTTAGGAATTAAATAGATGGCAATAGGCAAAAAAAAAACAATTACCCAGATGTTCAGAATTTCTGGTTCACTAATGGCCACATTCAAATAGTGTAGTTGAGTATAGCATTTGTTAACGTGTGGGTTCAAGGACTGAACTTCACCTCTCATAAGATCAACCTGTGAATTTTGAAAAAGGACAATTTATAACTTCCAAAACAGGCCACTGCCATCCAAAAAAGAATTCAGATTGCTTTTCAAAAGTGACCTCTGAATGGTGCTTTTCCATAAAAAGGCTCAATTAATAAGCTATAATTGTCATCAAGTTACCTAATCTACCAAACTGCCCACAAATACATTAAAATACGTAGAAAATTTTATGTTGGAAAGTACTTAATAACATTCAAAGGTTTTATGAAATGTTTTACTATGGTATTAGCTATATAAATGTAAGTTACTTTTATAGATCAAGCAAGATCATCATTTGAATTCTAATTGGAAAGCTGCTTAAAAAATCAAAAGCAGTTGTGAGTTTTGATGCATGATTTTCTCAAAATGGTATTATAGTGTAATACTAAGTCGTGCTTTTTCTTGTTGAAAAATCCTATTGGGAACTTACAAATTAAACCTCACTATGAGCAATGTAACATGTAATTCGATTGTGCATGCCTTAATTGCACTGTTTCACGTTGTTGTGAGTGGCTTAACTTGATCATCACAAACTGGCCAAAATCAGAACTGAAATTCCATGTGAGGATCACAATATACGAAATCTCAGCTCTAGAATGTTGTAGGATTTTCCAAGGGCAGTATAAGAGCATAAGACATGGGAGCAGAATTAGGCCTTTTGGCCCATCAGATCTGCCCCACCATTTCATCATGGCTGATCTATTTCCCTCTCAACCCCATTCTCCTGCCTTCTCCCTGTAATCTTTCACATCCTGACTAATCAAGAACCTATCAAGCTCCGCCTTAAATACACTCAATACTCCACAGTCACCTGCAGCAATGAATTCCACAGCTTCATTATGATCCAAGCTCAACAATAAGGTTAGAGGTTGCGATATTTTTATAATTCAAGTGCCAGGCATTGATGAGAAAATATCTAGCCTGCATCTCTTGATATTACCATTGCCGAATCACAGATCATCAACATTAAGTAAGTCCTCTTTAATCATGAAATTAACTTCACCAACCACATGAATAGTATGGCTACAAGGGCATTTCACACACTGTGTATATATTCAGTGGTGACACCTCACTTAAGTGTACAAAGACATTCTTCCATCTACTAGTCAGTCTTGGGAGTATAAGGAGTAATATTCATGCATCTAAATATGTGCAACATCAATAATACAAATTCAGAAGCAACCCACCTGAATGTTGTGCATAAGACATCCTAAACGTTCCCTTCTCCGCTGACATACTGATGGTAGTGTACACTGTCTGTTGCATGCAGTTGTAGCAATATGATAGGTAGTGAGAATACTGCCCACTATAAACACCCTTATAAAGAAAACAAGTATATTATGCACTGTAAACAGTGTTATAAACATATCACCATTTCTTCACTATTACTGGATTAACATCTGGAACACTGTCAGCACCAGAGGAATATCACTAAAAATACACCTCTTCAAAACGGTGGTTTACCATCACCTCATGGGCAGCTTGGGAGGGTCAGGAAATGCTGACCTTTCCATCCTGTGAATGTTTACAAAGGATTAACACTTTGGTCTCTGTGAAGCACTGAGACAAGTTCGATTTCAGAGAGGCACTTCGTTATCTTGTTTTTAACCATTAATTTTATTAAAACCACTGCTTTGTACATGGCCCAAGTGTGCTTCTTCATAAATATCAATTTTAATATGGTGGGTCAGGTCTCTGAAATAGGCAGTGATGACTGAATGCCGTTAATCATAACAAATTGCTAACAGTGGATCATTGTTCCATACGATAGGCATCCGTTAGTCTCGTGAGACCATGGATTTGAGCCTTGGAAAGTTTCCAGGGCGCAGGCCTGGGCAAGGTTGCATGGAAGACCAGCAGTTACCCATGCTGCAAGTCTCCCCTCTCCACGCCACCAATGTTGTCCAAGGGAAGGGCATTAGGACCCATGCAGCTTGGCACCAGTGTCATCGCAGAACACTGTGTGGCTAAGTGCCTTGCTCAAGGACACAACAGGCTGCCTCAGCTGAGGCTCGAACTCATGACTTTCAGATCACTAGGCTGACACCTTAACCACTTGGCCACGCGCCAACACAATAAAATAATACAATAAAACTTTAGAAATATCCCCTTGATGTTCAGAAATTCTTGTCTGAGTTGAACCAAAATTCTAGTGGTAGGCAATGACATTATTAAATCCACAGGCAATTTTTAATTGTGCAGTGCAGCATTTCTAGCTGCATCTTATTTCATTGTCTGTGTTTAACCTGCATCTGTGGGAAGTTGCAAAGGCTGAATGTTGCTGCCATTGGCCCGATTTATCAACATGTTATGGTGGCCCTGCAGCTGTAATGAGGGCCTATGGGAGAATTCGACAGAATTTTAGAACCTTGGTTGAAATAAATTAAAACTGCTATTTAAAATATGGAACCATAGAACACTACAGCACAGTACAGGCCCTTCGGCCCCCGATGTTGTGTTGACCCATATAATCCTTTAAAAAGTACTAACCTGTCTTTCATTTTTCTCAGTTTTACTATTTTCTGATGTAGTCGGATGATATCCGCAATTAGCAGACATGCCCTGGCAAACACGAGGAATTCTGCAGATGCTGGAAATTCAGGCAACACACATCAAAGTTGCTGGTGAACGCAGCAGGACTGACGAAGGGTCTCGGCCCGAAACGTCGACTGTACCTCTTCCTAGAGATGCTGCCTGGCCTGCTGCGTTCACCAGCAACTTTGATGTGTGATGCCCTGGCAATATTACTTGAAGCTTCAGCCTGGTGGTCCGAATTATTTGAAATGGGTCTTTGCTGGACTGTGTTTTGTTTGAAGTCGTCATTTCAATTTGATTTTGAAACTCCTTCCTAAATCCATTTCAGCCACCCATTTTGTTTTAAAACGGAAATCTTCTACGCCTTTTCTAAGCCATTGTTAAATCTGATCTTCCCCCTCAGTTTTAATTTATGAAGTATTATCTGCGACGTTTGGGTCAATTGATTTCACTTCCTGTGGAAAACATTTCCTGGAAGCGTACTTAATTTATTCTTAGTGTTTTATATTTGATATATTTTATACGGGTATTGGGTTATTACTACGGGAAGGGGGCGGGCAGATAACCCACAGTGAAGATGTCCCTAAGATCTGCTGTTTCGGGCCGGAGTAGACATCAGATTTAAATGTGCTTAATTGGCCCCAGTGTTGGCATATTCCTCGTTTGTTCTTGTCAGACCAAATGCTTAATGAGATTTAACGCTTTTAATCCTTCACCAAAAGGAGTTCCTGACAAGTACTTTCTCCCGGTATTCAATCTGACGAAATCCGCCAAAATTACTGACACAACCCCGTGTTCGCCAATAAAGATTAAAACAGCGTTAAAGTTGAGCAAGTGCTGCTCCCTAAAACAAATACCGTACAATTATTAGGATCTGAATCCACAATACTGTTTCAAATAAAAGCATATTTTAAATAATGCGCCTTTATTTCTCTCCATTTTCTACCATGTTTAAATCACAGACCAAGACAGTGGCATGCCTGCATGAAGTAAACACCCCTTATGTGTTTGTAGTTCACCCCATGAAAATGTATCGTAAATAATCTTAAAGCAACTGCAAACAAAATACGCGATTGCTTTTATCTGATCTTTTTTTACTTCCGGATTAGAATAGGGTTGATTTAATTCGTTTCTGAAGCACATCTTTTTGTACATCAGTTTTACTCGTTTGTACTTCAATCGAAAATGTAACTAATAACGCACGTACAGCATTAACGACCAAGTGCGAAATGTTTCTGCGGAATTGAACAAGGGATTCGGTGGTCACGTGCCTTTCATTTGGTTAACAGCTGATAAAATGCAGTCTAAGCTATAAAATTAGCATTCCATCCTGAACAGTGCGGAGATGTATTCGTATAATTTACGTCTTTATTTGTTCAAACCCGATAATATTTCCAATCGTTGCATGGTGTTCGAAGATTTTCTGCATGTGAAACCTTTAAACTTGGCTTCCGTAACGTTCAATCTGTTATTGTAAAATAATATCTGGCATATTAACCGGGACGACAAGGTTATTTCGTGGCCAAACTTTGATAAAATTCTGCTCAATTACAGAATATATCTGGACTTTAACTACTCTGTATCAAGTAGCATGCTATCCTTGATGAACATTGGCATTAAATTCAAACAGTTTCCATCTTAACGAAGAGTAATCTAAGTCAATGAAAGTGAAATGCGTTAAAATGGGATATTGAAGGCCACGAACAAAATAATTCCAGTTGGATACTATAATAGTAAACAGTTGGTGCGTTTGCACTTTCGCTATTAAATAAGAAGTGAACCAGAACCATACATTTGGTATTAAGACGTTGACTTTATTAAAGTAACATATTTGATAGAAATATACAGTAGGTTTTAAATCATACAAACCTCGTACGAAAGTCAAAGACTTCCACACCATCGGTGTCGGCTCTTCTACGAAAACGTGTGTCAATATATAACATGTGTTAATCTATAATTACATTTAGATAGGGGTGCATATGTCGAGCTGAAGTGCGGGAATGTATTAAATTATGCTCGACCAAATGCCGATATTAATCACTGCTTTACGTTTTTTAAAGAAAATATTTGCACTATTAATATCGAACGGTTGTTGCTGGATCTGACGTATTCAGAGATCCATCTCTAGTATCTTCTCGTGGGCGCACGGAAAAGATAAAATTGTAAGTGTGGTCAACTCGGCGATAATGCCATTTGCAGAGATGGTTCGGGTGCCTTTTTTTCCGAGGAATAGGGTCAGCCAGCATTTCAAGGATGAACTTGCATAAAGTTTCTGCGGAATTTCATTTAATGAACTCCCTGAGCAAGACAGTAACTGTAACCAGTCTGAGCATAAAGATCAAGACCTCGGGGAATTCGTACCAATGTTATTCAGCCGTTGTTTCCATCGTTGCGATATTGTAGGATTTCACGGGAAACTATATTTAGCTCTAGTTTACTTTAGACCATTTTGAATTCCGTGAAAAATAACATGAATCGAATTGTCTACTTTTTTTCTTGAAAATGCAACTTCGTTGAGGTATTACTGAAAGGAAGGCGGATGACGATGTTTGGTAGTTTGGAGTCGCTCCTGTTCCATTCTGTGCCACAGGTAAACAGCGGCCTGTAAGGGTTGAAGAAAGAGACTCTGATTTCATGGCATGGTTTCCAGTATTTACGGCTTAAGGATTTTTGACAAAGGCATCTTAAAATGACGTCGAAATTAAAGCAATTCAATATTTTTCTCGATTTAGTTTTATCACCAATTAATTATTATTGATGAATATTTGTCAAGATGTTTTCGTTTTGAATTCATGAAAATGCAGTATTTTATTTAAATGCGTCACAGAATCTCTCGGTTCATTTTCCCCTGACTATATCCTAGAACGCAAACACGAGGAAATCTGCAGATGCTGAAATTTCAAGCAACACACATATATGGTTTCAGTCATGTGTCACACAGAGGGATGGATGCGTAACACCTATGGTTCCCCCCCCCCTTTTTGCACTGAATACTGGATTTTCTAACTCTCCAAGAAATAAATTCCAAATCAATATTTAGAGCGGTTACAAATTCTGCACTTTTATTGATTCTGTAGACGATCCGATGCACTTTGAGCCAATACATGCCAATCTTAAGTTTGAATTTTACTGATAATAGAGTCGAGGGCGTCAAAATAAACAACTAGTGTTTAAATAGGGCAGAGATTCCTTGAACTCCGCAACTGGTTGTTAGTTAACTCCTGTATTAAATTATGGGCATAAACTCCAAGTTACTATGTGCACGAAATTGGTAAATTCACCTCAACTTGCTTAATTTTAATGGGCTTGCACAGTACAAAAGTAGTACGGCAAACATGTCACATTGCATAGAATCAAAAGGGCTTCGTATCCGGGCATTTACTTTCCCCCTTTAAAATTGAGGTTTATTACATTATTACAGGTGGAAACCTACTAACTCAAATAAATATGAAAACATATGAATTCAGTGAAGCATTGCAGTATGTCTATTATTTTAATGTCTGTTTGTTAGTTTCAGATTCTCCAGGGTGATATTAATGGACCTGAATGTGGGATTAAGTTGCATTTAAAATCAATTAGATTTACTGGCGAGATCCATGTTAAATGTCCCAAAGTAACAGTGGTGTAATAAAACTAACGGGAAAATGAGGTTAATATTATCAATGGCAGTACAGCGAGTTGACTCCGCAGCCCGTAGACTCACTTTCGGAGACTCCCCAGTTTACCTTCTAATGTATTATTTGTTTACTTTTTATTATTATTTGCACGATTTATTCTTTTTCGCACATTGGGATGTTTGCGGTCTTTGTTTTATGTGTGTGTGTGTGTGTGTGTGTGTGTGTGTGTGTGTGTGTTGTGTGTGCGTTTGTGTGTGTGTGTGTTGTGTGGATTCTATTGTGTTTCTTTGTTTTATCAGCGCCTGCAAAAAGATGAATCTCAAAGTTGTACACGGCATAGTACTTTGATCATAAATTTTCTTTGAACTTTGAAGTAACTTTGAACTGTGGATAAAAACCAATATGGGACCTTAGACAAAAGCTTTAAAAATGACGGTTGTTGTGAAGAAGAGTACTCCGAGGTATTCCGAGTAAAACAACACTTGATTTTAGACAAAACTATTTCCGATGTCGCTGTACATCGGAGAATTGTGAGCGACTTTGTAAAACCATCTCGTCATACGCTTGTAATGGATTTTTCCGTCACCGCGCTCATTCAGACATCTACCATGTAGGTTTTGTTTGATTGCGAAGAGGTGGCCGCTAATTGACCAGGCTGTTCATCAGAACTGACTGGCAACTGACCTGTAGATCCCTTGCTTCCTTCGCTGCCGAGTTCTTAGCAACTAAGTGTGTCCACTTTTCCAAAACTGAGATCAAAGAGCAGTCTAATGGACTGCGACAGAAAACTGGACAGCTCTTCTGCAGGTTCAGAGGATTTGGCAGCCACGTGAACTGCCTGAACTTATTACAAAAAAAATATTGACAACATCTCATCTCTGAGATAGTGAAAATAAAAGTGCAGAAGTAATTGCATAGACAGCCAACACATACTTAGGTTTTCCTTGTTATCTTTCATGTTTAGTAATCGGTAAATGTTGCGCTAATTTAGCGAGTTTGCCGCCTCATTATTTCGCATTGGGATATAGGGCGTTGATTTAATTTATCTAACCTGCATGATCGAACGTACAATCCGACTATTTACAAAGATCAAATAATTTATTGCCGTCGATCCTCCGTAAAACGAGGCAGGGGCACGGATTTGGTGAGATCGTGAGGGGTCGGAACGCTCATAATCAGTTCGATCGAGAGTGGAGAGTGGTCCAGTGCTTGTCCGTCCTGTGTGATTGATAAAGTGCCTATGTCCTGGGTTTGGGATTTTGCCGCTGAACATTATTTCAGCCCTAAACTTCATCCATCAGGACAAGCGTGCCCCACCCCTTCTCCACACATTGGGCTGGAGGCAGCCAACATCAGTCAGCAGAACTTCAGAGCGAGCGCAGGGTAATGCAGCATCTATAAAGTGCACCATTCCCATATTTACCGCGTGCTGCGGATGACAAAGTTACAACGGGATGGCCACATCGCGGAGTTCCGCAGACAGAGTCCCTATTCGGTGCCAATATTACTGATACCCGGTAAGATCTGAAGCACCCCTCCTCAGTCATGGGTACCGGCAACTGACAAGCCGAAAGTACCATTCAATGGGATTTTTTCTACAGACCATGACCGATCTGACCAGGATCCGGATTAACGCGTTTTAATATGAACTCCGCATTCTGGCTGTCCCTGCCTTTGATCGTTTCGTGGATCGCACCTCGAGTTTACTCGTCATGGTGGTAAGTTATTCAATCGGCCAGAATTTCAAGAATAACAACAAATACCATGCGCTAAGCGATACGACGTGTGTCTAACACCCAATAACTGCGGTATAAGCACCTGATAGTTTAGGTCTCACACTAGGAAATGTCTCGAGTTTCTTCGCGGCTGCATCTCCTTTCTGGGGGTGGGGGGCACTTGGTAAAACTTACATTTTGTGGCGGAGTGTGTTATAACTTATTTTATGATGTCTTCACTTGAAGCGCTGTTAACCTATTCCCCACTTTTGTGAACTAGGAACGAATTAAGTTTCTTGTCATATATTAATTCAATTCCTATCATCGAATGAATGGTTATTTCACGTAATAGCATGAAGCTTCATGCTTTGTAACCCGGAAATTGAAAAGTTTGACGCCTGTTTTCAGATGTTAGCACGGTTTTGGCTTTACCGGGGGAGAGAGCGCTGGAGATCTATTTCTGGCGGATTAGTCTAATTTGTTGGACTGTCGAAATGCTTTGATTCGAGAGTTTTGCTGTTGTATAATGCCCAAAACCGTTGGTCGTTTTTAGTTCATTGGCATTAAATACCTAAGTTTCCGAGTTAAACAAAAACGGCTTCGGCATCACTTTGCAGGACAGGCTATAGCAATTCCAGAAAGCCGGCTGCACCACATCTCTCAAAGCAACTGGTGAGGAATAAAGACTAGCCTTGCTCACATTGAGTATCGGAATAAAATAATGCCTTGAGGATGCCAAAGTATTTTCTGTTTGAAAATTCACTTCCCCCTCCTGAATGAATAGGAAATGTTCGTGTAAGTGAGAGTTCTCCGTTATGCCCTTTGTGAGTTACTGGAAGTCCAGACATGCAAATGGCGGTCTCCAGATTACCCAACATTGTGCTTTTTCCACCCACCTCATCTGGCCAGAGAATAGACACTGCCACTTTTTCTTTGACACTTTCTTGATATAACTAAAGAGAATCAAAATTATTTCTTTAAGGGCATCAATTTTGTATCATTACCCATATTCCATATTTCATAAGCAAAGGAAGCCTTATATTTATTTTTAGATTTTAGTTTATTCCTAATACCTTCCCAGAAACATTTCAATTATTTTGGACTCTAGTTTTGAGATAAACATTAACCACAACAGATTTTAGATATCTAAAGCTACATTCATCTAGTGTGTTTTTTCTTTTATGTAATCTTTATTGATCAACAGATGAAAATAAAGATGGCCAGATCCTATGATGCTGATGTAATGACTTTTAAACTAAGTCAGTTCTTAAATAGTACCCTGTTCACTCAATTATGAACAAATCATCAACAAATGCTTATTGATACGTATTCAAAATCAGCACTTGATTACAGGTGGACATTTTAGAGGTCTACTAGGTAAACGTCTGACTTGATAAGGAGAGAGGATCCATTGAGGGAACCAGGTACGAAGCTCCCCTGGTGTGTGTTGCATCTGCAGAATCTCTCGTGTACATTGAACAACTGCGTTGGCTTTGTTAATGTAATGGTTTTCTAGAGCCCTTGTGCCTCAGTGCCATTACACAAACACATCAGAATTAACTCTGTTTAGTCCACATACTCCTGCAGGAGAAGCATAGAAAGCTGAAATGCTTGAGCTGCAGCTTAGATGAGGCAATCCATGAGAATTGCCAAGCAGTGGCTACAGAGGGATCACTCAATCAATGTCAAGGTTCCATCTAAATATCGTATCAGCTATTGGGCTTAATGGCCAAGGATTTATTGGATTTTATTCGTCAATCTGGAGAAAATGGGGAATAAATTATATTTCACAAATGAAGCTAGAAATTAGAAGAACATCTTTCCCCTGATGCAGAGCAAATGCTTAGAATTAATACTTTTGGTTATTACTAACTAATGTAGCTGCATAGAAATGGTAGAATTTTTGAATGATTAGCTAGATTGGCTACATCAAGAATTTATGTTGTATTATGGGCATGAAATCGTCCCTAAGTACATACCCACCAACCACTTTGCTGGTTCAATGAGATACACTATACATATGAAAACAGGCATTGATGCTTTTGAGAGTTGATCATTTTTCATTCATCAGAAGGAGCGGGTGTATGGAATGGAGTGGGGAAGAGGAAAGGAAAAGAGGAAGAAGAGGAGGGTGTGAGGGTGGAGTGGAAGGGGAGTGAAGGAGACGTAAGTAGATGTTCATCATTATTGAACAATACATGGAATACCTTGAACATGGCAGTCTCTGGTTATCTTTACCAACCCTGGCAGGTACATGGGTGCCCTTGGAACTCGGGTAATTTGTGACAATATCCCAGGTTTGGTGAGCAGACAGCGACAGCTTTGTCATAAGCACCCTGATACAATGCAGTCAATTGGAGATGGAGCCAAAGAATGGATCGCAGAATGTCAACATCAATTCCGCCATCACCGCTGGAACTGTAATACATTGGACCGAGACCACACACTATTTGGTAGAGTCATGCTCAGAAGTAAGTAAATTACAGAATCTGCAGAGGACATGTTCTGAAATGTACTTTCCCTTCCCCATAACCGCCCTGATAAGTCATTTCTGTAATGTGGTCTTTGTAGAGCTGGAGTTCAAAAAGAAAGCCAAGAAACATAATGACACCCTAATTGGCCACGTTACACTGTTACCAGTACTGTTTGTCTCAGTCACAGTAAAGTTAGCCAGGGTGGAGTTTTGTTCTCAAGTGTGCTAACTCACTGTCATATCCATTAAAAAGTTAGGAGAATGAATTTGCGCTTGTCAAGATTGTAAAAGTCTGTTACATGTTGGATTATCTCAAACCACCAGAAAAAGCTTTAGTATGTCCAATTCTTTCCAAGGGCTGAAATATGATTCTTTTGTGAAGAAAGTTATCTTTGTACTCAACATAACTATAAACTTGGTTATGTGGTTAACTCAATTTTTATAAAAAATCATATTAAAGATTTTTTGATGTAAGGTCATTATCCTGAAATATTAAATTGGTTTCTTTCTCCTCAAACACTGCCTAATCTGTTGAGGAATTCTCTCAATCCCTGATTCAATTAATGATATTCAACTTTTAGACACAATGGGTTCTTAATTGTACTGTGAAAACTTTATTTATGGAACTATTGTAGTTAACTATAATGATTTCTCAATTGAAGCTAGAAATTAATAGAACATCTTTCCCCTGATGAGGAGCAAGTGCTCAGAATTAATACTTTTGGTTATTACTGAATGATGTAAGCTGCACAGAAATGGTAAAATTTTTGAATGATTGGCTAGATTGGTGGGCACACACAGCAGGTTGAGCATCAGTAGTAGATGCTGCCTGACCTCAGTACAAGCGTTACCCTAACTGTGTTATATTTGAAATAAGTATGCATCAAGCTGCAAGTAAGCCACAAGTGAATAAGGCTTTTGAGTGGTTCAGGTAGTCAAAGCAATAGAAAGTTTACTACTAAGTTTTCCATTAATCCCTAGCAGTAAGGATTTTCCTAATACTCTGTAAATATTGCAGAGTAATTTGAATTCTGATGGTTATTACATTTACGTTAATTATTATTACATTAATTATTAATTACATTAATTAATTAATTACATTTAATTTACATTAATTTACATCTTCTATTACTTTGTATTATGGCTGTGAGACTAAGTACAGCTTCAGTGCTGTATTTAAGTGTGCTGGCAATACCACTGTTGGCTGAATTAAAGGTGGTGACGAATTGGCATGTAAGAGGTTACTGATTAGTCATAGTCATAGTCATAGTCATACTTTATTGATCCCGGGGGAAACTGGTTTTCGTTACAGTTGCACCATAAATAATAAATAGTAATAGAACCATAAATAGTTAAATAGTAATATGTAAATTATGCCAGTAAATTATGAAATAAATCCAGGGCCAGCCTATCGGCACAGGGTGTCTGACCCTCCAAGGGAGGAGTTGTAAAGTTTGATGGTCACAGGCAGGAATGACTTCCTATGACGCTCTGTGCTGCATCTTGGAGGAATGAGACTCTGGCTGAATGTACTCCTGTGCCCACCCAGTACATTACGTAGTGGATGAGGAGACATTGACCAAGATGGCATGCAACTTAGACAGCATCCTCTTTTCAGACACCACTGTGAGAGAGTCCAGTTCCATCCCCACAACATCACTGGCCTTAAGAATGAGTTTGTTGATTCTGTTGGTGTCTGGTACCCTCAGCCTGCTGCCCCAGCACACTACAGCAAACATGATAGCACTGGCCACCACAGACTCGTAGAACATCCTCAGCATCTACAATCTGCGAGCTAACATTCAAGAATTCTTTATAACTCATGCCCAGTATTATTTTTATTTACACAGTTCATCTTCTTTTACACATTAGTTTTCTGTCAGTCTTTGTTTATGCATAGTTTTCATAAAATTCTAATGTCTTTCCTTTTTCCTGTAAATGCCTGTAAGAAAATGAAACTCAATATACGGTAGCATATTTTGATGATAATAAATTATTTTACTTTGCTTTGTTATTGTTGATGTTTTATGTACTTTTATATCTTTAAATGTTTAATTTTCATTGTTTGAAATTAATGGTATATGAATAAGGTTTCTCCAGACAATTAGCATGATATTGTTAATAAATTACCTTAATCATCTGGAGTAACTTTCAGTGAACTGTTCTGCTGGGGATAACACTATTGAAATGAAAATTCTTTCTCTGATGTAATTTCAAATGGATATAAATTGTATGAAGTCCACTGGAAGCCATATCCTCCATTGTTGTTCTAACGGTTCTGTGCATCAATAGACTTGTTAATCAATTACCCTTTGTTGCCTTGTACAGGTAGCAGAGAAGCTGCCTTTGTTTATGCCATCTCTTCTGCTGGAGTTGTATTCGCCATAACAAGAGCCTGTAGTCAGGGGGAGCTCAGCTCCTGTTCTTGTGATCCCCAAAAGAAAGGTACCTCCAAGGACAGCAAGGGAACTTTTGACTGGGGCGGATGCAGTGATAACATTGACTATGGAATTAGTTTTGCTAAAGCATTTGTGGATGCAAAGGAGAAGAAAGGAAAGGATGCCAGGGCACTGATGAACCTGCATAATAACCGAGCCGGTAGAAAGGTGGGTCCATTCTTGTTTGAAAGTTCTTTGTAAATATGGAACTTGCACATGTCGTATTTGATTTGGGATCAGGAAGCAGCCTCCTCTAAATTGCAAAACGAAAATAAAAGCAATTTTGCTATAATTCAGAAATGCTATAATGCATTAATCATGGAAGCAATAGACACAGGTTTTAAAATACTGGATTATTGGCATTGCCTTTCCTTAGATCAGGTGCTGAAAGTCAAGGTCAAGGCTCCAAGTTAAGTACAACAAGTTTGGATTAAAGGGTAAAACACATCTATTTTCATCCACACAATATACCTTGACTAATCCAGGAAAAACACATAAGAAAAAATAGACGCAGGAGTAGGTCTTTCACCCTCTCTGCATCCCTAATTTGCTGTTCGGTTAGGTTGTGGCTGTGCCTATGTTCAAGTCCACTTACCTGCCTCATCTGAAGTTCTTATACGTTAACAAATATAAATTAATCTTAGCCTTAAGTATGCGAGAAAACAGAGCTTCCAGAACTACCTAAGGTAGAGATCCCTAAAGACCTACAACTGTGCAAAACTATCTTTTAAATTTTCACACATACATTCAGTAAAAAAAATTACAACCATGTTGTATCTATTTGGAAATAATTAAGATTCAGAGTAATTTGTGGCTGAGGTCACCAAACTTAAGCCTGCATCAGTGTCTACTAAGATCATATATAATAGTGCTTAAAGTCCATTTTGTCTCCTCAACCCCAAGTCCCAATTCCAACAGTCTATTGCTCTCAGCCTTGAAATGAATAACTGAACAATCACAGAGGCAGACAGTTCCTAAGATTTTATAATGGCCATTACAAAATTTCCCCACATTAACATTAAATTGCTCATCGATGAATTAATGTCCATTGAAATCTCCAGCTAAAGGAAACAGTATCTAGAAATCAACCTTGTCAAACTTTCTCTAAATCTGAGGATCAACAGTCTTAATGAACATTGACCCTGGTTCATCCAGGAGCAGTTACTTAATGATTATTGTTGCTGGTGGCGGGGTGGAGATACATCTCTACCAAAGGAGATGTAAGGTGCTTCTTCCCTCCGCTAACCTGCAGGTCACCCTTGGGCAAGGTTGTAGTGCTTGTTTAGCCCTCAAATCAGGGTCACAAGGTGCCATGGCAGCATGCGATGGATGGTCATAGGAGCAGCTGGTGCTTATCACTGACGCCAGGCAGACAAGCTCTGAGAAGTATTAAAAATGGCTGGAGTCACCTGTCTTGTAAAGTTACTGCCCAGATGAAGGCAATGGCAAACCACTTCTGTTGAAAAATTTGCCAAGAGCAATAATGGTCAAAGACCATGATTGCCCATGTCATGTGACATGGCACATGATGACGATGATGATGACGGTTGTTGCTGATGTAGTTAGTGAATTGATATTATTGGTGTGTACTGAAGATACTGTGTTATTTTCCCTTTAGGCTGTAAAACGTTTCCTGAAGCTTGAGTGTAAATGCCACGGAGTTAGCGGATCATGTACTTTGCGAACCTGCTGGCTTGCCATGGCAGACTTTCAAAAAACTGGCAGCTACCTGCGGAGAAAGTACAATGGAGCTATTCAGGTGATCATGAACCAAGATGGGACGGGATTTACTGTAGCAGACAAGAACTTTAAAAAACCAACAAAGAATGACCTGGTGTATTTTGAAAGCTCTCCAGATTATTGCGTAATGGACAGGGAAGCAGGTAATTTGTCCATTCACAATTTATTGAATGTAAAATCATTATGACTACAACTACTCATGTTACACCCTCATTTAAGACTGAACCAGTGCATTAGCACTGAAATTATAAATCTATTCAGACGTTAACATCGTTACCATTCCTTGAACATCCCCTATTACAACAAAATAACTCTAGATGATCATCATTCTTTTCACCCAAGCACCTTTGCTCTGTCCACCACAAAAAGCAGGATCTCCCGGTGGCAACCCATTTCAATTCTACTCCCCATTCCAAAATGTCAGTCCATGGCCTCCTCAATTGCCACGGTGAGGCCACACTCAGGTTGGAGGAGCAACACCTTATATTCTGCCTGGGTAGCCTCCAACCTAATGGCATGAACATGGATTTCTCGAACTTCCAGTAATTGCTTCCACACCTCCCTTCACCATTCCCCCTTCATGTTTCCCTCTCTCACCTTATCTCCTTAGCTGCCCATCGCCTCCCTCTGGTTCTCCTCCACCTTCCCTTTCTTCCATGGTCTTCTGTTCTCTCCAATGAGAGTCCCCATTCTCCAGCCCTGTATCTCATTCACCAATCAACTTCCTAGCTCTTTACTTCACTCCCCCCCCCCCAGTTTCACCTATCACCTCCACCTTGTACTTCTTCCTCCCCTCCTCCCACCTTCTTACTCTGACTGCACTTTCTTTCCAGTCCTGATGAAAGGTCTCGGTCTGGAACGTCCACTGTTTATTCATTTCCATAGATACTGCCTGGCCTGCTGAGTTCCTCCAGCAGTTTGTGTGTGTTTCTCATTCTTTTTCTGTTCATATTGTGGAAATAATTAGCAGTTATTATTCTTGAGTTCAGTGAAATAAAAGTATCGTGACAATTTCAATTAAATTGAGGTACAAGCTGATGGCTTTAATAAGCTTGATATAGCAGTAATTCAAATTATATTTCAGAGCACCAAATGGAAAAATAATATTGGTGCATTAAGAGTGTTCAGAGAGAAAGATTAACTCAACCACAAACTACATTAAAAGCATGCTGAATCTAACCAGGGTGAAGTAAAGTTTGCAGAAAATAGAAGCAAGAAGAAATTGCTCCATTCTTCGCAAAAGACTTCCTACTTACATAACCTGTTTAATCTACCATCTAAGGAAGTTCACTGAAGTATTATCAGACAAGTGATTACACCTGATAACATCCAAGATATTAGATAAGGGACCAAAAGCTAGTTCAAAAGGATAACACTTTTAAAAATGTCTTAAAGGAAGAACAGGTAACGAGATTTATAAGCAAGAGAAAATCTGCAGATGCTGGAAATCCAAGCAACACACACAAAATGCTAGAGGAACTCAGCAGGCAAGGCAGCATCTATAGAAAAAAGTACAGTCGATGTTTTGGGCCAAATCCCTTCATAATTAAATTAAATAAATGGTGCATAAAGACAGCAAAAAGAGTGAGGTAGTGTTCATGGTGAGGGGAATCTGATAGCAGAGGGGAAGGAGCTGTTCCTAAAATATCGTGTGTGTTTTTAGACTCCTGTACCTCCTCGCTGATGGTAGTAATAAGAAGAGAGCACATTGGGGTGATGGGGATCTTTAATGATGGATGCCATCTTTTTGAGGCATCTCGTTTTGAAGGTGTGCTTGATGCTAGGGAGGCTAGTGTCCATGATGGAGCTGGCTGCGTTTGAAAGATAAACAAAAGGCCAACATTTTTTTTATTCATTCACAGGATGTGGGCATCGCAAAAAGGTCAACAATTGTGCCATCCTTAATTGTTCTTGAATTAGTGGCTTGAAAGAACATTTCAGACAGTTGTTAACAGTTTCCATCCATCAAGTAGATTAACAAACATGATGTTCAAGAGATCACTATTGCTCTTCCTAATTTTCTCATTGCAGATCTCCTTTTAAATATTTAATTGAATTTAAAATCCTTAGTTTTAATAATAGAATGAAGACATGTCCCTAGATCATTGGTCCAGGCTCCTAAATTTCTGGATTAGTAAAATGACCATAAATCCAGCCATATCTTGATAGTGTAACTAAACAAATAATGATTCTTTGATTGGTGAGATCAGAGAAATAGGGCAGATAAAATCAGTGAGGCATTTGAAAATAGAATGAAAATCTTAAACCTTGAGAAGGGCATAGCCAGGAGTTGGTAAATGGGTCAGTAATCACAGAGGTGATGGATCAAAGGTGCAAGAATAAATATAGACAGCAGGGTCATTTACTACTATTAAGGCTGATTTATACGTGCGTACGGTCTTCGCCGTAGGTCTGATTTATACTTTTGTGTAGCCCTACGCCGTAGCGAGCATGAGTAGTTGTGTCTGTGTCGCTTTTGGCGGTGGGGTTTCTATGCCACTGTGTTGAGTTTCTTCGTGAGAGACATGGATGAGGAAATGCATTTCAAATAGTTTCAGATGTCGGCAGGTAGATTTGACGATTTGGTTCATCGTTTCCAACCATTTATTTTGCATCAGTGTACAGACACGGCGGAGAAAAGCAACCAGAAATGCGATGCTACCAAGCGGACCAATCACAATTGTTGCGGTCTGCATCGCCGTGACGCACGAGTTACATTTTTGGGGAGGTGCTCGTCACCCTACAGCGTAGGTTATGGCATAGGGTACACAGTACTTACAGCATACATTTGACGCAGAAGAATAAATTGGGCTTTAGTCTTCAGCCTAGTATAGTACTTGGCAAAATAGTAAGTATCTCTGCATTCACTACAGAACCAGTTTTCAGACTTCTTTGGCAATAATGGAGCAGACAAAAATGGAACAGCATGAAGTATTTTTGCTCCAGTAAATGTCAGTTCTTGTATTATAAAGAAGGAAAACAAGGGAGCCCGTGCTCATGATGCTTTAAGGAAAGAATTCAATTAAAGCAGAAAATAGACTCTATATGTTTTGCTGGTTAGATCCATTATATAATTCCTCAGTGTCCCATAACAGATTAATTGACATTGTGCCAGTTTTCATAAAATTTATAGTTCCAAAATATTACATCCTAATAAAAGCTTTAGACCATAAGACATACGACACAGAGCAGAATTAGGTCATCTGCCCATTGAGTCTGCTCCAATTTTGAGAGTATTTAGGGTGGAGGGGAAAGTGTTAAATTAAAATTAGTTGTGAAATCCTTCCATTCTCTATACCATTTCATGTTATGTTTGCCATGGTAATAGTTTAGGTTCAGTAATCACACAGTGTGCTAAAGTTAAATAAATTCACAAACTCGAAGCAACGCACACAAAATGATGGAGGAACTCAGCAAGCCAGGCAGCACCCATGGAAGAGAGTAAACAGTCGACATTTCTGGATCTCAGACGAAACATCAACTGTTTACTCCTTTCCATAGATGCTGCCTGCCTCCTCCAGCATTTTGTGTGTGTTGCCTGGGTTTTCTGCAGACTTCCTCACTATCCATTAACTGTATCTATTGAAGACTTGGACAAGGGCTGAACAAGATGAGATGCAACACAAACAGGAGAAAATCTGCAGATGCTGGAAATCCAAGCAACACACATCAAAGTTGCTGGTGAACACAGTAGGCCAGGCAGCATCTGTAGGAAGAGGTACAGTCGACGTTTCAGGCCGAGACCCTTCGTCAGGACTAACTGAAGGAAGAGTGAGTAAGGGATTTGAAAGTTGGAGGGGGAGGGGGAGATCCAAAATGATAGGAGAAGACAGGAGGGGGAGGGATGGAGCCAAGAGTTGGACAGGTGATTGGCAAAAGGGGATACGAGAGGATCATGGGACAGGAGGCCCGGGAAGAAAGACAAGGGGGGGGGACCCAGAGGATGGGCAAGAGGTATATTCAGAGGGACAGAGGGAGAAAAAGGAGAGTGAGAGAAAGAATGTGTGTATAAAAATAAATAACAGATGGGGTACGAGGGGGATGTGGGGCATTAGCAGAAGTTAGAGAAGTCAATGTTCATGCCATCAGGTTGGAGGCTACCCAGACGGAATATAAGGTGTTGTTCCTCCAACCTGAGTGTGGCTTCATCTTTACAGTAAAGGAGGCCGTGGATAGACATGTCAGAATGGAAATGGGATGTGGACTTAAAATGTGTGGCCACTGGGAGATCCTGCTTTCTCTGGCGGACAGAGCGTAGATGTTCAGCAAAGCGGTCTCCCAGTCTGCGTCGGGTCTCGCCAATATATAAAAGGCACATCGGGAGCACCGGACGCAGTATATCACCCCAGTCGACTCACAGGTGAAGTGTTGCCTCACCTGGAAGGACTGTTTGGGGCCCTGAATGGTGGTAAGGGAGGAAGTGTAAGGGCATGTGTAGCACTTGTTCCGCTTACACGGATAAGTGCCAGGAGGGAGATCAGTGGGGAGGGATGGGGGGGACGAATGGACAAGGGAGTTGCGTAGGGAGCGATCCCTGCGGAATGCAGGGGGGGGGGAGGGAAAGATGTGCTTAGTAGTGGGATCCCGTTGGAGGTGGCGGAAGTTACGGAGAATAATATGTTGGACCCGGAGGCTGGTGGGGTGGTAGGTGAGGACCAGGGGAACCCTATTCCTAGTGGGGTGGTGGGAGGATGGAGTGAGAGCAGATGTACGTGAAATGGGGGAGATGCGTTTAAGAGCAGAGTTGATAGTGGAGGAAGGGAAGCCCCTTTCTTTAAAAAAGGAAGACATCTCCCTCGTCCTAGAATGAAAAGCCTCATCCTGAGAGCAGATGCGGCGGAGACGGAGGAATTGCGAGAAGGGGATGGCGTTTTTGCAAGAGACAGGGTGAGAAGAGGAATAGTCCAGATAGCTGTGAGAGTCAGTAGGATTATAGTAGACATCAGTGGATAAGCTGTCTCCAGAGACAGAGACAGAAAGATCTAGAAAGGGGAGGGAAGTGTCGGAAATGGACCAGGTAAACTTGAGGGCAGGGTGAAAGTTGGAGGCAAAGTTAATAAAGTCAACGAGTTCTGCATGCGTGCAGAATAAAGTCAATGAGTTCTGCATGCGTGCAGAATAAAGTCAACGAGCTCTGCATGCGTGCAGTAATAAAGTCAACGAGTTCTGCATGCGTGCAGATAACACACACAAAATGCTGGAGGAACTCATCAGGCCAGGCAGCACCTATGGAAAAAGTACAGTCGATGTTTCCGGCCAAACCCTTTGGCAGTAAACGTCGACTGTGCTCGTTTCCTATATGCTGCCTGGCCTGCTGAGCTCCTCCAGCATTTTGTGTATGTTGCAACAGCGAGTTTCCCTTGATGAAATACGCCTGGATCTTCTTGGTAAAGGACAACATTACAAAAGAAAAATGTTAACATTTACCCATTTAGGAGGAAGCAATCTGGGAGTTCTGTGCCAGCATTTACATATGCTGCTGTTCTGAACCAGGTCTATGACTTTGCTCTGCTCAGAAGTGGAACTCCAACTTTTTTTAGATTAGATTACATTATGAAGACACTCAGTCCTCTTTTATTGTCATTTAGTAATGCATGCATTAAGAAATGATACAATATTTCCTCCGGTGTGATATCACAAAACACAGGACAGACCAAGACTGAAAAAAACTAACAAAACCACATAATTATAACATATAGTTACAACAGTGCAACAATATCATAACTTGATGAAAAAGTCCATGAGCACAGTAAAAAGTTCAAAGTCTCTCAAATGTCCCACATCTCATGCAGACGGGAGAAGGAAGAAAAACTCCCCCTGCCATACCGACCACAATCCGACTCTGAGTCACCCAAAAACTTTGAGCTCTGATCAGCTCTCCGACACCGAGTACTGAGCGCCATCTCTGTCCGAATGATTCGACCTCCTTCTCGGTTGCCGACAGCAGGCAAAGCCGGGGATTTTGAGGCCTTCCCTCCGAAAGATTCCCGACCACACAGTAACGACAGCAGCGAACAAGCGTTTCAGAAATTTTTCGAGATGTTCCTCTGTGCTTTCAAGTCCCTCTCCATCAAATCAGAATTGTTCATGGCCCCTATTTAACGGATACAATATCATTTTTCACCAGAGGGCTGTGCACGCGCGGCGCGCTGCTTTCTCTCCTCCTGCCTCCTTGATGTGGGATTCATCACCTCATTGGAATCGGGAGTCCTTCACATAGAAAAAAACTTTAGGCAAATTCTTTTCATTTTAATTATTTAAATATATTTTCTGGGGACTTTTAAAAACTTCAGAGGTAATAATAACCAGCAAAGCTGGTGCAATGCCATGTTGCCTGCCAGTACTTTCCTGCCAGCATTTTCAGAGTAGGGCTTCTTTGGAGAGTTGCTGGATGCTCTGCTATTGCTACACTGTGCCACAGCAATCCAGGATGGTTTGGGCCACCAGCATGAACCTCTTTGCATTCAGATCAGAATCATATGGACTTAGTGTGATCACAGACAGTAACTGTGGGAAGGACACAGCCAGCAAAATTATTTAACTTCAAGGTTCTGTTATTCCAACTTACAAGAACCCACCTTTTGAATATTTAATAAAAGTTGCTGGTGAACGCAGCAGGGCAGGCAGCATCTGTAGGAAGAGGTGCAGTCGATGTTTCAGGCCGAGACCCTTCATCAGGACTAACTGAAGGAAGAGTGAGTAAGGGATTTGAAAGTTGGAGGGGGAGGGGGAGATCCAAAATGATAGGAGAAGACAGGAGGGGGAGGGATAGAGCCAAGAGCTGGGCAGGTGATTGGCAAAAGGGATATGAGAGGATCATGGGACAGGAGGTCCGGGAAGAAAGACAAGGAGGGGGGGGGACCCAGAGGATGGGCAAGAGGTATATTCAGAGGGACAGAGGGAGAAAAAGGAGAGTGAGAGAAAGAATGTGTGTAGAGGAGGCCGTGGATAGACATGTCAGAATGGGAATGGGATGTGGAATTAAAATGTGTGGCCACTGGGAGATCCTGCTTTCTCTGGCGGACAGAGCGTAGGTGTTCAGCCTCCTCTACTGTAAAGATGAAGCCACACTCAGGTTGGAGGAACAACGCCTTATATTCCGCCTGGGTAGCCTCCAACCTGATGGCATGAACATCGACTTCTCTAACTTCCGCTAATGCCCCACCTCCCCCTCGTACCCCATCTGTTACTTATTTTTATGCACACATTCTTTCTCTCACTCTCCTTTTTCTCCCTCTGTCCCTCTGAACATACCCCTTGCCCATCCTCTGGGTTCCCCCCCACCCCGTCTTTCTTCCCGGACCTCCTGTCCCATGTTCCTCTCGTATCCCTTTTGCCTATCACCTGTCCAGCTCTTGGCTCCATCCCTCCCACTCCTGTCTTCTCCTATCATTTTGGATCTCCCCCTCCCCCTCCCACTTTCAAATCCCTTACTCACTCTTCCTTCAGTTAGTCCTGACGAAGGGTCTCGGCCTGAAACGTCGACTGCACCTCTTCCTACAGATGCTGCCTGGCCTGCTGCGTTCACCAGCAACTTTTATGTGTGTTGCTTGAATTTCCAGCATCTGCAGAATTCCTGTTGTTTGCGTTTTGAATATTACATTTACTAGCTGCTGAGAAAAAGGAAACCAGTTTGTACTTTAATGCAATTTTGCCTTGAATAACCATGGGTGGTAATGTCTTGACAGCGGGAGCAGTATACCAACACGCGGTTATGTCTGTATAATTCTTGGCAAAGATACAGTGCTCAATCATCTCTGCAAATTTTACAGTCCTAAAGCAAACACTGGTGTTCCCTCGAAATGTTTGCATAACGTCGTGCAAATTCATGCTTTTGTTCTACTCACACTTTTTGTTGGCAGTCGCTTGCTTTCTTTAAAGTCCATGTGGTAATCTATCAGAACATATTACAATCTCCTGTCATGTGTGCAAGAATGTAACTGCAAGCTAATGATTGGCAGGAAGATCTTACTTCATTAGAACCTGCTTTACCTTTTTTTTTCCCCTTTTTCTGTAATGTTCTTGGTTGCCAAGGGCAATTGACTCTAAGACATACACTTGATATGTTTGCCAGTACCATGGAAACAGTAACCATTAAATATTCCAGATAATAATTGATTCAAATAAAAGATTAGAGAAAGCAACACACATAAAAGTTGCTGGTGAACGCAGCAGGCCAGGCAGCATCTCTAGGAAGAGGTGCAGTCGACGTTTCAGGCCGAGACCCTTCGTCAAGACTCAAGATTAAAAGATTAAAAGATTAAAGATGTTAAAAGATTAGAGATTTGTTTAAATAGCAAATGGTTTGATTCAAATATATAATGTATATTTATGAATCTAAAATTCATACTAACAAGATTATAGAAAAATTTATGACAGTCACAAAGAGTTGGCATTTATGGCTTTTAAAGGATATGTGTTGAGTGTATTTTTGTGACATCTGTTAGTTTCATTACATACAAATAGCAGTAAATGTGTTGAAAATGAAGAACGTCTGTGGAACCTTTACACCACAACATCTGCTGATGATTTTCCTTTCTTTATACCTTTCATTTGACCTGACAAAACTGCAATGTGTCGAAGACAAATCTCACAGTCAGATTGGTAAGATACTAGCACCCTGAGCTAAGCATTGCAAAGAACTGGCATATTGTACGTATAAAATGAAAACTTTTAACACCCAATTAGGATCTATCTTGAAAATTGTAATTCTAAAATGAAACAACATCTTAGGTTTAACCCTTTCCCACCCAGGCCTGTCCTTCGTGTTGTGAAATCTAGATGACAATTACAGATTTAGGAGTTTAAACTTGGCCTCCACAGTTCTGCAGGTGATATCTCGGTTGAGCCTGATGATGATAACGCCCTACCTTCTTTAACTTCCGGTAAGGCTGCAATAAACAAACAGATGAGCGATGATTTCCTAAAACTAATTGAAGATAGAATTGAAGTACTTTTGGTTGGTTCCAAAGCCAAAAGAGATGAACTTCTTGATAAACTTGGGAACTTGGCTCCCCTTGTAAACCCAGAAGTAACAAGCCTGGGTGTTATCCTTGACTGAGATTTCAACTTTCAATTTTTCATGAAGAAAGTGACCAAAATGACTTAAAAAATGTTACAAAGGTATGTACACCCATTTTTCTCATGTAATGATGCTGAAAAAGTAATTCACGCCTTTATATAGAATAGACTTTTTACTGGCCTTCCGAAGCAATGTATTGACAAACTACAGCTCACACGGAACACAACTGGTAGACTTTTAACTAAAACTAGGATGAGGAAGCATATCACTCCCATCCTGGCTGCTCCATATTGGCTTCCTGTATCTTTTTGAATTGATTTTAAAGTTTTCTTACTTGTTTTTAAAACTCTCCGTGGTCTGGGACCAGGGTACATCAGAGAATTGCTTTTGTTTTATAATCCTGCTGGAGCTCTCAGATCTTCTTCTGCTGGGCTCTTAAATTCAAGCAACCTCCCTCAAAAATTAATTGACAAATCAGCTTTTTTGAACCTCGCTCCTAAGCTGTGGAATTTCACATCTAAAACTATAAGGGATGCTGACTTAGCTATATTTTAAACGCAAGCTCAAACCCAATTTATTTAACCTTACTTTTAACTAACATCTTTTTATCTTTTATTTTCATGTTTGTATTTTATCCCTTTATAAAATGCTTTGAACTAAATTGTCTGTATGAAAAATACTCAATAAATAAGTTATTGTTATTACTACATGGGAATTTCAGCAGGGAATAGTTAATTTATCCCAGCCAATGAAAAATTACTTTTATTATTATCAGAAAATGATTTCTCTAACAAATTTCAAATATTTATCAATTTCCATATTCTTTTGCGCCTTTGTACCTTAGCCAACTGTACAATATGCTCTGCTTCAATTTCTGGCACTAAGAGAATTTCACAACTTCTCAATTATCAATGCATAGAAATATCCCAAACCAACTGTTACAAATCCCTTGAATTTCATTTGAAATTTATCGATACTCATTCAAGGTCCCTCAGTTGCTGGAAGTAGTCTGATTCTTCTTATTCTGTGCCCTCCTGTCAAAATTTGAAAATCTATCACAGGACTCTATAATCCGACTTCTTCAGTGATGCTTTGGCTGACATTTCCCAGTGAAACACTGTTATGTGAGTTCCTGCCAAAATCAGCTATTAAGGACATTATCAAATATTTTTAATCTGATCAAAACTTCCGCTCAAAGTGAGGAATGTTAGTGTTGCAGAATTCAGTTGTTGAATTTTTAGTCACTGAGCATTTATAACACAGTACAAATACTGATTTCTTTCTCAATGTTGTAGGAGATAATGGCCCATCATGGTTCCATCGCAATTGTCAGAAAGCATAACATCAAAATCCCTGTCTTTGTCCCGATATCATTACATATGAATTGTCTCTGAGAGTTCTCCTTTCAAAAATAACCAGAATAAAAATCATTGAATTGCTTTCATGATGATGATGAATAACGTTGAACAATCCTTTTTTGAAACTCAGGCTTGCAATGCCTTGGCTGAGTATCACCTTAACAGACTGGCAGCCTATAAACAGTCTATATTGACTGAGTATTTTGCACATTGAGTAATGTAGAATTCTACAAGGCAAGCAGAACAATGAAGTGATGGATCCTAAATAAAAAACAAATTATTTGTTTTTGAGATGCACTTTAAAGCAACTGTGACTTTGTCGATTTAAAAGCCTGCAAATTACAGTATAAATGGTTATTAAAAATATACCCATGGTTATAGCATTCTAGTGTTGCTTTTCAATTAATGAATTTCAAAGGTTTAAAGGTTCATTTTATTATCAAAGTATGTATGCAGAGTACAACTCTGAGACTCATCTTCTCCAGATAGCCATGAAATACAGAAAAACAATGAAAGTTGTTGAAAGAAAAGACATCAACCACCCCCATGCCCCGCACGAAAAAGAAAAAGAAACATAAACTTGCAAACCCCAAGCCCCACCCCCAACCACTCCCTTGCACAAAACTAACAGATCACCCACCCGAGAAACGGTAGCCAGAATATCAAACCATAAACCCCCAACCTCCAACCCCCTCTCTCGTGCACAAAAAACTAACAGATCCCCCATATGGAAAAACACCAACAACAACATCAGACCCCAAGTCTCCAGCCCTTCCCTCACACAAAAACTAACAATGGCAACCACAATGGCATCAAACCTCCAAAGCCTAAACCCCCAACCCGCCAGTCAGCAACAAGAAAGAAAACGCAGAAAGCTGAAAGAGACCAATGTAAACGACAGAACTTAAAAGTGTTCTGTTGTGTCCTGAAATACAGCAGCAACAAATCTTCAGCTCAAATACATCCTCCTCACACCTCACATGGACTTACTGTTAATAGATCTGTTTGAGACCACTTCTCTGATTGATCTTTTGTGCCTATGCTGCATTACATTCACCGATGGCATCAGCAACACCGAGGCCCATCGTCAATCAGAAAGGTAGCAATGCTAAATCAATCAAGGGCAGGGGGCCAGTTCTTCAGATACACTGCCCAAGTGAATGCCTTAGCCAAAAGCATCAGGGTATCCTTATAGATGGTCTGCCACAAGACCAAGGTGCAGCATGCTTAATGTGGATGCACATGATTAAAACTGACCTCAGGCTTCTTCCACATGGCCCGGAGGCAAGCACAGCGTTGAGTGTCCTCTCTGTACCACGTAGCGATTGCTCTGATAATGGAATTCAATATTCCTAGTAATACATTGGTACCTTATTGTCAAGTTATTGTCATACATGGATGAGAGGTGTATAGAAGGATATGGTCCAGGTGCAGGTCAGTGGGACTAGGCGGAAAAATGGTTCAGCACAGCTAAGAAGGGCCAAAAGGCCTGTTTCTGTGCTGTAATGTTCTATGGTTCTATGATTCTGTTTCCATTGATATCTACATAAATTGACAGTACAATGCTGTGTATATGTAGGGTTTGTGATATATTCCTTTCATTTCAGTTTGTTATTTTTCAGTAATCACCAGATATAAACAATTTCATTAGCATTTTTAATGAGGCTAACTCTCCTACATCCCTTGAATACCCCAGCCAGAGATGATATGTGACCTTGCTTTCTTCTAACAAGAAGGTTCATATATAAATTTTTATCCAGTCTAGGAGATTACAAATGCCTTTTGCACTTATGAAGGTCATTTTGATATTATCTCTAATGTGTGACTATTTAGAAACCAGCTGCATTTCAGATTCCAATTTTAATTGGTAGTCATATATAATAACATTATTATTGCTGATGTCTACATGTCCTCTGCCTAAAGACAACAAACGTTCAGTGCAACTGTGCTTGGCAAACAATCACAGTCTTGTGATTGGCTTTTATATTCTATTATTGCAGCAGAAGTGGTAAGACTTTTGAGCCATCACCAGCATTGAAGCATTCCTTTAAAAAAAAGCAATAATGTGTAAAAATAAACCTTGCAGTTTATAGAAGATCGCAGGTTCAGCCTTGGTTGGTAATGTGACTGATTTAGAGTGCAAAGGTCACTGAGCCTTTTGTCTTAATGTAAGGTACAATAAATTACTAAACGGATTCCGTAGTCACGTGTTCATGTCTAAAGTCACCACAAAATTGGTAACTGGTCAGTTTAATTGAATGTTACTGCACCCTTTCCTCTGCTCTTTATGTCATCTTTAATTACTCTAATTTAACAAGTTTTCATCATTCATCAGGGCTTTATACATTCCTGGAGCTTTTCAATAAAAACTGCAGGAGAAATGAGAAACCTTTCTATTAATTCTCAAATGTTTTGTGTCTGCAATTTCAAATTGATCTTTTTATATAACGAATATTCCAAAAAAGTCCAAAATTCACTCAAATATTTATTAACATTGAAGTCTGATATTTCCAGAATCTGAAGCTATAAATGTTTATTAATGAACTGATGATAGGACAGTTGTTAATTCTGTAGCATTCTATTTCATCAAAAGGTCCAGTTATTTTGATATATACTGTATGTACAGTGCTTTCTGGTTAATTGGGACACATTGGGACAAGTACACTTTGCATCAATTAAGTGGATGCCCCAATTAGCCAAAGTTTCATGGAAATAATTAAAAAGGTATAAAAATGCCAAATGAAATGACAAATTACATATTTAAATTAAATACAGAACAAATTAGAACATTACCAATAGCACTCCAGAACTATAAAAGTTATCAACGAAGGAATTCATTCAGTGTATGCAATGAACAAAATCAGCACAGAAACCTACTACAGGTAATGGACTGTCTTCATACAATGTTACTGACAATTGCATCCCCTAAATCTTTACTTTCATTGTAACATTCAAGATGATTGTTGATACCCTCAAATTCTTCATTTCACTCCTGGCCGTTTCTGAATGCTTGAAACTGCGTTGAGCAAAAAGAGTTCTGAATTGTCTTGCTGCCATTTCTCACCAATGATCAATGATGAAAATCAGTCAAGTCTGAACCCAAACACATGCAAGTGATGTTACTTAAAAACCATTCCCTCTAAGCACACTGTAGCATCTAAAAGCCACACTAGTGTGTACGATTGACACTAGCTAGAATCCGTTTAGCAACAGTTTTCTGCCCCAATTAAGCAGCATGATGTCAGAAATAACTGAAGGGAATCCCATCTAAAGTTTTTGTTCTTTAAAAGTTTGCCCCAAATTAGTGGCTGCCCTGATTAACCAATGGGCCATTTAACCGGAATCCACTGTATATATACAGTGCCTATCAAAGTATTCACCTGCTTGGAGTTCTGCTGTTTATTGTTTTACAACATTCAATCAGAGTGGATTTAATTTGGCTTTTTTGACACCAATTAACAGAAAAAGGCTCTGATATGTCAAAGTGAAAATAGATCTCTACAAAGTGATCTAAGTTAATTACAAATATAAAACACAAAATAGTTGATTGCATAAGTATTCACCCCCTTCAGGTCAGTATTTAGTAGATGCACCTTTGGCAGCAATTACAGCCTTGAGTCTGTGTGGGTAGGTCTCTATCAGCCTTCAACATTTGGACACTGCAATTTTCTCCCATTCCTCTTTACAAAACTGCTCAAGCTCTGTAAGATTTCATAGAGATCATGAGTGAACAGCCCTTTTCAAGTTCAGCCACAAATTCTCAATTAGATTGAGGCTTGGACTCTGACTCAACCACTCCGAGACATTAACTTTGTTGTCTTTAAGCCATTCCTGTGCAGCTTTGGCTTTATGCTTGGGGTCATTGGCTTGCTGGAAAACAAATCTTCTCCCAAGTCCCAGACTGTATCAGATTTTCCTCTAGGAGTTTTCTGTATTTTGCTGCTTTCATCTTAGCCTCTACCTTCGCAAGCCTTCCAGGGCCTGCTGCAGTGAAGCATCCCCACAGCATGATGCAGCCACCACCATGCTTCATGGTAGGGATGGTGCGTTTTTCATTATGTGTGGTGTTTGGCTTCTGCCAAGCATAATGTTTAGTCTGACGTCGAAAAAGCTCAATTTTGGTTTTATCAGACCACCTTCTAACTGACTTCAGAGTATCCCACGTGCCTTCTGGAAAACTCTAGCCGAGATTTCATGTGAGTTTTTTTCAACAGTGGCTTTCTCTTGGCCACTCTCCCGTAAAGCTGCGACTGGCGAAGCACCCAGACAACAATTGTTGTTTGCACAGTCTCTCCCATCTCAGCCACTGAAGCTTGTAAATCCTCCAGCGTTGTCATAGATCTCTTGGTGGCCTCCCTCACTAGTCCCCTTCTTGCATGGTCACTCAGTTTTTGAGGATGGCCTGCTCCAGGCAGATTTACAGCTGTGCCATATTCTTTCCATTTCTTGATGATTGGCTTAACTGTACTCCAAGGAATATTCAGTGACTTGGAAATTTTCTTGTATCGTTTCCTGGCTTGTGCATTTCAATAACTTTTTCACGGAGTTGCTTGGAGTGTTCTTTTGTCTTTGTGGTGTAGTTTATGCAAGGATGCTGATTCTCCAGCAGCTGGACCTTCCAGATACAGTTGTATTTTTACTACAATCAATTGAGAAAGCTTGACTGCACACAGTTCTCCAAAAACAGATCTCTATTTACCTAATTATATGACTTCTAAAACCATATGTGTGTGTGTGTTAATCTAAACCACAATGAAGGCCCAAACTTACTCTCATCGTTCAAGAATGATGTAGCAATTCGCATCCTGGGAATTCTACTCCACTGTGAGAAGCAAGGTTCAACTTTAGGTTTACCACTTAATTAGTATTTTTAGCTGCTGTGACCTTCGTCAATCTTTCTGTATTATGTTTTATGAAATGATTGCTCCATTTTTGTAGGAAATTATTTTTGTTGAATGATGGTACAACACATTAAGTTATACCATGACAGCATCTAAAAATACTACATGAAGTAGTACACCTGAAGTTAAACCTTGCTTCTCATGGTGGAGTGGAATTCCCAGGGTACTAATTGTTACATCATTCTTGAATGATGAGAGGAAGTTTGGCCCTTCCTTGTAGCTTAGATTAAGTTCAAAGGGAATTTGTCTCTGTGGACCGGACTACACATACTGTACAATATCAGCAACACATGACATAGATAAAGGAGGATAGTTGTCCCTTAATGTCACCCTATCAGACAACTCCCCTCCCCCACTTTCTCTTGCTTTCTCTCTTTCTCAGTTTTGATGAAGTGTCTCAGGTTTGAAACATGAACAGTTTCTCCTTTCACATAAGCTACCTGACCTGTGGTGCTTTTCTAGTATTTTCTGTTTTTATTTCAGATCTACAGCATCTGTGGATATATTCGATTTTCATTTATTCTTAAATTCTTAATTTCCCCAATACTAGTTAAATCAAATAAAATCTAAACAAATTGTTCAGGTGCCTGCCAAATACAATATATCAGTTGGTAGATCATATTGGCTGAGAAATTAAAAAAGAATACAGATACAAAATGGGTGCTAAAAAGATTGGAGAAATGTTTCAACACAAACATTGGCTGAAAATAAGACCAAGCAGAAGTGCTTAGTCAAATTGAACATGGTTATTAATATAAACAGACTCTATTTAATTCTTGTCGTAAATATACCAAATAAACAGAAAATTCTCAGCAAGTCAGGTAGTGTATTTAGAGATATGATATATCTTCGAATACATGAAATATAAAATATTCATTTGATGAAAATTCTGCTTGATTTATGAGGAAAAAATAGCCGGTATTTAAGGTGAATGTAATGTTAAATCATCAACCTGAAATGCTAATATAGTTTCTGCCACTATAAATGTGGTGTGACCCGCTCAGTATTTCCATCATGTTTTGCTTGCATTATAGAAAATAGTACCCATATGAGTAAATTTAAATATTAACTAATCTGAGCTCTACCAGAACATGGCAAGAATTTTAAACTACATCATATAGCTAATCTTGAAGGCAGTGTGGTCATGGTAAAATAACCAGATTTAACTTTATGTTTGTCTCATATTCTCAGTTTTCAGCCCACAATTACTTGAAATATTCTGAATTGCCAGGGAGGACTGATAACCTCTATTACCAACCAATGATCCCTTTTGGAATGCTGAAATGTTGTAATTATTGGGAAGAAAGAAAATGTAATTTTTCCTTGATACTTTAATGGCAGACGGGTTTTGTGAGCCATTGTCTTATGTCTGTAGAGAAAACTTATAGAGTAGGGCTCCTCTAAATACAGAAGTACTGCCCACCATGAAGACAGTAACTTCATGGGAAGAGAGAAGCAGCTAGCCCTAAGCAAAATCTCCTGTGTAGGAAAGTATTCAATCAGATTTTCAGTCAATATATTCTCTGTGCTTTCTTGAACATATTTTAAAAAAGATTTTTATGATCAAATTGCGCATGGTCCCTTTCCAAGGGAAGATAACATTTTAAATTGTAATAAGCTTAGCAAATGCTCAATTTTTATAATGGATTACCTGCCAACCTTAACTTTGCAAGAAAAGTCAGGATAAATTGCCTCATTAATCATACACATTCAAATAGAATGATCTGTCACAGTTTGATATCTTTTTGCATTATCATATATCAGAGAGCTGCATGATAATCAGATATTGGAATTGGAGTCAGAAATGGTAGAAATGTAATATTTAACATGGTTCATATATCTCAGCATTCTGAAGCACACTGCAAGTTATTCATGTGTGAGGAGTTATTTTTAAACATCAAAGGGAATTGTTTGTACCGGTTTCCAGTGTCATAAGAACCTGCGACCTTTATTCTTCATTTGGCAGGTTCACTGGGTACCGCGGGCAGAGTGTGCAACAGGACCTCTCGAGGGATGGACGGTTGTGAAGTGATGTGCTGCGGACGAGGCTATGACACATCCCGCATCATGCGAGTGACAAAGTGTGAATGCAAATTTCACTGGTGCTGTGTAGTCCGCTGTAAGGAATGCCACGAAATGACAGACGTGCACACTTGCAAAGCTCCTAAGAATGCTGATTGGCTGGATCAGATATGAAAGCCAAGAGCACTCACTTTCACCGTGGGACAGAAAATGTGTATTGTTTCCCAAATACTAACTAAACCAACCAGCCTTCGACCTCCAACCTATCTGAATCTACAGAAGGGTCTGCTTCCCTGAACAAGCTAAGTTATTTTATGCAAAGACTTTGTTTCATTATACGTGGGGTAGAAGGAGTCAATTTTAGAAAACCTAGCACATTTATTTTTCAACATAGTCCCCTCCTACATTTACACACTTAGTCCAGCGGTCTTGGAGCATGTGGATCTTGGACCTCCAGAAAGTGCCCACAGCAGGGGTGATTGATAAGTTAGTGGCCTAAGGTAGAAGGAGATGAGTTATTAACTTCAAACTTTCTGCATAATCACTCAAAGAGTTGCACGTAACGAGAGCTATATAACTCATCTCCTTCTACCTTAGGCCATGAACTTATCAATCACCCCTGCTGTGGACACTTTCTGGAGGTCCAAGATCCATATGCTCCACAACCACTGGACTAAGTGTGTAAATGTAGGAGGGGACTATGTTGAAAAATAAATGTGCTAGGTTTTCTAAAATTGACTCCTTCTACCTCAGGCCACGACCTTATCAATCACCCCTTGTAGTAGGGTACTTGTTTGGAAGTCATTGGTGTAAGACTTTTCTGAAGCAATATCTAAACAGGATGTACTTTTTTCATTGACAGGAATGGCCTACTTGTGCTCCTATATCTTGTGAAATGCTGCATCATTGCAATGATGCTACCCTTTACTTTTAACATTTGAAAATCACAGTTTGGGTGTAAGATTGAAAACTTCAACAAAAGTTCTGATTTTTGTTTTATTTTGCTTTTGATCTCTATTCAAGTAAGTGTTACAGTCTACAAGATATGACAATCCTACTTCTGGAAGATCAGTATGCGTTTGTTTTTACCATGATCGGCTTTCCATGAGTTTGGCCCAAACTATCATGATTCCCAAGTATTTACTTTAGTTTTCTGTGTCAATTCATGAAGATATAAAGTAACAAAGAGTCAGAATCAGCTTCTATGTATATAATGTAGTCGTTTCCTTGAAATCTGACATCTGGATTTCAATTTGTTTTAGATGGTCAATTGCCAGATGTTTAGCTAGATTCCTGTTGAATTTCTCTTATAGGAAGAATTAGTTACAGCTCATCTCCATCATTTGAGCCAGAACTGATGTGGATTTCAATCAGGTTTGTTTCTTTCAGCCATTCACTTGGCATTTGTTTCAGGTTGACCCGGTTTTTATGTTAAAGTTCCAATTGTGATGTCTCCCAGTGGCTCATTGGATAAGCATACTAATGGCATTGTGCCACACAGATCGGTCTTTAGATTAAAGTCAGGCCAGGAGTAGAAGCACATTCATGAATTGCAATATTCCTGGTCTTGAGAGAGGGAAAATCATGCAGAATTACTGCCCAGATCACTATCCAGTGACTTCGGCTGGAAGTTTGCATGCAATGACAGCAGATCAAGCACCAGTGAGCCCTTTGTGCTTCTTCTTCATACAACAGTCTCGTTCATTATTACAGCACACATTTGAGAAAGCGTCATTATTTCAGGCAGGGGGACTTGTTATACCAATGGAACTAAATTTCAGCCTGACTTAATGACTGAGGGAGAAGAAGAATGTACTTCAATATTCCAAATCTTGATTCCAGCACAAATCTACACCACAAACTATGTAATTAATATGCCTGACAATTAAACCATTATGCTATTGGTCTAATTGTAAAGTATGAAGAAAAAGAAGAAATTCAAATTCATAAGATGGCAGCTCTAGCAAGGAAGAACAATTATATAACATTAATTTGACCACTATTTAAATATTGTAGGAGCAGCTGCTTAACAAAAGGCCACTCCAGTTAGTAACATTCTATTGAAAATCTGAGAATGTATAAAACACAAGCACAATCAAGAACTCTAAATTCCTTATAATATTTAAATTTGATACAGGGAGTTGGCAGTCCTGAGTGCAAAAAGAGTTTATGAAATGCAATGTCCCATCGACTTCCCTTTAAGATGCAAAATCTCAAATAAGTAGCAATGTTACAACTTTGATGCCATTAATGGGACGTGGAAAATAACCTGCATTGCATATTTTTTCATTTGTGATTCTCATTATGACCAAATAAAACATAACTTTTTTGGTGAAATAAAGGTGGCTCTATTTTCATCAATTTCCAAAGAATGTTCACTCTGTAATAAGACTGACACCATAAGACACAGGAGCAGATTTAGGCCATTCAGCCCATTGAGTCTGCTCTTGCCTCTCCATCATGGCTGATTTATTACCCCCTCAACCCCATTCTCCTACCTTCTCCCCATAACCTTTGACACCCTGACAGACCAAGAACCTGTCAATCTCTATTTTAAATATATTCATTGACTTGGCCTCCACAGCCGTCTGTGGCAATGAATTCCACAGATTCACAAGCCTTTGGCTAAAGAAATTCCTTCTCATCTCGGTTCTAAATGTATGTCTGAGGCTGTGCAGTCTGGTCCCAGACTCACCCACTGTAGGAAACGTCTCCACAACCACTCTATCTAAGCCTTTCAATATTTGATGGGTTTCAATGAGATGATTCCGCGCGCCCCCCCCCATTCTTCCAAACTCCAGCGAGTACAGGCCCAGAGCCATCAAGTGCTCCCCATACGTTAAACTTTTCATTCCCAGAATCAGTCTTGAGAACCTCCTCTGGACACACTCCAATGCCAGCACATCTTTTCATAGATTAAGGGGCCTAAAATTGTTCACAATACTCCAAGTGCAGTCTGGTCAATGCCCTATAAAGCATCAGTAACAATCCCTTCTCTTATATTCTCGTCCTCTCAAAATTAATGCTAATATTGCATTTGCCTTCTTCACTACCGACTCAACTTGCAGTTAACTTTTGGTGAGTCCTGCATGAGAACTCCCAAGTCCTTTGGCACCTTGAATTTTTGAATTATCTGCCAGTTTAGGAAATAGTGTACCCTTTTGTTGCTTCTACCCAAGTGCATGACCGTATGTTTCATGACAATGTATTCCATATGCCACTTTTCCCATTGTCCTAAATTGTCTCCTTGCATCCTCAACACTACCTGCCCATCCACCTATCTTTGTATCATCTGCAAACTTGGCCACAAAGTAATTTATTCTGTCATCCAAATTATTGACATAAACATAGAAGGAAGCAGTTCCAATATCGATTCCCGCGGAACACCACCAATCATCAGAAACCAACTAGAAAAGGCTCCCTTTATTCCCACTCTTTGCCTCCTGCCAATTAGCCAATCCCCTATCTATGTAGTATCTTTCCTGTAATGCCATGTGCTCTTATCTTGTTAAGCAGCCTCATGTGCAGCACCTTGTTAAAGGCCTTCTAAATATCCAAGTACAAAACATCCACTGATTCTCCTTTGTCTATCCAAATTGTTATTTCCGCAAAGAATTCCAACAGATTTGGCAGGCAAAATTTCCCCTCTTGTTGTATACTGGTTGTCTCATCTTCAGACCTATCACTCTGATTCCCATTTCCCTGCCAAATTAGTTTAAACCCGCCTCAAGGATTTTGTTCTCCTTCAGTTTAGGTGAAACCTATGCTGACATATGGCAGTGTTCATGTCGAGTTTGCATGATATTATCCTTCCACGTCACTCAAATACTGAATAAGTGTATACCAGTTCAGAAATATGTAGTTTAGATTGAAGATATCCATAAAACTAAAGCACAGAGATGCATTGTAAGTTAATTTTAAAATAATTCAATTGATATGATTATGTGGTAACTTCCTAAATACTGTAATAAATGAGAGTACTGTATTATCTAAAATTAGTTCGTCAATTTGTTTTCTCTTTTCTGGCAACATAGGCATTTGACTTTTTCAACTATAGAAATAGCATTATTTTAGAACTCCAAAACCCTCTGAGATAAATAGTTAATAATTACAAAGAAAGGCAGAAATTATGGCATAATAAATCTGTTTATGGAGATCGGACTGTGATAGACTCTGAGTCTGCAGAAGATGCAATAAGATTATACTTGTGCTTTATGGGCTTAGTTATAAAATGACTATGAGGAAAAGTGATGCAATCACAGTGTTTCAATATTTCAAGACTGAACCCATGAAATGTTAAATTTCAATTAATAGTATGTAAATATTTGTTGAAAGTATGATATCACAGTACCTACCTCACTGCACCAAATATCAGTATTCAGTTCAAAAACTAACCTTCAAGATATAAATGGCTTGAACTTAGTCATTAAAAGATCATTGTAGTTGCTAATGTTCTAATAGTCATATATGCAATTCTGAAAATCTATAATCTTCATTCCAGGTTCACTTTAATTTATAAAATACTGCCATCATTCCTGACAGCTCGGCAAGATCTATTTTTTACTCACAAGTATTTGGGTTTATTTACAAATCTGTTGAACAAAGTTGTGAGCAGCTTTTATAAGTATCTTTGGTTAATCAAATACATTGTATAAATAAGCACAACTTTACTTTGTAAAATGGGCCTCAAATTGAAATAAAAACAGAGGCACTTATTATTCAAATACTCTTGTTATTTGCAGACCAGTCTCTTCTCCTTCCTGAACATAAATATAGGAAAACAGTTTCCGGTTAAATCCATTGACAAGAGATTGATGAAGATTCCCGTGTCAAGTTATCTCCATTATAAAACTGCTTGCAAACTCTTCAGTACAGGGTTTTAGATTTATTGGAACAGAAAAATATTGATATGTATTTCCATGTAGCTTTTATCATTTGGGTTAACCCTGGAAAAGCAATATCATTTGGGTGGAATTAATCACAAGAATAGCAATAAATAGCTTTGAAAAAAAGACACCATAGTCAATCCTTTATACACATATGCAGCTACCGTGTGTCATTTCAAGGACATGGTGCCCTCTGTTCATCTGTTTAATCAGTGCACTTGGTATTCTTCCAGTAACCGAATCTGCTAGTCTGCAGTTTGTCAAAGACTCAGGTTTCATTGCCATAATATTGCACAAACACTATTAGCAAAGCACTCTGGTAAAATACAGGCTCCATTTTGTTACATTAAAAAATGACAAAAGTACATTTCCACACTACCCATTTGTCATCTCGCAATGGTTAGCATTAAGATTACTCATTCTCCTCATGAAGAGCCTGCTTTCCAAATTCACTATCTTCTTCTTAGTTCATAAATTGATATGAAAGCCGAAAAGCGTGCAAATGAATTCCAGAAAGAACCTGAACTTCGCATGGCCCATCTGGAGCAATGTTAATGTGTTAAAGTCTCCCTCACATAGGCCTCAACTGCTACAGTCCCACTACAACATGAAGGCAAATTTGGGTATGAAGATGAGTAAGGATATTCCAGGTAGTCCATTTCTCTTGTGCTCCACAGAAAGCTGATCCTTCACCTTATTCGGCCAGGCAGCATCTCTAGGAAGAGGTACAGTCTACGTTTCAGGCCGAGACCCTTCATCTGTCCTGACGAAGGGTCTCGGCCTGAAACGTCGGCTGTACCTCTTCTGAGAGATGCTGCCTGGCCTGCTGCGTTCACCAGCAACTTTGAGTGTATTGCTTGAATTTCCAGCATCTGCAGAATTCCTCGTGTTTGCCTTCATCTTATTGCCCATTCTGGCACACCTATCAAGGTCTGCAGGTTGCATCTACCATGACTTCTTGTGGGTGTGCCAACCTAGTAAAGATATTCAAGGCCTTGTCATCATTAACCTTTTGAAAAAGTCTTGTCCCCTTTCCTTTGGTGGCCCTCTCAACACTTCTCCTCCCACACCTTCATGATCTGCCCATCATCTCCCTCTGGTTCCCTCCCTCCTTCCATTTATTCCACTGCCCTCTCTTATCAGATTTCTTCTTCAGCTCTTTTCTCTCCCACCTATCACCTCCCAGCTTCTCACATCACCCCCCCCCCCACCCATCCACCTTCCACTCACCTTGTCTCAACTACCACCTGCCCTAATGTACTCTGCCGCCTTCCCACCGCCTTCTTATTCTGGCTTCTGCCCCCTTCCTTTCCAGTCCTGATGAAGGGTCTCAGGCCAAAGTATCAGCTGCTTATTTCCCTCTAGACAGGCTGCCTGAACTGCCGAGTTCCTCCAGCATTTTATGAGTGCTGCTCATGATTTCCAGTATCTTGTAACTCCAGCTTTTCTCTGTCTGGTGCTGCTAAATGACCTGCCAAGGTCACAATTAATATCTTTAGTGGTTATTGGTGATGGTGTACCATTCCCCCTCACTCTTCTTTATTCAGCCTTTATCATAGGCAACATGCCAGTCTTTTTTTAGATTAGATTATGAGAACACTCAGTCCTCTTTTATTGTCATCTAGAAATGCATACATGCATTAAGAAATTATACAGTGTTTCTCCAGAGTGATATCACAGAAAACAGGACAACCCAAAGACTAACACTGACAGAACCACATAACTATGACGTATAGTTACAGCAGTGCAAAGCAATCCCATAATTTGATGAAGAACAAACCATGGGCACGGTAAATAAAGTCTCAAAAGTCCCCGAGTCGATCGACTCCCGAGTCCCCGATAGCAGGTGGCAAAAGGGAGAAACTCCCTGCCATAAACCTCCAGCACCGTCAACTTGCCGATGCCTTGGAAGCAGCCGACCACAGCCGACACTGAGTCCATCCGTCCGATCTTCTCCACAAGTATCAATGCTTAGTTCCAGTCTTTACCTGGCACCAAGTACACAGTCAACCATAAAAAAGTTAAGGACGCTCATTGTTATTATTTTGCCATCAAAGGAGATTCAGCAGGTATAGAACAAAAACAAAAGAAGGATTAAATGATAGGATGAATATAGTAGATTTTAAAAATATCCCCAAAGCTCGTGCAGGTTCAGGCATTCAAATCAGAGGTTGATAGATCTTTGGACATCAAGGGATGTGGGGGTAGTGCTGCTAAAAGATCAGCCTTGTTCTTAATGAATGCCAGAGCTGGTTTGAAGAGCCGGAAGGCCACCTGCTTCTGTTTCTTAGATTTTTGATCCAAAATTGGCAGAGCACCTTCACCTTGATGTGGAGCAAATGTAAATCACCCAGTGTGGGGATGATGGGTGAGAGCTAGGACACGTGCAACAATGTTTTGGATAATTTGATGTTAAAGAAGATGAATGATTCCTGTCTTCCTGTGCAGAGATCAGATCTCTATTGATATTAATACCCCAGGAATATTTGGCTGAAATAAGAAACCCAGCACTATACGTCCTATACACTTGAATTCCACCCACACACCTCTGAAAAAAGCAAAATCTGTTCACATTGCCAGAAAGCAAAATTGACTCAGTGTTATCAGGTCAATATAATGAGGTTGTAATGAGTATGTAGAGATAGACTTGCATGAGAATAACAGGAGGGGGAATCCGTGGAACAGATTTGATCAGGGATCAGTATGGCTGATACTTTACTTCAAGCTGGATTGACTAAGTCTTATAAAATATTTTTCATTTCCACCAGTTACTGCCTCTTCTATTTCTCAGTTTCCACCAAAATTGGTGCTGTAAACTTGTCACCAGTTCTAAAATTCTAAATAGTTCTAAAATGGCATGAGCCAATAGTAAGGCACACACACAAAATGCTGGAGGAACTCAGCAGACCGGGCAACATCAATTGTTTACTGTCTTCCATAGATACTGCCTGGCTTACTGAGTTCCTCCAGCGGTTTGTGTGTGTGTGGCTTTGGATTTCCAGCATCTGCAGATCTTCTCGTGTTTGCAATAGTAAGCCAAGTGGGTTATTACTACAATAAACAGTGTGCACTTCTGCGGTAGTAGATACATCATTTGCATGTCACATTGTTAGAGGTACTGTATATTACACTCTCTGCTGGCTGTCCTTGTGAGATTTAGGAGATGAAATGACACCACTTCCCACCTGGTCTTCAGGAAGAGGTAAAAATATTTTGATTAATTTAATTGTTGGCTTCGCAATAACCCTGTTCTTATTTTGTAAAAATATAATTTTAGGTATTTTCATTGAATGCTTTGCAAAGGATGAGTTCTTGTTAATTATCCTCCCTCAACTCTGTAAAATGGATTTTCATTTCAAGATGGGACAGTTATGTGGATCCTACATAGTCAAAATAATTTTGCTCGATTCTCCATCAGCTTATTTGGACAATGCCCCAAATTCATACAGTGTGACGTGTCATCTTGTGCCTAAGCCCTTATTTTAAAATAATTTTTGTTCATGTCATTCCAGCTGTGAATGGCCTTCAATGCTCAGAAGCAAGTCACAATGTTAAAAGTACATCTGGAATATAGTGGTAGATTTGAGCCTAAATATTGTTTCAATACTTTGGATAGAAAAGTGTCTTTGATTGGCTTCAAATTTCAGAAGTAGAATATAGTGCAAAAATGCTATCATCTTTCACATTAGATGCAGGAATCCTTGGACTGCTTTTGAGGCAGATAGCAAAATCCCTCCAACAGATATTAGTATTAGTTGCTTTATGCTGAAGCAATGAATTTAATTATATAAATAGGATACAAAATTCAGAGTTTTGATCACAAGCACAGGAGATGGGGTGTTTATTCATGCACTTCTATAGAACAGTCTTAACCTTCTGGGAGAATTGTGTCCATTTGCCCTCTGACTAAATTCTGTTCTATTTGCCCTCAATCGGTCATAAATGAATATAGATTCTTTATTCATAAGCCAACTCAGGTTTCATAGGTGAATTGTCTAAAACAATGCTTTGTGCATGTTTTATTCAGGTGGATTTCCAACTGTGAAGGAAATCTACCATTAAAAATACCTTTTTATGACAACATAAAATATTCATAACGGTATGTGAGTCTCGAGAAAAATGAGAGGTTGCAAATGTCCAATTGAGTTACTGACTTACTGTCTGTAAAGTCGCTGATATTTAGGGAAGGCATGAAGATCTTCCACCTCTGTCTGTCTTTGGCAATCTTCTCTAATGTTCTCATTGGGTTCAGGGTCCTCATTTCTGCCTCTACAGTATGGCGCTAAGTTGTCTTTGGTCTTCCACATTTCCTCCACCATATCACATTGCACACAGATATAGGAATCTTCATTGCTGCTTCCGTAACAGTGTTGTTAAACCAGTTAGGATTGTTAACCCTGAGCTGAACCCCTGAACCTGGAAGAACAGTGGACCACTCTTAGTCTGGCCTCTACCCTTTGACCTGTTTGGCATGGGTGACCTTACCAAGAGCCAAAACATAAGGCCCTGAATCCAGCCAGCATAGCTCTCCAGACCATTGAGGCATGCAGTTCTCCAAATCACGACAGGGTTGTGGCCCTCTTGGATGTTATCCAACTGAACAACATTATTATAGTACTTACAAATGGCCCTAACAACTTTCATATTATTTTGGTGATAAAAAATGATCCATTATATGAAAATTGGTGAATAATTGCTCCATAATGAAATTTCCACAGATAAGGAATGCCCTGCAAAGTCTTTTGGTGGACAGAGTGATTTTGTCAGCTGTAGATGGTCATTTGTATTTTCCATTTGTTCTAGTGCCCTGGGATATTAGTGGGGGTGAGCCCTATCTGTCAATATGGAATTGTATTAATTCTAAGTAGGTGGCTTAACGGAGAGAAACAATTAAGAGCACGTGGAAGACAAGGGTCAGTGAAGGGCAGGCCTCAAAGACAGAGTATTGCACTTTTTGTCAAGCTCAGCATGCCCCATATTGGTGGTCCTGTAAAATCAAAAGTTAACCCTTTACTATAGCCAAATACAGGATATCTGACTTTAATGTCCGTTTTCCATTTTTTCTTATAATATTTTATCTTCAAATGCACTGAATAAAATTTAGTTGGGTAAATATCAATATATAAGAAATTATAGCAAACAAAATAATTGGTGTGCAAAATACCTGATTACTTTACAAAGCCCAACAAAATGGCACTTCCATCTTTTCCCATAATCTTCTAGTGCTCATTATGTCTCCGGTTAAGCTTTAAAATAACATTTTCCTCACAAAGTAGTCTAGATCAGGAGATTCATTGTTAACTATTATAATTTTACATTCATTTAACAGTTTTTAAAAGAAAAATAATTTCCCTGAGAAGTCAAAGTTGAAAAAGATTGTACTCTCAATCATATTATAGCATATCTAACTGCAGCTAACAATTACGTATTAAATATAAAATATTGTATGGCTGAGTACCTGGGATGCTAGACATTGTCTGGTGTTTCCTTAAAGAGACGTGAAATATTATGATATCAAATGATTGCGTGCAGGCCCCAACCACTAATAGATAGAAATAGCAAATTATTAATAATAAATTGGACAAAAAATATGAGAGCGTAATTCTCAAGCTGTTAAAACATCTTTCTAAATGTTGCCATAAAACCAGAATATTAATGAGTCGAGCTGACTTATCATCTCTCTTTTGTACACCATATAACTATAAAAGTACACCAGGCTGACTTACATTTCAACTTGAAAAGTGAACTGTCCATCACAGGCAAAAACCCTCCCCACCGTCAAGTACAATTACATGGAGTGCTGCCACAGGAAAGAAGCATCCATCATCAAATATCTCCACTATCCAGGCTATGCTCTCTTCACGCTATAGCCATGGGGCAGGAGGTACAGAAGCCCTAGGTCCCACACCAGCAGGTTCAGAAGCAGTTATTAGCCTATAATCATCTGACTTCTGAATCAGCATGGATAACTTCACTCATCGCTACTCTGAACAGACTGTATGATCTACAGACTCAAATTCAAGGACTCTTTACAATTCGTGTTCGCAGTATTATTTTGATTTGCAGTTTCTCTTCTTTTGCACATTGGTTGTTCCTTGGTCTTTGCCTATGCATTTTTTTTGTAAAATTCTATTGTATTTCTGTTCTCCTGTAAATGCCTGCAAGAAAATGAATCTTCAGGTAACATGTGGTTTTTATATATATACTTTGATAATAAATTTGTTTTGATCTTAGAACTTTGGAGTTCAATAAGTATTCTAAGAAACCTTTCTTGGAATAGGGAATATTGAATTGGTAACTTGTTTCTTCACAAGATTTTCCTCTTATCTTACACCGGAATGATAGATCATGCAAAACAATCATTTCCTATATTAGCTCATCGTCATTCTTCGGGACATATTCAGGAAGCTGAAAAGGGAATATTCCTTGGCAGATTGGAAGAACAGAAAAAGATACAGAAGAGGGAAGAGATGAGAAAGGAATTAGATTTTGACAAGAACATGCCTAACTGTAGAGGTGGAAATTATTATATTTTTATCCCTTTCATTAGTCAGTTTTTCTGGGTAATTCCCATATGGTCAGTTCATTGATTGCAACTCACATCACTATTCATTTGAACATGGAAAATGTGATGAATTGCAATTTATTCATAACTTTATTTGTACACTGGATGTGATCTACATAGGGAACAGCAGTACTTATTGGCAATCCTAATTCATAAAATCCTACAGGCCAATTTCCTAAACACATAGTTCTCTTTTTTTAGGATTTGTTTTATCAACTGTTTTTTGTGATGTCCACCTTTTCATGTGAATATACTGTATGCTTAGTGAGTTAATATAGGCTTTTGATGATTATATTCAGTCCTGCATTACAAAAGATATAGGGGCAGAATTAGGCCATTTTGCTCCGTACCAATATCCCGTAAGTACCCATGGCAAATACGGTTCTGCATTTCATAAGATATAGGAGCATAAATAGGCCATTTGGCCCATCGAGACAGCTCCCAACAATATCCTATATATTATTAATATTGAATATTATAATGTAAATTCAAAAGATATTTTTAAGGACCGGCTGGTGGTGCAACGACATTGGCGACGGACCTGGGAGTGGAGGTTCCCGGGTTCGAAACTAGTCGAGTCCACCCCCGAGCACGCTTTCCATCCGTGCTGGGTTGAGTGTCGAGACTGCAACTTGACCTCGTAAAACAAAGGGAAAATACTGCAAAAAATATCTGTGTGGGGAGTGGCGTGCCACACAGTCTCTCTCTCTGGCTCTGCACCTTGGAAAAAGCCATGAAAAATCCATCATCACAGATGCACGCATGGACACGCAGACGCACACACATAGATGCGCACGCACACACAGGTGCACACGCACAGACTTGCACGCATGCGGGCACATGCAAAAAACAGGACTGTTAATTTTTCCAGAGGAAATTGTCACTTCCTCTGGCAGTTTGGTCCACATATCCATCAACCCATGTGTGAAAAAGTTTTGCATTTGTTTCAATTTGTTGAAATATAGTGTGAAGTTGTCCCTTAGATCCCCTTTCAATCTTTCTCCACTCCTCATTTGACTTAGCTGCCAAGCATCTTGCATTAAATAAATGCCGTTTCGTCTATCAGATCTTACATACTCTAACCCCTACCTGTCCTGCCAACTGGCCTTAAATCGCTGATCTAGGTCTAGAGACTTAAAACATTGTGCAATAAATCAAGCTGTCTTGGGATCCTATGAATGCAGCTTGATACCTGTCAAGCTCAGAAGCTGTAATACAAGTGAAGATAATGAGCACCAATCTTCATTTATTCCTAGGTGTGAAACACCCAGTCTCCAGACCAAACCTTTCACTTTAATCAACCGCCCGCAGAGTTTAAATTTCTAACTAAGATGATTCTCTAACTGAGACAGCAAAATCATTCCTCTGAATTACATTTCTGGTGGTGAATCAAGTTATAAGACTTGTAAAAGAGTAGAATTTAATACATTAAAATGAGAAGAACCTTCAACAAAATTATTTATAGAAACAATGAAGTGATGGTTTTGAGTCAGCTGTACCCTGCTCACAATTAATGATAATGGTCTAAGATCCTAAGAACACTTCAGTAAATAACTTTTCAAGATGCTCTGCATTAAGTTACTTTTTAAACTTCACTTTTTCTTAAAGACATTCCAATCAGAGAGCAAAGTAAGCTCCAAAATCTCTGCTACACTTTAAATTATATTTTCCTCCTGCAAAATAATTTTTAAAAATCTTTTTATTAATTATTATCGAAAATCAACAACAACAAAAAATACATTGAAGTAATCAAGTCAACATATCAATATGTAGAATAAGAGTTAAACTATCAACCAAGTTAAACAATATATCAATAATAAGAAGAAGCAACAAAATGTTAAAGTTTTTTTTTTGGAAAAAAAAGAAAGAAAAAGAACCTCTACTAACTAAAAAAAAACCCTAACAAAAAAAAACCATTTGGAGCACAAACCCGGAGCTATATGCCATACAAGCTTCCATAAAAGAAAGACATAAATCCACCAACCAAATCCACTTACCCAAGAATCAGAAGGGGACCATCTTAATTAACTCAAATCAAATGATAGTAGCGGGCAAAAGAGCCCCACCTTTTCACAAAGTCAAATCGAGGATCAAAAGTTGGACTTCTGATTTTCTCCAAACTAAGACATAACATCCCATTCGATCAAAGTGGGAGCAGAAGCATCTTTCCATTTTAATAAAATAGCCCTTCTGGCCAATAGTGTGACAAATGCAATTACATATTGGTCTGATATAGAAACACCGTGAATATATTGAGGGATTATACTAAACAAAACTGTCAATTTATTAGGTTGTAAATTAATTTTTAAAGCTTTAGAAATTGTAGAAAAAATAGATTTCCAAAACTGTTTCAATACAGAACACGACCAAAACATATGTGTCAATGTAGCTGTCTCAGATTTATATCTATCACACTGACTATTAACATTAGGAAATATTTTAGACAGTCTCTCCTTTGTCAAATAATAACGATGTACAATTTTAAATTGAATTAGAGGATGACTGGCACAAATCGAAGAAGAGTTAACCAACTTCAAAATTCTCAACCAATCCTCTGTAATCAAGGTCATGTTAAGCTCTCTTTCCCAATCTTGCTTAATCTTAAGTAAGGGATAATTATCCTGTTGTAATAGTAAATTACAAATTTTCCCAATGAAGCCTTTCACTAAAGGGTTCATTTTTAAAATAATGTCTGACAGGTCAGAATCTTGTATATATAGAAAATTACTTAAATATTCTTGTAAGAAATGTCTGACCTGAAGATATTGCAAAAAGTGTGAGTATGAGAGAGAATATTTAGTTACTAATTTCTCAAAGGACATCAATCGGCCTTCGTGAAACAGATCCATAAAGGAATAAATTCCTTTATTCCTCCAAAGAGAAAAGGTAGGATCACTAAGTGAAGGTTTAAATAAATAGTTTCAATATACTAAACTAAGAAGGTTAAATTTTTTAAGATTAAAAAACATACGGAACTGATACCAAATTTGTAATGACTGCTTAATCATAGGGTATATAATTAGAATAGAAATTTTGGCTAATAACGAAGTTAAGTAAAATTGTTTCACAGCTTTCAATTCCAGATCAATCCATGGTGGTCGTTCATTTTTATCGGTCCAATATAACCAAGAACACACATAACGTATATTAACCACCCAATAATACATTCTTAAATTAGGCAAAGCAAGACCTCCATCCTTCTTTAATTTTTGTAAATGATATTTTCCAATTCTCGGTCTTTTATTATTCTAAACAAAAGATGAAATAATGGAATCAACCTGATCAGAGAACTTCTTAGTTAGAAAAATAGGAATATTTTGAAATACATATAAAAATTTTGGTAAATTCATCACTTTAACTGCATGAATTTGACCGGCTAACGAAAGTGTAAATGGATTCCATCTAGAAAATAATTGCTTCATAAAATCCACCAAGGGAACTAAATTAGCTCTATAAAGATCGCCATAATTTTTAGTGATGATAATACCTAAATATTTAAAAGAATCTGTAACTTTAAAAGGAATGTCATCATATATACGTTTGTAGAAGCAATATCATTTAAAGGAAATAATTCACTTTTATGCAGGTTTAATTTATATCCTGAAAACTTTCCGAATTCATTTAATAATTTCAATAAACTAGGAATAGATTCTTCAGGATTCGAAACATAAACTAAGAGATCATCAGCATAAAGGAAAATGTTATGAATAGTCCCATTTATGGAAATTCCTTGAATATCTTTAGCTTCACGAAGTGTAACAGCCACAGGTTCCAGCACCAAATTAAATAACTAAGGACTTAACGGACAACCTTGTCTCTTACCCAGTGAAAGTCGAAAAAAGGGGGATCTGCAGTTATTAGTAATAACAGTAGGGCTTTTATATATCATTCTAATTCACTTATTAAAATTAGTACCAAAGATAAGTTTCTCTAAAATGTTAAATAAGTATTTCCATTCAACTCTAACAAATGCCTTTTCAGCATCAAGAGAAACAACACATTGGGGAATCTTCGAGAGGGATGAGTATATAACATTTAACAGTCTCCGAGTATTAGAAAAGGAATAGCGGCCTTTTATAAAACCTGTTTGGTCCTGAGAAATAATTTTAGCTAGTATATTCTCCAATCGATTAGCCATTATTTTTGAAAGAGTTTTAGTATCCACATCCAATGAGATAGGTCTATATGAAGCACAATCAGCAGGGTCTTTACCTTTCTTAAGAATTAAGGAGATGGAAGCTTCATAAAATGTGGAAGGTAACTCTCCTAACAAAAAGGAATCTTTAAGTACTTCCAACATATAAGGAGTAAGCAAATATTCAATTTTTTAATAAAATCCTACAGAAAAACCATTCAGTCCAGGAGCTTTACCAGATTGCATTGAAAGAATAGCTTTCTGAATTTCTTTTTCAGTAAAAGGAGTATCAAGAATTTGTTGATCTTCAACAGATATTCTAGGAAAATCAATCTTTTGTAAAAATGACCAGCCTATTGGCTCAGGGTGTCTGACCCTCCAAGGGAGGAGTTGTAAAGTTTGATGGCCACAGGCAGGAATGACTTCCTATGATGCTTTGTGCTGCTTCTCGGTGGAATGAGTCTCTGGCTGAATGTACTCCTGTGCCCACCCAGTACATTATGTAGTGGATGGGAGACATTGACCAAGATGGCATGCAACTTAGACAGCATCCTCTTTTCAGACACCACCGTGAGAGAATCCAGTTCCATCCCCACAACATCACTGGCCTTACGAATGAGTTTGTTGATTCTGTTGGTGTCTGCTACCCTCAGCCTGCTGCCCCAGCACACAACAGCAAACATGATAGCACTGGCCACCACAGACTCGTAGAAGATCCTCAGCATTGTCCGGCAGATGTTAAAGGACCTCAGTCTCCTCAGGAAATAGAGACAGCTCTGACCCTTCTTGTAGACAGACTCAGTGTTCTTTGACCAGTCCAGTTTATTGTCAATTCGTATCCACAGGTATTTGTAATCCTCCACCATGACCACACTGACCCCTTGGATGGAAACGGGTCACCGGTACCTTAGCTCTCCTCAGGTCTACCACCAGCTCCTTAGTCTTTTGCACATTAAGCTGCAGATAATTCTGCTCACACCATGTGACAAAGTTTCCTACCGTAGCCCTGTACTCAGCCTCATCTCCCTTGCTGATGCATCCAACTATGGCAGAGTCATCCGAAAACTTCTGAAGATGACAAGACTCTGTGCAGTAGTTGAAGTCCGAGGTGTAAATGGTGAAGAGAAAGGGAGACAAGACAGTCCCCTGTGGAGCTCCAGTGCTGCTGATCACTCTGTCGGACACACAGTGTTGCAAGCACACGTACTGTGGTCTGCCAGTCAGGTAATCAAGAATCCATGAGACCAGGCAAGCATCCACCTGCATCACTGTCAGCTTCTCCCCCAGCAGAGCAGGGCGGATGGTGTTGAACGCGCTGGAGAAGTCAAAAAACATGACCCTCACAGTGGTCGCTGGCTTGTCCAGGTGGGCATAGACACGGTTCAGCAGGTAGACTTTTTAATTTAAGCAAATTTCTTTCAATAGGATGTTAATAGTATTGTGATTGAAGTTCAACCCTTTGTTTAAATAAATCAATATTAGGAGAAACTGCACTTATCCAAGTCTTTAATTTGTTTTGAAATCCTATCTAACTCTATTTTTGTCTGCTTCTTAAGCTTAGCCAAATAGGAGATTATCTGACCTCACAAATATGCTTTAAATATATCCGACATAATCAATTTTGACACATCTCCCCTATTATTAAAAAGAAAAAAAACTTTTATCTGAATCTCTATAAATTTGACGAAGTCCAAGCTTTGTAATAAATTTTCTGGAAAACGCCAAGGCAAGTTTACATTACTAACATCATTCAATTCAAAAGTTAAGCTTAAAGGTGCATGATCCGAAACAACAATAGCATCATATTCACATTTCTGGACTTCGGACAAAAATCGGAAATCAGCTATAAAATAATCAATTCTCGAATATTTTTTATGGACATGTGAATTAAAAAGAATAATCTCTATCATTAGGATGTAGATTTCTCCAAATTTCAATCAAGTCTGGTCAGAAACCAAATACATTTTTTAAAAAAGAAGGATCATCTACATTAGGTCCATATAGATTAACCAGGACAATTTTTCTATTACAAATTGTTCCTTTAGCAATTAAAAATCTACCATTGATATCTGAGATGATGTCTTCTTGGATAAATAAAATATTAGATTTAATAAAAATAGATACTCCCTTTGTATTATTTTGACAAGTGACATGATATTGAAGGTCCTTCCACATTTTAAAAAATCCACTTTGATCGCCCGTTCTGATATGCGTTTCTTGAACAACAGTAGAGCTACTGGGCTTGATGTTTCAGGTTATATCGGGCTGGAATTGATTAATAATTTTAAAAGTCTTATTTTGCTTAATAGGGTGATTCCAGCCACGTACGTTCCAACCAATAACGTTTATCTTTTTAACTACCATAGAATTTTGTTTTTAATAAAAACTTGGAGGCCATTCATTCAGCATTTTCATTTGATGTAACTTGATCATTTCAAAATTTGTTTTATCTCTCTGTACTGTTGTTGGAGGGGAATGGAGTCGTTGACACTAAGGTTTTCTTCTTTTCCATTTCTAAGTTGTTAGTTTTGCTCAAGTCTTTTAGTTTAGTTGATTAATTTTGTTTTTCTTTGGGGATGGGGGTTTGTTTTTTTTTGGTTTTGTTTTTTTTTTCTTTTTCATGATTTTTTTCCAGTTTTTTTTTGATTTGTATTATCTGTTGTCAGTTCTACATGATTGGGAGCTTTGTTAACTTACACTATTTGATTTTACAATTACTTTTCCTAAGTGTAACAATATATCTCCTACTATTTGTATTATTGCTATGTTTTGTTTCTATATTTCGAAATTAATAAAAAGATTGAAAAAGAAAGAATTTTGATTTTAACACGAAAATACACCCATACCATCACAGGCTAATCAAAGATGGCGGTGATGAGTATAACCATATAGAAAACACGCATGCTCCGGAACTCCATAATGGGGGAAAATACAGGATGTATATAAAATAATTACCCCGCATTTCTCCTCCACAATCTGGTCGTCATAGAAAAGTACAACACAGAAATAGGCCTTTCATCCTATCTACTTCCATCTTCCTGCACCCAGGCCATGGCCCTCCGTATCCTTACCATCCATGCACCTATCCACATTTCGCTTAAATGTTGAATTTGAATTCATATGCACCACTTACGCTGGCATCTCATTCCACACTCTCATAAGTGAAGGAATTTTCCCTCATGTTCTCCATAAACTTTTCACCCTTCATCCTTAATCTATGACCTCTAACTGTAGTCCCACCCAACTTCAGTGGAAAAAGCCTGCTTGCATTTACCCTATCTACACCCCTCATAATTCTGTATATCTCTATCAAATCTCCTCTCAGTCTATGTTGCAAGGAATAAAGTCCTAACCTATTCAATCTTTCCTTATAACTCAGGTCCATCAATCTTGGCAACATTCTTGTAAATTTTCTCTCAACTCCTTCAATGTTATTTACTTTCCTGTAGGTACGTGACCAAAACTGCACAAAATACACCAGATTAGGCCTCACCAACATTCTAAAACAATTTCAACATAGCATCCCATCTCCTGTACTCAGTACTTTGATTTATGAAGACCAATGTGACAAGAGCTATCTTTAATGTCCCTATATATCTGTGCCACCACTTTCAATGAATCATGGACCTGTACTCCCACATCCCTTTGTTCCATCACACTCTCATTCACTATGTGAGACCGACACTGCTTGATCCTAATGAAATGCAACACCTTGCACTTGTCTGCATTGAATTCCATCTGCCATTCTTCAGCCCATTTTTCCAACTGCTCCAGATCCCTCTGCAAACTCTGATAGTCTTCCTCGCTGCCCACTACACCCCCAATCTTGGTGTCATCTGCAAATTTTCTGATCCAGGTAATCACACTATCATCCAGATAATTGATATACATGACCTACAACAAAGGGCCCAGCACCAATCCCTGTGGTAGGCACTCCACTAGTCACAGGCCTCCAGTCAGAGAGGCAACCATCTACTACCACTCTCTGGCTTCACCCACAAAGCCAATGTCTAATTCGATTTACCAACTTGTCGTGAATGCCAAACAACAGAACCTTCTTGACCAACCTCCCATGTGGAAACTTGTCGGATGCCTTGCTGGAGTCCGTCTAAACAATATCCACTGTCTTTCCTTCAACTTTTCTCGTAACTTCCTTGAAAAACTGTAAGATTGGCTGGACATGACCTACCACACACAAAGCCATGCTATGCCGAATCAGTCCCTGTCTATCCAAATACTTATATATCCTGTTCCTTAGAATATCCTCTAATAACTTTCCCACTACTGATGTCAGGCTCACTGGCCTATCATTACCTGACTTATTTTTAGAGCCTTTCTCAAATAGCGGAAGAACATTAACTATCCTCCAGTACCTCACCTGTCGTTGAAGATGATTTAAATATCTCTGCTAGAGCCCCTGCAATTTCTGCACTTGCCCCCCTCACAGAGTCTGAGGGAAGACATTGTCAGGCCCTGGGGATTTGCCCACCCTAATTTGCCTCAAGGCAGCAAACACCTCATCCTCTGTAATCTGTATAGGGTCTATGACCTGGCCGCTACTTCGCCTCTCTTCTATAGAATCCATGTCTGTCTTCCAGAAAATACATAGGTAAAAATACTATTTAAGATCTTCCCCCATCTCTTTTGGCTCCACACATAGATTACCATTCTGACCTGCCAGAAGACCAATTTTGACCTGTATCTGTATTGTACGGCTCTATGACTCTCCATAGTAGAGACCATTGTTAAGATTGCAACTGAAGTATTTCTTACAGGTACGATCTCCTTAAGTAAGTGAGGATACAGTTGCAATGCAGAAAGTGCAATGAATAATCAGCAATTGAAAGGTTTGTTTCATGATGAGAGATTAAGCCGACTGGTTCTAGGCTGTCTTGCCCTGAGGGAAAAAAAAATGGCTATCTCTTTGAAAACTTAGAAAAAAAAGTTTCCTATTTCCCCTCATTGGAATGTCTTGAGTTAGAGATCACAGTCTCAAAATAAAGATCAGAAAAAAAACATACTTAACCAATTAGTCAGTGATTCTTTAGAAGGCTATACTCAGACTTCATAACTGAGTAAAGACCATAAGACCATAAGATATACGAGCAGAATTAGGCCATTAGGCCCATTGAGTCTGCTCTGCCATTTCATCATGGCTGATCCGATTTTCCTCTCAGCCCCAATTTCCTGCCTTCTCTCCGTATCCATTCATGCCCTGACCAATCAACCTCTGCCTTAAATATACATAAAGACTTGGCCACCACAGCTGCCTGTGACAAAGAATTCCACACATTCACCACTCTCTGGCTAAAGAAATCCCTCTTCATCTCCATTCTAAACAGACACCCCTCTATTCTGAGGCTGCATCCTCTGTCTTAGACTCTCCTACCATATGGACAGTGCAGCGCGGCAGATTTAAAAGGGCAGAAATCCTGCTTCGGGTTTGATTCGAAGAAGGAGTCTGAGAGTCTGAGTGGGAGTGCCGAGAAAGACATTTTTGAAATTTTCGTTATTTTTTTTTCTCTCCAACGGCGTTCTGAGAGGCGGGACTGCGCAGGCGTGTGACGTCGGGCAGTGCAGCGTGGCAGATTTAAAAGGAACAGAGCCTCATAGAGTGGGCAGCGTAGTTTGTGGGCGGCAGAGTGAGCCGGGAGCAGAGTGAAGACTTAAGGGCTTTGGCTCAACGGGCTTAGGCGGAAACGGGCGAGGCGAGGAAGGTTTGGCATTCATTTTCTGTTGTCATTGGAGGAGAGGGGCAGTATGAGTGTGAGGGCAGTTTGCTGTTCTCGGTGTCGGATGTGGGAGGCCCTGGAGTCTCCAAGCCTCCCGGATGTCTACATCTGCGCCAAGTGCATCGAGATACAGCTCCTAAGGGACCGCGTTACGGAACTGGAGCTGCAGCTCGATGACCTTCGTCTGGTCAGGGAGAGTGAGGAGTTGATAGAGAGGAGTTGCAGGCAGGTGGTCACGCCGGGGCCACGGGAGGCAGACAAGTGGGTCACGGTTAGGAGAGGGAAAGGGAAGAGTCAGGTAATAGGGAGTACCCCGGTGGCTGTGCCCCTTAACAATAGGTACTCCTGTTTGAGTACTGTTGGGGGGGACAGCTTACCCGGGGGGGAGCGACAGTGGCCGTGCCTCCGGCACAGAGTCTGGCCCTGTAGCTCAGAAGGGTAGGGCAAGGAAGAGGAGGGCAGATGTGATAGGGGACTCGATAGTAAGGGGGTCAGATAGGCGATTCTGTGGACGCAGTCCAGAGACCCGGATGGTAGTTTGCCTCCCTGGTGCCAGGGTCCGGGATATTTCTGATCATGTCCAAGATATCCTGAAGTGGGAGGGTGAGGAGCCAGAGGTCGTGGTACATAAAGGTACCAATGACATAGGTAGGAAAAGGGATGAGGTCCTGAAAGGAGAATATAGGGAGCTAGGAAGGGAGTTGAGAAAAAAGGACCGCAAAGGTAGTAATCTCGGGATTACTGCCTGTGCCACGCAACAGTGAAAGTAGGAATGCAATGAGGTGGAGGATAAATGCGTGGCTGAGGAATTGGAGCAGGGGGCAGGGATTCAAGTTTTTGGATCATTGGGACCTCTTTTGGCGCGGGCGTGACCTGTACAAAAAGGACGGGTTACACTTGAATCCTAGGGGAACCAATATCCTGGCAGGGAGATTAGCGAAGGCTACTGAGGTGACTTTAAACTAGAATGGTTGGGGGGTGGGAATCAAATTAAAGAGGCTAGGCGTGAGGAGGTTAGTTCACAACAAGGGGATGGGAACCAGTGCAGAGAGACAGAGGGGTGTAAAGTGAGGGTAGAAGCAAAAAGTACTAAGGAGAAAAGTGAAAGTGGCAGGCCGACAAATCCAGGGCAAGCATTAAAAAGGGTCACTTTTCAACATAATTGTATAAGGGCTAAGAGAGTTGTAAAAGAGCGCCTGAAGGCTTTGTGTGTCAATGCAAGGAGCATTCGTAATAAGGTGGATGAATTGAAAGTGCAGATTGTTATTAATGATTATGATATAGTTGGGATCACAGAGACATGGCTCCAGGGTGACCAAGGATGGGAGCTCAATGTTCAGGGATATTCAATATTCAGGAGGGATAGACATGAAGGAAGGGGAGGTGTGGTGGCGTTGCTGGTTAAGGAAGAGATTAACGCAATAGAAAGGAAGGACATAAGCCGGGAAGATGTGGAATCGATATGGGTAGAGCTGCGTAACACTAAGGGGCAGAAGACACTGGTGGGAGTTGTGTACAGGCCACCTAACAGTAGTAGTGAGGTCGGAGATGGTATTAAACAGGAAATTAGAAATGTATGCAATAAAGGAACAGCAGTTATAATGGATGACTTCAATCTACATGTAGATTGGGTGAACCAAATTGGTAAAGGTGCTGAGGAAGAGGATTTCTTGGAATGTATGCGGGATGGTTTTTTGAACCAACATGTCAAGGAACCAACTAGAGAGCAGGCTATTCTGGACTGGGTTTTGAGCAATGAGGAAGGGTTAATTAACAATCTTGCCGTGAGAGGCCCCTTGGGTAAGAGTGACCATAATATGGTGGAATTCTTCATTAAGATGGAGAGCGACATAGTTAATTCAGAAACAAAGGTTCTGAACTTAAAGAGGGGTAACTTTGAAGGTATGAGACGTGAATTAGCTAAGATAGACTGGCAAATGACACTTAAAGGATTGACGGTGGATATGCAATGGCAAGCATTTAAAGGTTGCATGGATGAACTACAACAATTGTTCATCCCAGTTTGGCAAAAGAATAAATCAAGGAAGGTAGTGCACCCGTGGCTGACAAGAGAAATTAGGGATAGTATCAATTCCAAAGAAGAAGCATACAAATTAGCCAGAGAAAGTGGCTCACCTGAGGACTGGGAGAAATTCAGAGTTCAGCAGAGGAGGACAAAGGGCTTAATTAGGAAGGGGAAAAAATATTATGAGAGAAAACTGGCAGGAAACATAAAAACTGACTGTAAAAGCTTTTATAGATATGTAAAAAGGAAAAGACTGGTAAAGACAAATGTAGGTCCCCTACATACAGAAACAGGTGAATTGATTATGGGGAGCAAGGACATGGCAGACCAATTGAATAATTACTTTGGTTCTGTCTTCACTAAGGAGGACATAAATAATCTTCCAGAAATAGTAGGGGACAGAGGGTCCAGTGAGATGGAGGAACTGAGCGAAATACATGTTAGTAGGGAAGTGGTGTTAGGTAAATTGAAGGGATTGAAAACAGATAAATCCCCAGGGCCAGATGGTCTGCATCCTAGAGTGCTTAAGGAAGTAGCCCAAGGAATAGTGGATGCATTAGTGATAATTTTTCAAAACTCGTTAGTTTCTGGACTAGTTCCTGAGGATTGGAGGGTGGCTAATGTAACCCCACTTTTTAAAAAAGGAGGGAGAGAGAAACCAGGGAATTATAGACCGGTTAGCCTAACGTAGGTGGTGGGGAAACTGCTGGAGTCAGTTATCAAAGATGTGATAACAGCACATTTGGAAAGCGGTGAAATCATCAGACAAAGTCAGCATGGATTTGTGAAAGGAAGATCATGTCTGACGAATCTCATAGAATTTTTTGAGGATGTAACTAGTAGAGTGGATAGGGGAGAACCAGTGGATGTGGTATATTTGGATTTTCAAAAGGCTTTTGACAAGGTCCCACACAGGAGATTAGTGTGCAAACTTGAAGCACACGGTATTGGGGGTAAGGTATTGATGTGGATGGAGAATTGGTTAGCAGACAGGAAGCAAAGAGTGGGAATAAACGGGGCCTTTTCAGAATGGCAGGCGGTGACTAGTGGGGTACCGCAAGGCTCAGTGCTGGGACCCCAGTTGTTTACAATATATATTAATGACTTGGATGAGGGAATTAAATGCAGCATCTCCAAGTTTGCGGATGACACGAAGCTGGGTGGCAGTGTTAGCTGTGAGGAGGATGCTAAGAGGATGCAGAGTGACTTGGATAGGTTGGGTGAGTGGGCAAATTCATGGCAGATGCAATTTAATGTGGATAAATGTGAAGTTATCCACTTTGGTGGCAAAAACAGGAAAACAGATTATTATCTGAATGGTGGCCGATTAGGAAAAGGGGAGGTGCAACGAGACCTGGGTGTCATTATACACCAGTCATTGAAAGTGGGCATGCAGGTACAGCAGGCGGTGAAAAAGGCGAATGGTATGCTGGCATTTATAGCGAGAGGATTCGAGTACAGGAGCAGGGAGGTACTACTGCAGTTGTGCAAGGCCTTGGTGAGACCACACCTGGAGTATTGTGTGCAGTTTTGGTCCCCTAATCTGAGGAAAGACATCCTTGCCATAGAGGGAGTACAAAGAAGGTTCACCAGATTGATTCCTGGGATGGCAGGACTTTCATATGAAGAAAGACTGGATGGACTGGGCTTGTACTCGTTGGAATTTAGAAGATTGAGGGGGGATCTGATTGAAACGTATAAAATCCTAAAGGGATTGGACAGGCTAGATGCAGGAAGATTGTTCCCGACGTTGGGGAAGTCCAGAACAAGGGGCCACAGTTTGAGGATAAAGGGGAAGCCTTTTAGGACCGAGATTAGGAAAAACTTCTTCACACAGAGAGTGGTGAATCTGTGGAATTCTCTGCCACAGGAAACAGTTGAGGCCAGTTCATTGGCTATATCTAAGAGGGAGTTAGATATGGCCCTTGTGGCTACGGGGATCAGGGGGTATGGAGGGAAGGCTGGGGCAGGGTTCTGAGTTGGATGATCAGCCATGATCATAATAAATGGCGGTGCAGGCTCGAAGGGCCGAATGGCCTACTTCTGCACCTATTTTCTATGTTTCTATTTAACATTCTCTCCACATCCACTCTATTAAGGCCTTTCATCATTTGATAGATTACAATGAGTTCACTCCTCATTCTTCTGAATTCTGGTAAATACAGGCCCAGAGCTATCAAACACTCTTCATATGACAAGGCATTCAATTCTGGAATCATTTTTGTGAATGTCCTTTGAACCCTCTCCAGTTTGAGCACATCCTTTCTAAGATAAGAGGCCCCAAACTGCTCACAATACTCCAAGACAGGCATCACCAGTGCTTTATAAAGTCTTAACATTACTTTTTAGATTTCTTCTTTAGATTTTCCTCCTAATTTTCCAAACTTTTCTCATAATCTATGTCCCCTTTCCCTTGATGTAATCCTGAACATCATCTCTGTATCCTAAAGACCTGGAGTCTGTCTTCAGAGTGATGCTGAGAATTACAACCTTGTAAGAGCTTATGTTGTAATAAAATCAGAAAATGGTGAAAATATGTAGCAGGTCAGGTGCCTTCTCTGGAGGTAAAACAAGTTAATATTCCAGATGATTACCTGATTTGATGAAACATTACCTTTTTTCCCCATCTTCCCCAGATGTTAAGTGCAGAGGAGATGTCATGGTTAAGTTTTCTACGCAGAGAGTGGTGAGTGCATGGAATGGGCTGCTGGCGACAGTGATGGAGGAGGATACGATAGGGTCTTTTAAGAGTCTCCTGGATAGGTACATGGAGCTTAGAAAAATAGAGGGCTATGGGTAACCCTAGGTCATTTCTAAGGTAAGGACATGTTTGGCACAGCTTTGTGGGCTGAAGAGCTTGTATTGTGCTGTAGGTTTTCTATGTTTCTATTACATCCCTGCTTTTACATTCTAGTCCTCTTGAAATGAATGCTAACATTGCATTTGCCTTCGTCATCACAAACTCAACCTGCAAATTAACCTTTGGGGAATCCTGCACAATGACTCCCAAATCCCTTTGCACCTCAGTTTTTGTATTTTCTCTCCATTTAGAAAATAGTCAACCCTTTCATTGCTTCTATCAAAGTCCATGACCATACACTTTGTGACACTGTAATTCATCTGCCCTTTCTTTTCCCATTTTCCTAATCTGTCTGAGTCCTTCTGTAGCTTTCCTTCTTCCACAAAACTACCGGCTCCTCCACCTATCTTCATATCGTCAGCAAACTTTGCAACAAAGCCATCAATTCCATCATCATTAACATATAATGTAAATAGAATTGGTCCCAACACAGACCACTATGGAACACCATGAATCATCGGCAGCCAACCATAGAAGGCTCCTTTTATTCCCATTCTTTGCCTCCTGCCAATCAGCTACTGCTTTATCCATGCTTGAATCTTTCCTGTAATACCATGGGCTCGTAGCTTGTTAAGCAGCCTCATGTGTGGCACCTTGTCAAAGGCCTTCTGAAAATCCAAGTACACAACATCAACCAATTCTCCTTTGTCTATCTTGCTTGTTATTTCTTCAAAGAATTCCAAACAGATTTGTCAAGCAAGATTTCCCCTTTCAAAAGCCATGCTGACTACGGCCTATTTTATCTCGCGCCTCCAAGTACCCTGAGACCTCGTCCTTAATAATCCACTCTGACGTCTTCCCATCCACTGAGGTCAGACTAACTGGCCTACAATTTTCTTTCTTCTGCCTCTGTCCCTTCTTGAAGGGTGGAGTGACATTTGAAATAGTCTGGAACCATTCCAGAGTCTGGTGAATCTTTAAAGATCATTACTAATGCCTCCATCATCTCTTCATCTACTTCTTTCAGAACCCTGGGGTGTACATCACCTGGTCCAGGTGACTTACCTACCTTCAATCCTTTCAGTTTCCCCAAGAACTTTCTCTCTAGTTATGGTAACTTCATATGCTTTATGACTCCTGACATTTGTAACTTCCACCATACTCCTACTGTCTTCCATCGTGAAGACTGATGCAAAATACTTATTCAGTTCATCCACTATTTCATTATCCCCCATTACTACCTCTCCAGCATCGTTTTCCTACAGTCCAATATCCACTCTCACCTCTCTTTTACTCTTTATGTATCTGAAGGCTAGCTTACTTTCATATTCTGTCTTTACCTTCTTAATTACTTTTTTAGTTGCCTTCTGTTGATTTTTAAAAGCTTCCCAATCCTTTAACTTCCCACTAATTTTTGATCCATTATATGCCCTCCCTTTGGCTTTTATGTTAGTTTTGACTTCTCTTGTTAGCCATAGTTGAGTCATTTTGCCTTTAAAATACTTCTTCCTCTTTGGGATGTATATATCCTGTGCCTTCCGAATTGCTTCCAGAAATTCGAGCCATTGCTGCTTTGCCATCATCCCTGCCAGTGTTCTTTTACAATCAATTCTTGCCAACTCCCCACTCATGTCTTTATAATTCCCTTTACTCTACTGTAGTACTGATACATCTCACTTTAGCTTTTCCTTCTCATATTTTGAGGTGAATTTGATCATATTATGATCATTTGTCCCTAAGGATTCTTTTACCTTCAGCTCTCTAATCAATTCTAGTTCATTGCACAACACCTAATCCAAAATAATTTATCTTCTGGTGGGCTCAACCACAAGCTGCTCTAAAAAGTCATCTCGTAGGCACTTAGAAATTCCTCCTTCTGGAATCCAGCACCAACCTGATTTTCCCTACTTACTTATTGAAATCCCCCATGACTAAGTTAACAAATTTCATGACACATGCTGGTGATATAAACCTGATTCTGACTGATTCTTCTGACTATTGTAACATTGCCCTTTTGGTATGCATTTTCTCTCACCCATTGCAATTTGTAGACTACATCGTTACCACTGTTTGGGGGTCTGTATACAACTCCCGCCAGGGTCTTTTTACCCTTGCAGTTCCTTAGCTCTATTCACAACAATTCAACACCTCTTTCTAATGATTTGATTTCACTTTTTTTTTTACCAACAGAGTAACGCCATCTCCTCTACCTTCCTGCCTATCCTTTTGATACAATGTGTATCCTTGGACTTTAAACCCTCAGCTATAATCATCTTCCAGCCATGATTCAGTGATGCCTACATCATACCTGCCAATTTGCAATTGTACTGCAGGTTCATCCACCCTATTCCGTATATTGCTCGCATTCAAATTCAACCTTTAGTCCTGTATTCGCCCTTTTCAATTTTCTCCACCTTTTACATTGCAACTCTTCCTGTTGACCACAATTTTCCCCTACCAACAGCCTCTCCTCACTACGCATTGCCTGTTTGTAAACCAGCTGCCTCAACTTCAGCACTATCATCTGCCTTTCATATGATTCTTCTTGCATTGAAATACAGGCAACTCAGGACATTAGCTGCACCATGCTCAACCTTTTGATTTCTAACTTCTCTAGTCAAAGTTTGTTTGGATTCCTCACTGGATGAGGGAACTGATGAAACTCACTGATTTGCTTTTCACTACTTCTGTTCATCTACCAAAACTGTCATTAACACAATAGATTAGCACACCTTCCTTTTCCTCTTAATTCCTGTTGACTGAGCTCTTTTATGTTGCCACAAAATGGAAAGTGCTCTGTTCAACCAAGCTCCTGTAACTATTGTAGATTGATTCTAATCAGTGCGATCTGGAGGTGGCCAAAGAGCATAATGTTTAGAGAGTAGATTCAGTGTCAGTCAAAACAACTGCTTTGTCCTGGATGGTGTCTGAGTTCTTGAGTGTCATTGGAATAAAGCTGTGATCCAAAATTCTAGATTCTGCTACTAAAAGGGAATATGTCTCCATATCATTGTTGTCAAGAGCACTTGGGAACTTAAATGTTTCACTTGTCTCAATTCCAGCAGATACATACCTGGCTTCCCCAAGCTTTCCTCAAAAGATAATCAGTCCACCCATCCTACTAATCTGGTAAATCTTCTCTGAGATGCTCCTCATACATTTACATCCCACCTTAATAATGACCAATACCACATATGGTAATCCAAATGAGGCCTCACCAGTGCTTTTTATGGCCTCTGCATTACATTCTTACATTTATACTCTACTCCTCTTAAAATGAATGCTAAGATTGCATTCACCTTCCTCACCAATGATTCAATTTGCAAATTAACCTCCAGGGAATCCTGCATGACACCCCATCTACCCATTCACCAAACAGAAACTCCGTTTCATTTGTGACTACCAACTAAAAGTATTCTTAAAAGTTAGTTATTTGTCACATACACATCAAAACATTTAGGACCTACCTAAAATTCTGACTCCATGTACAGATTTACCCTGTAGACTAACCCTTATGGGAAACCACTAGCAAAGCCATCCAATTGCAAAACAACCCTCTAGCATCATTCACTCTCTCCTAATCAAGAACCTGTCAACCTCCACTTTAACTATATCCAGTAACTTGGCCTCCACTGTCATCTGTGGCGATGGTTTCCACAGATTCACCACCCTCGGGCTAAAGACATTTTTCATCATCTCTGTTCTGAAAGAGCATCCTTCCCTCTGTTCCAAGAATCTCCCACTACTGGAAACATCCTCTTCATGACCACTCTTTCCAGATCTTTCAATATTCAGTAGCTGTCAATGACATTCCCCTCATTCTTCTAAATTCCAGGGTCAGCCTTGAAAACCTCCTCTGGACCCTCTCCAATTCCAACACGCTTCCTTAGATATACCCATAGTACCCAAAACTACTTGCAGCACTCCAAATATGGTCTGATCGACACTTTATGAGGCCCCAGCATTAAATTCTTGCTTTTATAGTCATCTCAAAATTAACGCTAACATTGCAGTTACTTTCCTTACTCAACCAGCAAGTTAAGATTCAGGGAATCCTGTACTTGGACTTCTAAGTTCCCTTGCACCTCCAATTTCCAATTTTGCTATCCATTTACAATATAGAGTACACCTTTATTCCTTCTACCAAAGTGTATGTCTGAACACCTCCCTATGGTGTATTCCATTTACCACATCTTTGCCCATTCTTCTAATCTGTTGTTCTGTAACCTCCCTGCTTCCTCAACACTACCTGTCCCTTCACCTATCATTGTATCATCCACCAACTTAGTCACAAAGCACCAATTCCATCATCTGGATCATTAACACAGAACATGAACAGTTGAAGATCCAACGCCTGCAGAACACTATTAGTCACCGGCAGCCTACTAGAAAAGGCCTTCTGAAAATCCAGGTAAACCACATCCACTAACACTCCTTTGTCTATCCGGCTTGTTACTTCCTCAAAGAATTCCAAAAGATTTGCCCTGGATCCCATGAGCCTAATGTTTTGAACCAGTTTCCCACGTGGAACTGTGTTAAAAGCTTTACTAAAGACCATGAAAATCTCATCTACTGCCCTGTCCTCAATGCCCTTTATAACCTCTTCAAAGAGTTCAATCAGATCATGATCTGCCCTTGACCAAACCAATGTTGGTAGTCTCTGGTCCCTGCCAGTCCAAGGGATCATTCCTGTTCTCCCTTAGATCCTTTTCCAATATCTTCTCTACCACTGATGTTAGGCTTGCATGTCGGTAGTTATCTGCCCTTATTGAAAGGGAGGACTGCAATTGCTATCTTCTAGACATCCGGTACCTCACTTGAGCCCAGCGAAGATTTAAAAATGCCAGCTGCAGCCCCAGCAGTTTCTTTCACTTGGAACTGCCTGAAATAGATCCTATCTTGTCCTGGGAATCTGCCCACCTTTAAACCAACCAAGGCATTGAACACCTTTTTATTTATTAAGATCCTCACCAGACTTCCAGAAGACCATAAGGCACAGGAGCAGAATTAGGCAATTTGGCTCATTGCATCTGCTCTGCCATATCAACATGGCTGATCCATTCCCCTCATAACCCCATTCTACTTCGCCCCGTAGCCTTTCACGCCATGACTAACCAAGAACCCTTCTACCAAAGTCTTAGATGTACCCAATGATCTGGCCTCCAAGCCACCTGCGGGAATGAATTCCACATATCTACCACCCTCTGGCTAAAGAAATTCCTCCTCATCTCTGTTCTAAATGGACACCTCTTTTTGTGAGGTTGTGCCTTTGGTCCTGGACTCCCAGACCAAAGGAAAAATCCTCTTTACATCAACTCTATCAAGACCTTTGACATTTGATAGGTTTCAATAAGATCTCCTCTCATTCTTCTAAATTCCAGCAAGTACAAGCCCAGAGCCTTCAATTGCTGCTCTCATGATAACTTTCATTTCCAGAATCATTCTTCTGAACCTCCTCCGAACTCTCTCCAATATCAGCACATGCTTTTTTAAATAAGCAGCCCAAAACTACTCACAATACTCCAAATGAGTCCTCACCCATGCCTTTTATGGCCCCTGCATTACATCCTTGGTTTTATATTCCAGTCCTCTTGAAATGGATGCTAACATTGCATTCACCTTCCTCACCAATGATTCAATTTGCAAATTAACCTCCAGGGAATCCTACATGACCACCCACCTACCTATTCACCAAATAGAAGCTCTGTTTCATTTGTGAATACCAATTAAAAGTATTCTTAAAGGTTATCTATATTGTATCATTTCTTAATGCATGCATTACTAAATGACAATAAAAGGGGACTATGTGTCTTCATAATCTATTGTCGCATATACATCAACACACTTAGGACCTCATGTATAATTCTGGCTCCATGCACAGATTTACCCTTTAGTCCCTAATGGGTCCTATATTTTTTCTAGTTATTCCTTTGCTCTTAATGTAATGAGAATGATTGTTCATGTCTCCTCTCAGCTTTCCAAATATTTTTGAGTACCTTACTACACTTCTTATACCCTTGTCATTATCTATCACATGCTTCCTATTCTCTCACCAACCCTCGATATCCAGGGTTCCTAATACTTGTTACATAGAAACATAAAAATCTACAGCACATTACAGGCCCTTCGGCCCACAATATTGTGCCGACCATATAACCTACTGGAGAAGCTGCCTAGAATTTCCCTACCACATAGCCCTCTATTTTTCTAAGCTCCATGTACCTATCTAAGAATCTCTTAAAAGATCCTATTGCATTCGCCTCTACCACCATCGCTGGCAGTGCATTCCATGCACCACCACTCTCTGTGTGAAAAACTTACCTCTGACATCTCTCTTGTACCTACCTCCACATACCATAAAACTATGCCCCCTCATGTTAGCCATTTCAACCCTGGGGAAAAGCCTCCGGTTATCCACACGGTCACTGTCTCTCATCATCTTATACACCTCTATCAGGTCATCTCTCATCCTCCATTGCTCAAAGGAGAAAAGACCAAGTTAACTCAACCTATTCTCATCAGGCACGCTCTCCAAACCAGGCAACATCCTTGTAAGTCTCCTCTGCACTTTTTATATAGTATCCACATCCTTCCTGTAGTGAGGTGACTAGAACTGAACACAGTACTCCATGTGGGGTCTGACCAAGGTCTTATATAGCTGTAACATTATCTCACAGCTTTTGAGCTCAATCCTACGGTTGATGAAGGCCAACACACCATACGCCTTCTTAACAACAGTCAACCTGTGCAGCAGCTTTGATTGTCCTATGAACATGGACCCCAAGATCTCACTGATCCTCTACACTGCCAAATGTCTTACCATTAATATTATATTCTGTCTTCAAATTTGACCTACCAAAATTAACCTCTTTGCACTTATCTGGGTTGAACTCCATCTGCCACTTCTCAGCCCAGTTCTGCATCCTATTGATGTCCCACTATAACCTCTGACAACCCTCCAGACTATTCACAACACTCCCAACCTTTGTGTCATCAGCAAACTTACCTTCTACTTCCTCATCCAGGTCATTTATAAAAATCACAAAGAGGAGGGGTCCCAGAACAGATCACTGCAGAACACCACTGGTCACCAACCTCCATGCAGATTACGAACCATCTACAACCACCCTTTGCCTTCTGTGGTCAAGCCAATTCTGGATCCACAGAGCAAGGTCTCCTTGGATCCCATGCCTCATTACTTTCTGAGAGAACCTCACATGGGGAAGCTTATTACCCCTGGATCTTAGCTTTGAAGAAACATGTTGACCTTGAACTTATGCCATTTCTTCTTTGAATGCTTCCCACTGTATAGAATTTACCTTGGAGAGATCTTCCCTTTGGTAATTAAATTGGCCTTCAGCAAATTTAAGAACGTTATTTCTGGCCCATTTCTATTCTTTTCCATAATCTGTTACAATATAGGGAGTTACACTCACAATCTCCAAGGTTCTCGTCCACTCACACTCCTTCCACTTGACCAGCTACATTGCCCAATATAAGGTTCAGAGATGCTCCTTTCATTATTGTTCTATCTACACAGTGTATCCAAAAGCTCTCCTGAACATACCTCAAAAAATCCACCCCATTTGAGCCTTTAAAGCTATGGAGATCCAAGTTAATATTTAGAGAACTGAAATCCACTGGGATGGAAACCCAGTATTGCATCCTTCTAATACCTTCCCACCCAATGGTTTCCTCTGTTGACTATTGGGACGTCTATAATATATTGCCAGCAAATGATGATGCCCTTTTTGTTTCTAATTTTTACCCTTATGATTTTATTTGATATTTTCTCTCAGTAATTAATTAAGTACTGTAATGCAATACCTCCTCCCTTTTTACTCCCCATTCTGTCTCACCTGAAAATTCTACACCCTGGGGTATCGAGTTGACAGTACTGCCTTCGTTCAACCATGTCTCAGTAATGCCAACAGTATTAAATAACCTTGTATTAACTAAAGTTCTGGGCTCACCTGCTTAACTAGACCTCCTCTTAATACCACCAGTACTCAGAATCTTCCCAACTCGCAGCTCCAGTAATTTGCTAAGTAACATGCTCTGGTGAAAGTAATTTTCTCAAGTTCCTCCCTCCCTTATAATTCCTGATTTACAGCTATTTCGGGAATGTTAAGTATATTATCTACAGTGAAGAAAGATGCAAAATATCTAATTCATCTATCCTCTTAATTTCTAAGTTTAATCACCAACTCATTTTTGAAAGGGTAAACACACTTTCACTCTTTCCTTTTTAAAATATCTATATCATTAAACATATATATATGTGTGTGTGTGTGTGTGTACAAATGTTTGTATTTAAATATCTGTATTAAACATCTGTTTTCACAATTGTAGCTACAGTTCTCACATTTATATCTACGTGTGCCACGGTAGTGTAGCAGTTAACACGACACTATTACAACTCGGGGCAGTTCTGGAGTTCAGAGTTCAATTCCGGTGCTGTTCTGTAAGGAGTTTCTGTACGTCCTCCTCATGGAATGCATGGGTTTCCTCCGGGTGCTCCAGTTTCCTCTCACAGTCCAAAGATGTACCAGGTAGGTTAATTGGTCATTATAAATTACCCTGTGATTAAGTTAGGGTTAATCAGGGTTGCTGGGGCAACATGGGTCAAAGGGCCGAAAGGCCTACTCCACACTGTATAACTAAATAAAGAAACAAATCACTGAGATTTTCATCTTGCACTTAAAGTGAAAACTTGTTAAGTTCAAAATGTATACTCACGCTCTACTTCCACCCCTTCTCATCTATCCCAACTTACTCATCACTCCCACACAGACAAAACTAGCTCTGTAAAATTATCCGACTGCAGGAGAGCCTGTGTTCCCACAGGGCAGGAGGCAATATGAAAGACACAGATTCTTCACAAGAGAATCTTGAAGAAATGTGCTCTTGTATTACACAAAAGTTAAACTTTATTTTTGTGTTTTTTTTATTTTTGTAGAATTTTGCTAATGGCAAAATAATAAAATAGAACAACGACAACTTTGTTTGGTACAACATAAAACATGTCCACATGAGAACAAAACATAACATATAGAGTCTTTAATTCAGATTTTCATCCATTTTATCATGCTGCCTTGCATTCTGCAAGATATGAGCTTGGCACAGGTGTCATGGCAACCAGTTTATCACAAGTCCTTTCTTCTTAGATTCGTGTCAATTGATGCCATAGGCTAGAAGGCAAGATGCTTTCAACCTTCTCCATCACAAAATTCAATGGAGCAAACAGAGTACTGAGAAACTGCAGGGAAAAATAATGGAAAATCCTGTTTAAGGAGAGAGTTAAGCGCAGAAAATAAACATTAAAAAACACAAAGCAAACTTGAGATGTGTATTCAAGAAAATAGTTCTGCCATTAATTTAATTCAAACAATTATAGATCACTTTAGCATTCATACAAATTAAAAAGCTCCATGTACTCCGCAACCTTACTCTACAACAGATGCACCTACTATATGTTTTATTCTACAGAAAGCATTGCAGTGAACCCAGTCTAAACATTTAGTGCTAATCCGAGAGATTCTGCAGATGCTGGAAATCTTGAGCAATGCACACAAAATGCTGGAGGATCTCAGCAGGTCAATCAGCATCTGTGGAGGGAAATGAACAGTCAACATTTTGGGCCAATGCCCTCATCAGGATCTGTCCGATGAAGGATCTCAGCCGGAAACATCGACTGTTTATTTTCCTCCACAGATGTTGCCTGACATAATGGTGACTTTTTCTTGCTGATATATTGACTGTTCAGCACTGTCATTGCTACAACACTTTGGATGAGGGGGCAACAATGGAAGAGAAGTCTCCTGGTATCTCTGTTAAATTTTTCCTTAAGCATTAATTTTCCTTTAACATGCCCACGCTCTTGTCAACTAAAGCAACTTTTGGCTGCAAATCAGTGAATTCAGGTTGAGAAGAGATATGGAATAAAAAGGATGTGATAACTTGCTATTTTCATAAATGCACACACAAGATGCTGGAGGAATTCAGCAGGTCAGGCAGCATCTATGGAAAAGAGTAAACAGTCAACGTTTTGGGCTGAGACCCTTCATCAGGACTGAATGATGACGGGTCTGGGCCTGACATGTTGACTGTTTATTCATTTCCATAGATGGTGCCTGACCTGCTGAGTTCCTCCAGCAATTTTTGTGTGTTGCTTTGGATTTCCAGCATCTGAAGATTTTCTCGTGTTCGTGATTTTATTAGATTCTCCTTCATTTTAGACATCACTGATAACATGTAAGATCATTTGGTGATTATTTGAGGAAGTACTTTGCTAATTGTTCAAGATCAGGCTCCTAATTCCACAAGCTAATCAACAGATTAGTTTGAAAACCGTTAATCACTAGCACTGCATTAATTACCCTGTTGTTAACATTAGATTTGAATGCTAAAAGTGCTAAATCCAATTATCAAGTGAGAACATGATATATTAATTTTGCAATTCTAACAAAACTCCAGGCTGTTCCAGTCGTCTCTAAATCCATGGTTTGAGACACAACTTACTGGGGAAGAACGACAGAAGAAAATTGAAGTGCAAACAAGGAGAGAGAAAAAAGTGGGCACATTTGTAAACTGGAGTTGAATGTTTAAATATTTAAAAGCCCCACAGGCACTAAAACATGTCCTTCGCAGTCCACACATCCCTTCTTCTGTTTACCTGAATGGATCTGAAATCGCCTGTGCTTCTAGATTTTGCAGCAGGATCTACCCCTGGGGGAAGTAAACACAAACACACCCATGGGCCAGAGTGATCTGTTGTCATGGTGATTGTTACCTCCTTGAGGTTGCTATCCAAAACCAAGTCGAAACTCTCCTTAATGCCCCCATGAACGAACATTTTCCCAAGGGACGCAACTCAAAAATGCATAAAATAGTGGAAATCCCACGGCAACACATATAAAATGCGAGAGGAACTTAGCAGATCATGCAGCCTCTACAGAGAGGAACAAACAGTCAATGCTTCAGGCCGAAACCCTTCATCAGGGCAGGGGAAGGAAGCCAGCCCAAAACGTCAACTATAGATGCAGCCTGACTTGCCCAGTTCACCCAGTATTTTGTCTGTATTTTTTCTTCATCTGCCCACCATCTATGAGCTTCTGCCATTAGAATGTAGGTGACATCAGTTCCGCATGATTGACATAGAACAAAGAACAGTAAAATATTGGACAGGTCATCCGGCCCAAAGGTCAGCATAAATTTGGACAGGGCATTCGGCCCATGATGTTGTTCCAGTCTTGATGCCAATTTATATTAAGTACCTTCCTCCTGCATATTATCCATATGAGTCCATTCCCTTCATATTCACGTGACATCTGGTGAAAGTGCTCCCACTTGTTTAGGATGGAAAAATTTCATTCGTAGCAGAGGACAGGAAAATTGCATTAAGTGCAACATTTAACTGACCTTTGCCCCTTTGCCTCTGCTTCGCACTGGGTACATTTTTATTTTGGGTGTTCAACACAAAATTAAGTTATCAACAGATTCTCCCAATAAACTCCACTGAGCGGCACAGTGAAGGGTTGAGTAGAGGAATACTGACCACAAACCCATCAGATTTATGAATCAGTTCTTGCAAATTAAATACCCATTGAGATACCAAAGTGGGAACGAGGTGTAGAGACGACACCTGAATGGTTAAATCCTGAAGTGTTGTTAAGGATTCCTACCACCCATTCCACAATCTGTTCAACCCACCACCGTCAGTAAGGAGGTACAGGATTATCAGGACTAGGGGATCAACAGCTTCTTCCCCTAGGTAGTGAGACTGTGAGTTCGTTTGGATGGCCAGAAAAAATAGCTAGAATGGTGTTGGGGGAGAAGCGAGTGAGGAGGCTCATTGTCCATTTTGTAGCTGCTACATGAGCTCATCGGTACTGGTGGGCGGGAAATTAAACTCACCACACAGATCAAGGCAGCAATTACAAACTGCTACTATGCTTCTCAAACCGTGACACTCAATTTATATTCATCTCCTGTGCTCAGTGTCAACATTTGAAACATTATCATCTATTCATTATAGATCCAGTTGTAATCACTGTTCTTCTGACCTCGCTCCACATTAACATTGTAAACTTACTAATGAACAAAGCATAGACAATTAAATAAAAAACCTACAGGCAGGCAGCTCCCAAAAGCACCATTGTCTGTCAAGAGGTCTATTGAAAATATGGTCCTGCTGTCCGTAAAAGATTTCTTTACTGGTGAAAAGGTTACTGCACAAATAGCAAAAGGTCATGGTCCTGACTGACCAGCAGCATCTAAGTTTTGGCATTCCAATTCCCTACAGTATGGCCAGCTGCCACTGTCTCTTTAAGATTCAGACTGCCAATTATTGCCTGCACATTCCTTCATGGAAAGTCTGTACTTAACTGCCTCGTGCTGAGCACTCAGTGCTCAATCACAGGAGTTTCATTTCTAGTACTATGGTTTGTGATTTTTTTGCCTTTGGATTCTGGTTTTGTTGTCTTGTTCATTTTGAGCCTAAGTCTAAGTCTAAGACTTTACTCTGCACTTGGGTTCACCACTGTCCGTAGGTCTTTCGTTACACAAAATGCCTGGGGTTATTCAGCATGTTTAAATTACAAGAGTTCTCTCACTGCCAAGTGTCCTATCCCATCTGAAGGCTGCTGAACAACCATATCCGGCAGCATTAAAGCACAAGGAGCAGCCTATCAAGTTCAAAAGTCCTATATAAATATTTCTTCAATAGAAAGCCTTCTGTAATTTTATTATGTAAGTGTTATGTTTAATTATAAAAATGTGCATGAAAGGCAAAATCCAACAATTACTCCACCACAGGTGTCAGAACTAGATCTTGAGATGAGTAATGTCAAGTGGCAGGTTGGGGATACGTCTCTACTAAAGGAGGTGTAAGGCACTCCTTCCCTCCACTAGCCTGCAGGTCACCCTTGGACAAGGTGTAGCACCTGCTTCGTTCTCTGATCAGAGTCAAGCCAATCCATGGGAGGAGCTGGTGGATGGTCAGCTGGTGCACATCACAAGTCCTGGTTGTGCGACCACTGAGGGCAGACAATCTCTGAAGAATATTGATAAAGGCTGTGGTCACCTGTCTTCTAAAGACACTGCCTAGAGGAAGGCAATGGCAGACTACTTCTGTGGAACAATTTGCCAAGAGCAATCACAGTCATGGAAAGACCATGATCGTCATAAGACACGGCACATAATGATGATGTCATATGGCACGGCACATAATGATGACGATGAATATGGGAAGTAGTGAGAAAAGTTAAAATTCATTAAGTAGAGTCACTAAGAAACTGATCTCCACTGTGATGACTCATTTCTAATCATCTGTACATTCTCTCTTTGTACTAACTGTAAATCAATATCAAACTGCTTGCACTGAATAGTGCCTTTAGTACAATAACACATCCCAGCCCTTTTATAACTGCGCTTCAAATAAAGCATAACAACCACACAGCCCATTACTGTTTGCTTCCTGAACTTGGCATCTTGCTGCAACTAACTTACATCTCTCATCTGCAGAGTTAAAAGCCATGCTAAAGTCTTCACACTCAAAACACTGGACAACACTGTGCCTATGAGAGAGTGTGTCAGAAATTACAATATCTACCCCACGATTTTAGAGACAGATGGACACTTGGCACGCAGTCTGTTTATTCTAATCATTGAGATTCTAAGCAATATTCTGCTCAAGATTCACAGCTCACGCAATGAACTAAGTACAGCCAAGTCATAAAGGTGAAAACCTTTGATCTGACTTCCCTTGATCTCTCAAAATGCCCATTATATCTGTGTGCAATTTTTATAAGAATGCCCTCATGTGAAAAGAAATAAAAACAAAAACGAGAAGCTGGTAATTATGTAGTCCTGGGCTGGTAAAAACCTCAAGGTTTTGTGGCATTTATGCAAATCACCTCTGCACATAAGGGTGGCTACACAAAAGGTGTCCAGTTTAGCAAGGGTGGTCAGAAACATAAGGGTAACATCAAAAAGGACTTTAATGACATAAGGTAATTCTGAATTGTTTGCTGATTCTATTTCCTAATGCCACTGAACTACAAAGGCCCTGCACTAACATCTGCATCCCATCAAGACAACTTGCAAACAGTTCATTCAAAATCAATTTTAATTAAACCTGAAGAAAAAGGTTAATGATTCCTATTAATTTATGCCATAGCTATTCCAGTTTTTAAGCAGATGATCGATCACTTTCTTGCTTGAAATAACGCACAAATGCACAACACCTTCTTAATAGCAGTGACAGAGATTCAGCTATCTTTCAATACGTCATTGTAAACAGCTACTTCAGTCACATTGCTGCCAAATCAATTCTTAAGTATCTACTTCAGAAGAGGCATTTGTGTTTGACCCAGTTTAGCCTTATTGGAGTTTGTGCTATCAGCTGAGGTAAAGGTTAGTGAAAGATCAAAGAATTGTGATTTTGATATGTCTACAGTATTCACAAGGGTTCTTTAGGCACCCACGCACAGACATCATCACTTTGCAGTCAAGAGAACTTCTATCAGTAGACTTATTGAGTAACACAATGGACACACACTACTCCGGACACAAAAGTCAAAAACTATACACCCAGGGCTCAGGTGGTTTAATAAGTTAAGGTCAAAGACTTTCATGTGGTGACCTGGGTTCAAATTCTGTCAAAACTTTGACATCAGAGCACAGCTGCTACCTGAGATTGAAGACTATGTGGATTAAATTTGTCAGCTCAAGGTTCTTTGGTTCGTATGATAGGTAGTTTTTGTTAAAAAGAAATTGCCTATCGCAAGAAACTCCAGAAGCTCTTTACAATGCCTCAACTGCAACAGTTTTGACCTATTTAAACTTCTTTTAATGGGCATCCAACCTCTGACGCACACCTCCATTACATAACGTAAGGAAACAACATCATTCTGATGCTGTGACCAACCAGCTTCTTTGTTAACTAAATCTCTGACCATGATCCACAAAGAAAATTTCTCAAGATCTCGGAATACAATCAATATCACAGAACATAAAATGGTTATACTTGTACTGCAGACCACGTTTGTGAAAAGCATACTTTAGCGTGGTAGAACTGGTAAGTACAAAACAAAAACTAGTTTACAGTGTTAAAAGGATCTAGACGGGTACTTACAGCTTTTGCAAAGACTCCCATGAGCTCTGGAAACTGATGTGTGAGGAGAGCCAGCATAGCAGTGAAAGAGCACAGGCCTGCTGTGAACAGGATGAAGAACGGCAGCTCCTTCTTGGGGTACACTGAAACTTCATGAAACGCTGGATATGAACAGACAGCATCAGATAGGTATAGAGAGAGAAATAGATGGAAAGAAATAAAGACCAGAGATGCACAAAAAAAAACAAATAAAAATAGAATCAGGTACTCAGAAGCAGTGAATCAACACAGGAAGAAATAGAAACCAAGAATACAATGTGACATTTTACAGAAGTGTGACAGGAATGAATGCAGATATATAAACATACAACTCAAATATGTGTTGTAAGTAATATGAGAAATTCATCCTGATTTAATTTAAATATTTTACATTCAAAGACAGATTGATGGGCTGAATGGCCTAATTCTGCTCTGTGTCTTTTGGTCTTATGAAATCACAGATACAGCTCGACTCAACACAATTTAAAAAGGATAGAAAAGTGGAATAATTACTAAGGTATGATAAAGGGGCAAAGCAGCAGCAACACAATAAGGTGCTATTTTGTTAAATGTAAGAGTATTCTTAATTCTTTATGTTCCATCTGTTTAATAAAGCAACCATCTAAAGTATACTTCAAAGTTGGTTTATGATCTGTTAATACAGGGAACAATGTCACAAAGATGTGAACGTCCTTTATGGAAAGTTTAGGGATAAGAACAATGAGGGTGGTGGTGGTGATGGGAACAGGTTGTATCTTGTGGCACCTTTAACTTGAGGTGCTTCCAGAGGAACTTCAGTTGTATTTATGAAAAAGAGAATGGAACTCTGAGATGAAAGAGATCAAGGGGGCGATGTAAACTTGGTCTGGGTGATGGCTTTGACATTGTTCTAAAGGAAAGGCGGCAGAGCAGATTAAGGAACAAATTCCAACAAAATGCAGATTGCTGAATTGAGTCATCAATAATTAAATGAAAGCTGTTTCAACACATAGTCACAATTTATTGATCCCGGGGGAAATTGGTTAAATTGGTTACAATTTTACAACACCTTACAAGATAAGAGTGCTGGAATATTCAGCAGTGGGCTAATGGGAGGAGCACAGAGCTGAAGAAGATCACATGGCAGCTTAGAGTAAGAACGTAATGAATTTAAAGATGAGGTTTCGAACTTCAGTTCAATGCTTTGAGCAATTACAAAGCAGAAGAAAGATTAATTTAAGCTTTCAAAACTGTGCGTCTTAAGAAACATTCAACCTGTCCAACCTTGCTACTTTATCCCCATTTCAATTGACTAACTACTGGATGGGGAGTCCATGTAATTTGGTGGAAACGAGACTGATGGATCATTGGCACAGAATATGTAGTTATTAATGTCTGGATACAGAATACTTGGACACAGGTTGTGAAGGACTCATAGATTGTATTTTGTGTGAACAAAGCAATAAATGTGAAGTAATACATTTCAGTAATAAAACAAGGAAACTAAAAAAAGGTAAAACATTTATAAGTTGAAGAGGGAAGAGATACTAATGGAAGTATATTAGTATTAATGTTAGGGAATGGGGACAACCCGAACAACGAAGTTTATTGGAATATCAGGGCTATTTTGTATGGCGTTTGAAAGTGACTTATTTACGTAAAATCAATAAATCAAAATGTGGAACGAACAACCAACACTATTTTAACAAAATTTTGAGGTAAGCAGAAATGTAGATTACTCTATGAACTTACATGGTAGCAGTTCTCTGTCAGCAGTTTCTGTGCAGATTGGATATGGATAAAAAAGGTGACCTTTTTCCAAGGGATAGGGGATCATTCGGAATGCTGAGGAGAGATTATTACTGTATAAATAAACTAAATTACTTGCATTTTAAAACATTTTACTATTTTTACACTTATTCCCCTTCCAGTGAAAGCATTTTATCTATTCACTTATTTATGAAGCTCACAAAAAGTGAAGTATAAAGGGTGTTTAATAGAGAACTCTAGTTCTTTAGTATTTTAACTTGCTCTGTAAACATGGTCTTAATCTTTTGAGAAATTCAAACATGCATTTACTTTTAAATTCTGGGGACAATTGCTTCATATGGCTTTGAACATACAGGTTTGACATCTTTGAGGATTTCATAACATCTTGGGACTTCATTCACTGGAGTGTAAGAGAATGAGGAAGTGATACCACAGAGGTGAATCAGGCAGCACGGCAGTGTAGTGGTTAGCACAACGCTTTACAGTACAGGTGATTCCCGCTGCTGTCTGTACGGAGTTTGTACGTTCTCCCCGTGACTGCGTGGGTTTCCTCCTGGTGCTCCAGTTTCATCCCACAGTCCAAAGGTGTACTGGTTGATAGGTTAATTGGTCATTGTAAATTGTCTAGGGTTAACCGCTTGAAGGGCCCGTTCCAGGCTGCATCTCAATAAAAATAAAAGTAAAATCATGAGGGATGTGCCCAAGGCCAGGAGATCAGGAACTAGAAGTCAAATGTTTAGGGAGAGATTTCATAAGAACCAGAGGGGCAGCCTATTGACACAGTAGGTGGGCCTTAGGCTGCCAGATGAAGTGGTTGAGGAATTTAACAACATTTAAAAGGCACTTGAACAGGTACATGGATAGGAAAAGTTTAAATTGGACAAATGGTAGGATAGCTTAGACAGGAACTTTAGTCAGCATTGATCAGTTGGGCCAGACGATCTGTATCTATGCTGTACAATTCTACAGGCTCATGGCTGATCTCTTACCTGTCCCCACGTCACCCTTTGACTCACATTCCCCAACATGACTGTTTTTTTTAAATTCTATCAAATTCAAACTTGAAATTAACAACAATTTAGTATCACTTGCCATTTGCCAGGCTAAAACAAAAACAAATTTCTTTCAGCCTATGTTTCCAAATATGACTGCTGGGAGATCCAGGTCTAACCCTTATTTTCTGTTAAGCTTCTCAACAGTTTCCCTATTTCTGCCCTATTGGTTCCCCTAAGTGTCTAAAAATTTCAGTCAAATCTCCTCTGAATTCAGGAAACAACAGTCCTTGTATCTGATGTTTGTCTGCTGGGGGGAGGGGGTTGATGTTTTATTTTCTTTGAATGGGTTTTATGGTTCAATGTTTCGTGGCTGTCTGTGGTGAAGATGAATCTCACGGTTGTATACTGCATACATACCTTGATAATAAATGTACTTTGAATCCTTGAATCCTCAGAAAATTTCACTTGCAATTTAACATTTGGAGTCCAGATTTTTTTTTCTGGAAATCAACACAGTGCTGCCTTTGAGGCAACATATCTTTCCAAAGGAGTAGGCCAGAATTGCTCACAGTGCTGCAGCTCCGGTCCAACCAACACATTGCACTGTTGTACCATAACTTCTTCCTGTTGAATTTCAATTCTCTTATCAAAGCCAGCATTCCATTAGTTTTCCTTAACAACTGACTCCAACATCTTCCCAACCACTGAGGTCAGGCTAACCGGTCTAATTTCCTTTCTGTTGCCTTCCTCCTTTGCAATTTTCCAATCCTCCAACACCATGCCAGAGTCCAATGATTTTTGAAAGATCATTGCTAATGCCTCCACAATCTCTAAAGCTACCTGTCTCAGAACCCTAGGGTGCAGATCATCTGGTCCGGGTGACCTATGCACCTTTAGGTCTTTCAGCTTTTGAGCACCTTCTCCCTTGTAAAAGTAACTGCACTCATTTCTCTTCCTTCACACATTACAACACCTAGCATATTCCTAGTGTCTTCCACAGTAAAGACTGATGCAAAATACTCATTTAGTTCATCTGCCATCTCCTTATCCCTCATTATTATTTCTTCAGCCTCATCTTCCAGCAGCCCTCTATCCACTCTCATCCCTCTTTTATTTTTTACATACTTGAAAAAGCTTTTACTATCCACTTTGATATTGTTGCTAGCTTGCTTTCATATTTCATCTTCTCCCTTCTAATGATTCTTTTCATTGCTCTGTAGATTTTTAAAAGCTTCACAACCCACTAATTTTTGCTTTTTGTATGCCCTTTCCTTTGTTTTTACATTAGCTTTGACTTCCCTTGTCAGCCACAACTGTACTATTTTGCCATTTGAGTATTTCTTCGTTTTTGGAATAGACCTGTCCTGCACCTTTCTTATTTTTCCCAGAAAATCACACCATTGCTGCTCTGCTGTCATCCTTGCCAGCAGCTCCTTCTAATTTACATTGGCCAACTAGTACCACTGTAATTTTTTTTACTCCACTAAAATACTGCTGTCAGACTTTACTTTCTACCTATCAAATTTCAAGTGGAACTCAATCATATTGTGATCCTTCTCCTCCTAAAGGTTCCTTTACCTTAAGCTCCCTAATCACCTCCGGTTCATTACATAACATCCAATCCAGTATAGCTGACCCCCTAGTAGGCTCAATGGTAAACTGCTCCAAAAAGCCATCTCCTAGGCATTCAACAAACTCGCTTGCTTGAGATCCAGTACCAACCTGATTTTCCCAATCGACCTACATGTTAAAATCTCCCATGATTATCATAACATTACTCTTTTGACAAGCCTTTTCTATTTCCTGTTGTAATCTGTGATCCACATCCTAGCTACTGTTGGGAGGCTTGTATATAACTGCCAATAGGGTCCTTTTACCCTTGCAGTTTCTTAACTCAACCCACAAAGATCCAACATCTTCTGATCCTATGTCACAGTTCCATGAGTGTCAACTTTAGTTCCATGACTTTCAAAAGTGCCAGTTGGAAATTTGTGTGAATAATATTCACTGACACTTGACTAGTGCTTTGGTTGTCTATTTATATAAGAACAATCAAGTGAAGTTTATGAGTCACTGCTGACAAATTCAGTTCGATAGCTCAGTGCTTTTGTGTATTCAATTTGTCATTCTTTAGCAGCAAATAATTCCTCATTTGCCACTTTAATAATTGAACACTTGAAGAAATTAGTATTAGGAACACTAAAGTTAACTGTAGAACTGAAAGGTGTTGTATTAAGCCAAGGACTCCTCTGCATCTTTACTGTGAGCTCACTAACAAAATCTAATGAATGTGTGAACTCCTACACTTGCACAGTAGATACAAGCTAATGGCATAGAAAGTTAGAGCAGGACTGATGTGATATCAAGAGCTGGCTTTGGTCTGTTCATGCTTAATTACCACCTAAGAACTGCAGCTGCTGGAAACCCGAAATAAAAACAGACAATGCTAGGTACACTCAGCAGGACAGGCAGCATCTTAGGACAGAGAGACAGGTCAACATCCAAGCCTAAGAACCTGCGTCTGATGAAGGCTAAAGATTAGGGTTAGATCTTTAGAGCCTTAGGGTGTGAGTAAAAACCCTCATTATACAGAGAATGATTCTGATCTAAGCACTTTAAAGTGTTTGGAGGAAAACATGGGAGAGATGTCAGAGGTACGTCCTTTAGACAGAGAATGGTGAATGTGTTGCCAGGTTGAGGTCTATGAATGAGGGAAGAGTTAGATTCATCTTAAGAGTAGGGTAAAGGGTCAGCACAACATTGTGGGCTGAAGAACCTGCACTATCATGCTCTGCCACAATGATCAGTGGAAGCAGAGTTAATCAGGCACTCTAGTGGGAACTGGATTTGGAGAATAATCTTCAGAGCTACAGGGAATGTGCAGGAAAGCTGTTGTTCTCTTAAGAGATTTCACGGACGTGATGGGCTAAGTTTCCTCTATCAGTGTCAAAACGTTTCTGTTCCATGATTCTAAGCCAGAGAATGTTTCTAATAAAGTGCAAGCATAAATTGCTCTTCCAATTAATTTGACAGGAAATTAGACAGAAGCATTTTCAATTTAAGCAAGAAACACTCTAGGGCCCACACAAACAACCGAACAACTCATATCATCAGCTCAGACCCGAGTTGGGTTCTGGACCGAAATCAAAAAAGAAATAATAATCGCTTACTCAAAACCAGTGAAATAATTTTGATTTAAAGAAATAAAAAGTTTGTGGAAAGGAGAATGACCTCTCTTAACATCTGCAGACTAAACAATTCCCTTTGCACTCCAGGGATTGTCCACTGGGTCAGGTTGCCATTGAAGTTTGTGGTAACTAATCAATGTCCGCCTGAAGAAAGAAGACACAATCTATATCGCCACCAAGTGGCTAACACTGGAAGAGCCACTGTTGCAATAACTTTCATCTCAAGCAGTTGTTGAAGCAAAAGTATATCCCGTAGAGAGTCATATGCAACTTCGGCAATTGAAAGTATTTTTTGAATTGTAGCACCGGTCTATTTAGATTGAGCTGAATGGCCTAATTCTGCTTTTAAGTCTTTTGAACTTTTGGTCTTAATGAACAGAAGATCCATTCTAGTTTTGTTGACAGGATAACTGGTCTATGAATATTGCTCTTCGAAACAGTCCCACCGAATCCTTTATAACCACCTGATAGGGCAGAACAGGCATGAGTCTTAATTTCTCAACCAATCTATGGCATCCCAACAGTACAGGGGCCCCTCGGTCTACACAGTGGGATGGAACTTGAACCTACATTCTTCCAGTACAGAGATGGAGTTCTTCTTTTGCTGATTTCGCTACTAGCATTTAGGGCAGCAATGACGGTCCTCCATCTTTGGCAACATTCACGGCTTCCTTCATTGTGTCAGTAGCTTCCTCTCAGCTTACTGTCAGTCAGGCAAGGAATACCATCGCACTCAGATGTAGAAGGACTCTCACTGCTGTTTCTGTAACAATTCTGTTTTATAGTCAGGGTTTTTCGGCCCTGATCCGAGCCTGCGAACCTGGAGGACCAGTGGACCGCTCTTAGCCTGGCCTCTGGCTTTTAACCTGTTTGGCATGGGTGACCCCCCCCCAAGAGCCAAAGCACGGGGCCCTGACTCCAGCCAGCATAGCTCTCCGGGTCATTGAGGCACGCAACCCACCAAACCTCAAAAAGGTTGTGGTCCTCTCGGAGGACAGAGATGAAGTGTTACTATATGATTTTGTATGATGAGCAAAACTCAGAGTGGGGCACTTCCGTAACAATTGCTGGAGAAGGACCTGCTCTTCTTCTGAGCAAATTACCTGTGTGTCGATGCCCCAAGCTTGAAGGATTCTAGGATGGAGAACGATGCAGAAGTTTAAACAAAGGGGAAAAGTTTCAACAATGGACCTGGATGCTCTGGAGAGTGCTGGCAAACGATGAATGCATATTGCTTGCTACACCACACAGCTATTGTGTAAGGACAGTCACAGGCCATGGATGTTTTTGTAGGACCTCACCCTGCACAGTCACTGTTGAGTTTCATGCATTACTACGGTGACCACACTTCTAAACCACTGCATTGGTCAAAAGCATTCTGTCATATCCTAAAGGACATAAAAGAAGTGTGCCAATTCAAATATTTATTTTCTTTCTTACAAATGGAAAAAATGAACGATTTCAAAAGGAGACAACAGAAGACCTTTTACTTAACAGGTAATAATTAGATTAATCATCAGTCGATGCACTCTTAACTAGATCAGTGGGAGAAATATGTTATTTATTTAGGGAAAGAAAGTATCACTGAACTAATAAAGTACACTCTCTATGCTGGTGGTGTAGTGGTATCCGCACACAGACTTCGGAACAGGAGGTCCTGAGTTTGAATTCTGCCAGCTCTTTGCATGCTTTGCATTCATGCCGGGTTGAACGTCAAGCTAGCAAATCGCCCTCATAAGGAACAGAAAACCGCTAAAGAAACAGCAAGGTTGTCACCTGATGTGCTAAACAAGGCGCGCAGGGAGGATCTTTTTACTAATAAAATACACTGGATTGGGACTAAGTAGCTCAGATGAACAACTAAAAGATACTTACTTCCCTCCCAAGTACAATGTAATAAGTTGAGGGCTCCTTCTACCCGCTTCCAATGTTGAAGATGGAAGAATGCATATGCTATTGCTTCACTGTCCCCTCTCTTCAGAATGTGTTCTGGTGGCAGTATTAAACTTTTCATTTCTAATAAATACTAAAGAAAAAGTATTTTTTTAATATAATTATACGGGAAAACCACACAATGTGAAAAAGTTATTCATTTAATCATATGCCTTTCAGAGTGAACTAAAATGCCCAATCAGTTATTCCATTTTCAGACATCATTCTTTACACACAAACTGAGAGTTAATTTAACTGCGGGTTTTAAGCTGACTTGACACTCACAGCAACTTTCCTCACTGCCTTCCAACCCCACAGTTAGTAATGATTCGTTTATAATGAATTCTCTGATGGCTCACTCTTAAGAGACTGCAGGTCAATGCTACTCACAGAAGCATTACTAAAAGCATTCCCAAACAAAGCTATTGGAACGAGAGCTAATGGAGAAAATAGCAGCGACTCACTTTGGGAACGTGTGGGTTAAACTCTACTGCTCTGTGTATTGCTTCTACTGCATTCATCTCTGCAGTGCTGAGCCCTCGCCTGGAGGCAGCCTCTGGTGAGAATCTAGAACAGCAGCAAAACGGTTCGTCACAATTTATATAAAGCCCCGTGAAACACTGACAAAAACACAATATGACACAGAGCTCCCAGAAATCTCATAACATGGGAGAGGGACTCAAATGTTCAAATGCAGAAAATGGCTATGCTCAGACTCCACAGAGATCTAATGTATGTCAAAGACTTGTCCTGAAATATTAGGAGTCATATTAGGAGCTGAAGATTCATAACCGCTGCCACAACAATCAAACATCCTGCATTTATTTAGAAAGAGACTTCCAACTTTTATTTTAATGTACACATAACCTAATCGGGTGGTGGGGTGGCAATACTGTATGTCTCTACAGTAAGGCGCTCCTTTCCTCTGCTAGCCTGCAGGTCACTTCTGGGCAAGGAGTAGCACCTGCTTAGTCCCCTATCAGGGTCCAGAGAAGCCATGGGAGCAGGTGGTGGATGGTCGTACGAGCAGCTGGTGCATATCACAAGTCCTGGTTATGTAACCACTGACGCCAGGCAGGCAATCTCAGAACAGTATTGATCATTGGTCACGGCTGAGGTCACCTGTCTTGTAAAGACACTGCCCAGAAGGCAGCAATGGCGAACCACTTCTGTAGAACAATCATGGTCATGGAAAGACCCTGACTGCCTACATCACACAACATGGCACATAATGAACAAACGAACATATTTTGGCATTCTTGGCAAAGAAATATATCATATCTGCTCCCCTCTATTTTTTTTATTAGAAATTTAATTCTCCACTTTTTACTAATGTTAACATTTTCAAGGATACTTACTTGTCAGAGACTGCTCTTGCTTTAAGTAGTGCAGCTGTATAACATATTGTTGCTGACTTTGGAAGGCTAATATCTATTACAAAAGGGAAATAAAAGCAAAGATATTTGATAGTGGTACACACAACAATCTTCCACTTAACAATACAATGAATGTTTCCACAAATATTTGATCTTCATTGGGTTGATTTGCTTATATATTAATTCTCTCAACTGATCCAAAACACAAAACATTATGCAGAAAAATTCCAATAAATAATGTATCGTCTTGGCCACATTGTGCTGCTTATTTGTGATGCCTTTATTAACTCATGGGTTCAAATGTGTTGACTATTTCCATAAAAGTTTGGAAATTTTGTAATGCTAAATTGCTGCAGATTAAAACAAAACTGCAATCTGTCACTCCGTACTTATCAGGCAGCACACATTTGATATTTTGCCACTTTTCAAATATTAGCCATGCACGTCCAGTTTAGAAGTGTATTTGGGAGCTTGGCAGTGCATGCAGCTCTGGGTGGCAAGTTTCGTAGCATTCATACGCTTTATCATAGTACGACTCATTAAGCACTGGAAAATGAGGAATATATGTACTAAAATCACTATTATGGAATTCCTGATTAATATCCCAAAATCAGTTCAGATTGGGGTCATGAGACAAAGGCTGGAATCCAAATACTGCTGATCTTCTGCACACAAATTGGAATTACTCTGTAAACGTGAACATTTTTTCTTAATGGCCAGATATGTCAAGTGCTTTCCTGGCAGAATGTGCATGCTTTTGCAATGATTTCTTTTACTATACTCTGGTGTCACAGTTTGCAAACTGCCTGCTTGGCATTCTGCATAGAGGGTCTGAAATTCACGTCTTTTCATTCTTTTTCATCATTCAGTTCTTTTAAAATCGATTTTCTTAGAATTCTTCACCTGGTAATAAACACAATGTGTGGAATCAGATTCAGAATCACTGGCACAGGTCATGAAATCTGTTGTTTTGTAGCAGCAGCATAGTGCAACACATAACAATAAAAAAAACTATAAATTACAATCAGAATCAGATTTAATACCACAGATGTGACATCTGTTAACAGCAGCAGCAGTATAATACATGATAATATAGAAAAAATACACGAATAAATCAATTAAAGTATATATTTGTACATTAAATAAATTAAAAAATAGTAAAAACAGAAATAATATTAAAAAAGTGAGGAGGTGTTCATGGGTTCGATGTCCATTTAGAAATCGGACGGCAGAGGGGAAGAAGCTGTCCCTGAGTCACTGCGTGGGTGCCTTAAGGCTTCTGTATCTCTTTCCTGATGGTAACAGTGAGAGAAGGGCATGCCCTGGGTGATGGGGGTCCTTAATAATGGACGCTGCCTTCCTGAGACACCGCCCATGATGCCCATGATGGAGCTGACTGATTTTACAAGTTCTGTAGGCTTCTATCAATCCTGTGCAGTAGCCACTCACCAACCCCGACCCCCAAACCAGACAGTGATGCAGCCGGTCAGAACGATCTTCATGGTACATCTGTAGAAGTTTCAAGTGTTTTAGGTGACAAACCAAATCTTCGCAAACATATCGAAATATAGCCTCTGTCTTTATAGCTGCATTAATATGTTGGGACCAGGTTAGATCCTCAGAAATCTTGACACCCAGGAACTTGAATTTGCTCACTCTTCCCACTTCTGATTCCTCTGTGAGGATTGGTTCATGTTATAAAATTATATATATATTAAATATGTAGTGCAAAAAGAGCAAAAAACAGTGAGGTCATGTATATGGATTCTTTGTCCGTTCATAAATCTGCTGGTGGAAAGGAAGAAGCTTTTCCTAAAACATTAGATGTATGTCTTCATGCTCTTGTACCTCCTCTTTGATGGCAGCAATGAGAAGAGGGCACGTCCTGTGTGATGGGGGTCCTTAATGAGAGGTGCCGCCTTTTTGAGGCATCACCTTTTGAAAATGTCCTCGATACTGGGTAGCCTAGTGCCCATAATGAAGCTGGCTGAGTTTACAATTTTCTGCAGCCTTTTCAGATTCTGTGCAGTGGCCCCTCCCCCTCCATTCCAGACAGTGATGCAAGCAATTGGAATGCTCTCCACAGTACACAGAAATCCATGGCACATTACAGGCCCTTCAGCCCATAATGCTGTGCCGACTATGTGACCTACTCTAGAAACTGCCTGGAATTTCCCTATCCCACTTTCAAGGAATTCTAGATCCGTATTTCCAGATCACTTGTAGGAATTTGTGAGTGACTTTGGCGACATGCCAAATCTCCCCAAACTCCTAATGAAATATAACCGCTGTCACGCCTTCTTTGTAACTGCATCAATATGTTTTGGGCCCAGGATAGATCCTCAGAGATGATGACACCCAGGAACTTGAAACTGCTCACTCTTTCCACTTCTGATCCCTCGATGAGGACAGGTGTGTGTTCCCTCGACTTGCCCTTCCTGAATTCCTTGGTCTCACTGATGTTGAGTGCGAGGTTGTTGTTGCGAAACCACTCAACCAGCTGATCTGTCTCACTCCTGTACGCCTCTTCATCACCATCTGAAATTCTGCCAACAATAGCTGAGTCGTCAGCAAGTTCATAGATGGTGTTTGGGATGACCTAGCTGCACAGTCACGGGTGTAGAGAGTAGATCAATAGGCAAAGCATGCAACCTTGAGGTGCAGTGGTGTTGATTGTCGGTGAGGAGGATCCACACTGACTGTGGTCTCCCAGTGAAGAATTCAAGAATCCAGTTGCAGAGGGAGGTACACAGTGAAAGTGATAGTGCTAATGCTCACACACAAAAGCAAAGCACCAAATATTTTAAATCCTTTATTTTGTTATTTTCCCCCTCTACTCTGTACCTCTGAGTACATGCCATCAACATTGCTATAGGCCAGGGGTTTCTAACCCTTTTTTATGCCATGGACCATTACCATTAACCAGGGAGTCTATAAACCCAAGTAGGGAGCCCCTGCTATAGGCAATGAATTTCAATCACTGAGAAGATTGGGGACAAGTCCAAATTCAACCTTCAAACTAATAACCTGGCGATCTTTTCTCTTCCCTGATTCAAGGGTACTAGAAGCAATTGCAATACTTCGCTTGAGTATCTTTCGTGGCGTGACTAGCAAAGACTTCCATAGTCATGGTTGTTTACTACTTTAGTTTGCTGAATTAAAATGTGTAGCAAATGTACAGTCAGAAAAACAGTTCTCTTGATTAAATACTAAAGGGAAGCTACCTTGTCGTAAAACCAAATGAGCTAAAGATTAATGTCACCTTGACAACAAACAGACATTAACATGACAGAAACTAACAGGCCTGCAAACTGGCACTAGTTGGCAACATTACAAAGAATAATACCAAAATGTGACGCAAATAAATGCAGATACAGAGGTTCCAAAATACAAGTGAAATAACATTGTCCTTTTCCATGCATTGGGTCATTCCTACAAACAACTATTTGGAAAATCCTTTTCCAATGTAGATTGAACTTCAGAAATTGGATTCATGATGTCACTAATTAAGCCATGCTCCCATGAATACACAGCAACAGCAAATATCAAGTTTGTTGCTTAGCAATGCACATAGCTACAAAGATATCAACAATAACTTTGAAGAAGGCGAATGCAATATTGGCATTCATTTCTAGAGGAATAGAGTATAGGAGCAGGGATGTGATGTTGAGGCTCTATAAGGCGCTGGTGAGACCTCACTTGGAGTACTGTGGGCAGTTTTGGTCTCCTTATTTAAGAAATGATGTGCTGACGTTGGAGAGGGTACAGAGAAGATTCACTAGAATGATTCCGGGAATGAGAAGGTTAACATATGAGGAACGTTTGTCCACTCTTGGACTGTATTCCTTGGAGTTTAGAAGAATGAGGGGAGACCTCATAGAAACATATCGAATGCTAAAAGGCATGGACAGAGTGGATGTGGCAAAGTTGTTTCCCATGATGGGGGAGTCTAGTACGAGAGGGCATGACTTAAGGATTGAAGGGCGCCCTTTCAGAACAGAAATGTGAAAACATTTTTTTAGTCAGAGGGTGGTGAATCTATGGAATTTGTTGCCACAGGCAGCAGTGGAGGCCAAGTCATTGGGTGTATTTAAGGCAGAGCTTGATAGGTATCTGAGTAGCCAGGGCATCAAAGGTTATGGTGAGAAGGCGGGGGAGTGGGACTAAATAGGAGAATGGATCAGCTCATGATAAAATGGCGGAGCAGACTCGATGGGCTGAATGGCCTACTTCTGCTCCTTTGTCTTATGGTCTATGGTCTAATAACATCTTTGGGGGGAATTTAACATCAGAATATTTGAGCCCAGAACTATCAAATCTTGCTTATTGTTTCAAACCAGTATACTTCAAGTAGGTCCTGCACTGAAAGAGAATTGATATCTAAAACATATAAGGGCAGATGAAATCACTTCTCAAATTATACCAGGAACAAGAATTACAAATTAATTGTATCTCCAAGATTTCACAAAAAGTTATCAGACTGATACTGATACAAGTATACTGCACAGATACTGATGAAGGGTCTCGGCACAAAACGTCGACTGTGCTTCTTCCTGTGGATGCTGTCTGGCCTGCTGTGTTCCACCAGCATTTTGTGTGTGTTGCTTGAATTTCCAGCATCTGCAGATTTCCTCGTGTCCACAGATACTTACTGACTTTGGTTCTAGCAGTTTCAATTTTTATCAAAAATTTGAAGCAATTTCCTTCAGAACAAGTCAATTCTAACACAGATTGTGAAGTCTAGGCTGTTACAATAAGATTAACTGTACTTATCTTCCAGTCCTATTGACTCAAGTCTCTTTGCTTTCCAATTCCCCATCTCTCCCATATGTAGTGCTGACAAGCAGGCATTTCTTAACTATTTTTAGTTGGTCTGAGGAGAATCAGTATATTGGTTTGACAGAAATCCAGATAAGCACATTATTTCATACAACAGTCAAGAAGCAGAGTTAATTACATTAGTGTAGGACAGGAACAACAAAAGCCAGGATTGGATAAGGATGACAAGTTTTCTTCTTCAAATAATGTTAGTAAACCATTTGGGCACTTAAAACATTCCAACGAGCTCACTATCATATTTACTGATAACAGCTATTTTACTTCTAAACTATAACATTTGAATCTTTCTATCAGAATTACTAATTTAGGACTTTTAATGACTTGTCCAACAAAATAACTGCAAAATGCTTGTGATACTTTCTACCTGGTCACTGATGATCTTTTCATTGTCAACACAAAGTTAATATTATTAGAAATAACTTCAGGCACATCTGCTGTGCTAAACTGGAAAAATCACCACACAATTTTGTGCTAAGGCATTCAGCCTAAAAGATTCCATATTCAATACCTTCAACCTCAGTAAGGATTATCGCTCTACCATTTGCCTCAACAATCCTAGGTTAGAGAGAGAAAAACATTGAATGGATTAATGAATTGTCTGCTAACCAGGAAGGACTAGATAGAACTGTCTGCTATCCAGGAAGGACTAGATAGAATTGTCTGCAATCCATGAAGGACTAGGTAGAATTGTCTGCTATCCAGAATGGGATGCTGGAAACTTTACACTTGGAAAGGTTAGATGAAGCCATGTATGTTTCTACCATTGTCCCTTCAATGAGTAAATTGCTTGCAATATGAGAATCTGGTTACCCTTTTAAAGTGAGGGCATGTGGTTATGCTAATGAAGAGCAGCCAGATTCAGTGGAGCAATACCTTTAGCAAGAGTCTACAACTGAAGAGAGCAGGGGAGGAAATAGTGGAAAAGAGAAATCCTCTGCAAATATATGTGCACAGAACAGCAGCTTCAATCCATTTGGGACGAGAGGGGCATATTCTGTACTTATTGGATCACGGTAGTGTAGTGTTTAGCACAACGCTTTACAGTACAGGTGATCCAGGTTCAATTCCCACTGCTGCCTATAGGAAGTTTGCATGTTATCCCCGTGACCGCGAGGGTTTCCTCCAGGTGCTTCCGGTTCCCTACCACAGTCCAAAGACGTACCAATTGGTAGGTTAATAGGTCATTGTAAATTGTCCAGTGACTAGGCTAGGATTAAATCAGGTAATCACTGGGCAGCGTGGCTTGAAGGTCCGGAAGGACCTATTCCATGCTGTATCTCAATCAATCAATCATTAAAAATTATTATGAAGTGCTTTAGAATGATTTGCTGACACAATACAAAAGAAAATTATTATAAAAGAAGAACCACAAAACATCTTTTCAACTTTATTCCAGGTTGTCCAAGGACTCACCATCATATTTAGCTAATACTGCTTGCACGTCAGCGTAGGCTTGTAACTCTAAAAGTGCCTCCAGTAAATTTTCATGAATATTAAACATGCTGAGGAGAGGGAATTCCTTCATCAGCTGCAAAGTAACCAAACTCAGAGTTACATAGCGGAAGAGGAAATAATATACAGTTTAAAAAAGGAAATTGTAAACTAAGTTGGCATATTTTGAGTTATGGGTTTTCGACAGTTCAGAATGTTCTCCACTTGTATTAAAGGTTGTAGTAAACTTTGGTTGGAGTTTGTATACTGTGCTGATTCGGCAGTGTATCAATGTACTATAACAGATATAGAGTAAGTTATTCTGTTAGCTAGTTTTTCAAAAACTCTGAATTTAAACTTAATGGCTGTGAATAACATATTTATTTCTTAGGAACACTTGCCGACTGTCCACTGTATATTGTCAGGGTCTAAAATTGTTAATGTTTATCATTTACAAACCTTTAGTTATTGAACAGAAAAACACAATCATTGTGCACTAAAACACAATTCTTCTTACAATTAGAAACCAATAAGTTGTCTGCAATTGCTCAGACCGATCATGAAGGTGAACATCAAGTGTCGGTATGCATTGAAGTTGTTTTCTTTCATGATATTTCAATTGCATGGATGCCAGAATCTACATTAGCCGTATATAGGTGGTAGAATCAGTCATCAGGTTTTCACATTGCACTACCTTTCAGATTTTTAAACATTTTAACACTATACGCAGGTGCAGCAAGCCTTGCTGGTATTATGCTGTTAATTTCCATTTCTACTCACATCTCGCATCATTTTTACAGCTTCTCTTGTCCTTCCCAGTTTTCTCGAACACATCGCCAATCTTCTTTTAATATAAACTAACACGTTTGTGTCTCGCCCTGAAAGACAAGCATCGTGTATGCAAATGCATATTTCTGTTCGAGAAGACAGCCATTAAATGAAAAACAATCTCTCACACCTAATTACTCAATAATAGATCACAATAATAGATTAGAAAGATCTAAATAGAAACATAAATAAAAATGTCATCGTGATCAGAATATATTTCACAACTCAGGTTAATCATGGCTGCTTTTTCTCAAGATGAAGATGAGTAAGCTGAATGTATTTTAACATAGCAATAACAAGGTTGTGATCAGATACATTTGCCATTACCACAACTCACCACCTTATAATCTCATCATCGTTTCTTTGATTCAGGCTGGTTTAACTACTTTCTTACCTGCCTATCACTTCCCCCTGGGTCCCCTCCTCCTTCCCTTTCTCCCGTGGTCCACTCTCCTCTCCTATCAGATTCCTTCTTCTCCAGCCCTTTACCTTTTCCACCTATCACCTTCCAGCCAGCTTCCTTCCCCTCCATCCACCTTTTTATTCTGACGTCTTCCATTTTCCTTTTTGGTCTTGAGGAAGGGTCTCAGCCCGAAACGCTGACTATCTATTCACTTCCACAGATGCCGCCTGACCTGCTGAGTTCCTCCTGCATTTTGTGTGTGTGGGGCTTTGCCTTAACTACCTGTTTTTCCCAGGTTGATCTAAGCTCCACACCATAACAAAGCTTCAAACAGTTATTCCTTGGACTCCTATACAACATATGCTTCATTTGGTTGTCTGGAACAGAACAAGAGGAAGGGGTTGCTACCTTCCCTTTCCCTCTTAAGTACTAAATTACCAAATTAGTTCATTGTTGCCACATGTACCTAGGTATAGTGAAAAAGTTGTCTCGCATACCGTCCATATAGATTAACTTATTATAACAATACACTGAAGTAGTACCAGGTAAAGCAATAGCAGAACACAGAATAAAGTGTTAAAAGACAGAGAAAGGGCAGTGCAGGTCAACAGTAAAGTGCAAGGCTATAACCAGCTAGATTGCAAAGTCAAGAATCCACCTCATCGTACTAGGAAACCATTCAATTGTCTTACAACAGCAGGATAGAAGTTGTCCTTGAAGGTGGTGGTCGGTGTGCTTTCAAAGTTTTGTACCTCCTCCCTGATGGGTGGAGGAGAGGAGAGAATGTCTGGGGTGGGAGGGATCTTTGATCATGCAGGCAGCTCTAAAAAGATAGAATTTTTAGTTTTCTAGTGCCAAGGCTTCTAAATAACATATTCTTATGGGATGCTGAGCAAATATGTTATGAAAGAGTGAAAAATAAATGCACAGCATGCTGAGGAGGGAAATGAAACAGGACATCATTCCAATAAGCAAGTTATAGTCAGTCTTGTGAATGGCAATAAAAAATTCTGCATCTCCACATAGATTCAATCTATAACATTCTAATGGTCTTAACAGTAAAATTATTTAACTATGTTATTCATTTAATTTTCAACAGACTATTGTAAACACAGTGGTTGTTTTATTATTCCATATAACATTTTCTGCTTCACCTTTTTTTTGAAGAGATAATCAATTGCTTCCTAAGTAAAGATTAAATGAATGTAGCAAATTTAGGACGGGATATTAATACTCATACCAGTCAGCCTTGAGATTCAAGATGTTAAAAGATACTATGAATGTGAAAATTCTGAGGTTAATTTAAACCTTGTTTGGTGTTCAGGACACTTTGAACATCAATATCTCAGCCTGTGCCTCACTAATACTCCCATCACCTTGGAAGTAACTCGCTAACAGGAAAAATCCTTCACACTATTCCCAGAGAGATTTGTGTCATCTATCTCTATCTCCCTACATTTTCTGAACTTGAGGGCGACACTGGATTCTCAACAAATGTATTTAAATAAGCAGTTTCTTCTCAGTGAGAGGTCTCCAATTTCTAGCCCTTTGTTTCGAGGTTCAATTGTGCAATTGTTCTTAGCACCTTGGCTACATCCTGCCGGCACTTACATTTCTGTCATAAATATTGTGGACACAAGGTCTGCTCCATAATCACCAGCAACAGTCCCCACTACTGTGATTCTTACATTTCCTATTTTGTCTAATCCACATTATGACCTTCTGCACTCTCTAGCCAAAAGCTCCAAGAAATGAAGAGACCTTGAGAGAACCAAAATTGAAATAATTTGTTGACAATCAAAGGCGGGCAGTTTTAGTCTGCATGGTACTTACTGTGTTGTGCTTCATACTGCGCTCCGTGATGCTGCAGTTGTTGACTGCGTCTGTAACAGACCTCTCCTGCCTTTAGTGCTTGCTTAAAGAGTCTTTCTGCTTCCACAATGGTAGTAGCTTCTTCTTCAGCCAAAAGAATGTATGCAGTTGCACATCTGTGAAAAGATTCATGCCTTATTACACTTAGACCCTTCTGAAATTGCTTCACTGATAATGTTATAAAATAGCATTTGTTTTTATAAACTGATTTGTTTTCAGGATTTGGCTGTCAGAGGAAAAGTCAAGATCTATAGGTCATGTGTCACTGAAACCTTCATTCACTCTACCAAAAGTGCACTGGCTGCACAGTTACTCACCTAGGTTACATGGACGGCTCCTCTCACATCTGAGACCTCCGGCATTAAACCTATAACCTCCACCATCAATAGGTGAAGAGCAGCAGATACACAGGATACAACCACCAGCAGACTTCCCTCCACAAACCTGACCTGGAAATGTAATATCATCTTCACTGGGACCAAATCTGGGTATTCCCTCCCCAAAAGAGCCTTGAGGGCACCTTCACCAGAAGGACTGCATCAATTCAAGGTGGAGGAATGCCACTGCATTCTCAGAATTAGTAGGGATAGACAATAGATGCAGACCCAATGAGCAGCATTCACATTCTGCAAAATGCATTTTTGAAAAAATATCCTTCAATAGTGTGGTTGGCTAGGCCATTAGTTACTGCCCTGTTACACCACTGGCATTTAGGGCAGCAATGATTGCCCTTAGGATTCTTTATTGCTGTTTCTATAACATTTTTTTTTGACCAGTGAGCCCTGAGCTGCGCCCCCGAACCTGGAGGACAGGTGAACCACTCTTAGTCTGGCCTCTACCCTTTGCCCTGTTGGACATGGGTGACCCTACCAAGTGTCAAAGCACAAGGCCCTGACTCCAGCCAACGCAGCTCTCCAGGCCATCAAAGCACCCAAGCCTCCAAATCCTACGACAAGGTCGTAGCCCTCCTGGAGGTGGCTAGGCCATTCCAGAGGGTCAATCGGAGATACGGAGGCAGACGTAGATCGTACTAGGAAAATAAGAACAGATTTCCTTCCTTAAAGGACTTCATTAGCTTAAAGGTCTTTGGCCTTGGTCAACAAATGTAAGGTTGATTCTGCACTCTCAGCAGTGGTCTCACATAGAACAGTACAGCAAAGGAATTGACTCTTTGGCCCACAGTGTCTATACTGAACACAATACAAAATTAAACTAATTCTCTTCTACATGCACATGCCTCCATTCCCTGCACATTCATGTGACTATTTAAAATCCTCTTTAACCTCACTACCCCCGGCAGTCTATTCCAGGCATCCAGCACCCTCCATGTAAAAAAAAATACCTACCCAACACACATAAAAGTTGCTGGTGAACGCAGCAAGCCAGGCAGCATCTCTAGGAAGAGGTGCAGTCGACATTTCAGGCCGAGACCCTTCGTCAGGACTAACTGAAGGAAGAGTTAGTAAGGGATTTGAAAGTGGGAGGGGGAGATCCAAAATGATAGGAGAAGACAGGAGGGGGAGGGATGGAGCCAAGAGCTGGACAGGTGATTGGCAAAGGGGATACAAGAGGATCATGGGACAGGAGGTCCCCCTCCTGTCTTCTCCTATCATTTTGGATCTCCCCCTCCCCCTCCAACTTTCAAATCCCTTACTCACTCTTCCTTCAGTTAGTCCTGACGAAGGGTCTCGGCCTGAAACGTCGACTGCACCTCTTCCTAGAGATGCTGCCTGGCCTGCTGCGTTCACCAGCAACTTTGATGTGTGTTGCTTGAATTTCCAGCATCTGCAGAATTCCTGTTGTTTGCCTACCCAACGCATCTCCTTTAAACTTTTTCCTTCTCACTTTAAATACATGTCCAAGTATGCACATGCACTGAACCCCATTAACAGATACATTATTCAGGATCAGTGATGTTCTGCTTGAAAGACTAAATTCATTCTAAAAAGATGATAACATAATTTGCCTAGTATTTCAAACTGCAGAAATTATGCAAATGACATATACGCACCATTACTGCTTTCAGTAGCTGAACTTCCTTTCAGCTACATAAAGGTCAAAATAAATCAGGTTTAGATTCCAGCCTATGCCAAGTTCTAAAGCTAGATATACACTTAGCGCCTCTAGGATGTTGAAGAAGGAAGATATATCTCTCATTCCAAATGGGCAGCGAGAACAACTGTCTCATGGCTCCAAAGAGTCCATGGGTTCAATCCTGACCTTCAACACAGTCCATGTGAAGTTTTCATGCTCTTCCCATAACAATGTTGATTTGCACCAGTTACCCAAAGTCATGAATGTTGGTAGGTTAACAGGTCACTGTAAATTTGTTCTATTATGTTGGTGTGCTGTAAAATCTGACAGAAGTTGATGGGAAGCAACGCACAGAAAATGCTGGAGGAATGCAGCAGGTCAGGCAGCATCTATGGAAAAGGGTAGACAGTTGACCTTTTGGGCTGAGACCCTTCATTGTTGCTTTGGATTTCCAGCATCTGCAGATTTTCCTGTGTTTAAGAATTGATGGGAGTATAATTTAAGTAACATGGAATTATTGTACTACTGGTATAAATAGATAATTAATGCTTGTGGACTCAGTGGCCAAAGGGCTTGTTTCTGTGCTATGTCACTCTATGATTGATTAACCCATCCCATGGGTGGAACATACAATCTGTATAATAATCAGGCAGCAACTGATGAGCGTACTGAATTGCCCCTTATGGTAGTCTTGCTATCTCTGTGCGCAAGGTAACCACATATAACATTCTAAAAGCTGTGCCAGCATTCATGGAACTGCATACCAAGCAAGAACTGGTGGCAAGAGGCGGAAAATTAAGATTCATGAGAAAATGAACTTCAGGATTATATATGGTGACATATATATATACTTTGATAATAACATTTATTTTGAACTTTGAAGACACCCATAACATTAACAAATCACTTATTTTGTATTGAGATTTCAAATGACTGCAAATGTCTTCACTTATTACTGATCTGATGTAAAATTGCCTCAATATGGTGACTTGGACCCTGAGAAAAACTGACTGGAGTTGTGTTAGCATAAAAGACAGATTTCAGAAGCTGCACTTAGACTGACATCCCAACTATTTCATTCTAGACATTTTGCATGCTAACAATGTGAGCTTACATATCAGTATTTGTAATTAGATTTAAAACGAGTCATCAGAATTACGAGACAATTCTTCCTAAGTAGTTTTATAATTTACTAGGACGTGGACTCAGGGGAAATGTTGCCTCTACAGGTCTCCTTTTGTGTTCCGCAGATCAACCAACGATCCTAACCAACAAAAAATTGTGATTTCTCACAAAGTATTAGATAAATCTGAACAAAATACTATTGTATACTGAACAAATCTGCTTTAGGTTGAGCCCTTGGCATGTTCTGCTGATATCAAAGAATTGTAGCATAAGAAATATTGTACATGATTAAGAGAAATGGCAGCAAGTGATTCAAGTGAAGTGCTCTCAATGAAAACTAAACCCCAAGGATGACAATAACATTTCTTTATTTTTTTTTAGGATGTATGCAAGACTTCTAAACCCAATCTTGGTTGCTCTGAGAAGATTGTGGTGGGCACTTCAAAAAGCACAGTGTTATGTGGTTGGCCTCATATGCAAAACAGGTTGACCAGAGATTACAAGTTTCTTCCTTGTGGGACATAAGTGAACTCACACGATTTTGACACCTTTTCATAGCCACTAGCTTGGTTCCAGTCCACAAAATCATCAGACTATAATGAATTCATCAGACTATACTAAATTCGTCAGACTATACTGCATTCATCAGACTATACTGAATTCATCAGACTATATTGAATTCACTTCGCACATCCCACTGTGGGATTTGAACGCACGATTCAGAGTTATTAATCGAGCCTATATCCATTCGGCCACAGGACACCCATTCTCCACTATACTATTTAATTACCCAAAGCCACTCTTTACAATTTCTTCTGCATTTTATTGTATTTTGAATATTCATGACACACTTATTAAATGAATACATTGTGTGCAAATGTTGCTGGGCCATAATTAAAGATAATGATAATGCCAGTTAAGATTTTTAGCATTATGTGGCCAATTTTATTTTCTGTAAAATACGTAAAGCACTCAATATTCACCAGTGTTTGCAAAATTACACAACCAGAAACAACTACATTACACTGAATGTAAATTTATTAGGTTTAAGTTTTCTAAATGCCTGTTGGTTAGCAATTTGACTATAAATTATGAGCGCCAGGTCAAATAGCATAAAAGACTCCAACAATCTTATTTGATTTCTTTATTATCAGACAGAGATTCTATACTGCAGGGGCTCCCAACCTGAGGTTCACAGATCCCTTGCTTAATGGTAGTGGTCCATGGTGTAAAAAAGGTTGGCAACCCCTGCTGTACAGGCTCACTGTTTAAAAAATGGCTGTTTTGAAAGAAGGTGATCTATTGAATTAATTGGAACATCTAACCTGGAATGAAACAATTCATAGGATGCTAGTAGTTCTAATAATTCTCACCATGAAAAGTCGAAGTGGAATTATATTCAAAAGCAGTACAATGTCTTTGCCAATTAACATTTAATGATTATGAGAACAATTAATGAAACAGTGGACATTAGAATATTAATTCCTGTTAAGTGTGCAGACCGGGAGATATAGGTGCCATGCTAAACAATCTGTAGCTTACTGTTAGTTCTTAATGTTGATGAGCGGCTAATAACCAAACACTGAAACTTTTTGGTTACTGCAATGATGTGAGAAGCCTCTTGCGTAATGGGGCACAGCAGCTGAATTAAATGTGAATGTCAGATTGTACAATTCTCAGACCCAGCTGCTGTGATGTCAAGGCAATTCAAAGGAATGGACAATAATGGGCAACCCTGGAGTGATTATGAGGCAGTAATTTCTTTGAGTAGTTCAGATAATGTCACAAATCACATGAGCACAGCTCGAGCAGATCAGAACTGTCATCCTACGTTTGAAGTAGCCTCAAAAACACTCCCAGGTAACTCTTTAGGAACATACATTGTGAACTTTATTCCATTTTGGGTCCTTCTTTTTGCTTGCAGCGGCTGTAGCAGTGGACGCCAATGGTAAAATATCCTGGGTGGAAAGTGGACAGTGGTCTGGTCAGAATTCAGTGGAATTTAAAGAAAACGGTACAAAATGTTGATCAGAGTACATTAGCATTAAAATAAGATTAGACCCCTTACTTCAAGTGTTAGATATATTGCTACCAAAAACAAAAGGTTGCCTACAAACAGCCAGGCAATGTTCAGTGTAAACATCAAATTCACTGGAAAAGTTAATCAGAACTTCTGGTTATAAAAAGGGGCAAAAACATCACTCACTCATTTAATTCTAAGGCTTCATGTGCTGCAGAGATTCTTGCTTGTGGGTTCCTCTCTCTCCAAGCTTTTTGCATTACTGTTCAAACAAAATAAAAGCCATTATTTAAAACAAGATGGAACATGCAGCTAGAATTTGAAAGTTCACCTAACCTTTTCCAAGACATTAATCGACAAACAATTTCAAATCGAGGTGCAGTCAGTGTTGCAATAACCTTTCTTCACTCTGTCACAACTAGATTTCACTTTGGCAGCATTCTTCTGCTCAAAAATGTGAGTGATTATGGAGACTGTACTGAAACTCCTAACAATTGCCCACAAAAATGAAAATACATAAATCAAAAAAAATTGACTTCACTGAGTTAACCTTGCAGCTCTCACCAGATTGCTTCATGGTAAAAATAACACTCTTGTAGGAGAGCAACTTCGAAGCTCAGTTAAAACACTTTCAAAGACTTTATGAGCACAATTCCATTGCTCACAACTGTATTCCTCATTCTACTATATTCAACTGCGTTTGTGACTCCTCAAAATACAAACTGAGGCAGATGATACCAGTTTGCACCATCTAAACTTAGAGGCAATTTTTCATGCTCCTTAGATCAAAATCCTACGATTCCTGACCCACCAGTAACGCATGTGCTTTCACGACAGACTCCAGAGGTTCAAGATGATGCTTACTACCATCTTCGCGTGATTAATTATGGCCTTGACAATAAAAGCCATATCCCACTTGAAAAACAAACAGTCCATGCCTGTGGACCACATCCAGCTTTGAGTGGATAAGCGATGAGCAACATCAAGGCCACAAAAGATGTCTTCTCCAGCAAAAGAGAATCCAAATCTGACAGCTTACCAATATATTCAATGGCATTACCACCACTGACATGACCTCCCTACTATCAAGTTACATTTTGCAATAACATCTGTTGCACAATAGTCATTACTTTGCAAGTTAGTGGAGGCTGTGATTTTAGTGCTGATGGCTTATCTTCTGACTTCTGTATCCTCTGCGAGTACATGGCTCCTCTGTAGAGAGAGTTAAGTGCACCAAGTTCCTGGGAGTTTACATCATGGATGACCTCACCTGGTCCCTTAATATCACCTTCCTGAACAAGAAGGCACAGCAGCGCCTGCACTTCCTAAGAAGATTGAAGCAAGCAAGGCCCCTCCAAACCACCCCCCCCATCTTAACTGTGTTTTACAGGAGGAGAGGGTCCTGATAAGTTGGATCTCCATCTGGTTGAGCAGCAGACCAGAAGTCCCTACAGAGAACTGTGAGAACAGCTGAGAGGATCATAGGAGTCTCCCTACCATCCAGCAGGGACATTTATCAGGAGCGCTGCATAAGCAAGGCCCTTATTATTAGTAAGGATCCCACCCCGACCCCCATCCATCCAGCATCCTTTTTGACTTTCTACCATCAGGCAGGAGACTACGATGCATAAAAACAAGAACGGTCAGGATGGCAAACGGTTTCTTCCTCCCAGACCATTTGGCATCTGTCATCTGTAGATTCTATCCTTACCTTCATAAGTTATCATGTGTTATGTATGTTATGTGCTTTACACCCAGGTTTGGAGAAACATCTTGTTTCTGTATACATTACATGGTTATATATGTTATATACATGCATACAGTTCAATGCAATAAACTTGACTTGACTTCCCAAAGATTATCCACTAGCTACATGTTAAAGCCATTAAGTAAGATGGAATATTGTCCATTTCTTCGAGGGTTCAGTTTAAACAAAATGTCTTAACCTCATTCAAGACAAAGCAACTTGATTAACACCTTAAACACTTGTTAAAACATCAGCCAGAAGCATGTAGCAACTACATTACACAGAGCAGGGGGTTCCCAACCTGGACCTCACGGTTAATGGTAGTGGTCCATAGCACATAAAAGGTTGGGAATTCCTGATCTAGATACTATTGCTGGTATTTGACTTCACTTAGTATTTGTTCATTACTTCGCCAGTCCACAGACTAGAAACCACATCACCCAAAGGAACAAAAGGAATGAAATGCATTAAAGCAATAGTTTCCCCAAGTAACATAGCACCTTGATTTGGACTTGCTATCATCAGGATTAGAATTGTTATCACTAACTTTTATGACACAAAACTTGTACAGTGCAATGAAGTTCATGTCAGACACAGTGACATGACAGCAGTACAGTGTGAAGACATACAATTATTATAAATTAGAAAAATACATAAATAATGCAAAAATAGAAATAATGAGGCCGTGTTCATGGACTGTTCAGAAACCTGATGGTGAAGGGGAAGAAGTGGTTTCTGAATCATTATGTGCGGGTCTTCAGGCTCCTGTACCTCCAACTCTGACAGTAGTAACAAGAAGGGGGCATGCCCCAGATACTGAGGGTCCTTAGCGATGGATGCCACCTTCTTGACACACTACCTCTTGAAGACTTCTTTGATACTGGGGAGAGTTACTGCAGGGAAATCTCTATCTAACAGCATGAGCCGGAAGCTCAAGAAGAAAGGCCACCACCAATTAAGAATTGTGAACAAAGTTGGCCTTGATGGTGACAGCCACTTCCTAAGAAGCAACGGAAAATAAACTAACGATCATGGGAATTCTGGTGTGTCCTTACCAACAATTACAAGAAACCTATAATGAATCCGCAATTATTTATCTAATAATGCAGAGAGATGTTGCAAACTGCAGAATACAACAGGAGGTTTACAAAGGAATACAGAAATCAGCAATCCCTCTCTGAAGCTTCAAATCGGTGCTCACTCACCACTTGGCAATCTTTCCACTTTGAGCCTCTTTCATATTTCACAAACAGTTTAATTTAATTACAAGTAGTATTAAAAATATCATAAACCAGACATCTGTGTTAGAAGGAAGCTACATTCTATTTGTACAATTTGTATTATTGTATAATCCAGTTTTTCAAATTTGATGGCAATTTGCCATTTTATTTTTTGCTTTTGTAGAATCAGAAACAGTTTTTTATTTGTTTCACTGTATGAAAGAACGTTTTTTAAAGCTGAAAGATACATTAATTTAACAGTGTTATCTGCCAGATTACAAGCATCACAGTGAGACTTAAAATATCTGTGCAGCTGGCAGAAATGCATCATCTGATGTCCATGAATTTATGATTAAGTTTTCAGCTGTATTCAGGACAATGGAACACTTCAATAAATATTGGTTCAGACAAATCTCATAGCAACACAAGATTGCCTTCTATTATAGGAAAGCACAGTGAATTTCTTATGGTTTTAAAAGAAAGGATTTGCAGAATATAATTTAGGTGCATAAATTGCAGTATAAATTTATTTCCTATTTCCTAGAAGGTATTAGGGAATAGATGGTGGAAGAGAGAATATTTATATGCCTGACTGGTTGGTGTAGGGATATAATGCGATCTTAGAAAAGGAGCTGCAACCTTAAATTTTGAATGACTGTCCATCTGACTTTTAAAGCAACCAGATTTTCTAAGAAACCTGGTTAAGACTTAACCAAGCCTCAATCAATGATTATTCCATAATGCACGTCAGCTGAAGGAAATAACGGCTGCCCTCTACACTGGTCTTCTCCAGGAGAAAAGGAGTCATGATTATCTAGCGAAAGTGTCCCATCATCTGATGGGAGGAGGACACGTCCAACAATGACAGCCAGAGGGCGGTGGGGACTATTTGTTGCTCCAACCGCCCACTCACTCTTTCAGAAAGCAATTAGCCATCCTGGAATCTGTGTCAATCAGCCCACTTCACACTCAATCAGATGGGCGCACAGTGCCTTCTCCTGGATTTTGAATTACACGTTTAAAAAGGCTTACAGTAAGGATGCAATATTCACAAATGTCTGAGTTTTCGATCTTACAATCCTCCTTACTAGCATCGGCAGGCCGTAAGTGATCAGTCTCACATGTGAAGAAGGTCTGGTGATCTTGTGCAGAAAGATTCATGTCATAGTAAGTCAGTGGTTCTCTTCCTGTTACCCACGTATACCTTTGAAAGAACACAAAGGAACAATGACAAAACTTACCACCAACAAGTGGCAGGAATAGTTGAATACCAACTATTTTCAAATAAAAGCTCTTGTCCTAAAAATTACTCTCCCTTCTTTTGGAGAATTAAAGCCTAATATTGTTTAATGCTGCACTAGCAATGAGAAAGAAATACTTCTTACATCATTGTTGTAGCTAGTACCCCTCTCCTAGAATGATTTTGCAGGTGCAAATGGAAATAAAAGAGCTCAGGGAAATACAGAATTATAGCTGACACTTTGTGACAGAGAGCGTTTAGTAAACACACTCCGGACCCACGCGCATTTACACACACACAAACGTTGCCTTGTCATTCTGCAGTTATTGTGCTCACAGTTTGCACTTTAGTGTTTTCCCCAGTATATCTGAATAACGGGTCGTAAAGGATTCGCTTTATGGGATCTTTCCTGCATTATATGGTGGAATGTTCCATTTCTTTAGTAAAGGGGATGGGTACATGTGTGTATGTTGTTTGTACACAGTATTTAAGGTAGATACTTCTGTTATTTTGTAATATGATTGAAACTATATTGTGGGGTGTCTCATATTCTAATTCATGTGTAGTCTTATGTAAACTTTATTAGTAATTAAAGATGGCATGTCCTAGTGCTGGTTTAAAGGAACTCATCACTCTCATGGAAGAGAGAGATCGAGCTACCAAGAGTTCATACTGGACAAATATAGTATGGAGCTATTTACTCTGTTTTCTGGTATATATCTTCTTGTAAATATTGGCAGTTTTCTTTTTGCTATTTTTGTAAGCTTGATTTTTGGCACATTAAAGTGCTACGCAACTCCAGGTTTGGTCATAATCCACAATCCAACACACGTGTAACACTGCATTTTATATCATACATGAAGACAATAATTATACAGTTAAATACTCACCGATTATATTCAGCTCCTCTAAATAAATTTAGTGGATTTCGCCACACCTTGCATTCTGTCAGATAAGCATAAACCAAACAAGTTTATTATACACTGCTATGTGATAAATACATATTATTGTTCTGCATAAAATTTAATTTAATGGCACAAAACTCACTTATGATTTCTTAACAGTAATTGGAGGGAAGATATATCAGAAAAGAACCAAAACTGGGGACTGGAGAGAAAACATTAATCCTATTTTTTGCACACCTTCTCCCTCAGACCTTGTACTTCGTGATTTCTTTCCTTCCGGATTATGATTTTTAAGCTTGCCCATGATTATCTGTTGGAACTTAAAAACAAAATTTTGAAATTGCTCTTGACCTAGGAATGGTCCATAATGGTTACTTTGGAAAACAAAATAATATGCAATGATGATTTGCTAAAAATATATACTTTACCATGTGCAAATAATTACAAAATATCAATTAGAATCATAGAATTAGCAATGAGCAGATGAACTTGGATGTAATAAACTGAAGGTGCTTGGTAACTTGTGAAGCAGTGGGTCAGCTTTCGAAGGACTGAAAGGATTATCGCGGTCTACCAGCGTTACTGGGTTCCCAACTGGATATAGAGAAACGTGAAACAGACAGTTACTTTTAACCAGGGATTTGGGGAAGAAAGTTCTAGCTTTGTTTTGTTTTCATTATTCATAATGTTTCCATCATCTTCTGCTACGGACTCTAGGGAAGGATTAGTGAATCAGAGCTTATTGTATCTTTTTTAAAAGAATATGTACTATCCTTCACTGGTATATCAAAGCTTCACAGAAAGAAAAAATAATTAGTTATTAAAAAAATTATTTGCAAGGGGTGTGGATTTTCAAATTACTCATTTAGTTTTAAGATTTTCTTTGGAGGAAAACAACTATGAAGCACTGAATTTAAAACAAGAGATGAAACTAACAGAAACACAATTAAGTGAGGTGCAGCTCTCCATATCTAATCACACACTGAGCTCAACCATACATATACATCTGTGGACTGGCAAAGGGGCAGCAGCTTGGCTAGTCACTTCAAAATAACTGGAGCCAATTCAGAGAGACTCTGCCAAGGTTGGAAACTGTCAGGGAAAAAAGTGAAGCATGGGTTTGTGTTTACAGGTTACTTTAATCCTTTGTATTCTGAACTGCTAATCTCAATCTGTTTGAGAACACTATTGTCAAAGAACCCATATGTTAGAAATTGAAGGGGGGAAAATAAGATTTAAGGTTATCCTTAATATTAACCAACTCACCCCAACATGCTCTTTCTGAGACTGGAGTACAGGGCACTATAGCTAGCTTAGGGCTATTAACTGTAGAGCTTTTAAATATTTTAAAAAAGAAATTTACAACTTATTTCCAATAAATGTTATACTTTTAAATTAGTGTCAATAAGATGTACAATAAAAACTATTTTTATAGCTTAGTCTCTATTTGTTTGCATGAATAGAAGCCATTATTTGAACTATTGAGGACCATTATTCAGAAGTTTCCACCTAAATGTTCATCATTATCTTCGTCATGTGTGTGTCGTGTGACATAGGTGATCACGGTCTTTGACCGTGAGTGTTCTTGGTATTTATTTTATATATAGAAGAGGTTTGCCTTCTCCTGGGCAGTATCTTTCCAAGGTGGGTGACCCCAGTCATTATCAATACTCTTCAGAGATTGTCTGCCTGGCGTCAGTGGTCGCATAACCAGGACTTGTGATATGCACCAGCTGCTCACACGACCGTCCACCACCTGCTCCCGTGGCTTCATGTGTCCCTAATTGGGGGTGGGGGGGGGGGTGCTAAGCAGGTGCTACACCTTGCCCAAGGATGACCGGCAGGCTAGCAGAGGGAAGGAGTGCCTTACACCTTGTTTGGTAACGACATATTTCTCCAGCCCACCAGCCTTGCCCAGGTGTTACTTCAGATAAAATGATTAACAAACCAATCATGTATACAGTAAATACTAGACAAGGTATGGGCTAGGTCAAAGCCCATATGTGCAAAAGAGGCAACAAATTTTTCAAATTTCTATGATTGATAGCTTGTTTTCCCATGATATTTGATTGTAATTCAGGTATTTCTCACTATTCTTAGTTTAGTTCCAACAGAATCTTTCTCTGTGGCTGAACTCCACGCATTGAAAGGATTCCTGCCTTCTCATGTACAATATAACCTGAAGTTTAAATTAATTTCTCCAAGTGCCTCTCACATTATCAGGCAGTATGAAATCAAGCCAAGATGATGGGATTAAACTTGTGAACTGATTTTATCACTTATTTCTAAAGAACTGCAACATAAGCAACAACTTCCCATATTTTAATACTTCTGTGCCCTGCACAGTAAATCTGATTCCCAATTTTAGCTGTGCAATGCATCTGCTTTTGGAATAGATGGGGAGCACTCTAGATGTGTGGTTTCTGATACATTGCTTCCCGTTCTAGATGTACATAATGTTGCAGGTTTTGTGCAAGAGGGCCTTGTTCTGCCTGTAAAAACTACTGTTGTAAACTATTTTATTGTAACTTTTAATTTTAAAGTACGTCATATTACACTGAGCATCTTGGAGGTGAATTTTCTTGGCAAACCTTCCAACTGTCTACAACTTCAGTGGATCTGTGGAATTCGTTACCACAGGCAGCTGTGGAGGCCAAGTCATTGGGTATATTTAAGGCAGAGGTTAATAGATTCTTGATTAGTCAGGGCATGAAGGGATACAGGGAGAAGGCAGGAGATTGGGGCTGAGAGGGGAAATGGATCAGCCATGATAAAATGGTGGAGCAGATTCGATGGGCCAAATGGCCTAATTCTGCTCTTATATCTTATGGTCTAAAAGAAGATTGGAGAGATTTAGGCACAGATTTATGATACACATTAGAATCCCAATGGATTTAGGGGAGTCCAATTATTATTTGTAGGAATGGATTAGTATGCCTTATTTACAGTACGGCACGTTCATGCTGGAAGAGGGAAGCAGCACACTCCACTCTCTGACCAATGACACTAATCACACTCACTAACCAAAGCCCTAGTTGCTGCTTTGATCAATGCAGTTCCAATAAGTATCGTATGCATTTCACTCTGTACAATAGCTCTGTGGCCAATCATGAATGGGGATAGGAGAATATTGACAGGAGTCAGCCTTGGGAATTAGTGTTCACTCATTTCCACCGACCGCCTCATGGAAAAGAGTGCGACGAGGAGCAGTAGCAAGATGAAAAGATCATTCCACCTGGAAATTTCGAACAAGTGTTATAAATGTCGATGGATTTATTGCCTCTTTCTGTGCTCCACTGCCCTCATTTATACAAGGAAATTGGCTTTTTACAATCTCCTAATCACCAGTTTTATCATGAACTCAAACTGAAGCTCTTCAGGTGATGAAGGAAAGGAAAATCCTTAAAAACACGACTGAAAAGCTCACATTGTAGTAAGTATTTGCACATGTACAGTGCTTCAGGGTACACGGATCGTTGATACATTAGAAGTAGATTTACAACTAGTCTCTTCATTATCAGGAACTTCCCAGTTGACTTACTATTTAAAACCAACACTCAAGGCAATTACACAATCATGGATAATCTTCGTCTAAATCACTTAAGCATTATAAGTTGTTTCCAGGTTCCTTCCTACACTCCAGACGCATGCAAATCAAGATTTAAATAATTGAAGTGGATTGAACTATCGCTGCTAGTTTTAGCAGAAGGTACCTCAGGCAAAGTTCCTAAAAGCACCAATTGCAACCAATCTATTCAGAGTACTGTAATTATCAATTCACTGCTGAACAAATTCGCGGTGTAACAGTACGCTTGGCATTCATATTGCAAGGGCTGCTTTATATTGCAACTTACAATGAGAAAGAAGGACCCAGAAGCAAGTCATTAGCGTGTTGCTTATCAGATACAATATGTCTAGTAAGAGTGTATTAGCAACAAGAACTTGCTGTGGCTAAATAAAATCCATAACTCTCTCGACACTGAGTGAAAGTCTGCTGGTTCTCGCGTTGGGGGGAACTCCAATAAGCGAGGCTGTAGATTGTAACATCGAAACAGCCTTCTGTGACAGGAGCGCTCTCTCCCTCTCCTTCGCCAGTGAGAGAGATAGAGCCTGTCTGAGATGCTGAAGCGCTGGGATGGACAGTAGCTTTTCACAGACTCTACATCATGGTCTCTGGGGACTTTGTTATCGCTTGCACGGCAGATGGGGGGGAGGGGTTAATGCTTTTGCTGGAGCAAGTGGGGGCAAGGGGGTAGGGTTGATGTTTTTGCTGCTCCTTGTGCATGGGAGAGGGAGGGGGCTTTGTGTTTCTAACATAGTCATTCATTCTTTGGGTTTTTCTTCCTCTCTGTTTTGTGATTGCAAAGAGTAAGGGTTTTAGGTTATATAATGTACGTTCTCTGATATTAAATCAAACCATTGATATTTGACCTGTTCATTAGACTACATTAGCCTGAGAATGATAGCAATGTTTATTTATAAAGTAAGTTCAGCCTGCCAAGTAAACAGCTTATCAGTCACATCATTAGCATTGACAGGATATCCACATTACATTTCTCTTTCACAGTTGCTCTGTGACAAAATAAGCATTTTATATTTTTTTCTGAAGTAGTTTGTTAGTGAATTTCTGTTGCTTTAATCTCTAAATGGAGAAAAGTATAAACTTATATAGTGTCAGTTGCCAAATATGCTAAACAGATTGAGGGATGAGTTAAGATAGCCCCCGAAACAGGATTGCATTGTGCAATAGATCCACCATCTCAATATAGGCAGCATGCCTTCTTCAAACTGCTTGCTGAGTTGCATAAAGCCAACACTGATTACTGTTATTAGCCTTAATAAGCATTGAGAAAATCCAGTGAAACTAAAGCTTACCCTGTATTTAAAGTCACCGTAGATCTCTAAAAGCACCTGAGCAATCTTGAACACAAGGTGCAGGACATTGGACATCCCAACAAACCATCCTCTAACAGATTGCTTTAGGCCAGAGGTCCCCAACCTTTTTTGCACCACGGACCGGTTTAATATTGACAATATTCTTGTGGACCGGCCGACGGGGGGGGGGGGGGGGGGGGGGCGGAGAGGGGGGTGGTTTGTCCAAGTAGGGTGAACCTCACCTCGACATGTCTTTTATAGTTAGGGTTGCCAACTTTCTCACTCCCAAATAAGGGACAGAAGTATCAGTCAAATCTTGGGACACTTTACCCCAGGAAAGACTATCATGACCATGAAGCCTTGCGCGGACACCTGTGTGCGCATGCACGTACGTGCCGGTATTTTTCCACAAATCGGTTTTGGCTTAATCTTCCCAACTATACTGTACATACATAATTTCTTCTTTATATAGGCTGTGTATTTATCAAATAATTCCTGCTTTTACTATATGTTAGTGTTATTTTAGGTTTTATGTGTTATTTGGTATGATTTGGTAGGTTATTTTTTGGGTCTGGGAACGCTCAAAAATTTTTCCCATATAAATTAATGATAACTGCTTCTTCGCTTTACGCCATTTTGGCACGAAAGGTTTCATAGGAACGCTCTACTTTAGCAGGGGAAATATGGGACAAGGGCGGTCCCGCATGGGACTAACCAATTTAGCCCCATATACGGGATGTCCCAGCAAATACAGGACAGTTGGCAACCCTATGTTCAAGTTCAACAGTGCATGACAGGGAATGAGGAAAGGCGCAGCTGACTCATATCGTTTCCTCGTGGACCGGTAGCACATGCTTTGCAGCCTGGTGGTTGGGGACCACTGCTTTAGGCAACCTCAAGAAAAAGCAACGGGGTGGGGGGGGAGGGGTCGCCATGAAGGAAGAAGCAAGATATTCTCTCAATGAAACATTTACTCTCTAATAACTTTGCCAGAGTCCTCAATTATTGTCCCTCAGCCAGCAAGCCTTGACTCCTGGGACTTGGTGGGAAAGCTCATAGTCATAAGGCTCATAGGATTATTAAACGTCCATTTTGGCTGCTGTCTGTTACCTGATACGCTCTGTCTGTTCGAATCAGTATCTCCATTATTTGAGGTGGAGTTGCTGGGCGTGGTGTTGTCCACTCCACCAAGCAATGGCCGGAGGTGGCTGACTGACACTTGCTCAATAAATGACGTGCCATACTTTCGAAAATACCACCATTCAAATATCTGTGAAACCAAAAAAAAATGCATTGATTGCACCTGAAAATCTGATATAGCTTTGAAGTTGTGATCATAGTTGATGCCTCACCTTAAAATTCATACAAATATTAAATTCAAAGCAACAGTTCTTTTAATAGTACTTAAAATATTAAAATGAAAGGGGTTCCTTCCTCCTGGTGGCTGTGAATGAGGACTATCTTGTGGATAATTGGTTAAGAGGAAAGGAGTTCAGTGTTTCTGGATCTTATCCTATGACTTGATGAATAGATTTAATATTTTTATAAAGTTCAAGACGATTACACATAGTTTCGACACAGACAGAAAGGTATTCAATTCAAAAACACGAGGAAGTCTGCAGACGCTGGAAATCCAAAGCAACACACACAAAGTGCTGGAGGAACTCAGCAGGTCAGGCAGCATCTACGGAAAGGAATAGATAGTCGATGTTTCGGGCCGAGATCTTTCTTCAGTTCAATATGCCCATATTATTAATTACACCACAGGTATTCTCCCACGCTTCTTCATCGATCGCCATTAACGCATCCCTCTGTCCACTTCTACATTTTTATAGTCAGACTGCCTCAACACATACTTGTGCGATTTGCCTCAACCACTCCTTGCAGTGGTAAGTTACACATTTTAGATATTGATGTCTGCCTGTTCTTGATTTGAAATATTGTCTCTATACCTCCTCAGTCAAAGTCATTCATAACCATAGGGACTTCTATCAGACCAGACCGTCATTGTTTAGAAAGTGAGTGTCACTGACACGACCAATACGTGTTGCCCATCCGCAATACAATTGCGAAGGCATTGCCCTTCTTCACCTGCTAAGTTTGTATGGTGCAGGTCATCCACAGTCCTATTAAGTGAGTGTAGATCCAGGATTTAGACCCAGCAAAGATGAAGAAACAATGGTTATATTTCCAGCTTAAGACAGCATACAGCTCATTGGTGAGCATGTAGGTGGTGGTATTTCTATGAATCTGATAGCTTTCCTCTTTTGCTGGTAAAGATTAGCAGTATGGGAGGTGCTGTTGCAATAGTTAAGCTCAGATATCTTGTGCATTTTGCAGATGGTACACCAGTTGTGCAGGGAATGTACGTTTTGAGTGATAGATGGGATGCCAATTGCAGGTTGCTTTGTCCTGGATAGCGTCAGACTTTTTCCAGAGTTGTTGAGGCTTTGCTCATCCAGGACGGTGGGGAGAATTCATCATAGACTTAGGACCATCAGATATAGGAGCAGAATTAGGCCATTTGGCTCATCGAGTCTGCTTTATCATTTCATCGTGGCTGATCCATTTTCTCTCTCAGCTCTAACGTCCTGCCTTCTTCCCGTATCCCTTCATGCCCTGACCAATCAAGAATCTATCAACCTCTGCCTTAAATGTACCCAATGATATGGCCTCCATAGCCACCTGTGGCAATGAATTCCACAGATTCACCACTCTCTCATTAAAAAAAAATTCCTCTTCATCTTTGTTCTAGAAGGATGCCCTTCTATTATGAGGCCTTCCCTCTGGTCTTCCTGCAGAGGAATTTGCTGTGGGAGGGGAAAGATCCAGTTGTCCTGGTCCTTGTGGGTTCCAACGACATAGGTAGAACAAGGAAATAGGTTCTGTAGAGGGAATCTGAGCAACTAGGGACTAAATTAAGAAAGCAGAACCAAAAAGGTAGTAACCTCTGGAAAGCACGAAACAGTGAAGAAAATTCAAGTGCAAAAGAGTAAAAGATTACAAGATCTTAAAAGCACAATGAGTATAAGGGAACTTTATTTGAATGCCCATAGTATTCGAAACAAGGTCAGTGAACTTGTGGCACAAGTCAGTACAAAGAGGTATGATTTAGAGGCTATTAGAGACGTGGCTGCAGGGTGGAGAGGATTGGGAATTAAATATCCAAGGATATCAGGTAATATGGAAGGACAGGCAAAAAAGTAACTATGAGATCAGGGCGATAATGAGAGATGATATCAGATCTAAAGAGTAGAATAATGAATCCATCTGGGTAGAGATTAGGAATAGTAAGGGGAAAAAAATCACTGGTGAGAGTTGTCTATCGACCACTGAATAATAATATTACAGTGGCACAGGCAATAAACAGAGAAATATCCAAGGCATGAATGGAACAGCAGTTATCGTGTGGGGACTTTAACTTGCACATAGATTGGATGAATCAAGTTGGTTGAGGCAGTTTTGAGGAGGACTTCATAGAATGCATCCGTGATGGCTTTCTTGAACAGCATGTTACTGAACCTACAAGGGAACGTGCTATCTTAGACCTGGTCCTGTGCAATGAGACAGGTAAAATTAATGATCTTGTGGTTAGGGATTCTCTTAGAAAGAGTGATCACGGTATGATTGGATTTCTCCTACAAATGGAGGGTGCAATCGTTCGATCTAAGACCAGTGCATTGTGCCTAAACAATGGAAACTACAATGGGATGAGGGAGGATTTGGCTAGTGTAGACTGGGAACAAAGGCTATAAGATGGGAGAGTTGAAGAACAGCAGAAGACTTTCAGGGAGATTCTTCATGATGCTCAACAAAAGTATATTCCAGTTAAAAGCAAGGACAGTAAGGATGACAGTAAGAATAACTTAGGAAATAAAAGAAGGCATCAAACTAAAAGCACATGCATTCAAAGTCGCCAAGAATAGTGGGAAACTGGAAGACTGGGAAAACTTTAAAAAGCAACAAAGTACCACTAAGCGAGCAATAAAGAAAAGGAAGCTAGACTATGAAAATAAACTCACACAAAATATAAAAATGGATTGTACAAGTTTTTTATAATTATATAAAGCCGAAAAGGATAGCTAAAGTGAATGTAAGTCCCTTGGAAGACAAGAAGGGGAAATTGATATTGGATAATGAGGAAATGGCCGATGCTTTGAATGACCATTGTGTGTAGGTCTTCACAGTGGAGGACATGTCTAACATGCCAAAGAGAGATGCTATGGATGCGATGGGAGGTGAGAAACTCGACACTATAGCTATCACTAAAGGGGTAGTGCTGAGCAAGCTTGTGGGCCTGAAAATAGATAAGTCCCCTGGTCCTGACAGAATGCATCGCAGGGTACTGAAAGAAATGGCAGAAGTTATAGTAAAGGCTTTGGTGATAATTTACCAACATTCTCTGGACTCCAGGCAGGTCCCGGCAGGTGGAAGACAGTGAATGTCACGCCACAATTCTAAAAAAAGATGTAGGCAAAAGGCAGGTAACTATAAGCCAATTAGTTTAAAATCTGTAGTTGGGAAAATGCTTGAAGCCATCATTAAAGAAGAAACAGCAAGACATCAGGAAAGAAATGGATCCATCAGACAGATGCAGCAGGGTTTCACCAAAGGCAGGTCCTGTTTGATAAACTTACTGGAGTTCTTTGAGGATATAATGAGCGCAGTGGATAAGGGGGACAGATGGATGTTACTTACTTGGATTTCCAGAAGGCGTTCGATAAGGTGCCACGTAAAAGACTTATCTATAAGGATGCATAGAGTTGGGGTGATGTATTAGTGTGGATAGAGGATTAGTTAAATAAGAGGAAGCAGAGAGTTGGGGTACATGGTGTTACTCTGGTTGGCAATGAGTGGTGAGCAGTGTGCTGCAGGGGTCGGTGCTGGCCATGCAACTGTTCACAATCTGGAAGAGGGACTGAGTGTAGTGTATCTAAATGTGCTGATGATAATAAATTGAGTGGAAAAGCAAATTGTGCAGAAGATACGGCGAGCCCGCAGAGAGATATAGATAGGTTAAGTGAGTGGGCAAGGGTCTGGCAGATGTGGAGTACATTGTTGGTAAATGTGAGGTCATCCACCTTGGAAGGAAAAATGAAAGAGCAGAGTATTATTTAAGTGGTAAAAGATTGCAGCATGCTACTATGCAGAGGGACTTGGGAGTGCTTGTGCGTGAATCACAAAAGGTTGGTTTGCAGGTGCAGCAGGCTACCAAGAATGTAAATGGAATGTTGGCCTTCATTGCTAACAGTACAGGATACTGGTGAGGCCACACCTGGAACATTACATGCAGTTCTGGTCTCCTTACTTGAGGAAGGATATACTGGCTTTGGAGGAAGTGCAGAGGAGGTTCACCAGATTGATTCCAGAGATGAGCGGGGTTAGACTATGAGGAGAGATTGAGTTGCCTGGGACTGCACTCACTGGAATTCATCAGAATGAGAAGAAGTCTTATAGAAACATATAAAATTATGAAAGGGATAGATAAGATAGAGGCAGGAAAGTTGTTTCCACTGGTAAGCGCGACTAGAACTAGGGGACATAGCCACAAGATTTGGGGGAGCAGATTAAGAACGGAGATGAGGAGGAACTGCTCTTCCCAGAGAGTAGTGAATCTGTGGAATTTTCTGCCCAATGAAGCAGTGGCGGCTACCTCAGTAAATATATTTAAGGCAAGTTGGATAGATTTTTGCATAGTAGGGGAATTAAGAATAATGGGGAAAAGGCAGGTAGGTGGAGATGAGTCCATGGCCAGATTAGCCAAGGTCTTATTGAATGGCAGAGCAGGCTCGACAGGCCAGATTGCCTACTCCTGCTCCTATTTCTTATGTTCTTAAGCCTCCCCGACCAAAAGAAATATCCTCTCCAAGAACACTCTATCGAAGCTTTTCAACATTCGATAGGTTTCAATGAGGTCATCCATCATTCCTCTGAATTCCCGTGCGTAGAGGCCCAGAGCCATCAAATGCTGCTCATATGACAATCCTTTCAATCTCAGAATCATTTTCATCAACTCCTTTGAAACCTCTCCAATGTCAGCACATCCTTTCTTAGATATATGGCCCAAAATTGCTCTCAATACTCCAAGTGAGGCCTCACCAATGCTTTATAAAGTCTCAGCCTTATATCCTTGCTTTTGCATTCTAGTCCTCTCAAAATGAATGCTAACACTGCATTTGCCTTGCTCATCATCGACTCAATGTGCAAATTAACCTTTTGGGAATCCTGTACAAGGACTCCCAAGTCCCTTTGTACGTCAGATTTTTGAATTTTCTCTCCATTTAGAAAACAGTCTATGCTTTTACTTCTTCTACCAAAGTACAGTACTGTACATTTCCTGACACTGCATTCCATCTGCCATTTCTTTGCCCATACTCTTAACCTCTCCAGGTCTTTCTGTAGCCTCTCTACTTCCTCACAATTACTTGCCTCTCCATCTACCTTCATATCATCCACAGACATGGCCACAAAGCCATCAATTCCACCATCCAAATCATTGCATACAACTTACAAAGTACTGGTCCCAACACACACCCCCGTGGCATGCCACTAGTCATCGGCCGCCAACCAGAAAAGGCTCCCTTTATTCCCACACTTTGCCTCTGGTAATCAGCCACTGCTTTGTCATCCATGTAAATATATTTCCCATAATTTCTGACGTGCCTTGCAGATGGTGGAAAGGATTTGAGGTGTCAGGAAGTGAATTACTTATCATAGAATATCAGCCTCCATGGCGTTGCGGCCACAATATTTTTATGGGTGGCCCAGTTCAGTTATTGATCATTGGTGGTTCCTAGAACTTTGACCATGGCGTACTCGGCAACGGTACAGTAATTCCATAGACTAAAACTCTCTCTTGTTGGAAGTGCTCATTCACTGACACCTCTGTGATTAGATTATTAATTGCCACCAGGTTATTGGAGAACCATAACACCATGGTCAACAATACCTTTCAACACTTCACTAATGATTAAACATAGGCAGATTGAGTGATCATTTAACCAATTAATTTGTCCTGCCTTTTTTGAACAGGAAAATGCTAGGCAGTTTTCCACTTTTTAGGTTAGATGCCAGTGTTGCAAGTGTACCAGACAATTTGGCTAGACCCATGACTAGTTCTGCATCACAGGTCTTCAGTGCTCATTCAGATTGTTGTCCGCAACACCCCCGCCCCCCCCCCCCGCCAGCCTTTGTTGGATATAGTGCTCTGAGCCGCTGAGTTTTGTAGATCCTACGCCTTTGCTCGATTCCTCTACTGCTTCAAAGGTTTGCAAATGCCTGAAGAGTAATTTGGGGCATCCTGAGTTCAGAAGGCATTATATAAATTTGTTACTTATTGGTGGAAAAACTAGAATTCAAAAACATCAAATTGAAACATTACTTTCAAGAATTTATTTTGACACCATCATTAAACTGACCAGCATGCTTACATCCTCACAAGTTAGGTATCTGCATCTGGGTACTGTGCGGTCAAGGAGGCCGCGGTGAGGCTTTTCCGAGTGTTCCACACTTATAACAATAAATTTCAAAGTCCAAAGTACATTTATTATCAAAGTATGTGTACTGTATACAATACAGCCTTGAGATTTGTCATTTTGCAGGCAGCCACAACACAAAGAAACACAACATAACCATAAGGTGTATGATATAGGTTTCAGAATTAGGCCATTTGGCCCATTAAGACTACTCCACATTAAAAACCCATTTAAAAAACCCACACAACAAAGACCATCAAGCACCCAATGTGCAAAAAAAAAGAGAAAAAATCTTGCAAACAATAAAAAAGGAAACAAAAACACTTGGAACATGAACTGTAAAGAACCCAAAAATGTTTCCACAGCTGGGGGGTCCATCCAGCACTGAGGTGAGTGAAGCCCCTTCAGGAGTCCTGTGGCTTCAGGGGAATAACTGCTCCCAAAGCTGGCAGTGTGGGACCCAAGATTCCTGTCCCTCCTGTCCAATGGTAATAGCGAAAAGAGGAGACAAACACAGGCAGATGGTGCTGAACACCTGTTCATTTTTCGCTCTCATCCCTGACAATTTTAATCTTGTCAATACTGTAATTGGGATGGAGTTATGGAGCTAACCACAGGTTCAGCTTCCACCATCAGGCCTCAGTTTGGCGTCCACACCAGCAATGGCTGTCCCCGCCATACCTGCACTCTTGGGAACCTAGTTCGCCAAATCCCCCAGGAGATCGCAAAAGCACCAGATTGTTTAGCTAGTTGAAAAGAAAAACCCTGGTCAAACAATGTAAAGGGCCGCTACCAATATAATATTGAGAGATTGGGAGATGTTTCCCACTCCACTGAACCCTACAAATCAAACACGTATGCTAATGGATTTACCACTTCATTTGAAATGTGTAATTAAGGACACATGGAGGAAGGACTGAAAAAAAACCCAGCTCTTTCTATGATGTACCATCAAAGTGTAGAACGAGCTCTTTTATTTTGTTACATGAGTGTGAGGTAATAATGCTTTTTCAATTAATCTAATAATAAATACCACACTTAGATCCACAGTTGTAACCCACCGTACTGCCCGAGTTCCATTAAGGGATGAAGATAAACTTCCATCATTGTCCACATCACTAGAACTTAGATTGCAACGAAATAGAAATTTCAAAATTTTTTGTTTAAAGTATTTGCAGCAAAAATACTCATATTCATTTTCCTGACACCTCTTTATCTGGAGGATGACAAGAGGCATCTCGACAGAGGTTTATATGATAAGTGGACACAGTCAGCACCTATTTCCCAGATCATAATGGCTAATATGAGATGACATACTTTTAAGGCAACTGGTGAAAGTATAGGGGGATGTCAGAAGTAAGTTTTATTTTTACACTGAGCCACAAGAGGCCAATACATCAGGAAAATTTATAAGACTCCTAGATAAGGGTGACTCTTAAGGTGATATGGTAGAGTAGTGGTTAGCACAACGCTTTACAGTAAAGACAACTCGGGTTCAATTCTCCCCACTGTTTGTAAGGAGCTTGTACGTTCTCCTTGTGACTGTGTGTGGTTACCTCCAGATGCTCTGGTTTTCTCCCACAGTCCAAAACCTACTGGTAGGTTAAATTGGTCATTGTAAATTGTCCCGGGATTAGGCTAGGATTAAATCGGGGGATTGTTGGGTGGCATGACTCGAATGGCCTATCCCATAAAACCATAAGATATAAGAGCAGAATTAGGCCATTTGGCCCATCGAGTCTGCTCCGCCATTTCATCACGAAGAAGAAGAAGAAAGCCCTTAACTCCGAGTGGAGTCATCCCGACACCGTCATGACGCCGTCTTTTTAGCAGGCTTTATGTTTACGAGGCCGAGTTGCTAGCTCGACGCTCAACCCAGCACGGATGGAAAATGTGCAAGGGAGCCGGCTGGATTCAAACTCTGGAGCCTTCGCTCCGAAGTCCGGCGCTGCACCACCAACCGGCCACATTTCATCATGGCTGATCCATTTTCTAAACTCAGCCTACAACATCATACCTGTCAATCTGCAACTGTGCTACAAGTTCAACGACTTTATTCCGTATACTGTGCACATTCAAATACAATGCCTTCAGTCCAAGATTCACACTTCTTGATTCTGTCCGCCTTTTACATTGTAACTCATCCTGTTGACTAGAACTTTGCCCTATCATCAGCCTCTCCTTTCTAGGAGTCTCACACCACACACCGCCTCTGTTTGTAACACAACTACCTCATCTTCAGCACTATCACTCCGCAGTAATATCACAATAAATAAATAAATAAAAATAAGCACGTGGATGAATAAAACAGGAGGGATATATAGGAGGGAGGTTTAGTTTGATCTTGGAGTAGGTTAAATAGTCAGGACAACATCATGGGCCGAAGGGCCTGTACTGTGTTGTACTGCTCCACATTCTATGTTCTAATCAAAGGACCCAGCAACATGACAGTGGTGAAGTACATATTGTAAAGCACTTCTGATTTAATCCATAAACACAAGAGATTCCTCAGATGTTGGAAACACAGAGTAACACGAACGCACAAAGTCCTGGAACTCAGCAGGTCAGGCAGCATCTGTGGAAAGGAATAAACAGTCGGCGTTTCGGGCCAAGACCCTTCATTAGTCGTGATGAAGGATGAAACGTCGACTGTTTATTCCTTTCCATAGATGCTGCCTCAGCTGCAGAGTTTCTCCAGCATTTTGTAAAAGTTACTCACAATATAATCGATACAACAAACAAACATGTGGAAAATGCAAATTACTAAATCTGTCAGAGGACACTGCATTTTCTTTAACCAATTGAATACAAGCATGAGACCTTTGCCTTATTACTGATGGACATGGCAAACTCCTTTTCTTCCAGTTAAGTAAGAACTGGAATCAAATTGTAAAGAAGGTGAGACAGTGGAAACCTGATTGGCTGCGAACTAATCAATCAGGACGGATGAACGTTAGGGGAATATATACCAGTGGACTAGATGTGCCTCGGCATCATGCCTGATGAAGATGGCAGAGCCTGTCATCAAAACATCTGTTAGCCCAAGAGAAGTTTATTCATCATATACACCAGTAAAGCACAAGAACATTTTTCCTTTTCCTCCATTTTACCAAGCCAGACTAATAATTTGCACTGTGCTTATCCCTCACTGTCTCCCGTGATGTTACTGCCTGGAAGCATATAATATGGTCTCTGAATGGAATGTGAAGGGGGTTTATCTACTCACCAGTAACATGCCCCAACAGTACCTTTAGATAGTAAGTATAAAACCAAAACGAAAGATGAGCCTTCAACAGGTAATTACACATCTCTGTTCATGCTGCAAGCTGCTTACAAAACTTCTAAATATACCTCTTCTGAATTACTCTCACTGAAATTTGCAGCCTGTCATTTCCCTTTAAGCAACATACTTTTAAACTGCCTTAATGATAAACTAGCAATTTCATCATCTTCTGCAGGACATGGCGGACTAATTCTCAAGCACGCAGGTGCGGCACTGTTAAGTGGACGAAGATACATCACCATGGCCGGAAGAGATGGAGGTGGTGAGGACTCCAAGCCAGACTGAGACACAGAGTAATGAGACTCCGTCTATCCAGCATCTTGTTTACAAATGTACAGTCACTGGAGAACCCAAGGGCAAGATTGCTGTATCAGGAGGAAATGAGAAATTGCTGTGGTCTGTGTTTCATAGAGACATGGCTCACTCCAAACATGCCAGGTGTGTCAATAAGACCTGATGGCTTCTCAATACACAAGATAAATTGAATTGCTGGTTTGGAGAAGGCAAAAGGTGGGTGTCTGTGCTTCATGGTAAATTCTTTGTGGTGCTCAGATGTGGCAGCTTTGCCGTACTCTTGTTCCCCTGACCTGGAACATCTAACAATTATGTGCTGACCATTCTACTTACCAAGAGAGCGCTCCTCTGTGATCTTGCCCATAGTTTACATACCACCAAAAACCAACATTAACCAGGCAACACACACAAAATGCTGGTGGAACGCAGCAGGTCAGGCAGCATCTATAGGAAGAGGTACAGTCGAAGTTTCGGGCCGAGACCCTTTAACCAGGCCTCCAGATATTGAATGCTGCCATCATCAAACAAGAAACAGCTCACTCCAGTGCATTTCAAATCATACTTGGGGACGTCCATTACAAACCAACGGACTCTCACAGCTACCTGGACTATACCTCGACCCACCCTGCTACTTGTAAAAACGCCATCTCCTTCTCTCAATTCTTCCGTCTCCACTGCATCTGCTCTCACGATGAGGATTTTCATTCTAGAACAAAGGAGATGTCCTCCTTTTCAAAGAAAGGGGCTTCCCTTCCTCCACCATCAACGCTGCTCTCAACAACATTCCTTCCATTTCACACACACCTGCTCTTACCCCATCCTACCGCTACCTTACCCGGGATAGGGTTCTTCTTGTCCTTACCTACCACCCCACCAGCCTCTGTGCCCAGCACATAATTCTCCAAATTTCCACCACATCCAACTGGATCCCACCACCAAGCACATCTTTCCCTCCCCACCCCCGCGCCCACTTTCTGCTTTCCAAAGCGATCACTCCCTATGCGACTCCCTTGTCCATTCGTCGCTCCCCACTGATCTCCCTCCTGGCACTTACCCTTGCAAGTAGAACAAGTGCTACACCAGCACCTTGACCTCTTCCCTCACTACCACTCAGGGCCCTAAACAGTCCTTCCAAGTGAGGTGACACTTCACCTGTGAGTCTGTTGGGGGTCATTTACTGTGTTCGGTACTCCTGGTATGGCCTCCAGTATATCGGTGAGACCCGACATAGATTGGGATACTGCTTCGCCAAGCATTTATGCTCCATCCGCCAAAACAAGCAGGATCTCCCAGTGGCCACCCATTATAATTCCACTTCCCATTCCCATTCCAATATGTCTATCCATGGCCTCCTCCACTGTCATGATGAGGCCACACTTAGGTTGGAGGAACAACACCTTATTGTCACAACCACGGATCTCAGTCTGTTGGGCTTCCCAGGTCTCTCAGTCTATTGGGGTTCCCAGGTCTCTCAGTCTCTCTGGATCCCCGAGTCTCCTTGCCTCTCCAGTTCCCCAAGCCTCCCTCTCAAGTTCCCCAGGTCTCTCGAGTCATCCCTGGATCTTGAGTTTTCAGGTCTTCCTGGGCCATCAGATGCCAGTTATAGGGGGTGGGGAGTCCTGTAGTGACTTCTTCAGGTCTGTGCAGGGCATCAGAGTATTGGGCTCTGAGGTTTTTGGAGCACCTGAATTAGTTAATTGTTGCTTAAGAACAGCTATTAATGGTTTAAGAGATCCTTGTGTTTTTCTCGAGCGATGCACTCTTTGTAATGCGGTTTCCTGATGCTTTCTATTTAAGTTTATTTTGATAGGCTCAGGGATTCTGTGTTAGTTTTATTGTTGAAGCAGGTGCCTGGTTAGTTCCAATTGGAGGGTCCTCATTTTGAGAATGATCTGTCTCACGGCGTCACTTGATCCAGCTACCCCTGTAAAAGTCTTGTTTCCAGCTCTACGTGGAAGTCTTTGGCTCCGATACTGGCAGTGTGCACCATGGCACTTATCTACCAGCATCACTGAAGGACATCTTGGACAAGTCCCTCATCCGGGACTTCCAGCGGACACAGGTCTGTGATGCCTCAGGGGCTGCGCCTAGAGAAGGGGGCCTGTCACAACCACGGATTCGGCAGTGCAGCAAATTCAGCAATTTCGCTTGCGAATGTGCGCGTTTCAGCTAATTATTATTTCATTGTGATAGTACTTAACTCCATTCATTCCATGGTTGTATTTATTGAGACTCGGACACAACAATGCTTCGCTACCTGCTTGCATTCCGCCTTGCCTGAGTCAACTAACTCTGAAGACTAGCGGTATTCGTTTTACCCTTAGTTGTTCTTTTCAGCCGCAGTGTAGGCTTCATTTGCCATTTGAGAGTTTTAGTTAATGGTCCTGTTTAGCTTAGAGTTTTCCCCTTAACACTGTTTGCATTAAAGTCTGTGAACTATCGACCTGCTTCAGTGTCTCTCACTCTGCACTTGGGCCGTATCCGAACCGGGTGACACTTCTAAATTGCTGGTGAACGCAGCACGCCAGGCAGCGTCTCTAGGAAGAGGTACAGTCGACATTTCGGGCTGAGACCCTTCGTCAGGACTAACTGAAGGAAGAGGTAGTAAGAGATTTGGAAGTGGGAGGGGGAGGGGGAGGGGGAGAAAGATTTTCGGATATCTTTAACCCCTCGCTTCAGCAGTCTGAGGTACCTACCTGCTTCAAGCAGGTATCAATTACACTGGAGCCTAAGAAGAATTAGGTAAACTGACTCAATGACTATCACCCAGTAGCTCTTACATCCACTGTGGTGAAGTGTTTGAGAGGTTAGTGATGAAGCATATCAACTCCTGTCTGAGATGCAACTTGGATCCACTCCAATTTGCCTACCACAGCAGATGCCATCTCATTGGCTCTTCACTCAACCCTAGAACATCTGGACAGCAAAATGCATATATTGGGATTCTCTTTATCGACTATAGCCCAGCATTCCATAGCATCATCCCCTCAAAGCTAATCAATAAGCTTCAAGTCCTATGCCTCAATACCTCCTTGTTCAACTGGATCCTCAATTTCCTCACTTCCGATTGGTAACAACATCTCCACAGACTGCATCAGCATAAGTGCACCACAAGACTGGGTGCTTAGCCCTTCGCTCTACTCGCTTTATACTTATGACTGTAGGGCTAAACACAGCTCCAATACTATATTTAAGTAAGTTTTCTCTTTACACCACTGTCGTTGGCTGAATCAAAAGTGGTGACGAATCAGCAAATAGGAGGGAGATTGAAAATCTGGCAAGTGGTACCACAACAGCAACCTCTCACTCAGTGACAGCAAGACCAAGGAGCTGACTATTGACTTCAGGAGGAAAAAACTGGACGTCCATGAGCCAGCCTCAACGATGGAGATTATATCGACTGGTTTCACCACAGCCTGGTATTTAAACACCAATGCTCTTAAACAGAAAATCCCACAAAAAGTAACGGATATGATCCAGTTCATCACAGGTAAAGACCTCCCCAGTGCTACATGGAGCGTTGTTGCAGGAAAGCAGCATCAGTCATCAAGATCCCCACCATCCAGACCATGCTCTCTTCTTGCTGTTGCCGTCAGGAAAAAGATACAGGGGCCTCAGGACCCACGCCACCATGTTCAGAAACAGGGACTTGGGAGTCCTCCTGCAGGATACCCTTAAGGTGAACCTCCAGGCTGAGTCAGTGGTGAAGAAGCCGAATGCAATGTTGGCATTCATTTCTGGAGGAATAGAGCATAGGAGCAGGGATGTGATGTTGAGGCTCTGTAAGGCACTGGTCAGACCTCACTTGGAGTATTGTGGGCAGTTTTGGGCTCCTTATTTAAGAAAGGATGTGCTGACGTTGGAGAGGGTTCAGAGAAGATTCACTAGAATGATTCCGGGAATGAGAGAGTTAACATATGAGAAACGCTTGACCACTCTTGGACTGTACTCCTTGGAGTTTAGAAGAATGAGGGGGGACCTCATAGAAACATTCTGAATGTTGAAAGGCAAGGACAGAGTGGATGTGGCAAAGCTGTTTCCCATGGTGGGGGAGTCTAGTACGAGAGGGCATGACTTAAGGATTGAAGGGCGCCCATTCAGAACAGAGATGCAAAAAAATTTGTTTTAGCCAGAGGGTGGTGAATCTGTGGAATTTGTTGCCACGGCGGCAGTGGAGAGCAAGTCATTGGGTTTACTTAAGGCAGAGATTGATAGGTATCTGAGTAGCCAGGGCATCAAAGGTTATGGTGAGAAGGCAGGGGAGTGGGACTAAATGTGAGAATGGATCAGCTCATGATAGACTGGCGGAGCAGACTCGATGGGCCGAATGGCCGGCTTCTGCTCCTTTGTCTTATGGTTATTACCCCTCAACCATCAGGCTCCTTAACCAGCGGGGATAACTTCACTCAACTTCACTCACACAATTGCTGAATTTTCCCACAACCTATGGACTAACCTTCAAGGACTCTTCATCTGACGTTCTTGTTATTAATTGCTTATTTACTATTATTATTATTATTATTTATTTTTCTTCCTTTGTATTTGCAGTTTGTTGTCTTTTGCACATTGGTTGTTGTCTGTCCTGCTTGGTGTGGATTTTCATTGATTCTATTGTGTTTCTTGGATTTATTGAGTGTGCCCGCAAGAAAATGAATCTCAGGGTTGTATACGGTGACATGTATACGTACTTTGATAATAAATTTACTTTGAACCTTTGTACGTCCCATACCTAATGCAGTGAGATGTATGTTCAGTGAAGAGTTGGTTGTAACTCTACAACAGCAAAGCTCTATCATCCAAAAATGCAAGTCATCACTTGGTTCGTGATATCTTTAATTATTTTAGAATTAATAGAAAAAAACCTATGCATGGTAATAATGCATCTTCACTTTCCTAAAACCCATCCAAATAGGAAAACACCTGTGGTACTGTTGCATGCCCGTAAAACAGGATTAATGAAACAAGAGAGAAGCAGGTAGAGTCTGCACAAAGACAAACCTGACACTGCCCCTTTCTCTCCTCCATTGCATGAACTGCATCTGTGAGAATCGCATTAGTGGAGCAGTAGGGTGGGACAGGACAAATTGTAGTGAACTAAGAAATGCCAATAACCAGAGCAAAACACCACAGATGCTGTAAATGACAAACAGTTGCATAAAGTTAGGGAAATAGCAGGTCAAGCAGTACCCGTGGAGAGAGAAACTAAGCTAAGATTTTTGAAAGAAGCAGTTTAAGTAAACTGGCAAATAAGATGGCTAACCAGGTCTCCCAAACAAGGGCAAGACCTTAGTGCTGTGATTCAGAGACAATAGCCTGGGAAATGAAAGTCAGGAAGTTTCTCAGTACCAGAAATGGAGAGTTCAGGGACTGGTATCCAGGGACCTTTAAGATGTCAGCCGAAATGGATATTTATAGATCTTCAAGCTGAGAACCTCATGGCTTCCAATGGTATAAAATGTCAAGGGTTAACTAACCGGGTCCATACATATAAGCAGTGGTGTTAAAAGGTTCTCAGGACACAAGTAATGACAACAGATGAAAAAACATAAAACGTGGCTGATGATCATGGACAACTGCACATCTGGCCCAGCTGCAATTCTGTTTACATTTTTATTCATAATGATAATGATGATGTAATAATATTTACTTACCAGAATAAGCCCTGAGATCAAGGATGATGTGCCTGTCAGAGCAACGTAGAATTTGGGGGTTAATGTATTCAAAAACATACTCACTGCAAAAGGAAGAGGAGAAACATGCATTAACATAAATCTTCACAGGCAGAGCTACAGGACTTAACAAAATGTCTTGAGCTACAATTTCATCCAACCATAAAAAGCATACAACTACATTGAATTGATTATGTACACATATCAGAAATGTAACTCTTCTTTTGTACAGATTGTGATAACGAATACAATTTGGAACGCAGTACTGATTTTAGAGCATGACAACTGGTTAATGGAATAAGCGTACGGGTTTGAGAACTCCCATATTTGTATAAGGGCTGGAAATAAAAAGCCAGTCTCAGCAGCTGTAAGGTGAGCCACTTACTGCAGGGACCCAACAAGTTCACTTATCCTTTCCCTTCGTGAATGGGAGCCTGGCTAACAGGTGAACAGCTCTTAACCGACCACAAGTCCATCCGGCAGCAGTCAGCAGAGAATGATCTGCAAGCCTGCTGGAAAATGACATCGTGAACCCTGTGGAGTAAGTTCCCAAGCAGACTGTTGAAAACCATTTGGCACAATGCCTCATCACCAGCAGGTGTCAAGACCTCACCTCCCTGGCAGTGAGCAGGGCCCTCACTGTCAGATCTTTCCTGCATGGTCAGAGTGTCCTACTGCCCTCAAGATGACTGTGATGAGGATGAGGTAATCACCCACCTCTTCGTGCAATGTATTTGCAAAGATGTTCTGTAAAAGGATGTAAGGGTCTGTGCCGATGCTCACCTGAAGCAGCCATGAAACAAAGGACTCTCTGATCTACAGGCTATTCCCTGGGGCACATACATACCAAAGCAGCCATCAAGTGCTCTGAAACATCAGCTTAGTGAGAGATGCATTTTAGTATCCCCAAAACTTGTTGAGATGTCTGTAGCACCTTCCAGACTTGAGGACTACACACTAGAGGACAAAATGAAGCTTGGTGCAGGCAATACAAAGGGTTTGTGGGGAAGAACTGCAATCTAAAGTCCTGCTGCCATTCGGCACTGAGAACTTGGTCCTATGTAACAGCTGCATGCACACTTAAGGCGATGCTCCCTCTAGGGTGTGCGCGTGTGTGCATGCACACATCTTTTGCTAGTAGTGCACAGGGAAATTTAAACTGAGCACAAAAGGTTGTTACCCTCTACCCCATTGGCATGTTAAGTATATTTTGCAATCGTACACAATCACATTTCCTTTTCCGGTTCTGATGTGAACAGTGTCGACAACAAGGAGTTTGCGATGATTTCTCTGCAGATTTTAGATCTGGCTTATTTATACTGTGTTTATTGAAGAAATTATTGATTCACTATGCCGAAATCGAAAGAAGCAAAGCGTGTGAAGTGTAAAGTAACTGGTAGTTCATTTAAAGCAGAATAGTTTAAGCCAATTGTCACGATACAAAAGGTGCTGGAGAACTTGCAAGTGGGAAGAAGTGGAGTGATAGTTGGAAACTTTTCTTTTTAAAGCATCATTTAGCAAGCAAATCGCATATGGACAGTGTGCAAAAGCTCCAGCGAGAAAATTCTTCATTACCCGCGACAGGACTGCCACGTAAGTTTTGTGAGAGTGCAGACAAACGACTGTGAAAACGGTCAAACCCAGAGGAGATCAAAGTTCTTCTTGACAGTGTTTTGCTAGCTGTTAAAATGAATACATCTACATACAAAATTCAGTGCGCACACGTTGCTGTCACTGGGAAGAAAATTGCACAGAACAAGATTTTTGCGCACACTGGTCATTACAAATTAGAGACGGGTGTATAGTTCGAAGAGGAAATGTGAGTGGCATTGGTGTTTGGCACAGGGACTGTATTAACTTGATGACACTACGAATGTCGAGACTTAGACAATACTATAAATGTACTGACACTGAATATAAAGAAAGCCATTTACTGTTTTGCATTTCTCATATATATTTTCTATGATTAAAACTTACTTTTTAAAAAAAAGATTAGCTGTTAATTGCTCTGAACTGGGCAACAAAATTAATTGTATTGTAGAGGATGGCACTTCATTTTCATTATTTTCAATGTTTATTGGATCAATACTTTTAGAGAAGAACAGGCACAAAAAGGTTCAGGAGAAGCTTCCAGCCAAATTACTGATGCATGAAAGTACAAGAGCCCTTTGGGTATCAATAGTCCTGTTGCTGGTGAGAAATCCTTATCCTGAGTCTTATCGAATATGAAACAGTATAGCCCAGTACAGGCCCTTCAGCCCATTAAGTTGTGCCAAACTTTAATCTACTCTAAAATCAATCTAACCTTTCCCTCTCACATAGTTCTCCATTTTCATTCATCTATGTGTCCATCCAAGTCTCTTAAATGTCCCTAATGTATATGCCTCTACCATTACACCTGGGTTATATCTCATCTGGCCTCAGGGACGTATCTACCCTCATGGATTTCAGAAGTCCCAGCACGCCCTTTCTTAATGTCAATATGTTCCAGCATATCAGCCTGTTTTACACAGTTCTCACTTTCATCAAGGTACCTTCTCACAGGAGAGGTCCTTAATGAAGCAAAGTATCATTAAGGTCTTACTGTCTCTTTAGTCATCCTTCTGTTCTTCACGCATGTGTAGAAGTGTACAAGCATGCACGTATAGTTTTACAGAATGTATCAACGAGTGCAGTCTAGTTTTAAACTTGAAGCCTGCTGCAAAAACAGAGTTTGATCATATCTACTGAAATAGCCTCATAGGACCTGATGCAGTGCAAGTATTCCTGTTATCAGACACAAAGTGCTCATGAATCAGTGCTTCATCTTTGCCTGAAGAGCAACATCTACCATATTAAATTCTGACTGATACTGACTCTGGATGTTTACCTTCTACCAGGGGTTCCAAACCTGGTGTCCACAGACCCCTTGCTTAATGCTATTGGTCCATGGCATAAAAAAGGTTGGGAACCCCTGCCTTATACTGGAGCAAACCCCAAAGATATCAGTGCTTAATGACCTATGATGTTGGCACCTCAGTAAAGATGCATGGATAAACAAAGTCTGCTGATTTAAAACACCCTCGAGTATTAACTGAAGTCAGAGTTCACAAATTTATAAGAACCATTTGATAGCAAGGACTTCTTGCTTGTAAACCATTAAGGGTGGAATGTAAATGAGAAGGAAATATATAGTGGAACAACACATATCACCAATTAATGGAAACTCCTGTATAATTCTTTCAAGATGAATCAATTTTATAAAAAGTGCAACTCTGATATACTGAAAATGCCCCTTAAATGACTGCTCAGATGGTAATGGGGCTTCAGCAATGCTAATTCAAGTACATCAAAAATAATTCTAAGCTATGACCTTCAGTAAAGACCTTTTTGCTCTTCAGGTATATGGAATAGACAATACAGATTACACTTTGAGCAGCTTACAAACGGCACAAAGAACTTCTGTTGTTTTGTTGAGATGAATTATTAATAAAGAGCACAAAATCCTCAATAGAGATTTTGGCAAATATCTGGACTTTGTGGGATTTCTGGTATATATGCATGCATGTGGAAAGCAGGAATGTGCTTCATGTAGAATCCAGCCATAGTTTCTCAGCTCTTATGTTGGAGTTAGGTCTGCCACAGGCCAATTTAATTTTTAACAAGAGAAAATCTGCAGATGCTGGAAATTTGAGCAACACACTCAAAATGCTGGAGGAGCTCAGCAGGCCAGGCAGCATCTATGGAAAAAGTACAGTTGACGTTTTGGCCCATGTGTTGTTCCATTTAAATTTTAGTTAATTTATATTTTGGATTTTTTGAACATTTAAATATATGGCATATATAAACGTATTGGTTTTTTCAGTTTTCATTAACTTTGAAACATCGTTAGCCCAACACACACAAAGCGCTGGAGGAAATCAGCGGGACCTTCATGGTCCTGAAGAAGAGTCTCGGCCTGAAGCGTTGACTGTTTACTCTTTTTCATAGATGCTGCCTGGCCTGCTGAGTTCCTCCAGCATTTTGTGTGCGTTGCTTGGAATTCCAGCATCCGCAGAGTTTCTCTTGTTTGTTAAAAAAATTGTTAGCAGTTTGAATTTTTAAATGAATTTTGCAACATTTTCTTGTGACAGCCAGACGTACATGACATATGGCTTTATTGCTATCAGAGTTCACAGCCTTCCGGAGGGGGGGCTTGATGCTCGTCTGTCTTGTTTCACTCACCAACCCCACTCTGATATAAAACCAGCATCACCGGAGGTTGACTTACTTGAGTTCTTCACTTATACACATATATAACACTATTTGTATTGAGGTTCATTTCATAAATATCCGAGCTTCCATTTGCTAGCCATTTTAATCCACCCCAATTCCACTTTAAACAGTCTGTCCACAGCCTGTGAAAGATGAAAAAATGAAAGACAAGAAAAGCACTTCGTATACACCTGGATGCTCTACAACTCAAAAGTATCAACAATGAATTCTCCGATTTCAGGTAACCCACTTCCCACCTGTCTTTCTCCCTTCTTCTGATCTATTCAGTTCCTCCCATACCCACAGCACTCCCGCCAAACCCCTTATTTCCACATTTATTTTCAATCTAACACATACTCCATTTGCCCATCACCCACACCCTTCTCCCACTGGGTTCCCTTTTCAACTGTTCCCATCTATCCACCCCAGCTCCCTTGTCTCATTTGATGCCCCAACTTCCTTTTGCATTAGATTTCACCATCTGTAGCCCCTTGTTACCTCTACCCATCACCTTCCAGCCCGTGTCTCTTCCTTCCTCCATCTGCCAGTAATTGCTGCTCATCTAGATCCACACAGCTCTCACTCCACCCCTTCCCTTTGCCTAATCGTACTGCTTAACTAGATTTGCAACATTTCCTTATGAACACCATTTTGTATGGGATTTGCCTGTTCCTTCCATATGCACAGGATTGAAAGATGCTGCAGAAAGTTATGAACTCAGTTTAATTATGGGCACTAGCCTCCATAGCATCCGGGATACTTTCAAGGAGTGATGCCCCAAAGAGGCATCATCTACCATTGAGGACCCCCATCACCCAGGACATGCCCTTTTCCCATTGCTACTGTAAGGGGGTTTCGACTTTTATGTTACTGCGGAGGCTAATTAAAATGGCGTTTTTGTTATGTTAATCTGGGGAATGCGGCTTTGTTGTGCTTTAACGCTGAGAAAGTTTGCGCTAGCAGCTTATTGTGGTTTAGAGGGTGCTATTAACCAATTGGGATAGTTGTTATGGTTTTGGTGTATTTGAAGATACTGTTTGCGAGGGGGTTTGGGGGCAGAAGGCGGGAGAGCGAGACAGAGGATGGACCGGGTGCTGTGAGTCCGCTAACGGGGTCGGACCACGAGCGGGATGTTCGGCGAGGAGACGGAGACGGACTCGTGTGGAGCGTCTGGTCGACCACCGTTGTTGGTCCCAGGCGGCCGGTCGAGGTGGTCCGAGGGGGTCGCAGGGTGAAGAAGAAGGTCCTTGAGCTCCAACGGTTTTTGTGCACGAAGAGATTGAACTTTGATAAGTGTTGGCGCCTTTTTTTTCCCATTACTTTCCTCTCTGTATCAAATGCATATTAATGTCATAGAATTAGTAATATCTATAAACTGTAAATCATTTAATTGCATCTGGTGTATTGTCTGTTATTTGGGCGGGGTGGGGTACCTCACACAGCATCCACACAAACGAATTACCCAGTTTGGCGGGGCCGAGGCTGTTTCCCTAGACGACAGCGAGCCGAGCGACCCTGAGGGTGGCCAGGGGGGGCTACACTACCATCAGGAGGAAGGTACAGGAGCCCAAAGATAAACACTCACTGATTCAGGAACAGCTTCCACTCTACTATCAGATTTCTAAATGGACATTGAACCCATGAACACTACCTCACTACTTTTTAAATTTAAATATATATTTATATTTACTATAATTCACATCTCTTATTATGTATTGCATTGTACTGCTGCTGCAAAAGCACCAAATTTCACAACATATGCTGGTGATATTAAACTTGATTCTAATTCTAAAAATATTCTTAATTTGTAACTGTTGAAAGCTGGATACTGTACACTGAAGAGAGTCTTAAGCCATTAAAAACACTGCAATGTTTTCTGCTCCTTTGTTCAAATTGATGGAGAACAGGGAGGTGACTCTTTCCTTGCCCCTATGACAGTGTGGGTTTCTTCCAGGTGCTCTAGTAAACTTCCACACTCCAAAGAGATACAGGTCAGTGTTAGCGATTTGTGGGCATGCTATGTTGGCACTGGAACAGCAGCAACACTTGTGTGCTGCGCATCACAATCCTCATTGATTTGATTTTATGCAAAATATGCATTTCACTGTATGTTTCGATGTACATGTGACAAATAAAACTAATCTTAACTTTAAGCAGCTTAAAAAGAATTGTAAATATTTAATGTTTTCAGAAATTCAAGATTTGAAAACTGAACTACTAAAACAAAATATTATTATTCAATTTGAAGTATCTATAATTCTAAATCACTTCTAAGGAGCAAATTCTTAATGTTCAGTTGAAGACTTTATTGCACTGTACAGTAATGCAGTGTGGATCAAATCTGGTTGGTTTTAAAATGATCTATCCCTTGGTGCCAACACAAGGGGGCACTAATGATTCGATGTGTGGGACAAAAGAACTCATGAAGCCAATTCACAGACAGCAGTGGATGGTGGTAGGCACTGCCAGAAGTGGTGGAAGAGGCAGATACATTAGGGAGATTTCAGAGACTCATAAAAAGGCATGTGGATGAAAGAAAATAGAAGGCTATGCGGCAGGAAAGGTCTAGATTGACCTCTGAGTAGGTTAAAAGATCAGCACAACATCATGGGCCGAAGGGCCTGTATTGAGCTATAGTGTTCTATATTCTAATTTAATGTGTTAAAATGCAAGACCATTCTCCTTCCTAAAACATGACAAAAGACAACATAACATTGTCCAGTTCCTTTAAATCCAGTAATGCTTTATATGAAACTATGGACATATACCACATGCTGTTCAGCTATTTAATGATTACAGCTCAGTGCTCAACACCATCATCCCTTAAGTAATAATCACCAAGCTTCTAAATCTGGACCTCTGCATCTCCATCTGAAACTGATTAATCAACAGCCTCATCAGGAGAGCACAGTCTGTGTGGATCAGTAATAACGTCTCCTCCTCACTGATAATTAACCTCAAGGATGTGTGCTCGACCCACTGCTCTGTGCTCTCTACATTCACAACTGTGTGGCTCAAACACCATCTATAAATTCGCTGATGATACCACCGAGTTGGCAGAATCTCAGGTAGTGACGAGCTGGCGTAAAGGAGTGAGATAAATTGGATGGTTGAGTGCTGTTGCAACAACAATCTTTCACTCAACATCAGCAAGACCAAGGAATCGATTGTGAGCTTCAAGGAGGAGAAGTCAGGAGACAACACACCCACCCTCATGGAGGGGTCAGCAGTGGAAAGGGTGAGCAGCTCAAGTTCCTGGCCGTCAACAATTCAGAGGATCCATCCTGAGCCCAGCACGTTGATACAATCATGAATAAGACACATCAGTAGCTCTACTTCATTGGGAGTTTGAGGAGCTTTGGTATGTCAAATTTCTACACTCACACGGTGGAGAGCTTTCTGACTGGTTGCATCACGGTCTGGATTGGAGGCACTAATATTTAAATATTTTCCAAAGAATTTGCCTGTTGTAGCAGATCCCCTTTCCCTCGTGTTTTTACAGCAGCTACAAAATTCACTGATTAAATTCTTCTTTCCTAATTTACAGAAAACTATCATCATAGAACAAAGGATTATTAAACTGAATTTATAAATAGCTAATGGTGAAATAGCTTATATATTTATAGTCAGTTATCAATAGCTAATGACAAAACCTGAAAACAAGCAATAATAGGAAGACTGGAACAAATTACAGGGGTCAAGCAGAATAGGAAAATAATTTGGAAACCAGTATCAACTCAGTTAAGTGAAGATAATTTATTTTAGAGGAAGGACAGAGGAAAGCGCATTACCTAAAATTCTGGGTCTAAGTAGGATCTAAGTAATCTAAACAAGGGAGTCATCAAGTACAAATACACCCCATACCACAGGCCACAATTTAGCAAGACCATTTAGCAAGCATATGAAGCACAAGGGTCTATTTTTAGAAGAAAAGAATTGAAAAACAGGGAAGTTACGCTCAACAGATTTCAAAAGTCGGGTAGGCCACACACAGGAGCACTGCAAACAGTTTTGATCGCCATATTGTATAAAGGATACTTTCTCCCGAGTGATGGGAACTGATGGATGACCTCATGGAAATATCGGAAATTACCATGGATTTGATGAAGTGGCCACAGGGAAAATGTTTCCATGTATTGGGAAAGAGTGTGACTGAGGCCGGAATTATACACATTGGTCACCAAGAAATCCAACGCAAAATCAGTAGGAATTTCTTTACCTAAGCAGTGGTGAGAAGATGAAACTTACTTTAGGGAACGACTGAAGCAAATACTATACAAATGTTTATGGAGAGGCCAAAAATTCATGCAAAGGAGATTATGCCACCAAATACAACTGAAAAAAGACAGGCTCAAGAAACCCTATGTATGCTAAGTTGACCTGGTTGCCTGCTCCTCTGCCTTTCCACCATCTATAGGGGAAGTTTCAGGAGCATGGCAGGATTTCCTCCATTTGCCTGGACTTAAGGACCTGAGTTACAGGGGGAGAGGTTCAACAGAATAGGACTTTACTCCCTGGCGTATACGAGAATGAGAGATTTGATAAGAGGTATAAGAAGATTATGAGGGGTATAGATAAGGCAAATGCAAGCTTTTTCCACTGACATTGGGTGAAACTAGAACTCGAGGTCATGGATTAAGGGTGAAATGTTCAAGGGGAACATGAGGGGGAACTTCTCACTTGGACGGAGGTGAGGGTGTGGAACGAGCTGCCTGCAGAAGTGGTGGACGTGGGTTTGATTTCAACATTTGAGTTTGGATAGATATGGTCCAGGTGCAAGTCAACGGAACTAAGCAGAATAATAGTTTGGCATGGACTAGATGGGTTGAATGGCCTTGCATGCGCTGTAAAGCTCTATGACTCTAAAAATACTGACAGCTTTTAATTGGTAACCCATCTATCACCCAAGCCTTCATTCTCTATACCAGTGGTGCAAAGTGAGTACAGTTTGTACAGTGTCTACTAAATGCACAACTGTTCCAATAGCACCTGCCAAATCTGTGACCTCTGCCTCCAAGAGGAACATGGACTTAGGAGCAACACCAACCCACACAGGTCTGAGATGTCAGGGACTACCTATGCCCAAATCAGGAGCAAAAAAAAAAAATGGTTGGAAGAACCCGTGAGGTCAAGCATGATCCGTGGAGGAAAAAGGGGAAATTAATGTTTTGTTTAAGACCCTGCTTCAAGACTGAAAGTGTAGAGTGAAGATTACCAGTCACACAGATATGAGAAGGGGTCAGGAGAATCTGGAGTAATTTGGAGGGAATGTGAAGAGAATCAAGTGGGATTATTGAAGGATTAGTGTTAAAAGGTGCTTGACGGTTGATGTGAACTCAGCAGGCCAAGGGGCCTGTTTCCACACTCAGCATCTCTGAAGACCTTGATTATAACCACAAGAACTTGAATGTAATAGGCAGAAGGACATGAATTTCGACCCACAGGCTCACAACAGAACTGCCTGCCGCATTCCCCTCCCCCATACCTGAAACCCAAAAATTGCTGGCCTTGGATTCAGGCTCAGTTGAGGTTTCCACAATCTGTAGCACTATCCACAAAACAAATAAGGCTTGAAAGACCTCTCTTCCTCTTCCTATCTCTCATTCTCATTCGCACACCAACGCAATTCTCCTGGTGGAGGAAATAACCACAACAAAACCAGCAATGCACACAAAATGCTGGAGGAACTCAGCAGGCCAGACAGCACCTATGGAAAAAAGCACAGTCGATGTCTCAGGCAGGATGGCTTGGATTTCCAGCATTTGCAGATCTTCTCTTGTGATACAATAAATCACTATGACAAAAGAAACAATTATACTTCCCTCCGTTCACTGCAGCTCAAGCCATCTTTGCACTCTCTATTAATGACTATAATAACTAAATTCAGCAGAAGTGCTCCACACATTATTTAAAGAGATGGTAGATATTTTTTTTTGGAAGATTGGGGTATTAAAAGCTGTAGGAAACTGGCACAGAAGAGGAGTTGAGGACTGAGACAAGTCAGCCATGAATATGTTGAATGGCGGGGCAGGCTGGAGAGACCTGGTGACCTACTTCTCCTGCAACCCAGACGAAATCCTAAAGGAACTCAGCAAGTCAGGCAGCATCTATAGAGGGGAATGAACAATCAATGTTTTGGGCCGAGACTCTTCATCAAGACAGGAAAGGCAGGGGGTGGAGTCCAGAAAGGGGTATGCTGGCAAGTTATCAGAGTGGTTTTAGAAAGGGAAGGAATTCCATGGACTCGGTGATTATGTTAGAGACTGAAATAAGGAAGGCCCAGAAAAATAAAGAGTCAGTAGTGGCAGTGTTCTTTGACATTGAAAAAGCCTATGATATGATGTGGAAGGAAGGATTATTAATTAAACTGCACAAGATGGGGGTTGGTGGGAGAGTTTTTAACTGGATTACAGATTTTTTTGTTTGGTAGAAAAATTCAAGTTCGGATTGGATCAGAATTATCAAAACAGTACATAGTGGAAATGGCGCACCTCAAGGTAGTGTGATTAGCCTGTTACTTTTCATCATTATGATCAATGATGTCTTCACAAAGGTACCAGTGGATATAGGTAGGTCACTGTTTGCGGATGATGGGGCCTTGTGGAAAAGAGGCAGGAACATGGACCATATAAACAGGAAACTACAAGAAGCAATTGAAGTGGTGGAGTGGGGTTATGATTGGGGATGTAGATTTTCAGTAGATAAAACTCAAACTGTATTTTTTACCAGGAAAAGGGTTGAGGTAGGGAAGAAGTTAAGGATGTATGGGGTTGAATTAGAAAGGGTTGCATCATTTAAATTTCTGGGAGTTATATTTGATTCACGATTAACATGGGCAGACCATATCAGGAAAGTTGAGGAGAAATGTAAAAAAGTAATAAATGTGATGAGATGTTTGACTGGTAGGGAATGGGGAGCAAGTTGTTCAGCTTTGAAGAGAATGTATGTGGCTTTAGTAAGATCTGTATTGGATTATGGAAATATAGTATATCGATCAGCATCTAGGTCTCTTATAAGGAAACTGGATGTGATTCAGGCTCAGGCCTTGAGAGTGTGCAGTGGGGCTTTTAAAACGTCACCAGTGTCAGCACTACAGGTAGAAATGGGAATAATGCCTTTGGAACTAAGAAGGATGCAACTGATGGCAAACTACTGGGCTAACTTGCAGGGGCACAATGATTCTCACCCTGCTAAAGGAGTGTTGCAGGAGTGCTGGGAAAATGGGAGGTTTCAGAGGGATACCTTTAGTCGGGTAGGGAATGATATCGCGAAAGAATGTGGAGTGTTTGATCTGAGGATAAGTCCTTCAGTAGTTTATCCGGTTGTAGCTCCATGGAAGCTTGTATGGCCTGACATAGACTGGCATTTGTTAGAGGTAAAAAGGAAAGAAAGATATAAAACAGATCTGGTAAATGCATTTAACTGTCATGTGATGGAAAAGTATAGTGATTATACTCACATTTATATGGATGGTGCAAAGGAACCTGAAACAGGAGTGACAGGGTTTGGGGTGGTAATACCAGCAAAAGAAATTGGAATCAGCAGAAGAACATCCAATAAGTTAGGGGTGTTTACAGTGGAGATGATGGCAGTGTTGGTTGCATTGCAATGGGTGCAGAAAGCCAGACAAGCCAAAGCATTGATATGTTCAGATTCATCCTCAGTTCTAGCAAGTTTAAGGTCTTTTCACACAAACAGTCGGCAAGATGTACTTTATGAAGTCCTTCAGTTAGTTACAAGAATTGCAAATCAGGGAGGTCAGGTAAAATTTCTATGGATTCCAGCACATGTAGGGGTGAAGGGGAATGAGAGGGTGGATGAGTTGGCAAAGAGGGCGTTAAAGAAAGAAAATGTGGAAATGCACATTAGTATCAGTAAAGCACAGGTTAAGTGTGTAATCTGGGAAAAAGTCAACCGAATGTGGCAAGAGAGATGGGACAGGGAGGGGAAAGGGAGGCATTTATATCAAATACAAAAGAGTGTTGCAGTTACTAGGGTAGGTAATGGAAACAGAAGAGAGGAAATTGTGTGGACTAGGTTAAGGCTGGAGCATTGTGCATTAAACAAAACATTGAAAATGATAGGGAAACACCAGACAGGATTGTGTGAGGAATGACAGGAAGAGGAGTCAGTAGAACATGTAGTTCTGAGTTGCAGGAAGTATGGGATACAGAGAGAGAGATGAGAAATAAATTAAGGGAGTTGGGGATGCAGGAATACACATTAAAAAGGTTGCTGGGCATGGGTGAGAGAGCACAAGTCCGGGTATTTTTAGCGTTTTTAAGGGGTACAGGGGTTTTTTATAGAATATGACGAATAAACAGGAATAGGATACTAGGATGGTCAAAGATGGGAGGGTGAAGTGTAGGTTTGTATATATATATATATATATATGTTTGTGTGTGTGTGTGTGTGTGTGTGCACGCGCACGCAATTGGGTAAAGGGATTTAGAATGTATGTTTAGTGCACATTCTGGAGCAGAGGGTGGCGGTAATGCACCATTAAGCTGGATGCCAACCGCCGTAAAACAAGATACAGACAGACAGAGTCCAGAATAAGAAGGTGGTGGTGGGGGGGAAGGAATACAAGCTGGTAGGTGATAGGTGAGACCAGGTGAGAGGGAGGGTGAGTGAGTGGGCGAGGATGTGAAATAAGAAGCTGGGAGGGGATACTCTGCCGCTGTGTCTTGATGTGTTTTTGCGATACTCAATCAGAAATGATTACCACAGGAAGGATGTGGAAACCATAGAAAGGGTGCAGAGGAGATTTACAAGGATGTTGCCTGGATTGGGGAGCATGCCTTATGAAAACAGGTTGAGTGAACTCGGCCTTTTCTCCTTGGAGCTTCGGAGGATGAGAGGTGACCTGATAGAGGTGTAGAAGATGATGAGAGGCATTGATCGTGTGGAGAGTTTTTCCCAGGGCTGAAATGGCTGCGACAAGAGGGCACAGGTTTAAGGTGCTGGGGAGTAGGTACAGAGAAGATGTCAGGGGTAAATTTGCTTTTTTTTTTTACACAGAGAGTGGTGACTGCGTGGAATGGGCTGCCGGCAACGGTGGTGGTGGTGGATACGATAGGGTCTTTTAAGAGACTTTTGTATAAGTACATGGAGCTTAGAAAAATAAAGGGCTATGGGTAACCCTAGTAATTTCTTAGGTAAGGACATGTTCAGCACAACTTTGTGGGCCAAAGGGCCTGTATTGTGCCATAGGTTTTCTATATTGTATGTTTTTCTACCACTGACAGTTCACACCTGTGGCCAGCCCTGTTCTCATCAATATTTTTGTATTACTTTATCAATTTGATGAGCAGAAACTAACGCTCACCTGTAACTTTTGGCTCCCATTTACCGGCAAACCAGTCTTTTCTAAGTGGCTCCTCACAGGAAACAGACTGCATGTTTAACGTCAAATAATTGATAACTAATAGCTCCGGGTTTCGGGCCCACTGCTGATATCAACCCCTTTTCCAGCCATATTGATCAAGGCTGTAAGAAAAGGCTTGGCACCTAGATCACCTCCCTAGAATCTCCCCTCTCCCAAGGACTTCCCAGGCCATCTAAACAATGACCTTATTATGAAGTCTTGTCCAAAGAAATCCAAATTCCATATCCATGCCAACCAACTGCCACACAGACCCTGTATAAAGCTATCTATCTCCTACTTAGTCCAATCCTCAGATTCTGGCTACACTTTCTCCTCACCTCTAATAACCATCCAACCTTCAGCCTTCTGGGGATCTCCCTCAAATTTCCTCCTTGAACTTCATATATGTTCACATTTGAAATTGTCCTCACAAACCACACTATTGACCAAGCCCTTGGACTTTTCCTTGTCATTACAGTCATAAGACTAAGTCCATTCTCAACTACTTCCAAAGTAAGGCACCCTGAAACGTTTTTTTCTCACTATAAAGTGTTGCATCATTCCAAATTGTTGTTATGTTAAGATCACCAAGCTCAATCCAAGCACACTCTAAAATCCTCTGTTAATCCTATTCAGATCCCCTTCCTTACTCAAGTAACACATTTGTAGCCCTGCCTTCTTGTCAGGCTCAGTTAAATTGGAGAAGGGTAGGCTTGTTTTCCCAGCAAAATACAGAAGGAAGTGGAAATCTATTACAAGAAAGTCCAAGAACACACATGAGATGTCACAAGGATAAATGATATGGAAATGTAAAAGGCCTCTTTGATGCCAGAAGGTTTCCAGGGATGTAATTAAATCACAGTACTGTAGCAACATGCAGAGAACACGTCGGAGGAGTTATAGGAACTCAAGGAGATAAGGTCAACGAGAGATGTGTTGACTTGGATACAAATATGAAATCCAGTTCTTCTATTAAGTCAGAGAACTCTGTATGCCATTATGACGAAGAATGACCAAGGTCCCACATTTCCACTTCATTTACCCTGCGTTCCTCCTCTATTCCTTCTCTGCTAACAGACCGGCAAGAAATTAAGTTTACATAGAGCTCTTCACATGCTCGGAAATCCCAAAGTACTTTACCTCTAATTAATTAAGCTGCAGATGTCAACCATGCAAATTCATTGATGAAATTTGCACATCTGGGCAATTCCACTGTTAAGCCTGCTCTAAACAACTGAGATTGAATTCATTCACATATTTCATGCTTAATTATTTTCCACTAGTTGCACTTCTAATGAAAATATTCAGCTTAAAATGGGACTAGTTTCAGTCACACGTTCAGTGCCATTCTCTCTTAAAATTCTTTGTATTTTCAGTAAAACATATGTGAATAAACCCAGATCTATATCCAACTCATGGGCAGATACAATGTTGTCAAAAAGACTGAATTAACATAGTTCTGTCACCAGAGTAACGTAAGAAACTTATGGAAACAAACAGCAAATATCTACAAGCAACAATGAGAAGACAGCAAGCAAAATTGATGGTTTGTTTTATTGGGAAATGTTTGTTCAAGTAGGGCAACGAGTCTTTTGCAACCAGCGGAACAGGGAGATAAGAATCTTGGTTAAATACATCATTAATGTATCCCCAACAATGCCGCACTGCCCCTGTACTGAAGTACCAGGCTAGATGAAATGGCGAAATCGTTCAAATAGTGTTTGTCCAGTCAACCTGTAATCTAAAGGGTAACATTACCATGAAGCCAAGCTGACAGGCATGACAAAATGTAAACAAAATCATTTATTGATGATCCTTTAAAAAGGATCTGTGAAGAAATTCTGCATGTGTACAGGTCTGTGTGTGTATGTATGTATGTATGTATGAGAGACAGAAAGAAAGAAAGAGAGAGAGAGAGACAGAGAAAAAGAGAGAAAGATAGAAATACAGCATGGAAATAGGCCTTTGACCCAATGCAACCATGCTGATCAAGATGCCTACCTGAATTATTTAGTGAGATTTCAGTTAAGCAAAAGATTTTTTGGGAAAAAAGAGAAAAGGAGAGATTTCAGATGAAAATCATGTGATATATTTTGGATGCTAAAGCTGGTCCAATCTTACTTATTGCCATTTTTGAATTATCACAACAAATTGGTAAGATAATTATAGTTAGATTATGTAAGTGTGACCCTCTCATGGTCAGAAATCAGGGCATTACAGCAGGTTAGTTTGGTGCAGTGTTGTGGGCTGAAGATGAGGTACTGGCCTATGTTCCAACAGTTAGAAACTGGAACCCTTCACAAGAGGCAGCAATGAAAGTTCAAATAATCCCTCCAGGTTATTGCAAGTGATTAAACAGATTTGTACTCTGAACACAAAGCCAAAGAAAGTGATGCTGCTCTAAACCAGCTACTACCATTCCTGATGGTTGAAGGCTAATAAACGTTCCTACACCAGGTTCAGGTACCCGTCAACCATCAGGCTCTTGAACCAGTGGAGATGAATTGACTCAACTTCACTCGCCCCATCACTGAAATGTTCCCACAACCTACAGTATGGACTCATTTTCAAGGACTCTTCATCTCATGTTCTAGATATTTATTGCTTATTTATTTATTATTATTATTTTCTTCTTTTGTATTTGCAGAGTTTGTTGTCTTTTTACACATTGGTTGTTCATCCTCCCTGTTGGGTGAGATCTTTCATTGATTCTATTATGGTTGTTGGATTTACTGAGTATGCCCACAAGAAAACGAATCTCAGGGTGGTACAGCACATGGTGGCATACATGTATTTTGATAATAAATTTACTTCGAACTTATTTGCTTATTTAAGTAGTTGAAATGCTGTAAGTCACGGCAGGTGAACAGCCACATTGTTTGTACAAGATGTTCTCACGAAGCCCATAAGAATGGTGGTGCAGGCAACGAAACAACTAATCAGGAGATATTGTGTTATGAATGACAGCAGCAGAGACCAGCACATGGAGAAACTGAAAAAAGCTGGTTAACTTGAAACTATCATCAGCAAGAAGTTTCCAGTAGATGATCCAGCTAAACATAGTGAGGTCCCACCGTCACCAAAGTCGATCTTCAGCTATCTTGATTGACTCCACGATTTAAGAAACAGGTGAATGAACCGGGTACATTAAAGGCAATATGTCCTGACAGCATCCTGTCCATGAACATGACAGTCTGAGTGGTGATCGTTCCCATAGCTGCAGACTTCCAATCCAATAAACAAACAGTGGTACATTTAAAAGTCAGGATGGCGTACAACTTAAAGGGAAGTTTACTGATGGCAGTGTCACTGAGTGTGAAAGGAAAGCACTGAGACACTCCCTTTTTGGAAATAAGCACTTTACTTGTGGCCTATTGACTCAAATCTGCTTTGTTTAAAAGACAGGGTTCAGGAACAGATGCAATTTATCTGCAGTATCCTTGCACACTGGCTCCTTTATTAAATACTGCTATACCTCTACTTCAGAGATATTCTGCTTCCACCACCCTTTCAGAATGAATTTTCCAGACTCATGACACTTTTGTTTCATTTCTGTCCCAAAGGGGGTGACCCCGTTTTTTAAAAAAACAGTGTCATCGAGTTTATGTATACAAGATGATCTCCACAAACCGCCTGTCAAGATTCCACTGGATCATATCTGTTCAATCAAGCCCATTCTCATTTTTTAAAACTCCAGTGGATATAACCTTATCATGTCCAAACTTTCCTGCCAATTTTAGGTATTACTGCAAGAAACCTTCCTGAACTACTTCCAATGTGTTAATGTCCTTCCTTAAATAAGCAGACCAATGCTGTAGACAATATTCCAGATGTCATCTCACCAATGTCTTATATTAATGAACATAAATTCCGTTTATGTATTTAGTTCCTCAGAAGAGTTACTTTTAATTTTAGAGATACGTTATAGTAACAGGTCCTTCTGGCCCAACAGCTGTGTGACACCCAATTACACCCATATGACTAATTAACCTACTAACCCATACATCTTTGCAATGTGGGAGGAAACCCACACGGTCATGGGGAGGAACACACACAAAACGCTGGAGGAACTCAGCAGGCCAGGCAGCATCTATGGGGAAAAAAGTACAGTTGACGTTTCAGGCCGAGATCCTTTGGCAGGACTGGAGAAAAAAGATGAAAAGTAGATTTAAAAGGTGAGGGGAGGGGAGAGAGAAACACAAGGTGATAGATGAAACTGGGAGGGAAAGGGATGAAACAAAGCGCTGGAAAGTTGATTGTTGAAAGAGATACGGGGCTGGAGAAGGGGAAATCTGATAGGAGAGGACAGAAAGGCATGGAAGAAAGGGGAGAGGAGCACCAGAGGGAGGTGAAGGACAGGCGAAGAGACATGGTGAGAGAGGGAAAAGGGGATGGGAAATGGTGAAGTGGGGGGGGGGGGGCATTACCAGAAGTTCGAGAACTCGATGAGAATGTACAAACTCCTTACAGACAACGTCAAGAACTGAACCCAGGTCACTGGTGCTGTAAAGTGTTACATTAACTATGCTACAATACCGTCCAATTTATGACTGGAATCAAGCACCACAAAGCTATCTATATGTAAATGCTACAATCAAAATCAGGCCAGGCGCTGAACATTCTGCAGAAGTAATTCATTTCCTAATTCCATGAACATTCCATCATTCAGTAATGTTGCAAATTCAGTAACTCAGAAAAACCATTCCGCAATCAGAAGTATAATGGAATAGGGTCACTTATGGGATACGTGCAATTCCAATATTCAAGATGCATAAAAATATCCAAAGTATCCTAGTTGAACTGATTCACCAACGTAAATATATTGTCTTCCACCAGCAGCAGTTCATTGCCACACGTGAGGCTGCTTAACAAGCTACGAGCCCATGGTATTATAGGAAAGATTCTAGCATGGATAAAGCAGTGGGTGATTGGCAGGAGGCAAAGCGTGGGAATAAAGCAGAGGTCCCCAACCTTTTTTGCATCGCGGACCAGTTTAGTATTGACAATATTCTTGCGGACCAGCCGACGAGGTTGGGGGGGGTGCGGGGTTGCTGTTCAAGTAGGGTTAAATTTACCTCAACATGTCTTTTATAGTTAGGGTTGCCAACTTTCTCACTCCCAAATAAGGAACAAAAGTAACAGTCAAATCCTGGGACACTTTATCCCAGGAAAGACTACCATGACCATGAAGACTTGCGCAGGCACCTGTGTACACATGTGCGTACGTGCCGATTTGTTCCCACAGATCGGTTTTGCCTTTATCTTCCCAACTATACTGCACATACATTATTTCTACTTTATATAGGCTGTGTATTTATCATATCATTCCTGCTTTTTCTATATGTTAGTGTTATTTATTTTTGGTTTTATGTGTTATTTGGTATGATTTGTTAAGTTATTTTTTGGGTCTGGGAACGCTCAAAAATTTTTCCCATATAAATTAATGGTAATTGCTTCTTTGCTTCACGCCATTTCGGCACGAAAGGTTTCATAGGAACACTCTACCTTAGCGGGGGAAATACGGGACAAACCAATTTAGCCCAATATACGGGATGTCCCGGCAAATACGGGACAGTTGGCAACCCTTGGGTCAGAGCCGTCTCTATTTCCTGAGGAGACTGAGGTCCTTTAACATCTGCTGGATGATGCTGAGGATATTCTACGAGTCTGTGGTGGCCAGTGCTATCATATTTGCTGTTGTGTGCTGGGGCAGCAGGCTGAAGGTAGCAGACACCAACAGAATCAACAAACTCATTCGTAAGGCCAGTGATGTTGTGGGGATGGAACTGGACTCTCTCACGGTGGTGTCTGAAAAGAGGATGCTGTCTAAGTTGCATGCCATCTTGGTCAATGTCTCCCATCCACTACATAATGTACTGGGTGGGCACAGGAGTACATTCAGCCAGAGACTCATTCCACCGAGATGCAGCACAGAGCGTCATAGGAAGTCATTCCTGCCTGTGGCCATCAAACTTTACAACACCTCCCTTGGAGGGTCAGACACCCTGAGCCGATAGGCTGGTCCTGGAGTTATTTCATAATTTACTGGCATAATTTACATATTACTATTTAACTATTTATTACTATTTTCTATTACTATTCTATTACTATTTATTATTTCTATTGCTATTACTATTTACTAATAGTAATATTACTATTACTATTTCTATTACTATTTATTATTTATGGTGCAACTGTAACAAAAACCAATTTCCCCCGGGATCAATAAAGTATGACTATGACTATGACTATGTTCAAGTTCAACAGTGCATGACAGGGATTGAGGAAAGGTGCAGCTGACTCATATCGTTTCCTCATGGCCCGGTAGCACATGATTTGCAGCCCGGTGGTTGGGGACCGCTGGAATAAAGGGACCCTTTTCTGGTTGGATGCTGGTGACTAGTGGTGTTCCACAGAGGTCTGTGTTGGGATTAATTCTTTTTATGTCATATGTCAATGATTTGGATGATGGAATTGATGGCTTTGTTTTCAAAGTTTGCAGATGATATGAAGACAGGTGGACGGCAGGTAGCTTTGAGGAAGTAGAGAGGCTACAGACAGCGTATGGAATGCAATGTCACAAAGTGTATGGTCATGTACTTTGGTCAAAGAAATGAAAGGATTGACTATTTTCTAAATAGAGAGAAAACAGAAAAAACTGAGGCACCAAGAGACTTGGGAGTCCTTATGCAGGATTCCCTGAAGGTTAATTTGCAGGTTGAGTCTGTGGTGAGAAAGGCAAATGCGATGTTAGCATTTATTTCAAGAGGACCAGAATATAAAAGCAAGGATGTACTGTTGAGACTTTATAAAGCACTAGTGAGGTCTCACTTGGAGTATTGTGAGTAGTTTTGGGTCCGATGTCTTAGAAAAGATGTGCTGACACTGGAGAGGGTTCAAAGGAGGTTCACAAAAATTATTCTGGGATTGAATGGCTTGTCATATGAAGAGCATTTGATGCCTCTGGGGTGAATTCACTAGAGCTCATTAAAACCTATTGAATGGTGAAAGGCCTTGATAGAGTGGTTGTGGAGAGGAGGTTTCCTATGGTGAGAGAGTCTAAGAGCAGAGGACATAACCTCTGAATAGAGGGGTATCCTTTTAGAACAGAGATGAGGAGGGCATGAAGGGATACAGGGTAAAGCAGGAGAGGAAAATTAGATCAAACATGATGAAATGGTGGAGCAGATTCACTAGGCCAAATAGCCTAATTCTCACCATAAACTCCCACCTGTACCTCAGCAACTCACCATGCTTTCTGGGCAGCATGGCCCCGGCTTATGATGACTTTATCCATAAATACCAGGGTAAGCGGTACAAAGTGAACGTCGTCATCTTCAAGTTTCCTCTAAGTAACATAGCATCTTAACACAGAAATATGTTTTTATTCCTTCAACTTAACCACAGTATGAAAACAAACAGATGGCTTGTCACCATTTTCTGAAGATAACTGAGCAGTTAAGAAATGCTGGCCCTTCCAATTAAAGCCAACTCCCCATGAGTAAATAATAAGAAATAAAACTGTACATGCTGCAGTGCTCAAAATATGTCCTCTACTTCCCGACTTTTGTTTCAAATATAACTACTTTGTCTTCCAATACTTTAGGTCGGGAATGAAGGATAAATAAATCACTAAGAATGAAGGATAATCAAATTCAAAGCTTTGAGTGTGAGCTGAACTATCACCTGCCAAATCACAAACAAGGCTCTTGTTGCATTCTATCATTGTTGACATCTGCAATCAATTCCTTCCAATTGCAGAATTTCAATGAACCCGCATTTGCTGTCAAAATAACAATGAGGTTAATGGAGTTCTCTGTTATTTATGCTTAAATATTGTAGCAACTTCAGGCGAAGATCTATATTTTCAATACAGATAGGGGAATCTGATGGGGAGAAATTACTCTGGTTAGGGAAATTGTGGATTAGAGTGTATAAACTTAAAAAAAAAAAGGCCTTTCAGAAATAAACACATTCTTACACATAAAATGGTGGGAGAGGTTTGCAAAGTCCTTTCACAGAAGGCAAACTGATCTTAAGTTAAGGATTAATTTTACATCTAAATCTGATAGCTTTTCGTTGGTCAAAGTATTAAGGGATACAGAGCAAAGATGGGTATATGGATCTGTGCCATCGTAGAATAAATGTCCTACTAAAGAGCAGATTGGGCTTGAAAGGCTTGATCTGCTGTACCCAGTCATGGCAATGTAGCAGTCAATATAATGCATTACAGTGCCAGCTGTAAGACTGGGGATCAGTTCCCATAGTCTGTAAAAAGTTTGACCTTTTTTCCCATGACTGAATGGGTTTCCACCAGGTGCTCCAGTTTCCTCCCACATTCCAAAAGACATATAGGTTAAGGTTAAGTTAGTTGTGGGTGTGCTGTATTGGTGTTGGAAGAATGGTGACACTATGGGCTGCCCAAGCACATCTTCAAATGAGTTGGTCATTGTTGCAAACATATCTCACTGTTCTTTTCGAAGATTCTATGTACAGATATCAAATAAAGCCAATCTAATCTAATCTTTAATCATTGATAAGAATGTTGCTCTTTCTGATTTAGATACACGGAATTGGCATTCCAACCTCTCTCATCGACATGCACCGAGCTACAGGAAGCTGCTATTTTTATATGGTTTTAACTGCTGGGGGTATTTACAATTAATAATAACATGCACTAAAAACTTTTGCACAATGGGACTTTTTTTATTGGCTGAAGGGATGGGTATGAGGATACACTACATCAGGCTGTGGAGCATTGGCTTTGGGTAATGAGATTACCATTAATCACAGCTACCTCCAGGTCATCCTTAGGCAAGGTGTAGCACCTGTTAGCCTCCCTACTTGGGTTACAGTGAAGCCACGGAATGCAGGTGGTGGATGAAGCAGAAGGCAAGTTGTGAGTAACACAATCGATGGTTCCTGCTTCTCAGACGCTGAGCAGTAGATCCTTTTAATAGGACAATGTTCAGGGTCACCCATCTTGTAAAGACACTGCATCCGAAGCAAGCAAGGGGAAGCTACTTCTTGTATTTTATCCCTAGTAAAACCATGGTTAATACATAGACAAACATAAAAGATAACAGCGTAAATGGTAGCCCACTTCCAAATAGTGCAGACACCTCGCTCGGTACCGGATATCATGTAAACAGACAGGTGAGCCGGGATCGTCATACCACTACTGTCTGCAAGAACAAGAGACTGCGAATTGCCACTTGGAATGTTCGAACCCTGTACCAAGCTGGTAAGCTAGAAAACATAAGGTTAGAAATGAAGAGGCTGGAAGTCAGCATCCTAGGCCTAAGTGAAATAAGACGGAAGGGCACTGGAGTATTCCAATCAGATGACTACAGGATGAGATACTCTGGTGGAGATAAACATGAAAAGGGTGTTGCAATCATCTTAGACAAAGAAACATCCAAGAGCCTGCTAGGATACTGGCATATCTCAAGACAGAACGATGCTAATCAAACGAAAAGGACAACAAAACAACATCTCTATCATCCAAGTATATGCACCCACAATGGCAAGCTCAGAGGAAGAAACTGATGCCCTCTACCACTCCCTAGACAAAGCAGTAGAAGAATGCAAATCACAAGAAGCCATCATAGTCATGGGCGACTTCAATGCAAAAGTCGGTGAGGGAAGAGAAGACCATATTGTTGGAGACCAGGGATTGGGAGAAAGAAATGAAAGAGGAGAAAAGCTTATATCATGGTGTAAAACAAACAGTCAGATAATCACCAACACTTGGTTTAAACAACATCCAAGAAGGAAATGGACATGGAGAAGCCCAGATGGGAACAACAAAAATCAAATTGACTACATAACAATCAATAATAGATTCAAAAACTCGATAATTCAATCTAAAAGCTACCCTGGAGCCGACTGTGGAAGCGACCACATACCAGTCATTTGCAAAATGAAAATAAAAATAAGAAAATTAAAGAAACCAAAAAGATTAGAACCACTGGATTATCAACAACTACAAAACAACCCTCATCTGAAAACAGAATACACAATCAAGGTGAAAAACCGTTTTCAATTGCTGCAGGATGAAGGAGGCAAATTTTCCTGGGACATACTGAAGGAATCCATGGTTGAAGCTGCAAAAGGAACCATCCCACGAAAAGAACGGAAAAGTAAGAAGAAATGGATAACTGAAGATATAATACAATTGATGCAACAAAAACAGACCAAACTAAGAGACAGCGAAGAATACAAACAACTTGATAAGACAATAAAAAGAAAATGCAGAGAAGCTAAAGACAGATAGCTAAATGAGAAATGCTCAGAGATAGAAATGCTACAAACCCATAACTCTGGAACAAAGCTGATGCACAATAAGATTAAAGAACTAACGGGGAAATTACCTTGCTCAGCAAGTGGATGCATCAAGGTAAAAGATGGCAGCTTAATTATGAACAAAGAGGAAATCCTAAACAGATGGACAGAATATATAAAAGAACTTTTTGAAGACCAAAGAGGAGAAAAACCGAACATAAAGAAGAATCTTGAAGGATCTAGCATTCTAAAATCAGAAATTCGAGCAGCCGTAAATAAAACAAAACATAACAGAGCAACTGGTCCAGACAACATCGCTGTTGAAATGATACTGGCCTTAGAAGATTTTGGAATAGAGAAAATAACAGAAATAGCAAATGAAATCTATGATCATGGGGAGATACCTGATGATTTAAGTAAATCAGCGTTCATCACACTTCCAAAGAAAGAGGGAGCAGCAGAATGTGAGTTACATCGTACAATAAGCCTGATGAGCCACGTGGCAGAAATTATTCTCAGAGTAATCATGATGAGAGCAAGACGCTGTATAAAACCAGAAATCAGTAAAGAACAATGCGGCTTTGTGGAAAACACTGGAACCAGAAATGCAATTTTCCTGCTATGGATGATCTGTGAACGAGCCATCCAGGTACAAAAAGACATCTACCTATGTTTCATTGACTATACAAAAGCCTTTGACACTGTCAGACAGCAAGATCTTCTGGAAATGCTTCAAGATATTGACATAGATGGGAAAGATATACGTTTCTTAAGAAACTTATACTGGGACCAGACAGCGGCCATCAGAATAGAGGGAGAAGTGAGTGAGTATGTGAATATCATGAGAGGAGGCAGGCAAGGTTGTGTCTTTTCGCCAGACTTCTTCAACCTGTATAGTGAAAATATCTTGAGAAGTATCAAAGGATTCACAATTGAAGGCCATAATATAAATAACATCAGATATGCTGATGATATCGTACTAATAGCTGAGTCAGAAACAAAACTTCAAGAACTACTCACTATAGTGGCAGCAGGAAGTAATCGCAGAGGCCTCTCAATCAACACCAAGAAGACAGAAAGCATGGTCATCTCCAGAAAGACAAATATCCCACAATGTGTAATCAAGATCGGAAATACAAACATCAAACAAGTCAACAAATTCAAATATCTTGGCAGCCTAATAACAAGTAATGGCAGGTGCGACACAGATATCAAATACAGAATAGCAATGGCGAAAGAAGCTTTCCAAAAAATGAAGACCAGATTAACAGACAGAAAGATGAGCACGTACACTAAAAACAGAATACTGCAGTGCTACATTTATTCTATCCTGACTTATGGAAGTGAATGCTGGACCATTTCTCCAGCAATGGAAAAGAGACTAGAAGCAGCTGAATTATGGTTCTACAGGAGAATGTTAAAAATATCATGGACAATACACATCACATCAAATGAAGAAGTTCTCAGAAGAGCCCAAGCAGTTCGATCACTCATACCAACAATGAGAGAAAGACAACTCAGATTCCTAGGACACATCATGCGGAAAGATGAACTAGAAAAACTCATACTCTCTGGGAAGATTGAGGGGAGTAAACCTAGAGGAAGACCTCGGCTTATGTACATCAAAAGCATAGCCAGGTGGCTACACATCGAGGAAATGGAAGTCATCCAAAAAATGAAGGATAGATCTATATGGAAAACCATGGTCAGCAAAGTCCACATCAGATATGGTACCTAGACAGACAGACAGAAGGGATGGAGCCACTGCAGCATTTGTTGTCCATCTCCATTCCCCCAATACCAAAATGGAGCTGTTAACATACCATATTGGATTGGGGGGGGGGGGTGCAATAAAGCATCAACCATGACAAGGGGACTGAGCCAAAAATAAGTAAAACCAGGTAATGGCACTACATTCCCTTTCCAAAGGGGCATTTGTCTAGGAAAGTGATTACCATGAAAATCCAAGGTTTAAAGGTTATCAATAACAGCTTTTAATTTCAGGTACATTTAGTCAACTTGTCTCTAAATGTTAGTCCAGTAATTTAACCATTAGGCTATGTTATCCAATAGTCAAAATTACTCTCAATCCATCTCTCCAGCAGTGTAAATTAACTCTCTTATGTAAGGAGTCTCATTCCTTTATTTTTCCAAGCCAAGTTTAAGAATTTCTGCCTCATCCTTCTCTCTATCTAATGGTTCAGTCTTTAGTTTTCCTTTATGTACCTTGTGAAACAATGACTTTTTCCACTCCCTGTCTCCAGCTTTCTCTGTTTATCTCTCCTTCCTGAATCTTACTGGTAAAAGTCCTGTATGTTTCTCTCTTCTCTCAGCTCTCACTTCCAACAACTTCTGGGACAAAAAGTCTTCTGAGCTGCAGAGCTCATGTATGTCTAGGTAGCAACAGATGTCTGGAGATGCCCTGGTCCAGCAACATCTGATCTAGTGGTTCAAATTCAACATTCGCCTTGTAGTATATTGCAAGAGAACAATCTACAAACCTCCTGCCTTGAGAAGCAGGATTACTGGAAATGTTTCAAGAGTTGCCTAAGATTCAAAAGAAAAAGAATATTAATTAATATAAAAATATCACAGAAGTGCATTGTTTTAAGTATTTTGTTCTAATAATACTTTTCACAAACAAGACCATCTTTCTGCTAAATGCTGGTACAGTAATATGATTACAAATGAGTCAAATAGAAAACTCATCTCCTGCAGCAAAGCATCCTGTAATTATCTGCAAACTGACAAGGCTAAACCAACATTAGAAGACAAACACAATGCATAACAATCCAATGGGTAAAACTACAGGAAAACTGGCATAGTTTAATAAAATGCATTCTGAACAAAAATACCTCAGATTTATGTGTTAAATAAAAGACTTCTTATAATTGATAACAACATCTTTTATTTGGCCTTTGGTATATTCTTTAGTTTGTAGTCTGACAGGAACAATCTAATTTCCAATACCAATTTAACACTTTCAGTATGTTTCATTTCCACATCATTTTACTATATTGCATCTCAGTGAATTTTGTTTTGCTTTCAGTCTCAGAGAGAGTTGATGATTTGGTTTAATCTACTGCTTGAACCAGCTCTGTATAGCAAAACCTAAGCTTGATAAGAGAATCTGCTGTTTGATGCAGTCAGTTACCAACTGTTTGCCTTTGCCATCTTAAAAGCCTTAAGATCTGCAGTTTTATATCATTCCTTTTGCCCTGTCTTCTCAACTTGGAACTAAAATGTGTCCATTTGTGTATAATCCTTTTTGTTCAATGTCATGAAGATGAAAATAAAAAGACATAGCCAGGCTACTTGTTCCAAACATCTTACTCTCCCTCCTCCTCCAAACATTCAATCAAAATGCCAATTAAAAGAATTTGTGCACTATTAACATTGTTTAGAAAAAAATTGCTTACAAGTACGTTAAACAATATCAAAAAACTGCAAAGCTGAAAATCCAAAAGTAAGTTCAGCAGGTCAAGCAGCAGCTGTGAAAAGAGAACCGGTAATATTTCAGATCAATAGCATACTGACTGTAAACTATCAGTGCATTTCAAGAGAATTAAAGTCTTTCTCTTACATTTTAGTGAAGGGGTCAACAGTGGAATCCTATCAGATTCTTTCTACTCCAGCCCTTGACCATTCCCACTCCTGCATTTCCTTCGTCTACCCTGCTTGTAATTTCCTCAAAAAATTGCAGTAGGTTAGTCAGGCAGGATTTTCCTTTCAGGAAACCATGCTGGCTTTGGCCTATCTTGTCATGTGCCTCCATAATCTCATCCCTAACAATCAATTTCAACAACTTCCCAACCACTGATGTCAGGCTAACAGGTCTATAGTTTCCTTTCTGCTGCCTCCTACCCTTCTTAAATAGCGGGGTAACATTTGCAATTTTCCAGTCATCCAGTACAATGCCAGAATCTATCCATTCTTGAAAGATCATTGTTAATGCCTCCGCAACTTCTCCAGCTACTGCCTTCAGAACCCGAGGGTGCATTCCATCAGGTCCAGGAGATTTATACAACCTCAGAACATTAAGCTTCCTGAGCACCTTCTCAGTCATAATTTTCACTGCACCTACTTCACTTCCCTGACAGTCTTGAATGTCCGGTATACTGCAGAAGTCTTCCACCGTGAAGACTGATGCAAAGTAAACATTCAGTTCCTCTGCCATCTCTGAGTCTCTCATTACAAGATCTCCAGCGTCATTTTCTATTGGCCCTATATCTATCCTCAACTCTCTTTTACCCTTTATATACTTAAAAATGCTTTTGTTATCTTAAAAAACATAGAAAACGTACAGCACAATATAGGCCCTTTGGCCCACAAAGTTGTGCCAAACATGTCCCTACTTTAGAAATTACCTAGGGTTACCCAGAGACCTCTATTTTTCTAAGCTCCATGTACCTATCCAAAAGTCTCTCAAAAGACCCTATCGTATCCGCCTCCACCACCGTCGCCGGCGGCCCATTCCCAACACTCACCACTCTTTGCGAAAAAAAACTTACCCCTGACATCTCCTCTGTACCTACTCCCAAGCACCTTAAATCTGTACCTTCTTGTGACAGCCATTTCAGCCCTGGGAAAAAGCCTCTGATTATCCACACAATTAATGCCTCTCATCATCTTATACACCTCTACCAGGTCACCTCTCGTCCTTCGTTACTCCAAGGAGAAAAGGCCAAGTTCATTCAATCTGTTTTCATAAGGCATGCTCCCCAATCCAGGCAACATCTTCGTAAATCTCTTCCGTACCATTTCTATGGTTTCCACATCCTTCCTGTAGTGAGGCGACCAGAACTGAGCACAGTACTCCAAGTGGGGTCTGACCAGGGCCCTATATAGCTGCAACATTACCTCCCGGCTCCTAAATTCAATTCCATGATTGATGAAGGCCAATACACCGTATGCCTTCTTAACCACAGAGTCAACCTGCACAGCTGCTTTGAGCGTCCTATGGACTCGGACCCCAAGATCCCTCTGATCCTCCACACTGCCAAGAGTCTTACCATTAATACTATATTCTGCCATCATATTTGACCTACCAAAATGAACTACTTCACACTTATCTGGGTTGAACTCCATCTGCCACTTCTCAGCCCAGTTTTGCATCCTATCAATGTCCCGCTGTAACCTCTGACAGCCCTCCACACTATCCACAACACCCCTAACCTCTGTATCATCAGCAAACTTACTAACCTATCCCTCCACTTCCTAATCCAGGTCATTTATAAGAGTAAGGGTCCCAGAGCAGATCCCTGAGGCATACCACTGGGCACCAACCTCCATGCAGAATATGACCCATCTCCAACTACTCCTTGCCTTCTGTGAGCAAGCCAGTTCTGGATCCACAAAGCAATGTCCCCTTGGATCCCATGCCTCCTTACTTTCTCAATAAGCCTTGTATGGGGTATCTTATCAAATGCCTTGCTGAAATCCATATACGCTACATCTACTGCTCTACCTTCATCAATGTGTTTCGTCACATCCTCAAAAAATTCTATCAGGCATGTAAGGCATGAGCTGCCCTTGACAAAGCCATGCTATTTCTAATCATATTATGCCTCTCCAAATGTTCAAACATGATCTTCTCTATCAACTTACCAACCACTGCAGTAAGACTCACTGGTCTGCAATTTCCTGGGCTATCTCTACTCACTTTCTTGAATAAGGGAACAACGTCCGCAACCTTCCAATCCTCCGGAACCTCTCCCGTCCCCATTGATGATGCAAAGATCATCGCCAGAGGCTCAGCAATCTCCTCCCTCACCTCCTACAGTAGCCTGGGGTACATCTCATCTGGTCCCGGCAACTTATCCAACTTGATGCTCTCCAAAAGCTCCAGCACATCCTCTTTCTTAATATCTACATGCTCAAGCTTTTCAGTCCGCTGCAAGTCATCACTACAATCACCAAAATCCTTTTCCATAGTGAATACTGAAGTAAAGCATTAAGTACCTCTGCTATTTCCTCCGGTTCCATACACACTTTCCCACTGTCACACTTGATAGGTCCTATTCTTTCATGTCTTATCCTCTTGCTCTTCACATACTTGTAGAATGCCTTGGGGTTTCCCTTAATCCTGCCTGCCAAGGCCTTCTCATGGCCCCTTCTGGCTCTACTAATTTCCTTCTTAAGCGCCTTCCTGTTAGCCTTATAAACTCCTAGATGTCTAACATCTCTAAAAGCTCTCTGAACCTTTTGTAAGCTTTTCTTTTCTTCTTCTTTGATATTAGTCGCCAGCTTCCTTTCATAATTCATCTTTTCCTTCCTAATGACCTTCTTCGTTTCCTTCTGCAAGTTTTTAAATACTTCCCAATCCTCTATCTTCCCACTAGCTTTGACTTCCTTGTATGCCCTCCCTTTTGCTTTTACTTTAGCTCTGACTTCACTTGTCAGCCATGGTACTGTTCTTCTTCCATTTGAAAATTTCTTCCATTTGTCTTGCACTTCCCTCATTTTCGCAGAAACTCCAGCCATTGCTGCTCTGCTGTCCTTCCTGCTAGTGTCCCTTTCCAGTCAACCTTGGCCAGTTCCCCTCTCATGCCATTGTAATTTCCTTTATTCCACTGAAATATCGACACATTGGACTTTAGTTTCTCCTTCTCAAATGTCAAAGTGAACTCGATCATATTGTGATCACTGTTCCCTAAGGGTTCCTTTAACTTAAGCTTTCTTATCACCTCTGGATCATTGCACAACACCCAATCCAGCACAGCCGATCCCCTAGTGGGCTCAACAAGCTGTTCTAAAAAGCCATCTCTTAGACATTCTACAAACTCTTGAGGGCCAGTACTGGGCTGGCTTTCTGAGTATAGCTGAGTATGCAGATATGCACTATCGTCTAGAAATTGTAAAATCAGTGTCTGATGTTAGGGGAGTCTTGGTCCTGGAGTGGATTTGACAAAGATCAAACAATTGCTTGTTCAACCTACAGATAAATACCACTCCAGCAAGAAATAGTGGCATGTCACTTAGGGACTTGTGTTAATATAATTCTGTGACTGTATATGCTATTGTAACAAAGGTCAAGATTTCTTTTGATGCTAATGACATAACCTAATTTGACTCCAATCGGCACCAGGATTTGCTCTGTGATGGATCCAATGTTTTACATTTACATCACATTTTGTCCAGCACCCTGTGACAGATGTTGAACGTTACTGAATTTTTGGGGGCTGGCAAATTTGAGAAGCATTCTCCTGGGTGATGGAGTCAAAGACTTTTTGAGAAAGCCAAGTACACAGTTAATCCTGCTCTCTGCATCTTTGCCAAAGGAAAATCATGTCCATTATATATCACTAGTTGGTAGTGGAAAGGGTTTGAAAGCAGATAAGACTGTTCCTATCCACAAAGAATAATTAACACGAGCCACTTCATGTCAGTACCTAGCAGAAATTTTGACGGTTCTTCTCTGCCTGGGGTCTCTTACTAAAGATTCCGCAATACTCCAAAAGCTGTCTCAGTTGAGCTCATTCACTTTACGGAGAAGAGAGACTGAATGTGGAATATTCTCACTCTGATGACTCAATAACTCCATACAGGTAACCTTTACTCATCGAGCGTCAGGAGACTTTCTTCTTTGTGACCAACAATTCAAGAAAGAATTCCTCATTTTGCAAACCTCTGCCCTATGGGTCACGACTTGCTGCTTTCTACCTTGTACAAAGAAATGGCAGTCTCTGCAGAAACTGGACAAGTTTTCAAGTGCTCTTACCAATGGTTTTCTATTCAGAATGCATTTTTATGAAAATTGTAGGAAGTCCTTTTCAGTCACATGTGATGAACTCATTAATAGTGAAAATATCATTTGTTTCACACGGACTTCAATTGAAATGATACTTGATAATTCAAATAAATATGGAAATTTAAAAGAAAAAAAGTCTATCTTTCTTTGTCCTTACAGGCTGGACAGCAATTCAATAAGACGAGTTTCAGATGGCTCCGTGAATGACACAAAACATTCAGAAGATAAAGACTTCCACTAACTTTCCCCTATGCTCAGCACAGCCTCCTCTCCTAGCAATTGGGGTTCACAATAAGATCTGTAGGAATATAATTTTCCATATCTCAGGAGCCAGGTCCTTGCACAGGCAGGCATCAATGACTACATTACCATTGCTTTTGGATAACTGTATTAGACTGCTCAATGAACAATACAACATAGCTGGCACCATCGTTATGGTCTACCCAGGAGCACTGGGCTCTGTCCATTCATATGCTTCTGAGTATAGACACTCTCCAAAAGGCAAGATGAAGGCACTGGAAATGTGTCACAAAAGCTGCCTTTACATAATCCTCCAACACTGAAAAGATATTGGAACCAATCTCTGAATCATATCGTCAGTTCTAATCAATAAGCTCCAAAACCTGGGCCTCTGTACCTCCTTCTGTAACTGGATCCTTGACTCCCTCACCAGCAAATCACAGACTGTGCGGATCGAAATTAGCATCAAGTTCAAGTTTAATTGCCATTGAACCACACGTGAACACAGCCAAACAAAACAGTGTCACTCCAGGGCCAAGGTGCAAAACACAGTGCCAACAATCATACAGTACAAGGTACATATAGCACATATAAGACGGCAATAACATACAGCCCGACAGAAAAAAAATCTCCTCCTTGCTGAGAATCAATACTGGCACACCTCAAAGAGGCCTGCTTAGCCTACTGCTCTGCCCGTTGTTCACCCACGACAGTGTGGCTAGGCACAGCTCAAACAGCGTCTATAAATTTGCTGACGACACAACTATTGCTGGCAGAATTTCAGATGGTGACGAGGAGGCGTACAGGAGCGAGACAGATCAGCTGGTTGAATGGTGTTGCAACAACAACCTCGCACTCAACAACAGTAAAACCAAGGAATTAATTGTGAAAGGGGGAAGGGGAAGTCGAGGGAACACACACCTGTCCTCATTGAGGGATCAGAAGTGGAAAGGGTGAGCAGTTTCAAGCTCCTGGGTGTCAACATCTCTGGGGATCTATCCTGGGCCCACATAGTGATGCAATTGCAAAGAAGGCACGACAGTGGTTATATTTCATTAAGAGTTTGAGGAGAATTGCTATGTCACCAAAGTCAGGTGCTAATTTCTACAGATGTATCGTGGAGACCATTCTAGCTGTCTGGTATTGAGCGACCACTGCAAAGGATTGGAAAAAGCTGCAGAGCTGTAAATCAGCCAGCTCCATCATGGGTACCAGCCTCCCTGGCATCCAGAACACCCTTAAAAAGGTGGCATCCATCATTAAGGACCCCCATCACCAATGACATCCCTCTTCTCATTTTTACCATAAGGAAGAGGTTCAGGAGCCAAAAGGCACACAACGTTTCAGGAAAATTACCATCAGATTTCTGAATGAACAATAAACCACTGAACTCTTCCTCAATTATTTTTCCCATCTCTTTTTGCACTACATATTTCGTTTATTTTTAAAATATTTTTCTTATTTTAATTTATAGTTTTAATTACTACATATTGCAATGTACTGCTGCTGCAAAATAATATATTTCACAACATATGCCGGTGATATTAAATCTGATTCCTCTCCCTGGCCAACTTCCTCTTAACAGACTTATAAAATATTTTGGGATTTTCCACAGCTCTTGCTTGCAAGCAATACTTAATGTCCCCTCATTGCCATATATTTTTTCACCGCACCCTACACCCCTCTATTTGTCAGGGGCCTCCTGTTTCAATTCTCTGTACCTGCCATCGGCTTCTTTTTTTTAATATTAACTATTCCTTGACATCCAAGTTATCTTTGCTTTTATGTTTATGGGAGCACTTTGTCCCTGATTTCACAGCTGAATGACTCCAGGTTGGATATAAACCTACTTGCAAGTCCTCAGTCTACTTTTTAATCAGATCCTGCCTTCTGAAATTGAAATCAGCCTTTGCGCAATTCTGTGCCTAAATTCCCAGACCATCCTGATCCCTTTCTATGTGTAAATTGAAACATGCAGCTTTATAGTTACTCTCTGCAAATTGTTCCCTCATTCACAGTTCAACCACCCAGCCAACTGCATTCACCAGGATTGGGTTCAGTACAGCCTCTTCTCTCATAGGACTCAGTATGGATTCTAAAAGGTGTTCTGGCCATCTCCCGACACCTTTCACACTAAAACAATCCCAGTTGATTTTGAGGAGGTTAAAATCACAACTATTAAAAGATATGCAACATTCCTACCTGCAGGGTGGAAATACGTCACTGCTAAAGGAAGTGTAAGGCACTCATTACTTCCGCTACCCTGCAGGTCACCCTTGGACAAGGTACTTAGCCCCGATCAGGGGCACATAAAGCCATGGGAGCAAGTGGTGGGTGGTCATGTCAGCAGCTGGAGCATATTACAATCCTATGCGACCACTGACGCCAGGCGGACAATCTCTGAAGAGTATTGATAATGGCTTGGGTCACCCATCTTGTAAAGACACTTTTCAAAAGAAGGCAATGGCAAACTGCTTCTGTAGAAAAATTTACCAAGAACAATCATGGCAGTAGACCATGATCACCCATGTCATACAACACTGCACATAATGATGGTGATGATGATGAACATTCACACCAACTCATGGGAATCCTTAGCAAATGACTATTCAAAGAGGAGGAGGAGCATCCAGGAAGGCATGCAGCACCTTGAGTGTCAACAATATAGAGGCCTAAAAGCACACCACAACCCAAACTACCAACGTCCCATCCCACTTTCAGCAAGTCCTCTTCATTAACCTCTGGGACAAGAAGAAGAAAAAAGCCCTTAACTTCGAGTGGAGTCATCAGGGCGCCGTCATGACAGCGTTTTTTTTAAGCAGGCTTTCTTATTTTTACAAGGCCAGGTTGCTAGCTCGACGCTCAACCCAGCACGGATGGAAAGCGTGCAAGGGAGCCGGCTGGATTCGAACTCTGGAGTCTTTGCTCGGAAGTCCGGCACTGATCCCACTATGCCACCAGCCGGCCTAGGACAAGAATGTAAGGATGTTTTCCACAGACTTAAAGATAAGCCTCAGAAGAAGCTGTCTTCATTACAGAAAGATAAAAATCAGAATGTTGAACACGAGAGATACTGCAGATGCTGGAAACCCAGAGGAACAAACACAAAATGCTGGAGGAATTCAGGAGGTCAGGCAGCATCTATGGAGAGGAATATATAATTGATGCTTGAGCCAAGACCCTTCACTGGGACTGGAAAGGAAGGGGGAAGATGCTAGAATAAGAAGGTGAGGGGAAGGAGCTCTGAACCAAATGTTCACCTGATGACTGAACTGATCTCACTCCACGTCAGTCACTGTAATGCAGGGAGAAAGTAAACCTTAAAGGAGTTAGGAAATGAAAAAAAAATCAAAATGACCAGAAATTACATTCTTAAATTCTGCAGCAACCATGTGGTACTTCAACTTTGACCACTCTATTTACTGGAAGTCACTATTGCACCTAATTGCAACAACAAACCTGATGCTCAGGAAATGGGCTGTCAACATATTTTATAGACATCTCCCAGGAGAACAAAAGCATTTTCTAAACACATTTCACATTTACTGACGTGCTGCATCGGTCTCTAACATCCCTCTATTTTTAGTTGGATGTGAAATGAAATTAAGGCAGGATCAGGAAGATGCATCTTTAACATTTTTCAGTCCTGTTGGGTTAAAATTGTCTTGCAAGTGTTGCCATGCAAACTCACCTGCTAATGTTAAGAATCTGGTCTAGATCTGTGAACATGCGAAGTTTATGCAAGTCATTGGGCCCGAGCAATCTTTCAGTTTTGAGGACAGCTACTTGTGCATTCCCATCTGCTCTGGATTAGCCTGGGCTCTACAATGGATATTTGTACAACATGGGAAAATGTTCCCTAACACGCACTGTTCTAATGGGCTTGTTGTTGTTGGATAGACCAAATAAAACATATATCCACAATTCACAAGGAACATTAGCTCTTACAATGGGCATTCCATGGTAAACTGTCCATTGTGTTAACCTGGCAGATATATGGAGTCACAGGGAGATACAGAATGGAAACGGCCCCCTCAGCTCATTGAGTCCATGCCAACCATCAATAGCCTATTTACACTGATAAAACATCAACCTCATTTTTTCTTCTACCCATATTCTTATCAACTTGCACCAAGTTCTACCATTCACCTGTATACTAGGGGCAATTCACAATTAACCTATAATCCGCATGCCTTTGGGATATGGGAAAATACCTGACCATCCAGAGGAGATCCGTGCAGATACAGGGAGAACTCCACAGATGGAAAGCACCCAAGGTCATGACTGAACCTGGAACTGTGAAATTTGAGGCAACAGCTCTAACAGGTGCATGACCATGCCACCAACAAACACTCCTATGTCTGACCAAACAATTGAAGGATGGTTATTAATGAAGGAGCTGAAGATATGGGGCCCACACCACTACTCCTTGCAAGGTGTCCTGAGTCAGGGATGACCCATCTCTAATAATCACAATCATCCTCCTTAGTGACATAATGAGATTCAAACTGACATATCTGAATCAACTGTATAGTTCTTCACATACACCACCATGCTATACATCCCCTGGACACCACTGAGCGAGGGCATATGTTTCCATTTTGGAGTGCACATGAAAAAGGTTGAATCTGCAAGTGTAATTCAAATCAACTAGCTGAAGAGTAACATCTCAGCAGTCTGAGAATCATCCAGCTAAAATCAAACAAAATATCATTTTTTTTAATAACATGGTGAAGGTTGCACATTTTAGGGGTGCTCATCAAATGGTTCTTGATTTTGTACATGGCGTTTTACAAATGGAAATAGAAGTGGAAGTGGATTACGAATGGGAATCGAAGTGTAAGTGGATTACAAATGGAGTGCACATGCAACTAAGTAAAAAAAGAAAGTGCTGGAGATACCTATAGAAAAAAGAAAAGTTAATGTTTTGAGATGATGACTTGGAAATCAAACATGTTTTAAGTTGTGATGAAGGTGAGAGATAGCACGAACAAAGGTTCTGTCTGTGACGGGGTGGAAGCCAAGACGATAAGATATACAAGCCAAATTAGGCCATTTGGCCCATCGAGTCTGCTCCGCCATTTCATCATGACTGATCCATTTTACCTTTCAGCCCCAATCTCCTGTCTCTCCATGTATCTCTTCATTTCCTAACTAATCAAGAATTGATCATCTTTTGCCTTAAATATACCCAACAGCTTGGCCTCCACAGCCACCTGTGGTAACAAACTCCACAGATTCAGCACTCTCTGGCTAAAGAAATTCCGCCTCATCTCATTTCTAAATGGATATCCCACTATTCTGATGCTGTGTCCTCTGGTCTTAGGCTCACCCACCATAGGAATTATCCTCTCCACTTTTCTAACTGAATCCAAGAGATTCAGTGACACATGTGCTGGTCATGAGCACAGTAAAATCACTGCTGAACTCTCTGCAGGAGGTGTAAACAGAAGGAATGAATGAAAACAGAGCTAAGAGAAAGATAATAAATTGCCTGAGTTGTGACATATGAAACATGGAAGATGCAGCAAATTTGAATGCAAGACAAAGTATACTCAGCAGGTAAGGCAGCATCTGGGGGAGAGGAAAAGGCAAATCTAATGTTACAAATTGATGACATCTCATTAGGACTGGTCAGTTTTGGTACAATCTGTTCAGGGCTGCTGATCTAAAATTGTTGATTTCAATGTTAAATCCTGAAGGCTGTAACATAGTATGTTGGAAAGTGAGGTGTTTCCCTCAAGATTAAGTTGGATACACTTCAAGCACTATGAGAGACCAGAGAGGGAGTGGGATGGAGGATTAAAATGAAAACCAAATGGAAGCTCAGGACCATCCTTGCAAACTGAATGTAGGTGTTCTGAAAACCAATCTTCATTTGGTTCCTCCAACATAGAGGAGACTATATTCCCAAGCATCAAATGCATTACCAAATAGGAAAAATCAGTCTCAGGAAGAGACTTATAGCACTAATGACAGGTGCAGGAAGGTACTGTTTTCAGCAAAAGTTGTACTTTATGTGTCGAAGCTCAACCAATCTCTAAAGCAAGTCTAATCAATGTTATCATGTGAAATCTGATCCCCATCAAGCCAATTACATCATTGTATTAGCTGCTTTAAGCATATTAGCAGATTTACAAAGAATTAGATCATTTAATGACAATGTGTAAACAGAGTGCCACCAACTAAAACAAACCTCGATCAAAGACACCATTTATTAAATAAGTTCTGCCTGCATCCCAAACTAACTAATATTACTGAATGGTCTGTACTCTCCTTAAACCTTTGTACTAAATAGCCCTAGAACTCATTTCAGCCAGGAAAACATGAAACTTACTACAGTGCTTATGTTACTATGAGAGGGTGAGGGTGGATTTTTTCCTCTGGGTACAATTTTATTTTCCTTTTTAAGGATGCTTGACTTGAGGCAGTGCAAAAAGGTTCACTGATTAATTCCTAGGGGAAAAAAAAGAGGTTGCATTAAGCAGAAGGACTGAGACTAAACTCCTAAATCTTCTAAAACTCTAGAGAGTGATCTGAACAATTCATAAGATTTCAAAGAGGCTGGGAGGGTAAGCAGTGGGAAGGTGTTTTGCTGATGGGGTCGTCTCGAATTATTTGTTCTCTGGATAGAGAGTACCTCAGAAATTGCTTCTCAGTGAATATGAATAAATGGCTTCTCTATGTCAGAAAGCTCTGCATGCAGACTCATTTTGGATATTTTAAGACTAAAATAAGATTTTTGGACTGCAGCGGAAACAAACCTTACAGGTATCAACTGAAAAGTGGAACAAAGGTAACCAATTAGATTAGCAAACATTTTATTGAAGGCAGGAGAAACCTCCAGTTGCTCTATGGCCTACTCCTGCTCCTATTTCTTACAGCCCCATAGAGTAACAGTGCACGGAAACAAACCCTTCACCCAAAATCTGCAATGACCACCAAACCCCCACTGGTGCTAATCCCGTTCTATGTTGATGTTGAAAAGCACTAGAGGGAGGTGATGGGCAGGTAAGGAGATAAAGTGAGAGAGGGAAATGGGAACGGAGAATGGTAAAGGAGAGGGGTGGGAGGGCATTACTGGAAGTTCCCTGTGTGGCCTCCTGTATATCAGTGAGACCCTACGTAGATTGGGAAACCGCTTCATTGAGCACCTACGCACTGTCCCCCAGAAAAGCCGGTTTTACCAGTGGCCACCCATTTTAATTCCGGTTCCCATTCCCATTCCGACATGCCAGTCCATGGACTCCTCTTCTGTCATGATGAGGCCAGATTCAGGTTGGAGGAGCAACGCATTATATTCCATATGGGTAGCATGAACATTGATTTCTCGAACTTCTGGTAATGGCCATTCTGATGCTTCACCCTCTTTCCTTTCTTCCATGACCTTCTGTCCTCTCCTATCAGATTCCTTCTTCTCCAGCCCTTTATCTTTTTCACCATTCGACTTCCCAGCTCTTTACTTCCCCCATCCCCCACCGTCCCAGTTTCACCTCTCACCTACTACCTGACCTCATCTTTTCTCTCCAGTCCCGCCAAAGGATCCTGGCCCACAACATCAACTGTTTATTCTTTTCCATAGATGCTGCCTGGCCTGCTAAGTTCCTCCAGCATTTTATTTGCATTGTTTGGATTTCCAGCACCTGCAGATTTTCTCTTGCCAGTTATTGCCTCCCCTCGTTCCCAGAGGAGGAGAGGAAATTCTACCGACACGCCAGTCAACTCCCCAATATTCTCCCACTCACCTGCACTCTAATTAACTTACCAACCTCAACATCCTTTGGACTTTGGAGGAAACCAGAGCACCTAGAGCATACTCATGCAGACAGAGGGAGAGCATGCAAACTCCACACAGACATCAGTAGTGGTCATGACTGAATCTGGAGTTCCTGGAGCTATGAGGCAGCAGCCTTACTGTCTGCACCACTGGCCACTTTGATTATTAATAAACTCATGGTCAATAGATTATACCTCAAAGAGGACTACAATCTTGTCGTGGTTTGGAGGCTTGCATGCCTCAATGACCCAGAGAGCTACGCTGGCTGGAGTCAGGGCTTTGCCCTTTGGCTCAAAGGAGGGTCACCCATGCCAAACAGGTCAAAGGGTAGAGACCAGGCTATGAGTGGTCCACTGGTCCTCCAGGTTCAGTGGTTCAGCTCAGGGCTAACAACCCTGACTGGCAAAACAATATTGTTAGGGAAACAGCAATGAAGACTTCTTCTACATCTGAGTGTGACGATATTCCTGAGTCTCCACCCAGCACTTGCATGACTGACGGTAGTGAAAACCGAGAGGAAGCTACTGACACAATGAACACCACCAGAGGTGGAGGACCTTCATTGCTGCCCTAAATGCCAGCAGCACAACATGGAGTATGTAATTCAATATATTATACAAAGACTTTTTTTTTGGTAAGCATGGCCTTAGATATTAAGCAACAGCAGAAATGGGCTTGGCAATGTGTTAAAGCTCAAGATTTACTTCAGAACGTGAGCCAAGCTGCACTGACCAACCCCACCAGTGAACATGTGCTGTGATTGGTGAATCAGCTGAAACTCCTAACTGGACTCCAGCACATCTTGTCAATGGAAGGAGCAGAGCTGGGCAAGAAGCACTGGGTGTGCATGAGGAAACGAGCAGGTTTCATGTGTTGTAAGCCAGTCACATCCCAGTAACCATTTCAAAATTAAATAAAAACATGGAATCTAACCTGGAGGTGAAGAGAGCAATTTCTGCATTCCTCCACCCATAATAGTCATGACTTCGGCCATATTCCAACAATTGCTTTCAGACGCATCCTTGCAGAATGATTTTGCCAAGGGCAGAGACTGGGAGAGAATATCAATCACCCAACTAAAAGCCACATAACTTCAGAGTTCAGCAGTTCATAAATAATATGTCATTGCCAGGCGATACATCTTGATAGGGAGAATAAGCAGACCAGAATTTCCTAGGAAAGGGTGTGCCTGAATGCGGTAAAGTAACAGGGAGATCGCAGACGATTGAAGTTGATGATAAATAAGGAAAATAAGCACATAAAAGCAAGTATAAAAATTAAACCCCAGAGGAAAGGAATAGGTAGGAAAGGCGTGGTTCTTTCTTATTTCTCCCTACTCTGTGTAGAGTTGCTAATGAGGGTGAAATTATTGATCATCCCTGATACAGCTGGGGTAATTTTTAGCTTAATGTGAGCAGATTTCCATGTATATAATGAGAAAAAAGACATTGAAGAACATGTCAAAAAAAAAAGATCATAGAGTACAGTGGTCATCCTTGTCAAGAAATACTGAATGAGACGCGGTTCCAATCTCTGGAAAAGCAAAGAAAAAAGTTTGGATTATCGATCTGATTGAGAGGTGAATGCAGCAAGGATGTTCCCAATTATGGCACAGGCAGAAGGGCCACACCTATCAAACACTCACTGATAAATTCAATAGGAACTCAGGAAAAAGGCCTTTAGCTGCAGACGAGTTAGAAGGTGAAACCAGCTCCCTAAGGAGCAGTTGAGACGAAGAGCGTTCAGGCACTTAATGAGCTGATAAGCAGGTGAAGAAAGACTGGAAGAGAATGCTGATGGGGGGTTAGATAGGGAAGAGGAGTGGAGCTGCAATACCAGCCTGAGGCAGTTGTCCTGATGAAGGGTCTCGGCCCGAAACGTCGACTATTCTCTTTTCCACAGATGCTACCTAGCCTGGTGAGTTCCTCCAGCATTTTGTTGTTGTTGTGTTGTTAATACTTTGTTCTTTACCTTGTAATGATATCATCTGCAATGTGATTTATTATTGGTGCAATCGAAAGTCAGGTAGTAGCATCTAATACATGACTCCCCCGCTACTCATTCACGTGCCCCGCCATTAACAAGTTTATTTGTGAAAATGAAAGCAATTCCTTTGATTTGTATCAATAAATACAATAAACATCAATTGCCCTCGAAATATATATTTTTAAAAACTTGAGATTTTGGTCCCTTAATGTGTATTTGAAAGGAGAGCTAGAAATATTTTCCAGAAGCAAAATGGCCTTGTTACTGTGCCAACTCCAAATGTAACATAATAATATAATAACTGCTGATGCAGTGTAAGGTTTTATTTTATTCTAAGTAACACCAAAGTCATTTATCAACTGGAGATTGACAGCTGGATATGGTCTGTGTTAATACTATAATGAAACATGTCTTGGAAATAAAATGTGTGTGTTTGTGCATGACAGATAATTTGTCTGTGACAGGACCAAAATGTCTTGCTTGAGGGAATGCCACTGGGATATTGAGGGGTGTTTTCAGATTAAATCAGGCAAATCTGAGGTACAGGCTAGGAGATTTATTTATTTGTTTGTTTGCTTGATTGTTTATTTATTGAGATGCAGCGTAAAGCAGGCTCTTCCAGCCCTTCAAGCTGTGACACCCAGCAACCCTCCAATTTAATCCTAGTTTAACCACGGTAAAATTTACAATGACCAATTAACCTGCCCACAGGTACATCTTTGGACTGTGGGAGGAAACCGGAGCACCCAGAGGAAACCCACACAACCACAGGATGAATGTACAAACTTCTTACAGGCAGCGGTGGGAATAGGAGCCTGGTGGCCTGTACTGTTAAGTGTTGTGCTGACCACTATGGGACAGGGCTCTGGTGAGGATATTAGTAACCAGAGAGATGAGGGAAGGACCAATCGTTAGGCATTAATATCGAAGTAGTAAAATGGATTCAGCAGTGGCTGGATGGGAGACGCCAGAGAGTAGTGGTAGATAATTGTGTGTCAGATTGGAGGACGGTGTCTAGCGGTGTGCCTCAGGGATCTATACTGGGTCCAAAGTTGTTTGTCATATATATTAATAATCTGGATGATGGGGTGGTAAATTGGATTGGTAAGTATGCAGATGATACGAAGATAGGTGGTGTTGTGAATAATGAAGTAGGTTTTCAAAGCTTGCAGAGAGATTTAGGCCAGTTAGAAGAGTGGGCTGAAAGATGGCAGATGGAGTTTAATGCTGATATATGTGAGGTGCTACATTTTGGTAGGACTAATCAAAATAGGACATACATGGTAAATGGTAGGGCACTGAAGAATGCAGAAGAACAGAGGAATCTATGAATAATGGTGCATAGTTCCCTGAAGGTGGAATCTCATGTGGATAGGGTGGTGAAGAAAGTTTTTGGTATACTGGCCTTTATAAATCACAGCATTGAGTATAGGAGTTGGGATGTAATGTTGAAATTGTATAAGGCATTGGTGAGGCCAAATTTGGAGTATTGTGTACAGTTCTGGTCACCAAATTGTAGGAAAGATGTCAATAAAATTGAGAGAGTACAGAGGAGATTTGCTAAAATGTTGCCTGGGTTTCACCTCCTAAGTTACAGAGAAAGGTTGAACAAATTAGGTCTTTATTCCTTGGAGCATAGACGGTTGAGGGAGGACTTGATAGAGGTATTTAAAATTATGAGGGGGATAGATAGAGTTGATGTGGATAGGCTTTTTCCATTGAGAGTGGGGGAGATTCAAACAAGAGGACATGAGTTGAGAGTTTAGGGGAACTTCTTTACTCAGAGAGTGGTAGCTGTGTGGAACGAGCTTCCAGCAGAAGTGGCTGAGGCAGGTTCGATGTTGTAATTTAAAGTTAAACTGGATAGATATATGGAAAGGAAAGGAGTGGAGGGTTATGGGCTGAGTGCAAGTCGGTGGGACTAGGTGAGAGTAACAGTTTGGCACAGACTAGAAGGGCCGAGATGGCCTGTTTCCATGCTGTAATTGTTATATGGTTACATGGTTAACAAAGAAGTCAAGATGGGAGGTTTGATAGACTTGGGTTATGGGTCTGGACACGGGGAAGGAGAAGGATTGGTGAGGTGAGAGTTAACTGTTGAGGAGCTGTCACACAACTGCAGTTGGAGGCAGAACGAGGAGATGAGTACTCGGGAGGATGTTGGTGATTGAGAGGGTAAGACTGGCACGCGACGTCACAAGTCTGGGGAGGGAAGGAGTAGGAGTTTAACAGCGAGGGCAGGAATCTGCTAGAGAGTCAGGCCAGCAGTGGACTGGGCTTTGGTCAGGAAGTTAATCGTTATACCATGCTGAAGTAGACCTCACGAGTGTCTGAAGGTCTGGTTCAGCAGAAATGATTCATGAGAATCCTGAAAGTGAAGGATATCACTGTGCTTGTCTGGGCACGCACTTGTTTGCTCATCAGACACATAGAAGACCTGAGAGGATATTCAGATACAGGTGTCCCCCACTTTTCGAACGTTTGCTTTACAAAACCTCACTGTTACGAAAGACCTACATTAGTTCCCTGTTTTCGCTAACAGAAGGTGTTTTCACTGTTACCAAAAAAGGCAGCGCGCGCCCTGAGTAGCCGCTCTCCCCCGGATTCGGAACTGCATTCTAGCCGGCATTGCTTAAACACGTGCCTGTGAGCAGCCATTAGCAAGATGAGTTCTAAGGTATCGGAAAAGCCTGAAAGAGCTCGTAAGGGTGTTACACTTAGCGTAAAACTAGACATAATTAAGTGTTTCAATCGTGGAGAACGAAGTAAGGACAAAGTGAGTTTGGCTTGTGGAAGTTGACGAAGATGGTGTTGAAGAGGTTTTGGCATCCCATGACCAAGAACTGATAGATGAAGAGCTGATGCAATTGGAAGAGGGAAGGATAACAATCGAAACCGAATACAGTAGCAAACGGACTGAAGGTGAAGTCGTCCAGGAACTGAACGTGAGGCAACTGCGTGAGATTTTCGCCGCAATGATAAAGTACGACTTTAATTTTGAAAGAGTACGTCGGTTTAGGGCATATTTGCAGGATGGTTTGAGTGCTTACAAAGAACTGTATGATAGAAAAATGCGCAAGGCTAAGCAGTCAAGCAAGCTTTCCATATCAGCCACAGCAGACGACGAACCTCGACCTTCGACATCGAGGCGGGCAGTCATAAGAGAAGATGAGCTGCCTGCCCTAATGGAAACAGACGACGATGAGATGACACTCCAGTGTCCCACCACCCCAACCCCCGGGCCCCAGACAGATACCGATTCGCAGAGAATGCAGCAGTAGCTGGGAGGCACACAGCACATCTTTAAGAAAAAAGCCAAAAGAAACATGCTAATTAATTAGGTGCCACCTGGCATGTAAACGTCAGCCCAGATCAGAGGCGATGCAGCCTCAGGTCTGGGGTGACAATTATGTGCCAGGCGGCACCTAATTAATTAGTATGTTTATTTTGGCTTTTTTCTTAAAGATGTGCTGGATGCATCCCGGCTACCGCTGGACTCCTGCATGCTTCGCGGATCGGGATCGGGTCGCTGCCCGGAGGCCCGGCGGCCACTGCACCACCCCAACCTGTGACAACTCAGCCTAGCACACCATCATCAGTGTGCTCGACGCTGTCCCAATTCTGGTAAGTGATACGACACTGTACATACATTATTTCTACTTTATATCAGCTGTGTATTTTTACGTGTTATTTGGTATGATTTGGCAGCTTCAAAGCTTAAAGGTTACTGGAGAGAGCGCTTGCACCGTGTTTTTGTCGACGGCGCTTGCGTGAGATTTCTTGCCGAGAGTGCTTGCGCCATGTTTTGCCAAGAGCGCTTGTGTGACATTTTCACTACGGAGGCAATCGTTGTAGAGAAGCATTTCTAATTTATATAGGCTGTGTATTTATATCATTCCTGCTTTTACTATATGTTACTGTTATTTTAGGTTTTATGTGTTATCTGGCATGATTTGGTAGGTTATTTTTGGGTCTGTGAATGCTCACAGATTTTTCCCATATAAATAAATGGTAATTGCTTCTTCGCTTTACAACATTCCAGCTTACGAATCATTTCATAGGAACGCTCTACCTTTGGATGGCGGGGGAAACCTGTACTTTGTGCAACTCACAAGTCCCTGATAACCATTACATTTTAGGTTTTGCTGTAATTAAGTCACATACCACACAAAAGCAGGCAATCCAATTTCTAGACCACAAAAATTCAGGTTGCAACTATATAATTTGCAAATGCAAAACTGAGAGTATATTAGTTCATACAGCATTGCTTGTGTATCTTGGAAGATCTGTAACCAGTTGTGATCTCAACCTAATTTTGACAATTGTAAATAAACTTTCCTTCCTGAACCATGAGAGACACGGCAAGTTCAAGACCACTGCTGAGGGAAAAAGAAGCAAATCTTGAGGACGTCTCCTCTGCTGTTCCTTTGCCAAAGGAAACTATCAGCATTCTATTCCTAGGATTGCATACTGTACAGCAGTATTCTGGTGCTTCCCACAGGAAATGCTCTGGATTACAATCTCATTGTGAACTATAAAATTCTCTGCAAACCTTGGCAATCTTGTGAGCTTCAATTCAACTTCTGAAAAACTATGACCTTCCACAAAAGTAAAGCAGCCACAAATAGGTGAGGTTTCATTAACTGTGTGTCCTACATTAACAAAGGTATGTTTTCAATAAATTACTACATTGATAAATATTAACATCTGTCATTTACAATCCTACATACTATATACTGTAAGCTATAGACAAAAAGGCTATGTTTTGCCAATAAGACATACGTAAAACTAATCCATACAATTAAATTTTCAGAATATCGATCTAAAGTTGCCATATTTTCTTACTATTTAAAAAGTAATAATCAGCATAAAACGTATTTTTCTCCTCAGCAGCAAAATGATAAGTCTGCAGAGTCTGGCCGGGACTCTGCTACTAGAGGAGCCAAAATGAACCATGATAATTCTTAATGTTTTCTAAGTGCAGTCATTTGTAAATCAAAATGTAAAAATATACAACAGCCACCACCATTAATATACCACACTGACAATATGTTCAGTAGCAACTCAGAGAAGTGTATTGAACAAAACATTGATGCTGGGCCATACACGAAAATGTCTGGACATACGATGATAAGCTAGGGCAAACAGTTAAGTTTTAAACTGTATCGTAAAAGAAGACACACAAAATGCTGGAGGAACAACAGGTTCTTCAGGACTGGAGAAGGATCTCAGCTCGAAACTCCAAATATTTATCCATTTCCAAAGATGCTGCCTGACCTGCTGAGTACCTCCAGCATTTTGTGTGTGTTGTTTTGGATTTCCGGCATTCGCAGAACTTCTCATGTTTACACAAGAAGATACGAAGTTTAAGAGGCAGTGAAGTTTAGGAAGTGAAATCCAGGGCCTAGTGCTTTGGTGGTTGAGGGTCTGGTTGCTAGTGGTGCAGTAATATAATTCAGTGGTGAGCCATAAGGCGGAATTGAAGCATGAACTGTTATACAGTTATACAGCACTGATGCAGTCCCTTCAGCAAATTAAGTCAAATCTAAGCATCGTGCATCTCTTTACACCAACCACAATTTACTCTGCTCACATTCCAATGAACTCATCCCAGATTCTACCACTCTTCCTCAGGGGCAACTTACAGTAAGCAATTCATCTACCAAACTGCCTACTTTGGGAAACCAGAACACCTGGAGGAAACTCACATAGTCAGGGGAAGAATTATGTAGGGAGCACCAGAGGTCAAGGCCAAACCCAGGTCACTGAAGATAGAAGGCGGCACCTGCACCACTGTTTTGTCTAATGGTGGCACAACAACCAGTGTTCACATTCATCATGGTATGGTCCTAACAGTAACTTCTGGAGGATGTACATAACAAATGAGAACATACTCTCAGCTGCTCTCTGGGCAAGATACAGAACAGCAGGCCAAGGCACCATCTATAGAAATTAATAACAGTCGATGTTTTGGTCCAAGACACTTCATCAGAACTGAAAAGGAACCAGAAGATGCCAGAATAAGAATAAGAAAGGGAAGGGAAGGAGTACAAGCTAGAAGGTGATAGGTAAAGACAGGTGGGTGGTGGATGAAGTAAAAAGCTGGAAGGTGATAGGTGGAAAAGGTAAAGGGCTGGAGAAGAAATAATCTGATAAGAGAAGGGAGTGGACTATGGGAAAAAGGGAAGGCAATAGAGGCAAGAGAGGGGAAGAGGTAAAAAGGGAGGCCAGAGTGACGAAATGAAGAGAAGGGGGAGCGGGAAAATAACATTGGTGAGACCTGGCACAGACTAGGGGTCCACTTTGTCGAGCACCTTCAACTCCATCTGCAAAAAGCAGGATTTCCCGGTAGCCAACCATTTCCTTCTTCCCAAGCCCTTTATCTTTTTTCACCTCCCAGCTTCTCACTTCATTTCCCCCCCCCCCCCACCCCAGCAACCTAGCTTTACTTATCACCTTCTCCTTACCCTCCCCTCACCTTCTTATTCTGGCATCTTTACCCCTTCCCTTCCAATCCCGATGAAGGGCCTCAGCCCAAAAACGTTACTTCCACAGATGCTGCCTGACCTGCTAAGTTCCTCCACCATTTTGTGTGTGTTGCTCCGGATTTCCAGCATCTGCAGAATCTCTTGTGTTTATGATCAGCAACTCTCTGCTCTTTCTCACAGTGAAATCAGTTCCAATGTAACCAGCAAAAATACAAGAACTTCAGGCATTTATAAGCTAATCTCTCTGCAAAATAGGCTGAAAACATTGAGTTTTTGCATATGAGGTAAATTAGCTTTAATAGAGTACCACACCGTAACTATTTAACAACCTCTCTGGCTCTAAATAAAATTATGTGTGCCTTGCAGTTTTATTAGAGAAGCATGTATTTATTTATTATTGATATGCAGCATGGATTAGTCTTTTCTGGCTCTACACAGCAACCCACCAATTTAACCCTAGCCTAATTACGGTACAATTTACAATGAGCAATTAACCTACCAACTCGTACGTCTTTGGACTGTGAGAGGAAACCACAATTGTTTCTGAAATAATAGTATATTACATTTTTTTCAATTTACATATTTCAGCTTCAACTTAAATCTCAAAATCTCTTTCGGTTTTGGATATTACTAAAAGTAGCCGGTAAAACCTGCTGTGAAGTTCAAACTGTGACATCATTTTTTGCTGTATGCCTCGGTCTTCTTGAAGCGCCAATTGAGCAGAACAGGCACAGGCAGAACAGAGTCCGTTAAAACACTGATCATTAGATCTTTGTGGCTGGCATTCTCATTGGCCTGAAATCCAGCTCATTGTTCTTAATACTGTTTTAGTATTCTACTATCATTCCAAGGAAATAATTCATATAGATTTGGGAATCATCAATTATTGGTCTTCCAGATGAAGGAGATGGATATCAATGAAATAGGCATAAAGCTAATTGAGTTCCAAACTGAAATGGATCATATAGATCAAAAGAAATTCATGACACGGCATGGCAGCAGAACATCAGATCCAGATCATGGGATCATTAAAACTTCTGTACTATGTTTTTTTTATATACAGCAAGACTACTCTAAATTCAGAATTATACAAATTTTGAATTTAATATAGATCAGGAGGCTAGATTCTCAACATTAAATTAATGCAATAAAAAGATAATATATGAATACTGTTAAAATGGATATACCTGTACATCTGTAAGGATAAGTGGAGGAGATGCCCACAGTGAAGTTGATACTTTATTTTTCATAACTTAAAATTTGATCCCATATTTGACTTGGTAACTCAACAATATTTTACATATATCATTGGATTTGCAAAGTCATGTCAGAATCAAATTATATAAAAATAGGCAAGTGACTTGAGATTAGAATTTGGTGTCAAAATCAAATTAGCATAATGGTACGTGTATCTATTGTTCACATCACATCCACTTAGAAGGTCAAACTGTCTAACAATATCTTCAATTTCATGTGGTGTAATTTGAAGGAAGTCAAGGTCAGAGGGAATGTCAGACTGAGACAGTAACAGAAACTGAGCGAGTGCAAATCAGCAGCCTGCTTACACACTGGAAAATGGGTAACTTCCCCATAGCAATTTTACTCCACTGACAATAACACAAATTCTCTCCAATGTGTATCTATCTGTCTGGGAAATTGGGATTGGGGAAATAACTGAAGCAGGATGTGTAGATGTGATTTAATAATACTTGCTTATTCTTTATTTCTGAATTTACATTACAATCTTCTCTGTCACCAAATGTAATAGTGCAAAGCCTGACATGGCTATAATTGAAGGATACAAAATGAGAAATCTCAGATACAAGATTAAATGCTAGAGCATGATAACAACTTGTTGTCCCCTCTGTCTGCACAGCACACCACCAGTGTTAACATCTAAAGCACAAATCCAATTCCGATGCACTAAGGGTTAGTATGGCAACTACTCTACCCACAACCTCAAGAAGCTATGGAGACTTGTGGACATGGTTCAGCACGTTATGGGTACCAGCCTCCCCTCCATGGACTCTGTCTATAGTCACTGCTGCCTCAGTTAAAGCAGCCAGCATAATCAAAGACTTCACCCACCCCAGACATTCTAGTTTCTCCCCTCTTCCATCAGCAGAAGATACAAAAACCTAAAAGCACGTACCACCAATCTCACTGTAAAAGGACAAACTGAACAACTCCCTAGTATGACCAGTTGGACTCGCCTCTTGCTGCACCTACCTTGTTTTAGCCTTGCACCTCATTTTTCAAGCCTGTACTGCACTATCTCTGTAACACTTCATTCTTAACTTATTTTATAAGTACCTTGTTTTCTCTTGTACCACCTCACTGCCTGTTGTAATGAAATTGTAATGAATATTGCAATACAAAATGAAAAATGAAATTATGTTTTTCACTTTGGTGGATTTTTGATCTGAATATTTAAACCTTAGACCTTATTGTGGTACATGTGACAATAACAAACTTATTTACAAATATAAATCAACCCATTTGTATTTGCCATCCCATGAAAGAGAAACCAAATCCTGTAAAATGTGAAACAGGACATGTTGGAAAATTAAAATACAAATTGAAAATGCTGTGCATATGCAACAGGTCACGCAGCATCTGTTCAAGTTGAAGTTCAAGTTCAATTATCATTCAACCATGCATGGATACCCATGAATAGAGCCAAATGAAAGAGCATTCCTCCAGGGCCAAGGTACAAAATGCAGTGCCAACAGTCACACACAGCACAAGGCACATATAAGATAGCAAGTAAGCATACAATCATACACAAAAAAAAATGTCAAGTCCCTGAATGACATATCCTGTAAATTGATAGTGCATGGGTGTTATTGGTGAGAAGACCATAAGATATAAGAGATAAGTAGGCCATTCAGCCCAGAGTTTGCTCCACCATTCAATCATGGGCTGATCCAATTCTTCCAGTCATCCCCACTCCCCTGCCTTCACCCCATACCCTTTGATGCCCTGGCTAATCAAGAATCTGTCTATCTCTGCCTTAAATGCACAAGAAGAACAAGTAGTTCTCAGTAGTCTGCAAACGCAAACAATTCAGCTTGTCTTGCACATAGCAAACACTGGAGGACAGCAATGACTGGGGCGGGGGGGGGGAGCAGCCGCCAACCCAGCTACACTTCCTCCAGCATCTACTCACCCGGACTGCTGCATCAGGCAAGCCCGCGGCTTGAGACCTAGTCCTTGACACACCAAGGCCACGCAGCTCCCTCACTATTTATCTGGCCAATAAACAAGGAAAACAGGCTTGCAGCATTTTGCAGGGTCTTGCAATCGCAAGAGAACTGTCAAGTATGATCACTCGCCATTGGACTGTGCACCCTGCCCTAACTCTCATGCCTTTCTGTAGCAGGCAGTAACACGGTCCTAACCAAGTCTAGCTACTCCACCAATGAGCACCTCGCTGATGGGGTAGACCTACAATACTTGAAGTTCTTGATGTCCAGCACTGTCTTGCAATTGTAAAAAAGACGTTTAAAAAAGACAAACACCTTTGGCTGGCCCCCAAGAAGCTGCTGCATCCAAATATGCTGCCATCTTACCAAAAGAGGGAAATAGAGAAACATTTCAGATTAATAGACAAGCACGTTTTAAGTTAAGAGGGGGGAAGGGAGAACAGAGGGAATATCTGTGAACCAGCGGAGACAGAGGACGTCCAAGCAACACAATTGTTTTTGCTGCTGTCAAAGGAAGACATCAATTCTTGTTGTCTCAAATGATTTTATTTTTGGAGGAATGAAAATACAGTTCCTTCCCAGTTTATGAACTTACACACAAGCGACAGATCCATCCCACCAGCATTCAGGATACTAGTGGGACGGATCTGCCGACTGCTGCAGGGCTGCATGTGTCTGTGCTTGTCACTAGCTGGAAATGTGACACATCGAATGCGAGAAGAATACATTCTAGTTAACATGTTGATGCCCATTCTGCGAATCCTATCTTGAGACATGCTAGTCAGGCCAGCGGCATTGACCTTCTTAAACCCTGTCTGCAATATAATCTTTTAATATCATTGTTAACCCCAGACAGGCTCAGGCATTATATATTAATATCAGTTTATTATTAACAATGGTAAAACAAGATTGATTTACTCTATACTATCTATTCCTACAGGACAATGCACCTCTTCAGGCATCTTATGCTGTATGGGAAATCAGCGGCTACATTTCAGACTTGCAAACTGTTCAGATTACAAACAGTTCACAGGAACGGAACCTTGCTGTGACCTGCAAGGGCCTATGGAGAGAGGTGAAATACAGCAGTGGTGGAAGAAACACTTTTTCTATCATCACAGATGCTACCTGACATGAATATCCCCAGAATTTCTGAAGGCAAGTCTAGTTCATTTCTCTTTCTATTAACTGTTCAATATTGTATTGCTAGTGCCATGATAGAAATGATGCAAATCAGATGTGCTCTCTCCCTCTCCCCCTACACACACACACACACACACACACACAGAATATGTTTGCTTTTTTAAAAGCAACATTTCAACCAAAATTTTGTTTTGTGTAAAATCTGCGAACAGTTTCTCTTTAAATTGCTTAGAAGATTTTGAACTATGACAGCTCAGAACAATATCCATAAGCATAAGTGGTTAATGCAAAATTCTTAAATACAGGGGAATGAATAATAGGCTTCCATCCTTGAAATTTAGACAGATCGCAAAGTTCAAATTCAGCTTCAGGCAACAATGATGACTTCAAGCACAGTCTCGTGGGAAGAGGTTATAGTCTTGAAGTAAAACTTTAAATAAAGACACTATACAGAATACATAAGACAATACAAAGTTAACTGTAATTGTAGTTGCAGAATTGTCATCCCTTTTATTTCACCTATTCTTTTAAGGTTGGACCTAACAAATAAAAAAAATCATTAAGAAAGAATAGTGTGCAATCTGGTGTCCAACTTGTACAGACATAAAATAATATGCACTAACTGTTCCCATTATAAATGAGAACATAAGAACTTATAACAAAAAAAGAAAGCCAGCAAGATTTTAATCTTGTCTAACCCCTTCATTTACTCCATTTAAATCAGTTCTAGTTTACATTGTGAAATCCAAGGCATTTCCAACTCCCTCAAGATTCCCTCAGCAGCCCACAAGATTTTTTTCTCTAACCCATCTAAAATAAATTTAAAAATAAGGAATATGAGTTTGGGATTCTTCTTTAATTTGGATTCAATGGTGATTATTACTAAAAAAAATATATATCTGGCAACTTGTACTCTTATCTAAAACAATTGTATAAACAACTGAAATTACTAACTGAGGTAATTTTCTGCTTCTATATTAAAACTAAACTTGGCCTGTAATTTTATCAGCCATTTAGACAAAAGGGGTTAATTCTTCAAATACAAACAGCAGATACTGGAACTCTCTGTATGTCAGACAGCATCTATAGATGCAGTGGTTGGTCGGTCCTTTATTTGAAATATTAACTCTGTTTCTCTTTCCATACTTGTTCAAACTTTTGAGGGTTTCTATCATATTTCTATTTATTTCAGATTTCCTTAATTTTCAATTTATTGATTTTCAATATTTTTGCAAACTTGCTCAGATAAAATACAATAATTAAATACACCTTCATCAACAAATCCCAATGGAAAAAAGAAAAATTTTCAAATACTTTTAAGAAGAAAGAGATTTTATGAAGGAGCAAAATGAAGTATTCCTAAAATTCAATTATCTAGTCATTTTAAAGTCACAACCAAGGAAAAGTCATCAGCTGAGCCAGTCTGATGATGCCTTGACATCAATAGTGGTTTCAAATCACACTGGATTCAACCACATCAGAGGGAAGTCTGTTTCTGCTTCCTAGCATATCGTTTTTGCATTTTTAGCTGCAGATTTGCCTACATACAGAACATGATATTGTAAAAACTTAGGAACAAAAGTGACAAAGCTGTAGTTAATATTGGCGAATGAATTGCCGAAGTTTCAGCATTTATATTTTTGCATGTACTTATGATTACAATTTTAAAAGGAAATGTGATTAATTTTACTGATTGGTGTGCGCGATGCATTTTGTGGAAAAGAGAAAGAGCAATAGGTCTCCATTTAATTTCTTTGCTGATTCCAATTTAACAAAATTATGCATACACATTTATTTGTAATTTTATATTAGGGCAATAAAAATGTACCAACTACACCAGGTTGAAAGGGTTAATCTCACAAAACTGGCTGGGCTGGATGTCTGTCTGGAACAGCTGTCAAATTGCTTTTGGCACTGATGCGTGACGTCTGTGAATTTATGTTGAACTAGGCTGTTTCTGGAACAGTTTTCCAACATCTCAACTGACTTTTTTTTTAAAATAGCCTCCACAACATTATTACCATTTTGTTGTTTTTTTTTGGTGGGGAAGTGCATTTAGTCTAAGAGCACCAACTTTTAATTCCATGCTACCATCTGCAACGCTTGTTGTGACTTACAACACTGAAGTTGTCTGAATACAGATAAAAATAAATATATTAATCCTACAGTATCACACGTTCACCGGAAGGCTGAAATAACAAAACCCCAAATTTCCCAACATCAAATACAACTTTGCGCTGAATCTACTTTCAGTGGGAATACTTAAAAATACCAAAATTTGTACACATGTATATAATATATATATTATGTATGACAATAGGAGTTGAAAATTCCCAATGGACTGTATTCAGAATTCTCACTGGGTGATTTATCACGTTAATGCATTGCTATTCCTCTATCTGCACAGTTTAATTGGTCCATTCTCAATGTAGTTCTTTACTCATGAGGCACTCGAATTTGGTTTCAGACAGGCTATATTGCAAGAGGAGAGAGATCAGCAAGGTATAAAGATTTCTGTCTCAGTCTGAGCTGTATTTAGTCTCTGGAGCGAGGTAACCGATGTCATCATTCACTTGTCAAAGACCACCTAAAAAGGTCAAATTAGTTGGTACAGAATAATTGGTTTAGGGGTAAAAAGCCTGTGAAATTTAGTATGTGAAAGGGGTAGTGGGGAATGAAATGGAAGCAATTTGCAGGGTTATGTAAAATCTAGAAAACTACTCAATAGCTGTGGGGTACTTTTAGGTAACAAATAAACAAGCTATTCTGGCACAGTAATTAATACATAACACCAAACATTAGGCACGTTGACGTGTACATTGTCCTGGGAATTGGATGGGACACATGCAGGTCACTGGGAGGTGGTAGTCGGGGCTTCTACAATGTAGCATAAATGAAAACAGTCATTTTAAATGTGAACAGTACTTTCGGTTGCCCGTTTTTCAGCATTTGCTTATGAAACTCTGGGGAGATAAGCAAAGCTTATTCAAACAACCTGTAGATATGAACACGCAGTAAATGAGGCTCAAAAGAAGTAAGGAAGGACAAAAGGGGCTCTTGTTCGTTCGCAAATTCAAAGTATTCCATATGGATTTGGTTTGTATTATTTGAAAACACTATTTATGAAGTGATAACCTTACAAGAAGTCAAAGTATCCACTTATCCTCAGACCCTGGGTGCAAAATCAACTACTGCAAGATATTCTTTATACCGTGAGTTTTCATCAGCGAACAACTTCAACATTGTACAGTAAATAGAGACTGAGGCATTTGTCATCATTTTAAAAAAGGCACAGATTCTTATGCAGTCATAATAAAATAAAATGTTGAACCAGTTACCACTATAATCACTCAGGTTTTACCTGAAGAACTAGGGTCATCTTTGTTGAGTTTTAATAACTCCAGTACCAGATGGACCAACAAAGGTAAAAAAAAAGGCACAAAGACATAGAATATTATATCACCATTACATGTGCTCAGCATGTGGCACTGAGTAATTGACAATTAATTGCTACAGTTTATCAAAATATCAAATATTCCCAACCTATTACTGGTTAAACAACTATTCGCTATACAAAACTAAACAACGCTATTTTCCGTTAGTCTATTTCTCCACTATCCATCAACAGGCCCTGCCCCTCCAAGACCTCTTTATTGTTCTCAACTCTTCCCCATGCCCTAAAGCACAGCACTGTATCTGTCAAGTCACCAAGATGTAATGAATATCAGCCCTGAACTTCCACCTTGGAAATCTGCAGCAAATCTCGAGGTTGACCTGACTAGCTTTAGGAATTCTTCTCATTATGAAATGAGATGCCGGCGACCATGGTGAGTGAAAGGGAAAAAATAAACGCAGTTCTGAAGAACATCTGCCTTTGTTTGATCACTCGAAGCAAATTATGGTTACTGCTTGTAGAAACCTAACATCATTAACCCTTCTTTAAAAGAGAAAGCCCTGGTATCTTGAGACAGTTGTTCACCTAACTATAGACCACAAGCATGTACTACTGAAGAAAATGCTGAATCAACAGGAAAGAGAAAGTGTAACTATGGACCAATGTGATAATCTCCTTCATTGCTTCATATCTAAAACAATTGCATCCAATGACATACAACCCAGCCATGCCTTGATGTTGGTTATTCAGAAGGAAGATATCTACTCACATGTTTTTGTTCTGTTCCTATTCATTCTCCTTGCTTAAGAATTCTCTTAATTGACTGAAAACATTGGGTAATGAGCTGGACCATAATGGCCACAGGTTTAAGTCATTAACAGTTACAGTGATGAAGACGACAAAAAAATTACAATTGCATGATCAATTGGGAAGCAAAACGTCACCACAATGCATAGTTGTTAAGAACTATTGTTCAGGTAAGTAGCCATGTAGGTGAGACATACAGGCTGAGAGAATCAGTCCAACTATACCCAAGTAACAATCAACCTCTACTCAGGGATTTCAATCACTAGTGCTTCAGAAACTTGTGGTTGCAATCCCATCTCTAATACTTGGGTACAAAGTCTAGTTTTTCTTCAAAAGATTATAGCTGCCATAATGCAACACTCTCTCAGGGTTGAGAGAGTGTCAGCACAACACTGAGGGAGTGCAAAGCAAACTGCCAGAGGAACTCAGCAAGTCAGGCAGTATCTGTGGATGGCTGACATGTTGGATCAAGACCTTGCATCAGGATTAAGCAACTGGTTCAGTTTCAGAGCTGTTGCCTTTTGGGTAAGATATTAAACCAAGACTTAGGCTACCAGCATGTAACACTCAGATCTATTTGATAAAGACCATCAAATTCACATGGCTGATATCTAAAACCAGATTATTTTGTCTTGTATTACATCAGTTTTTTAAGGACCTTACTGCGCATTCCCTATGTTACCACAAGATGTACACTTCAAAAGTGCGTTGTTAGCTTTGAAGTGCATCTGGATGACCTAAGGTCATGAAAGACACTTCCCAAGTACAAGTTCTTTTCTATCTATTAGTCACAAGCTTCATGAGAGGATAGAGTATTATATGTATTTTCATAACTTTACAGAGCACTTTGAATTCTGCAGCATGACTGCAGGTTGAAAAAAAATCTCCATATTTTCAGAAGTTACCATTTGTTACTGTCATTGCATGTGAACCATGAATAGAAAGCAAGATTTTAAAAGGTAGTTTCCAGATATTGATTATGCTGTGTTTTAAAATGCAACATTGGCACTATTACTAACTGCACTTACCCTTATTCCCAGAACAAAGGAACAAGTTAAGACAGTTGACTTATTAGAAGACATTTCTGGGAGCATCTACCATAAAGATATTTTTTCACTGGATATTAATTTGCAGGTGACCTCTGCTCCTTGCCCCAGGGTTCCTGTCAGTTACTCAGCACTGTAGCCAAAGAAGTCATCTGCAAAGGTCAACAGATGACACTGCAAGGAGCATTCAGCGAGAATATTTTCCTGACTTCGAAATGGATATTGGAGAAGTAGCATTTATTGTAAAAGGTTGCAATTTTATTTTTCACATAATTGAAACAAATATGTAGGTCAAGCAGCCACTTTACTATTTGCAATAACAGTTTCTGAGGCAAAAGAATACTTACAGATCAGACAAGTAAAAAGAACAGAAAGGACTGTAAGTGCTGACCAAGTTCCTGCAGAAAGCAAAATAAAAAATAAATAAGGCAGGGTACATTGGTGCAGATCTACTCGCACTTCCAAGGAATATTGTTTGTCAGACTATAAAAACATAGATTATAAAGATTTTAAATGGATATAAAGGAAAAATTCTGCTTTTAATATATATGCTTATTAATAACCTTTCCAATACAATCATATTTTCACAACTTTGGAGATATTATATGTAGGATACTTCAGAGAACATAATTTGATTGTTAACCTTCGGTTTTCCCAAGGATTTCCCCTTAAAGATGTTAGGGAACTTTTGGTTAATGTGTATTGCTAATTTTTAGATGTGACTCCCCCTGTACTTGCAGTGTAAATAATGCTTTAAGTTACCACTTTAGGAAAGAATGTCACATCATAGACCTTTGCAATATTTAGATTAGTAGAAAGTCCTCTACCACAATAAACGTGTTCCTTAATCTGGCTTGTCTAAGACAACATGTACAATATACTACAGTACAAGAACCCAAATACACTTCTATTACTTAATCTGGAATTTATCCTACAATTGCCTTTTTCCCTCTTTATCTGCATAGTAATAGAAGATTATTTGAAATATCCAATATTTGGACACTTGCTCTCCATCAAAGGTAACCAAACAATAAGATTGCAGTTGGCATGGTAATTAGTTACTAAAGTAGAGAGGTACTAATATTTCTCTCTGATCCCAATATTCAGTGACACTTGATGGAAGCCACCAAACAGTAGGAATTTGACTTGAGGAATCATCTGATTTATACAACCCATAAACCTACTACATACATTTACTGTATGTATTAATCACAACAACTTTCAATTCTCTGGTCTTGATCACTTTAACCATAGATGGCCAGTCTGTATACACTTCTATCCCCCCTCAAGAAGGCCTTAAAGCTGTTTCTTTCTCAACAAAAGACCCAACCAGTTCCCCTCCACCACTACTCTCCTCCATCTAACAGAACTGATCCTCACCCTCAACAATTTCTCCAAATTCAAAGGGTAGCCACAGGACCCCTTGTTGTCCATGTAGAACAATCCATGTTCCAAGCCTTCGCTGGTAATGCTTCTGAACTCTTCCTGCACTATATAGGTGACTGCATTGGTGCTGCTTCATACGTCCATGCTGAGCTCATCAATTTCATCAACTTTGCTTCCAATTTCCACCCTGCCCTTAAATTCACTTGGTCCATTTCTGACACCTCCCTCCATTTCTCTATCTCCATCTCTAGAGACAAACTGTCTACTGATATCTTGAACAAACCTACCAATTCCCACAACTACTTTGACTACCTCTTACCACCCCGTCTCATGTGAAAATCTTACTCCCCTTTTCTCAGTTCCTTCATCTCCACTACATCTGTTCCCAAAATGAGGCTTTCCTTTCCAGGACGTCAGTGATGTCCTCCTTCTTCAAAGAACAGGGGTTCCCTTCTTCCACTATTGATGCCACTCTCACCTGCATCTCCTCCATTACTCGGACCTCCATGCTCACCCCATCTTCCTGCCACCCGAACAGGGATGGAGTTCTTCTTGTCCTCACCTTACACTCCACATGCCACAGGACACACATCATTCTCCCCAACTTTCGTCATCTTCAAGCACATCTTTACTTCCCCACTCCATTCTCCACTTTCTACAGGGATCACTCCCTCTGTGATTGCCTTGTCCATTCATCCCTCACTACTAATCTCCCTCCTGCGCATATCCCTGCAAGCAATAGAAATACTACATCTGCCCATTTACCTCCTGCTTTACACCATTCAGGCCCCAAATAGTCCTTCAAGGTGAAGCGAATCTGTTGTATATTGTATCCAATGCTCTCCATGCGACCTGCTCTACATTGATGAAACCCGATGTAAATTGGGGAACTGCTCTTTCGAGCACCTCCACTCCATCCACTAAACAGGGAATTTACTGATGGCCAATCATTTTAATTCCAATTCCCATCCGACATGTCAGTCCATGGCCTCCTCTTACGCTACAATGAGGTAACCCTCATGCTGGAGGAGCATCACCTTATATTCCATCTGGGTAGCCTCCAAACTGAAGGTATGAACATCGATTCTCCTTCTGGTAATTTTTTTCCCCTCCACCTTCCCTCTTCTATTCCCTACTCTGACCTCTTACTTCTTCTCCTTGCCTGCCTATCACCTACCCCTGGTGCCTTCCTCCTTTCCTTTCTCCCATAGGCCACTATCAGATTCTTTCTTCTCCGCCACTATCAGATTCTTTCTTCTCCAGCCCTTTACTTTTCCCACCCACCTGGCTTCACCAATCACTTTCTAGTTAGTCCTTCCTCACCTCTCACCTTTTTATTCTGGCACCTTCCCCCTTCCTCTCCAGTCCTGAGGAAGGGTCTCAGCCTGAAACGTTGACTGTTTGTTCATTTCCATAAATGCTACCTGACTGCTGAGTTCCTCCTGCATTTTGTGAGTGTTGCTCTGGATTTCCAGCATCTGCAGAATCTCGTGCTTATGTAATTATTGTGCTGCATTAACAAATAAATATTTTCCAATGCTTTTTAAGATAATTTCAATGGTAATTATAGAAAAATATTTTCTTAAATGCAAAAGCCAAGATGGCCCAATGCCTCTTGAAATGTAGTCCAAGCGGCACCCTCTATTTCAACAACTAAAACTGTAACTGTTGTTTTCACTTCTGGATTGGTAGTAAGGTGCTAATCTTTAAGAATGTCATTCACGATCACTACCACATTTACACGCATACGGCAGAGGAGAGTGCACAGCTATGTTATGCTCAACGACCTAACTCTTTCCAGAAGAATTGGCGTTTAACGTAAACTAGAATTATATACAATATAACAACAGGCCATTCACGACAAGAGTGAAAATAATTATGGTCCATATTAACTTTCCCCACCACATTTTATCCAACCCCATCAACATCTGTCTCCATAGGACTCAGGCCACCACGTTCAAGAACAGTTATTAACCCTCAACCATCAGGCCCTTGAACCAAAGGGGATAACTTCACTCAATGTCACTTGCCCCATTATTAAAGTGTTCCCACAACCTGTGGACTCACTTTTAAGGACTCTTCATCTCATGTTCTCAATATTTATTGCTTATTTATTATTATTATTTCTTTCTTTTTGCATGCACACAATTTTTTGTCTGTTGCACACTAGTCAAACGTCCATGTTGGTACAGTCTTTCATTGATTATACTGTGGTTATTATCCTATTATGGATTTATTGAGTATGCCCACAAGAAAATGAATCTCAGGTTTGTATATGGTGACATATGTACTTTGATAATAAATTTACCTTGAAATTTGAACTTTAAGATCCAGTTCCCTATACTTTACAGATATTTGTGCTAGCAACTACTTGTGGAAGCAGCTACTTTGAATGGAGTTGCTCCTGAAATCCTTTTAAGGTTTATTGATCAAACTAGTGGCCTAGCAACAGAAACACAGCATTAGATTTAATTAAACTTTCAAGCCTTTATGGTCATCATTTTGTCCTGTTAGATGTCAGGAGTGTGGCGAGGAACACCAACTTTGGCTCTTGCGGAGAAAAGGAAGGATATTATAAAGCTGCAGTGGAAAACAGTTCTGTGCCTTTGCTTATTATTACCAGTTTGCTCGGAGCAGGTGACAGTACAGAAGTATTACAATTAACAGCATGACTGAACACAGACTCCCTGAATACCAACAGTACACACATTAAGTACAGCAAACTCAATAACAGAAGAGCAAGCAGACAGGAATCCCAGCATGTTTCTTAACCTAGGAGGATATTCTTGTCATACTACGACAAGCATACCTTCTTTATGCTCAGTTGCGCTGCTAAACCTACACTTCAAAAGTAAGCAACACTTCAGTAGCAGTAAAAAAGTCATCCGCACGATTCTCTGGCAGGCCCATTCATGGCTGGGAATTCGGATCCGAGACTTACAGACAGTTGAGCAGATTTGTATTTAACTGTTGAAATGTTAAGACTGTAATATACCAACCCTCACATTTCACCAGGGAAGAATACAGAAGTGGTTCCATATCCTTAGTAACATCTAGGTTAATTTCCCCAGAGGCCCACATTACCTCTTTATAGCTTTGCAAAGAAATTTCTTGAGATTTCCCTGTCAATATATGCTTTTATACAGTAAGACCGGTCGGTGCAAATTCCATAATCTGCAGTCATTTCATGCTTCTCCTTACCTCGGCTTTTTCAATGCCGCCTCTGCTCCCACTCCTCACTCCCTTCAAATCCCCACACTCTTTTAATCACTTCACCTGTCCTGAACTCATGCTTAACTTTGCAATATACAGTATAGTCATAATTCATTGTCAGGTTTAGCAATCCATTCAATGGCTTCAGGTACGGCAGTGCGCAAGGCTGTGCTGCTGACGGCACTAGGCAGGTGTCTATTACATAGGTGATGGTCTGACTTGGGATAGTCACAGTCAGCATGTAGTCCATGTTCAACTTGTGGAGCAGGTGGCCACAGCTTCCCTGGCTACTTAATCTAGTGGTTTGGTGCGGCTCAAAATGTTACCATGTTGGACCTCATTGCTCAGGTCAACTACCAGATTGTAGATGGTGATGTTTGCGATCAGTCAAGAAGTGCGCAATCAGCTTTGGACCACTTTTGAGACTGGGCTACATGAGGGAACGGAAGGGCGGAGGCTGGGGCAGATTGATTTGTTTATTTAAGGTCATCCATCAGTGGATGGACCTAATGATCATCAGCCACTGTTTACTGAGCTGTTCACAAACATCATCAGTCTGGGAGACTGCCCCCCGCTGAGTTTGTTGTCTCAGTCACGACAGTCACCAGAGCAGTATTTGCAAAAGCTCGAGACAGGCATCTTATCTAATAGGAAGAAGTTAGTGCACATTTGCTTGGATGCAGAATCATGCAACCATTGGGATCAATTTTCCAAGCAACTTTCTCCACTTGTTTCATCTCCTGATTCTTTGCTAGTGTCTAGTTCCAATGGCTCCACTATTCTCAGGAATCCTGTCCACTGGCCCTGGCAGTGATTATCAGCACGATACTAGCTGAAAGGAATATCACAATCAAGTGGACCCAAAGAATTCTCATTTGATTTTTTTTTTTGCATGGGGATACAGTGTGGAATAGGGCCTTCTGGCCTGTCAAGCTGGGCCACCCAGTAACCCCTCAATTTAATCCTACCCTAATCATGGGACAATTTACAATGACCAATTAACCTATCAAATGGTACTCCTTTGGACTTTGGGAAAAATTGGAGGACCTGGAGGAAACCCACACAGTCACTTGGAGAACATACACACTCCTTACAGGCAGCCGCGGGAACTGAACCTGGGTCACTAGTACTGTAAAGCATTGTGCTAACCACTACACTACCGTGCCGCCCTAAATTGATGAATTCACTTCAGTGGAGTTCATGAAATGACTATCAACAGACCAAATTGTTATCTAATTCCCCTCCCTGACTCAAACATCTTTAGACCCCATTCTTCAGTTTAATCTCATCAAACCAATGGAGTAGATCACAGAAAAAATCTGGTCGAACTCAGCGAAATAAACAGTCAACCTTTCCGGGCTGAGACCCTTCATCAGAACCTTACATGCACTGATGAAACGTCTTGGCCTGAAATGTCGATTGTTTATTCCCCTCCATTAATGCTGCCTGACCTGCTGAATTCCTCCAGTACTTTATGTATGTTGCTCTGGATTTCCAGCACCTGCAGAATCTCCTGTTTTTATAAACCACTGGAGGAAATGCCTCTTTTCAGATTTTAATAACCATAACCATATTTTGTTAATGAACATAATTTAACTCATTATTGTATCCATTTCTCCAAGTTATCCCTAAAGAGATGCAATATACTGGCCATTTCATTAAATATTTATGTATATCTGTCCTATAAACCATGTACTATGGGAATTCAGGTACTTACCCAAATTTACTAGTATTGTCCCTTTTTGCTAGTTCACATTCATATTAGCCACAAGGTAGACTTCACATTTGTCCTCAGTATTAATGGGGGGAAAACATTTTAATGAAAACAAGCTGGAGACCATTAATTAAGCCTGCTTCTTTTCAACTTCAGACCAGTACCTCATGTATCTCGGCCCACTTGGTCAGTCTGAGGTCAGTACCACTGAACGTGTTGAGAAACAATTCATTCAGATCCTAAGTTTAAAAGCACTCATTCTGAAGGAGTTTGGCAATCATAATAATTTCTACATAGTTTACTAATCACGCTGATCTTTTGGCCGTAGTTACAGTAGATAATAATCCTCATGGGTAAACACTACAAACACCACCAGAAAGCAGTCACCCTTATTAAGAGAGCTGAAGCTATTAAAAATTTTTGAATTTGCATCATGCTTCTTGTACAGTCTTTCAGAATTATTTCAAGCACAAGTAAACATAACCATTTTTAAACATGAAAATAAATAATTTTGTCTTGGGAAACAAGTTATTAATGATGAATGAAAGCAAATAATGGATTGATTTTGATTTGCATTCTATCCTTTCAAAGACCGGACTGAATACAACGCCATGAACAGTCAATAAACCAGGTACTATTTTCCTCCATCCCATAAGTGCCTCGCCAGCAAGGTACAGGGCAGAAATTGCTGATGTTATTGTATATTTAACTTGCTTTTTCACTGTTTGAAAATAAATACGACAGTCTCCTTAGCTGACAAAAGATAAGTACAGCGACATTAATCCAGGCATTTATTTTCAGTCCAGGAAAAAGACCCCATTTTTAATCCTCTCAGCACACAGAGTGTTTTTGTTGCCGGATTTTAAGATAGCTCTCCGCTCCTCAGAATAACAGGGAAAATATATGCTGAACTCTCAAAAGCAGATTCATCAAAAAGTATCATGCCAAGTTAAACATTTTATTGGAGCTTATTTATGAAAATAAAAATGAAAGTAACCCACTGAAAACTGCCATTTTGTCATTTTCCTTCCAGACTCCTTTGCACCGCCAAAACTACAAAGCCCCCAGGATATGAATCAACATTAAATCCACAGGTTAAAATATAAACATTTCCTGCAACACAGGCTCTCCAAGTTAATTTTGGTTCTCCCAATTAAAAAGAGAAATGATTCACTGTCATCATATCACATCACACCTTAAGGTAAGAACAGAATTTTTTTGTGATCGACAATTAAAATGTTACTTTGAGCAGCACTTAAATCCGCCCTAGTTTTGGATGTAAGCCACATTACCGACTCCATCCTCTTGCAGGGATAACGGGGGCAATGTACCACCTACAGGCACCATCGAAAACCCCATACTCACTATGCCAGCTTGCAAGAGATATCAATTTTCAGCCATCGCAATCTGGTAACCACGGCAGCAAGAGACATCGACAAACACAGGAGTGAACTGCAGGGAACGCGTGGACGGCTTTATCAAACAAGGGAGCCCTGTAAATAACAGTTCACTTTATGATAACAGACTCGCTCCTGCCTCGCGGTGCCCCTCCAAGATTAGCTAGCTCACAACAAGCACACACACGTCCATTTGCCCAGCTGCTAAAGCGATTCCCTGCTATTCAGCGCCGTAGCATCTCAAAGAACAGACAACCAGAGCAGAGAACCAAAGGGTCCCTATGCAAAGTCTGGACCTCCTGTCAATAAATTGTGTCGCCAGTAAAAATTGATGGGGAGGGACAGGGGGAGGGGTGGGGGCACAGAGTGGAAAGACTATTTGCTGGTCGTCTATTATTTGTCGATAATATTAACATCGTCTTCATTTATGGGAGCTGGTTGCAAATCCCACTGAAATACCAGGAGCTTCTAGAATTTTAGAACTTCCAGAAACTGTCGTTCTCAATATAGGCCTTAAGATAGTCAGCAAAATGTACTGTGGTAAAGTCGCTGAAATAATTTATGAGCTACGAGCAGAGATTCTCTGTAGTGCACTCTGTAACAAATTCAGCCTCGCCGCTCCTTGCCGCCTGCTTTATTGCTGTTGCCGTAACGGAATTATGTTTGTTATTTTGGGCAGCTTGATCACATATGTGTTGTTGACACACGCCGTACAGAATGATCACGGAAACAGAGAAAAATTATTCCCTTAAATCCTCAAGAACAGTTACAGTGACATGAATCGTTCAGATTCGTTTCGCACTGATGTCTATTCTAAGGGGAGCTGCGAATTCATTGTGTGAAGTGGCCCTGACTCCAACTGCTTCCATGCAATAAAACAATGCCATGGCACAACGCTTATAAGCTAATTATTACTGAACTCTTCCTGTACTGTACTTACATGAAGACTCCGTGCCGAACATGGCTGGTTCAGATGCTGCAAAAAGATGAGGAGCTACACAGCAGGGGTCATGAAACTAGACAATGCAGCCCGGCTCTGCGGCTGGCAGCTGCCCTGTTCAAGCGTGAAAGCTGATACAACCCACAGCAGTCCTGAACAAAATACCGTTTATATTTCTCTTGCAAGTGAATGCCAAAAGCTTCTGGTGGAAATTCCACAGAAAGGAAGGAGCAAGCGAGCACTCACTCCCCTGTCCTGCTGCAGTGAGTCTGAATGAAGAGCTGAGACCAGACACAGTAAGACAATAGCACAGGCTGCATATATTGAGTGACGTCAAAGGCACTTACTGCAAAGACCGATTCCCTCCTAACCATGGCCAGCAGCAGAAAAAAGAATGAATGGTAAGAGATTTGGGACGGAGCCTTTTGGTGCAAAATGCAAAGACCGTAGTTTCCCCTCTGGGATACAGCAGCCAAGACTTTTGTATTGAAACTATAAAATACAGAACTGCAAATGGGAGCATGCAATTGAGTTTATAATATGAGGGAAACTTGCAAGAACATTTTAGGGCTGTGCAGCTAATGACACATCTCAAGAACTCCCTATGTCATTGACCTTCCTGCCTATTTGTTTTGTGAAATTTGTAAATTTCATACTGTAAGGTGAACCAGACTGCCTCTGTGCAGGATGACACTAAAATAATTCTACATACTGTGGCCAAAGATTAAAAAAATAGACAAAATTGATAGGCAAATTAAACGTTCGATCGTGAATATTTGGCACACAACAGTGAAGGGCATATCACAATCCAACATATATATTTTTTAAAAGACACCTCCAATTGAAACAGTGCACTCAGCACACACAGGTTTTAGAACATATTTCATAAAGTGTTTGAATGGATTTGTTCAAAAATTTTTAGGTACTGAATTGTGGCTGAAGGATATTTGCAGTTGGGAGCTGAATGTCCAAGGTTACACATTGTATCTGAGGGATAGGAAGGTAGGCAGAGGGGGTGGTGTGGCTCTGCTGGTAAAGAATGACATCAGATCATTGGAAAGATGTGACATGTGATCAGAAGATGTTGCATCCTTGTGGGTTGAGTTAAGAAACTGCAAGGGTAAAAAGACCCTGATATCAGTTACTTACAGGCCTCCAAACAGTAGCTGGGATGTGGACTACAGATTACAAAGGGAAATAGAAAAAGTGTGTCAAAAGGTCAATGTTATGATAGTCATGGGAGATTTTAACATGCAGGTAGATTGGGGAAATCAGATTGGTAATGGATCTCAAGAGAGTGTATTTATTGAATTCCTGCTTTTTAAGAGCAGTTTGTCATTGAGCCTATTTGGGGATCTGCTATACTGGATTGGGTGTAATGTGATGAATCGTAGGCGATTAGGGAGCTTAAGGTAAAGGAACCCTCAGGAGTCAATGATCACAATATGATTGAGTTCAACTTGAAATCTGGTAGGGAGAAAGTAAAGTCTGATATTTTAATGGAGTAAAGGAAATTACAGTGGTATGAGAGAGGGGTTGGCCAAAGTAGATTGGAAGGAGCTGCTGGCAGGGATGACAGCAAAGCAACAATGGCTTGAATTTCTGGGAAAAATGAGGAAGGTGCAAAGTAGACATATTCCAAAAACAAAGTAACACTCAAATGGCAAAACAGTATTGACAAGGGAAGTCAAAGCTAATGTGAAAACAAAAGAGGGGGCATACAACAAAGCAAAAATTAGCGGGAAGATAAAGGATTGGGAAACTTTTAAAAACCTACGGAAAGCGACTAAAAGAATCATTAGGAGGAAAAAGATGAAATATGAAAGCAAGCTAGCAAACAATATCAAGATGGATAGAAAAAGCTTTTTCAAGTATATAAAAAATAAAAGAGAGATGAGAGTGGATATAGGACCACAAGAAAATGAAGCCGGAGAAATAATAACAGGGGACAAGGAGATGGCAGATGAACTAAATGAGGATTTTGCATCAGTCTTCAATGTGATAGACACTGGCAGTGTGCCAGATGTTGGGTGTGAGGGAAGAGAAGTGCGTGCAGTTCTCAAAACGCAGGAAGACCTAAAGGTACATAAGTCAACCAGACCAGATAAACTGTACCTTAGAGTTCTGAAAGATGTAGCAGTAGAGATTGTGGAGGCATTAGTAATGATATTTCAAGAATCATTGGACTCTGGCTTGGTTCCGGAGGACTGGAAAATTGCAAATGTCACTCCACTCTTTAAGAAAGATGGGAGGCAGCAGAAAGGGAATGATAGACCACTTCGCCTGACCTCAGTGGTTGGGAACATGTTGGAGTCAATTGTTCAGGATGAGGTTATGGATTACTTGGTGACACATGACAAGATAGGACAAAGTCAGCATGGTTTCCTTCATGGAAAATCTTGCCTGACGAACCTATTGGAATTCTTTGAGGGATTCCAAGTAGGGTAGATATAGGGGATGCAGTAGATGTATATTTCGATTTTCAAAAGGCCTTTGACAAGGTGCCACACAAGGCTGCTTATTAAGTTGATTGGTAGGAGGAAGCAAGTGGAAATTAAAGGATCCTTGTCTGGTTGGCTGCCAGTGTCTAGTGGTATTCTGCAGGAGTCTGTGTTGGGACTGCTTCTTTTTATGCTGTATATCAATGATTGAGATGATGGAATAGATAGCTTTTTTTTTTGCCAAGTTTGAAGATGATATGAAGATTGGTGGAGAGGCAGGTAATGTTGAGAAAACAGGAAGGCTGCAGAAGGACTTAGGCAGATTAGGAAAATGGGCAAGAAAGTGGCGAATGAAATATAATGTTAGAAAATGCATGGTCATGCATCTTGGTAGAAGAAATATATGTGCAGACTATTTTCCAAATGGGAAGAAAATCCAAAAATCTGAGATGCAAAGGGACTTGGGAGTCCTTGTGTATAACACCATAAAGGTTAATTTGCAGGTTGAGTCAGTGGTGAGGAAGGCAAATGTAATGTTAACATTCATTTCAAGAGGCTTAGAAATTAAAAGCAGGGATGTGATGCAGAGGTTCTGTAAGACATTGGTGAGGCCTTACCTTGAGTATTGTGAACAGTTTTGGGCTTCTTACCTAAGAAAAGATGCGCTGGCATTGGAGGGTTCAAAGGAGGTTCACAAGGATGATTCCGGGAATAAAAGGGTTATCATTTGAAGAACGTTTGATGGCTCTGGGCCTTAACTCACTGGAATTAAGAAGGATGGGGGGGGGGGGGATCTCTTCGAAACCTTTCTAATGTTGAAAGGCCGAGACAGAGTAGATGTGGAAAGGATGTTTCCTATGGTGGGGGAGTCTAGGACAATGCCTCAGGATAGAGGGGCATCCATTTAAAACAGAGATGTGGACTAATTTCTTTAACCAGAGGGTGGTGAATTTATGGAATTTGTTACCACAGGTTAGGTCGTTGGGTGTACTTAAGGTGGACATTGATAGCTTCTTGATTGGTCTCGGCATCAAAGGTTATGGGGAGTAGGTCAGGGAGCGAGGCTAAGGAGGGGAAAAAAAAGGATCAGCCATGAATGGCGGAACAGACTCAATGGGCCAAATGGACTAATTTTGATCATTTGTCTTTTGATCTTATATGTGGAGTCATCTGCCTACTGTCTCTGTGTGGCTGGGCACAGCTCAAACACCATGTACAAACTTGCCCACGACACCACTGTTTTAGGCAGAATCTCAGACGGTGACGAAGAGGAGTGAGGTAGATCGGCTGCTTGAGCAGGCATTGCAACAACAGCTTCACACACAACACCAGCAAGACCAAGGAATTGATTGTGGACTTCAGGAACGGAAACTTGACAGTACACACGCCCGTCCTCACTGAGAGATTAGCAGTGGAACGGATGAGCTGCTTCAAGTTCCTGAGCATCAACATCTCACAGGATCATTCCTGGGCCCAACACATTGACGCAATTATGAAGAAGCCACATCACTTTTACTTTCTATTTTTTTCCTTTCTTATTAATATTTTAGTCATTCAAACTTAATTTTATATTCTGTCAACTTGTCTTTGCACAATTATTTGTTTCTACCTTAAGCTGTTGTAGCTACATGATATGGTGGACCACATCTGCCATAAGTGTTGGCTTCTTGAGGAACTCAGGCTCAAAGTTGATGACCTGGCGTCTGAATTTCAAACACTGCAATGCATCAGGGAGGGAAAACGTTACCTGGACACTGTGATTCTGGAGGCAGTCACCCATTCAATTAGCTGCTTCAAATTTGGACTCTGGCCAGGGACAAGAGGGTGTGACTACAGCGGAGGGATTAAAGGGGTAGTGTTGAAGGAGGCTCAGCCCTTGAGCTTGCCCAACAGCTTTAATGTTGTTAGTGTTTGTGAGGATGGGAGTGGGACCTGTAGGAAGGACAAATGTGGTTCAAAGAGCCACTCAAGAGGGGGATAGTATAGTCAAGGCAATAAAGATAATTCTCTGTTGTAAGGATTGAGAGTCCCAAAGAATGTATTGTATCCCTGGTGCCCAGGTTCGGGCCATCTCATCTGGCCTGGAGAGTCATTTGGAGTGGTAAGGGATTTATCTAGTTGTTGTGGTCCATGCACGTACTAATGACATCAGAAGAATAAGGAAAGAAGTTCTGCTGAGGGAATTTGAGCAGCTTGGGACTAAAGTAAAAGGCACAACCAAAATGGTAATAATCTCCTGACGAAGGGTTCCAGCTCGAAACGTCGACCGATCTTTTCCACGGATGCTGTCCGACCTGCTGAGTTCCTCCAGCATGTTGTGAGTGTTGCTTTGACCCCAGCATCTGCAGATTATTTTGTGGTAATAATCTCCGTTTTGTTACTTGAGCCAAGTGCAAATTGACACAGGGTTAATAAGATCAGAAAAATTAGATGCACTCTAATTGGTGTGGGGGAAGTGGGTTTGAATTCATGAGAAGTTGACACCAGTATTGGGGAAGGAGGGAGTTGTTCCAATGGGACAGGTTCCACCTGAATCATGCTGGGACCAGGGTCCTAGCGAACGTATATCTAGGGCCATGGATAGGGCTTACAACTAAATGGTAGCGGGTTGGGTTCAACAGCTTGGAAAAATATGAATAAAGTAAAAGAGAAGCAGAGTGCAGGAGAGGTTACTGAGGCCTCCAGAATGAAGAATAAGGTACAAAGTTTAGAAAGGGATAAGAATGTAACTTCAGGCAACGTGAAGACAAAATGGAAAAGGAGGGTGGTGGGTACAGGACTGAACATATACAAAGTAAGGTAGATGATCTTGTACTGCAGTTAGAAATTGGCAGTTATAATGTGGGCATCACAGTCATGGCTGAAAGAAGATCACGGCTGGGAGCTTAATTTTCAAGGATACACATTGTATCAAAAGGACAGGCAGGTGGCCAGAGGGGCTCTGTTGATAACAAAAAAAAGTGAGGTCAAATCCTTAGAAAGAGGTGACCTAGGATTGGAAGATGTAGAATCTTTGTGGGTAGAGTTATAAAAAATTACAAGGGTGTTGGGAATTATATACAGGCCTTTGAATAGTACAAATTACAGCAGGAGATAGAAAATGCATGTAAGAAGGGCAAAGTTACGACGGTCACAGGAGAATACACACAAAATGCCGGGGCAACTCAGCAGGCCAGGCAGCATCTTTGGAAAAGAGTACAGTTGACGCTTCGGGCTGAGACCCTGTATGTATCAGAACTGGAGACAAAAAGCTAAGGAGTCAGCTAGAAGCTGGGAGGAGGAGGAGGAGGGGAGGAAGGAACACAAGGTGATAGGTGAAACCGGGGGAGGGGTGAAGCAAAGAGCTGGGAAGTGGATTGGTGAAAGAGATACAGGGCTGGAGAAAGGGAATTCTGATAGGAGAAGACAGAATGTCGTGGAACAAAGAAAAGGGGGAGGAGCATCAGAGGAAGATGATGGACAGGTAAGGAGATACAGTGAGAGAGAAAAAAGGGAATGGGCAATGGTAAAGGGTGTGTGGCATTACTGGAATTTCAATAAATCGATGTTCATGCCATCAGGCTGGAGACTACCCTGACGGAATATAGGGTGTTGCTTGTCCAACCTGAGTGTGGCCTCATCACGACAGTGGAGGAGTGGCGTGTCAGAATGGGTCATAGGGGATTTCAGTATGCAAGTAGACCGGGAAAATCAGGTTGGTGCTGGATAACAAGAAACTTGTAGAATGTATACGAGATGGGTTTTTAGAGCAGCTTGTGGTCAAGCATACTAGATAAGTGACCTATTCTGGATTGGGTGCTGTGTAATGAACCAGATTTGATTTGGGTGCTTAAGGTAAAGGAACCCTTAGGAGATAGTGATCACATGATGATCGAGTTCACTCGGCAGTTTGAGAGGAAGAAGTTAAAATCAGATGTATCAGTATTTCAGTTGAATAAAGGTAACCTCAGAGGCATGAGACAGAAACAGGCCGAAGCTGATCCAAAGAAGAAGAAACATTCTAAAGGGAGGATACGGCAACTGTAGGTGACAAGAGACGTCAAAGACAGTAAGAGAGGGTATACAATATAGCAACAACTAATGGGGAACAACAGGATCGGGAAGCCAGTAAAAACCAACAGAAGGAAACAAAAAAAAGGAGAGAAAAGATGAAATAGGAAGGTAAAATGGCCAATAATATAAAAGAGGATACCAGAAGTTTTATCAGATACTGTGTTTAAAGAGTAAAAAAGAAGCAAGAATGGATATTGGACTGGTGGAAAATGATGTTGGAGAAGCCATAATGGGAGACAAAGAAATGGCAGACCAACTCAACAAGTATTTTGTGTCAGTCTTCAGTGTGGAAGAAACCAGCAGCATACCATAAAGAAGTGTTGGATAAACTTCTGTTTAGGGAAGTGTATGGTCATGCAATCTGGTAAAAGGAATAAAGATCTAGGCTATTTTCTAAATAGGGAGTGCATTCAGAAACTGGAGGTGCAAATGGATTTTGTAGTTCTAGTGCACAATTCCCTAAAAGTTAACCTGCAAGTTGAGTTGGTAATAAGGAAAGGCAAATACAATGTTAGTGTTATTTCGAGATGACTAGAATATAAAAGCAAGGATGTAATGCTGAGGCTTTATAAGGCGTTGGTCAGACCACATTTGGAGTACTGTAAGCAGTTTGGGGCTCCTTTGTGCTGACATTGGAGAGGGTCCAGAGGAGGTTCATGAGAACGAAAGGATGAATGTATGAGGCACACTTGATGGCTCTGGGTTCACAGTTTTCTTCCCAATAGGTTTGCCTCAGCCCTCTGATTTATTGCATTGTCACAACTTTTATGATTATCACATCCAGCAGTAGACATACGCTGCCAAAAACCAGAACCAGTCCTACATCCCCTTCCTTGTCTTTTGCCTGATGACAGGGATACACCAGGAGGCAATACAAGGTTTACATTTCTTCCAGGTATATAGGACAACGTTTTGAAATCTGAAACATCAAAGCATAAGATTGTTGAACAGAGGAAACAGATATTATGTTGGTGCTCAGCTTTAATACGTTGCATCTTGTAGATCACAGTGTACACAGTCAGAAGGTGCTTTTTACTGTGGATAGGTGTTTTCATTCATCTTGGAAAATTTAAACAAAAATTGTGAGTAAACATACAACAAAAAGATACAAAAGGCTTGGATAAACTAGATTTGGATAAAGTTCTATGAGTTCAAAGAATAATTCTCTAAAAGCACAAATGTAAATAGTCAAAGTCATTAAAAAGTCCAATAATATTTAACGTTTTATTATCAGGAAATAAAGAATGATGATAATGAAGAAGCGTGTGTATCATTTATAGGAATCAATACTTAGAACGCAATATGCAGTTTTTTGGGAATTTCAATGTAGAAAGGACATTATAACTATCTGAATGCAGTCAGCATTGATTTGCCCATAATGTACTTACAGAGTATCCAACACTTTGGAGCGGGAAGTGGTTAATGTAGAGGACATTGCTTCTTTTAATGAAACTTGGATAAACATTTGAAATGCAAGCCCCCATTTCTGCATTCTAAAATATTTTCTTTCTTTCTTTCAATATAGGGCCTTGGCACAAATATTGGCCAAGTCAGGGTACGTTCAGGTTGGAATTAGATGCAGTAGTTATGGGGCTTCAGACATTCATAAGGACAGAGAAATACTGGGATTCCACAATGAGGAAGCACTATTTGTTACACTATCCCATACTTTGCCCATATAAGAAAAACATCTCCCATTCTCTTCTTGTACTTCTAATAATAATTTTAAGATAATAATTTACTTCCCTCATGTTTGCCATCCAACCACATCCCCACTGCTCCTTAACTAGGATATCAAAACCATTCTCTGATGTCTCTACTACAGTAGAAGCAGTTCCATCAAGGATTTTATATTCAAAAAGTATTATCCCTGCAAACATTTGCAATTTCCCAGCTAAAAGAAAATGGTGGTCTCAAGAATGCTGAAATTATTTTACAATTTTGATGTAGGGAAACCAACATCAGAAGTATAGTCAAATGTCTTCAGGATCCTAGAAATTTACAGGATATTAATGCCAAAATGGGTTATTCTATTAAGCACTTTATTGATCCTGAGTGGGAAATTATTTAATTATATGCAATATGTCCAAAGAAAGTCTAGAATGATGGGACTTTTGAATCTGAATTCATCTTCTTTGTATACCAGTCCATTATATCACTAGTTTTTGAATCCTTCTGAAATCTATCTCAGTACAATCCTGCCTAGTACCCAATTCTCAGCATTGGAAACCCTCTGTGTGGGAAAAGATAATCATAATCCATAATCATAATTTGCTCTGATAGTTCACATTTATGATCATTTACGTCACTAATCTATCCTTGTTCAGTTTCAATTGTGGATAGACTATTTTAAGCTATTGAATATTTCATACTCTCTTATTTTTCCAACTGGTGTCAAGATCAACCTTTGCATATCATCTCACCATCACCTATGATTCCTGCTTTCGATTCCAGTCTCCAGGATGTAACTGTGGCCGGGAATACAAATAGCACTCCCACAGAGCCATAGGTTTATCAGTGGATTTATATTCTGCATTTTCCATGATACATTCAACAGTTTTTACTGGTTGCTTTAAGAGCTTGCTGCAGCAAAAGTCTCTGCTTTGAAGTGACACCAAAGTCATAGTCTAACACCACCTGGAGCCTGATGATCTAAGTCACAATGCTTTGAATTGATTAGATTTATACCGAGCATTCATTTTTTCATAATATTTAAATACCGTATGATAATTTTACCATGCTGACAACAAAATTTCAGGCCCCTCTGTTCCCATATCTCACAGGCCGGCTTTAAAAGCAATTAATAAAAATAAACTCGGCCAGCTGATTAAAATTGGACATTAGAGAACTATGTAATAAAGATTTCCTAATGATTCCACACACAAGTTCGCAATATCAGTTGCTTGAGAGGGATGAAGAAACTAAGGCTGGGGGGAAGGGGGGCAGTGGGGAATGGCAAGAGTGGGTCCTCTGACTGGCTTTCTTCCCAAACTGAAGTGGATCTCTTAAGGTCCTGACTATTTGTGTTTGTCCTTTACCATCTGATTTATGTGTTTGGAACTAAATGAGAACGTACACAATGGAGTTTTCTTAAGTTGAAATATTTGAAAGCCGTGCAATTAGTAGAGATTATGATTAATTGGGGCCAGCTGGTGGTGTAGTGGCATGAGCACTGGACTCCGAGGCACGTGATCCCGAGTTCGAATCCAGCCAGGTCCCAACCTGGGCACCAGCAGTATCTGCACAGAAGAAAGGCCTGGCAATTTACTTCCATACCTTGCCATGAAAACCCTATGGACAACTACACTATAGAGAACATAGAACATAGAATAGTACAGCACAGTACAGGCCCTTCGGCCCACAATGTTGTGCTGACCCTCAAACCCTGCCTCCCATATAAGTTCCCACCTTAAATTCCTCCATATACCTGTCCAGTAGTCTCTTAAACTTCACTAGTGTATCTGCCTCCACCACTGACTCAGGCAGTGCATTCCACGCACCAACCACTCTCTAAGTAAAAAACCTTCCTCTAATATCTCCCTTGAACTTCCCACCCCTTACCTTAAAGCCATGTCCTCTTGTATTGAGCAGTGGTACCCTGGGGAAGTAGCGCTGGCTATCCACTCTATCTATTCCTCTTATTATCTTGTACACCTCTATCATGTCTCCTCTCATCCTCCTTCTCTCCAAAGAGTAAAGCCCTAGCTCCCTTAATCTCTGATCATAATGCATACTTTCTAAACCAGGCAGCATCCTAGTAAATCTTCTCTGTACCCTTTCCAATGCTTCCACATCCTTCCTATAGTGAGGTGACCAGAACTGGACACAGTACTCCAAGTGTGGCCTAACCAGCATTTTATAGAGCTGCATCATTACATCGCGACACTTAAACTCTATCCCTCGACTTATGAAGGCTAACACCCCATAAGCTTTCTTAACTACCCTATCTACCTATGAGGCAACTTTCAGGGATCTGTGGACATGTACCCCGAGATCCCTCTGCTTCTCCACACTACCAAGTACCCTACCATTTACTTTGTACTCTGCCTTGGAGTTTGTCCTTCCAAAGTGTACCACCTCACACTTCTCCGGGTTGAACTCCATTTGCCACTTCTCAGCCCACTTCTGCATCCTATCAATGTCTCTCTGCGATCTTTGACAATCTTCTACACTATCTACAACACCACCAACCTTTGTGTCGTCTGCAAACTTGCCAACCCACCCTTCTACCCCCACATCCAGGTCATTAATAAAAATCACGAAAAGTAGAGGTCCCAGAACAGATTCTTGTGGGACACCACTAGTCACAATCCTCCAATCTGAATGTACTCCCTCCACCACCACCCTCTGCCTTCTGCAGGCAAGCCAATTCTGAATCCACCTGGCCAAACTTCCCTGGATCCCATGCCTTCTAACTTTCTGAATAAGCCTACCGTGTGGAACCTTGTCAAATGCTTTACTAAAATCCATATAGATCACATCCACTGCACTACCCTCATCTATATGCCTGGTCACCTCCTCAAAGAACTCTATCAGGCTTGTTAGACACTATCCCTTGGGTCGTCATGAGTCGACAGCACCTCAAAAGCACTCAACAACATGATTAATAGAAAGTTATTTTCGGTTGAAGTGTAACACTTCAGAAGAAATCTTTCACAAAAACTGAGCATGGTCATATTTTTGAAATGTAGGTTTTCTCACTCTGGTATAATTTGGGGAGAATGTTTTCTGTTTACACATATTCCATGACTAAAGCAATCTGTAAGCATCAGAGCATCATTTTAACACAGAGATAATTAAAGGCACAATATCACCATCCAGCTTTCATGCTATTATTCTACACTTGCATGTCACAGATAATTTAATTTAAAATAATAATTTAGCCACCATATCCTGATGAGATTTTTGGCCCTTCCATATTACCCTAAACCTTCAGATGAGTGGCGAATGAGCAAAGCAACACACACAAAATGCTGGAGGTCCTCCCTTCTTCCTCAATTCCCCACTTTGGCCTTTTACCTCTTCTCACCAGCCTATTACTTTCCCCTGTGTCCTCTCCTCCTTCCCTTTCTCCTGTGGTCCACTCTCCTCTTCTTTCAGATTCCTTCTTCTCCAGCCCTTGCCCTTTCCCACCCACCTGGCTTCACCTGTCGCCCTCCAGCTAGCTTCCTTCCCCTTCCCCCCAACCACCTTTTATTCTGGCATCTTCCCCCTTCCTATTCAGCCCTGAAGAAGGGTCTCGGCCCGAAACGTCGACTGTTTATTCATTTCCATAGATGCTGCCTGACCTGCTGAGTTCCTCCAGCATTTTCTGTGTGTTGCTTTGGATCTCCAGCACCTGCAGACTTTCTCATGCTAGTAATAGTCAGAGCATCTTACTAATGCTCAGTCTGTTCAGCTATCAGGTCTAGGTGCTGCTGAAAATCCACTTTCACAAAGGTAACTGGAATGTACTAGCAGTAAGGTTCGACTATAAATTCACTGAGTTCTCGATATCATGTAGGTTAAGACAGTTTTGGAAACTGTCCTTCAGGCCCTGATCATTTAACAACTTGTCTTCTGTGTCCATTGTCTTTCATTCTGTAGATTACAGTCAGAGTGAAACACTCATGAAATTCTTCAGACTTGATTTAGATGGGATCTTGACATTTCACTTTGAAGTGTTAGACTGATGCCTTTGTCGTCAACTAATGTCAAGGATACTAAATATAGGAACATGTCAAACTAATTGTGTCAAATTCTTTCTTGTAGGACATTAAACTTACTTTTTAAAAACTATGATTTTGCCTTGCCATTCCAAACACACTGAAAACATTTTTCTACATAGATGTATTTTGGTGATTTAAGTGATCAAATATATATGCTAGAAGTGCAAGCTTGGCAAGTACCAAAAAGAGAATTCTTCTGAGATAGAAAGGCTTCAGGTTTACTTAGTTCAGTACTTCAGCAGGGAACAGTCACTGCATCTGAGCACATTAAGATAGATGGTGGTGATCAGCCTCCATTCCATAACTCATAGCAGCAATGACGTGAGAACTGAGGGCATTTGCTTTGACAAAATTCATAATTCTAAGTTCTGAATTGACATAATTAAACACTGGAGACAATTTCTTGGCTACATCTACCTCTCTCTGAAAGGTCATTGTGACTATTCCATCAGTAGATGCAAATGCAGCATTTCCACTGGAGAACATTAAACAAAGGAGCAAATTAGGCCACTCAGCCCATCAAGTCTGCTCCTCCATTCCATCATGACTGATTTATTACCCCTCTCAACCCTATTCTCCTGACATTTCCCAGTAACCTTTGACTCCCTTATTAATCAAGAACCATCAGCCTCCTCTTTAAATATACCCAATGATTTGGCCTCCACATGCATCTGTGGCAATGAATTCCACAGATTTACCACCCTGTCCTGTCATGTATTCATGTAAAAACAATTAACTTCCAATTGCATTTTGTGGAAGTTCTTCTGAGCATACAAGAGCGACATATGCCAACCAGTGGAGTGGCGTTGCAGCAGCAACATTGCAGTCAACATCAGTAAGACGAAAGAGCTGATTGTGGACTTCAAGAAGGGTAAGATGAAGGAACGCATACCAATCCTTACAGAGGGATCAGAAGTGGAGAGAGTGAGCAGTTTCAAGTTCCTGGGTGTCAAGATCTCTGAGGATGTAACCTGGTCCCAACATATTGATGCAGCTATAAAGAATGTAAGACCGCAACTATACTTCATTAGGAGTTTGAAGAGATTTGGTATGTCAACAAAAACACTTAAAAACTTCTATAGGTGTACCGTGAAGAGTATTCCGACACGCTGCATCACTGTCTGGTATGGTGGTCGGGGGGGGGGGGGGGACGGGGTGCTATTGCACAGGACCGAAAGAAGCTGCAGAAAGTTGTAAATCTAGTCAGCTCCATCTCAGGTACTAGCCTACAAAGTACCCAGGACATCTTCAAGGCGCAGTGTCTCAGAAAGGCAGCGTCCATTATTAAGGACCCCCAGCACCCAGGGCACTCCCTTTTCTCATTGTTACCATCAGGTAGGAGGTACAGAAGCCTGAAGGCACACACTCGGTGACCCAGGAACAGCTTCTTCCCCTCTGTCATCTGATTCCTAGATGGACATTGAACCCATCAACACTGCCTCACATTTTTAATATAATTTCTGTTTTTGCATGATTTTTAATCTATTCAATATTCATATACATAGGCATATTTTGCAAACCAACCTTTAGTTTGCCCTCTCTCAGTCAATTGGAAATAAATGTCTTTTGCAATATTGGTGAAGTTCTACCATCTGACAAAGGAACGCTGCTAGCTTTCTTGGCAGCTGTTTCACCAAGACTGAACAACAGGCAACTGTTCTAAAAAGTATTGCTAATCTTCATCCACTGCATTTGGCAATGTGATTTAGGCAGGGAGATATGATGCTTGTACCATACCTCCTGTTTTCATTATTGCAGAATGTGCTAATTTTTTTTGGGGTGGGGGGAAGCCATCTCACAATTTCCATTGCAAAGTTTCCACTGGCTTTCCATTCAACTTCAGGTGTTTGGTGTCTTTGCAATGGATCATGGTAGTATTATCTTCTCCTGCATTGCTTATCGCATATTTCATTTCTCATAAGGCTACTGATGCAGGGTTTCCACCCAAAACTTCAACAATTCTTTCCTCCCCACAGATGCTGCTCGACCCGATCAGTTTTTCTACCAGGTAGCTCGTTACTTCAGTTCTCTTATGTTTCTTCAATTTTTTTTTGCTGATTTAAAAGAAAAATGATCCAACAGAACCTGCTGTATGAGTAAATTAAAAATCTAATTTAACTTGCTGGCTTGTTCAGCTTCAGTGGTGTTATTAAATGGAAAGCTTTAAATGGAGCTGCAAAGGATTGTAATGCAATCCTTTTTTGGATTTGGGGTTTTGTCAAATTCTGCCTCACTCATAAACCTAAGAAGTCTGTAACAGCTTTTTTTCCCTTAATTCTTTTATATTTAAATTTGTTATGTCAACTAAAACACTCTTAAATTTCTATAGTTGTGCTGAGGAGAGTATTCTAACTGGATGCATCACCATCGGGTGTGGGGGGTGAGAGGGGGCCTACTACACAGGATCGAAGTATGGAGAGTCAACTTAACTCCATCATGGGCACTAGCCTCCGTAGCATCCAGGGCATTTTCAAACAGCGATGCCTCAAAAAGGCAGTGTCCTTCATTAAGGACCCTCATCACCCAGATCATGTATTTGTTACCATAAGGAAGGAAGTACAGAAGCTTGAAGGCACACACTCAATGATTCAGGAACAGCTTCTTCCCTGCTGCCACCTGATTTCTGATTGGACATTGAAACCATGAACACTCTCTCACTTCTATTTTTATTTCCATTTTTGCATTACTTATATATATACTTACTGTACTTCATGATTTGTTTTTGCTATTGTTATGTGTTACATTGTACTGCTACCGCAAAGTTAATAAATTTCACAGCATATGTTGATGATATTAAACCTGATTCTGAATCTTTTCATTTCTATACATGGAAAAGTAGTTGAGATACATTTCCCTACTGAATGTTCTAGAAGTTTATGATAAGGCATTACATTCAGTGCCAGTCCCTTTGTCCTCAAGTGGCCCTTTAGATCAGCAAGATCTATGGGAGCACAACAGTGATCAAATGACCTTTAGCTTTGGTTAAATTTCAACTGCTTTCTCAGCCTACCTTGCCACCTTCAAAGATATATGCATGTGTACTCCCAGCTATACTTAGCATTCAGTTGTTTGTTGCTAGGTAATGGAATCATGCAGCCTTGAAGAGGCAAATCATTGACCACATCCAACCATTCACCTTATGTTAAGAATCTGCCCTCCATAGTCACACTGCAAAAGTTGGAATAGTTCTTAGCTATAGGCAAATTGTTCTAGAGCCAGCAGAATGCTTGGTAGAAAATACTGTTGCTTCGAGTAACATTCCATTGTGTTGACATTTGGACTGTTAGATATGAATATCTACCTGAGTATCATCACTAAATATCAAACTGTTTACACAATAAAGCATAAAGAAAAGACAACCACTATTACACAATGCAATACCAACATTTAGCACATAACAGTAAGAAGTTTAGAGCTGGACATAAACAAGTTGCACTGGCTTTCCATCAAGAACAGACAATACCACTAACAACAGGGCCCTAATTTATTGATTTTTTATTTTATTGATATACACCATGGAATAGGCACTTCCAGCACTTTGAGCCACACCGCCCAACAATCCTCCAATTTAATCCTAGCCTAATCACGTGACAATTTACAATGACCAATTAATCTACCAACCAGTATGTCACTGGACTGGGAGAGGAAACCAGACACCCAAAGGGATCCCATGTGGTCACAGGGAGAACATACAGGCAGGGGCAGGAACTGAACCTGGCTCACTGGTACTGTAAAGCATTGTACTAACTATTAATATCAGCCCTAATGTCTGGATAATTTTCTGATAACAAAATAATTGACAAAACATGAACTTTCTTAAGGAAATGGCTGCTTTCTTTCATTTCAAACACTAGATTAGTTATTACAGTCAATCATCTACAGTACATGTCAGTCGATATAAAATCTCCCCCTTGACCATGGCTTTGCTCACCAGTCTTAATATTTCCTTCAAATGCTTGGTGTCAAATGTCACAAGTTTTATAAAAATATAATATGCTGGAGGGCAAGAGATGAACTTTAACACGAGGTACACACAAAATGCTGGAAGAACTCAGCAGGTGAGGGGTTTTGGCCCGAACCAACAACTGTTTATTCATTTCCATTAATGCTGCCTGACCTGCTGAGTTCCTCCAACATTTTGTGTACATTATTCTGTATTTCCAATATCTACGGAATCTTCTGTGTTTTTCTGATTGAGTTAAACTAACTCTCTACTCTGTTACTTAAACCAGAGACCAGAAGCATGCTCTTCTGCAAATCAGAAAGGTGTAGAATTTAACTGTAGGTTACTAGCTGTGATCAAGTGCCCAATCACATTCATATTCTATGCATCTTTGAGGTCCTTGAGCAGAATTCATGCACATGCAGATGTATCTCACCATCAAGTGAACATTTTCTGAAGACGATTTTTTTTCTTAAATAAGAGTCCTGAACTTACTAATCCATTCCTCAGGCATACAGTATGTTTTCAATCATTTGACAGTGAACACTGAGATTAATGTCAATAGTGCACTTTGTTGATGAAAAAGAGTTCATGAATCTGTTCCCTTTAAAAAAAAAGACATTTCATCCTAAGCCTCTCGGCTAGGTTTCTCATGGGCCATCCAATTAATTCCACCTTTTTGCATTTTCTCTATAGCTCCCTTATTTCTGTATGAGCACGTATTCCATTTCCTTCAAAACTATTTTGCTCAAAGAATTCTTCTCTTCTCTCTGGTTCTGTTGCAAATTGTCCTGAATCTCAAGAAGGTAGCTTCCATCATTAAGGACTGTCACCATCTGGGACATGTCCTCTTCTCATTACCACCATCTGTGAGGAGGTACAGGAGCCTGAAGAATAGTTTCATACCCTCTGCTATCAGATTTCCAAATGGTCCATGACCCATGAACACAACCTCACTATTCCTTCTTCTCCAGCCCTTGACCTTTCCCACCCACCTGGCTTCGCATATTGCCTTCCAGCTCACTTCCTTCCCTTTCCCCTACATTTTTATTCTGACATCTTCCCACATCCTTCTCAGTCCTGAAGAAGGGTCTCGGCCCAAAACGTCGACTATCTATTCTTTTCCATAGATGCTGCCTGACCTGCTGAGTTCCTCCAGCATTTTGTATGTGTTGCTTTAGATTTCCAGCATCTATAGATTTTCTCGTGTGTATTTTTTACTACCTTAGTATTCCTCTTTTGCACTACTTATTGTAACATAGTATTTCTGTTTAGCTGCCACAAAAACAACAAATTTAACGACATATGCCCGTGACAACAGCCCTGATTCTGATCTCTCTGAAAGCAGTAGCCAATGAAAAGTTCTCCTTATCCACTCTAGAAAAATCCTACATAATTCAGAGCTATTTTATTAAATTTCTCCTTATTTTTTCTCTGGTCTGTGGAGCATGTTCCCATTTTTCTATTCCTTCACATTAGGTCCCTTAGCCTAAAATGGTTCTGGTAATTTTCTCTGCTGGACCTCCAAGCTCCTGACACACATCTACAGTCTGGTATTTTGGACTAATTTACCACAGAACACTGCTTTGTCGAGCACCTCCGCACCATCCGCCACAAGCAGAACTTCACAGTGGCCAAACATTTTAATTCCCATTCCCATTCCTGTTGCAGTGTGTTGAGTGTTGATCCGTGGCCTTCTCTTGTGCCAAGAGGAGGCCACCCTCAATCATCTTATATTATTCCATCTTCTTATATTCTGTCTGGGTATCCTCTAACCTAATGGCATGAATTATCGATTTCTCCTAACAGTAAACAATTTCCCACTCTGACCTTTTTCTTCTTCTTGCCTGCTTATTACTTCCCCCGGGTCTGCTCCTCCTTCCTTTCCTCCTATGGTCCACTCTCCTCTCCTATTAGACTCTTTCTCTCAGGCCCTTGACCTTTCCCACCCACCAGGCCTCACCTATCACTCTCCAGCTAACTTCTTTCCCCTCCCCAACTATTTTATTCAGGCATCTTTATCTTCCTTCTCAGTCCTGAACATCAAAACGTCAACTGTTTACTCTTTTCTATAGATGCTGCCAGACCCGCTGAGTTCCTCCAGCACTTTTTGTCTGTTGCATCGAAAGTAGCTGAGCAGCTCATGAAGTTATGAATCAACCATGTAAAAGAGTAGCATTTTTGCACCAAACCAAGCCTTTCAGTTCACCATGTCAATGCCAACCATCTTCCCATGTTAATCCTAGATACCAGCATTGGTCTTTTACCTGGGCTAGGCTTTAAAGATACTAGCTGAAATATGAATGAACACGTGAATGTGGCTGTTAACACACTTTTGTCCTACAGCATTTAAAGATGGATGTGACTAAACAGCATTATTTATTCACCTATCAATGACTCCCACTTTTTCTTCAATTACAATAGCAAAAGAAAAAGTTTCGATTATTTGTTACGCCTGCCTATTTGTCTACTCCTTTCCCTAAGGCAGCAGCATTTTTAATACATGGCTCCATGCCTGCACTCCAGTTCCTAGCCAGATGAAGAGACCGCTAATTAAAGGACCAAAAAAAAAAGCAGGGATGAAATAAATTATGTACTGCCATTGTTGTAACATGTGCACGAGGTCCCAGAAATAGCAATAGATAAATCCTCACAAAAACTGTCAGTGGTGCTGAAGAGGTAAAAATATTGGACCGATACCAGGAGAACGCTCCTACACTTCTTCAAATAGTGCCATGGGATCTTTTACATCTGTCTGAAAGAAGCAAATGTGATTTACTATCTCATCCAGCAGAAGGTAATGTAGCAGTTTAGCACTTCCTTGGTATTTCACTGAGGCTCCACATTTTAAGTTTAGTTGCTTGGAACTTTAGTTGCCAAAGATTTATGATAGCAGTGAACATAGCCAAATCACTTTCATTGTTCTTCCATCCCTGTTCCTTTGCTTGTGTTGTGCAGAAAAGAAAGCACACTAAAAATACCACAATCTGTCCTCTCGCCTTTCTTGAAAAGAGTCATAATTAGGTTCAGTGTTGGTACCAGGGAACATATACAGTACACAACCTGAAATCCTTACTCTTCACAGACACCCATGAAACAGAAGGAAAACCCCAAAGAATAAATGAACCCGAAAGCTCTTCCCTTCCCCCATGCACAAACAGCAGCAAAGGCATCAACCCCACCATCCTCCAAGCAAGCGACAGCGAAGCCCCCAGAGACCGTAATCTCGAGTCCGTCAACCGTCCATCCCAACACTTTGACAGCCTCTCCTCTTTTCAGATGAGCAAAATAAGGACACAAATTCACACTACAATTATTTCTTAGGCATGCTTTAGTAACTTCAGCAAGAATAATTACATTCAAATAATAACATTTTATCTAATGCAAAACAAAGTATAAATCTGAAACACAAACACAAGAAAATCTACAGATGCTGGAAATCCAAAGCAACACACAAAGTGCCTGAGGAACTCAGCAGGCCAGGCAGATGACATTTCAGGCCGGGACCCTTCTTCTGTCTTGAAGAAGGGTCTCAGCCCAAAACGTCGATTGTATACTCTTATCCATAGATGCTACCCGGTCTGCTGAATTCCTCCACCATTTTGTGCATGTTGCTATAAATCAGAAAACTCAACTGTAATGCAGGGTGAAATTAGGTTGGTGTGAGGTTTTGAGAACAGTCAGGAATGATGAGCCTTCTGGATAAGTAAATGATTCAAATCAAACAGTTCAGAATAAACAAACATGACCTTAAGTAGAACATTAACCAAATCAAAAGTGAAATAAAGACAAAAATTGTCCTTGAAAAATCCAGTTGGCAGGAAAAAATAGTATGTTTTAAAAATATTCTCATATCACCATCTATACAAAATGAAAGGTACATATTATACATTTAAAGCACATCACATCTACTGAAGGGATATGGGGCTTTCCTCTATTGTAATCTACTGGTAAAAATTTTCCAACAAGAATTCAAACACAATCACTTAACTGCACCTATCAAATTATTTGGCAGAGTTGTATAAGACTGTGTATAAAGAGTAAGCAGAGAGCTGTTTCTATTAGATGAAGGTGTGAATAAACCATGGTTCAAAGATTCGAAGTAATGAGCAAAAGAACTCTAGAAGCTGGGATTTGTTATGGTCTAGAAAGCAGTAGTTATACCAGTGGTGGAAACTGGGTCATTCGGAGCTTTCAAAAGAAACTGGGCAGACGCCCTGGGGAAAATATATGTTTCGCTACACAGGATGAGTAGCAGCCTGGACCAAATAGATTGCTCTATAAGGTAACGGTGTGGAGTAGATGGACCAAATTAATTTCTTCTGTTAATTTCAAATTAATTTAAGGAATCATTATGAAGTGCAGGGTTATCCTTTGCCCAGAAATTTTCAAAATACTCTCTGAAGATATTTTGATGCATCAATAACTAAAATTTGATATGGCCAAAGTAAGGTTCTGAACATATTAAACATAAAACTACATGCATTCAGCATAAAAAATTATCCACTGTCTTGTATGTACAGTGATTACATTTTATACTTCACAACATAAATTCAGTGAAAGATCTAGATTTGCATTTAATGTCTTGAATTTGTATTTATTTATTGAGCTACAGCACGGAATAGTCCTTCCAGCCCTTCGAGCCACACCGCCCAGCAATCCTCCGATTTTTTTTATCACAAGACAATTTACAATGACTAATTAACCTACCAACTGGTAGGCCTTTGAACTGTGCAAGGAAACCCACACAGTCACAGGGAGAACATATAAACTCCTTACGGCAGTGGGAACTGAACCCGGGTCGCTGGTACTGTAAAGCGTTGTGCTAACCACTACGCTACCGTGCTGCCCTTATTAATAGTATTAGTAATTTTAGTACAAATATTATTACAAATAAATAGAGTCTTGGCTCAAAATGTCGACTGTACTTTTTTTGCATAGATGCTGCCTGGACTGCTGAGTTCCTCCAGCATTTTGTGTGAGATGCTTTGATTTCCAGCATCTGCAGATTTTCTCTTGGTTGCAAATAAATAATCTAAAGTTACTTACGATTTTCAATAATAATTATTTAAATTTAGATTTTCCATTTCACAAACTTGAATACAAACTTAAATTCTAAACATCATTATTTGATAGTAGATTGCAAATTAACAGCAAGCTTCCCCTCATCTGAAGGTGAAATGACAAAACTGACAAAGATCCCTCTTAAATTACAATTGTAAATTTGATTTGTCCTCATTCCAAGTGCATATTTAGAATCAATCATATGTAATTCATCAGTTCCCTGCGCAGACGATTTCTGAGCCCTCTGGGTTAGCTGGAGTCAACAATTGTGTAGGAAAGCCTTTATCTTGTGCACTTCCATGTGCTGTCTAGGGAATGGGGTCAAGAATTTCAAATGAAAATCCCTCAGCTCTTCCATTTGTTACATGGCAGTGCTGCGGTACAGCTGCAATGCTTTCAATTTGAATACTGCTTGTTGTAAAACCTCAATATTCACATTTTGCATCATTATTAGCTTGACGGTAAAGAATAAACTCAAGGCACAGTTTTATTTGACAATATTAATGTTTGCAATTTTACATCAAAAGTATTTGTCAGATATTCCTAGTTATATTGAACAAATTAGTGTGCTTATTTAATATAGTACTTTAGAAATAAATATCAAAACTGTAAAATGTAACAAGAATCCAGTTCATGATGATAATAGGCCTCCGTTGGTCTGGATATTACATCCTAGCTGTCGAAGTCAATACTCACGCCAGTACACAAGTTCATGCTATTGCTATTCTAATTACACCATTTCAGACGCTGGAAACTAGCCAGTCTCCTCCTCTCCAATGTACCCTGAAAGCTGCTATGCTTGGGCTATGTTGCATATCGGTGGTCAGCTTGACATGTCATGGAATTGCCTTAAAAGCATTTTTCACAATTTTGGCCTCTTAAATGTAAGGCCATAAAGCTACCACCTCATAAGCCAACATTATACAGAACATTGTAGAGACCAGCTACTGAACAATACTACGGCCAAGGAATCCCATTTTACTACCCCAATATTCATTAATCTCTCAACCTTCACTTTTTCACAATGCACTCAAAATGGGGTTTATAATGCTTCATGAAGTGTTTTGTATGGAGGAACATGGTTTGGAAAAGTAAGGCAGAGTCCTTCAATAAATATAATCACTGTTTAATGTGCAACATGCATGTGTCAAACATGTATATTAATTATAGTACATCCAAAATATTGTTTTAGAGCTACAGCACTGTAATAGGCCCTCTGGTCCAGTGAGGTCACACTGCCCAATCACACCCATGTGGCCAATTTACCTCCTAATCCGCCTGCACGTTTTTGAAATGTGTGAGGAAACCCACGCAGTCACGGAGAAAATGTACAAACTCCTTATATACAGCAGCAGGAATTGAACCAAGGTCGGTGGCACTGTAACAGCACTGTGCTAACAACCACGTTGCCGAATACTGCTATCTATAATATGTCTGCTCAGACACATGTGCATACATCACACCGTTCAGTTGCTGGTGGTTTAAAATGCTCTGTACAACTTGGCCAATGAGGTGGCATCATTATGGGCACAACAGCTGAGTCAGCATGGACCAGGCTTTAAAGAGCACACTCTCCCAGCTGTGTGAGGAATTGGTGGGGCACAGTAACTCTTGGGCTGTAAATATTACCTACTGTGTTCATTATTTAGCTGCTGAAGACCTCTTTCTGGTTGTTGATATTGTTCTTCAATGAAGAGTCAACAAACACCAAAGCCTAAACTTTACTCTTTGTATGCACGGCCTTGATTTATGTATTAAAAATTGTTTGCATGGCAATATATTCTATAGTATCTACTTATTGCCTTTTTTTGTCTCTGAAGGTTAAATACCATAATTCTGAAAAGAGAACTTTGAAGATACAGAAGAGACTGCAAATGCGGGAAACCTGAATCAACACACAGAAGATCTGGAGAATCAGAATCAGGTTTATTATCACCGGCATGCGATGTGAAATTTGTTAACTTAGCAGCAGCAGTTCACTGCAATACATAATCCAGAAGAGAGTGAAAAAAATAAATAAATAAAATAAACATAATAATAATAAATAAATATTATAAATAAATAAGTATATCAATTACAGTAAGTATATCAATTCCGGAAATAGTAGGGGACCGAGGGTCCAGTGAGATGGAGGAACTGAGGGAAATACATGTTAGTAGGGAAGTGGTGTTAGGTAAATTGAAGGGATTAAAGGCAGATAAATCCCTAGGGCCAGATGGTCTGCATCCCAGAGTGCTTAAGGAAGTAGCCCAAGAAATAGTGGATGCATTAGTGATAATTTTTCAAAACTCTTTAGATTCTAGATTAGTTCCTGAGGTTTGGAGGGTGGCTAATGTAACCCGGCTTTTTAAAAAAGGAGGGAGAGAGAAACCGGGGTAAGCCTGACATCGGTGGTGGGGAAAATGTTAAGAGTCAGTTATCAAAGATGTGATATCAGCACATTTGGAAAGCGGTGAAATCATCGGACAAAGTCAGCATGGATTTGTGAAAGGAAAATCACATCTGACGAATCTCATAGAATTTTTTGAGGATGTAACTAGTAGAGTGGATCGGGGAGAACCAGTGGATGTGGTATATTTGGATTTTCAAAAGGCTTTTGACAAGGTCCCACACAGGAGATTAGTGTGCAAACTTAAAGCACACGGTATTGGGGGTATGGTATTGATGTGGATAGAGAATTGGTTGGCAGACAGGAAGCAAAGAGTCGGAATAAACGGGACCTTTTCAGAATGGCAGGCAGTGACTAGTGGGGTATCGCAAGGCTCAGTGCTGGGACCCCAGTTGTTTACAATATATATTAATGACTTAGACGAGGGAATAAAATGCAGCATCTCCAAGTTTGCAGATGACACGAAGCTGGGCAGCAGTGTTAGCTGTGAGGAGGATGCTAAGAGGATGCAGGGTGACTTGGATAGGTTAGGTGAGTGGGCAAATTCATGGCAGATGCAATTTAATGTAGATAAATGTGAGGTTATCCACTTTGGTGGCAAGAACAGGAAAACAGATTATTATCTGAATGGTGGCGGATTAGGAAAAGGGGAGGTGCAACGAGACCTGGGTGTCATTGTACACCAGTCATTGAAAGTGGGCATGCAGGTACAGCAGGCGGAGAAAAAGGCGAATGGTATGCTGCCATTCATAGCAAGAGGATTCGAGTACAGGAGCGGGGAGGTACTACTGCAGTTGTACAAGGCCCTGGTGAGACCACACCTAGAGTATTGTGCGCAGTTTTGGTCCCCTAATCTGAAGAAAGACATTCTTGCCATAGAGCGGGTACAAAGAAGGTTCACCAGATTGATTCCTGGGATGGCAGGGCTTTCATATGATGAAAGACTGGATCGACTGGGCTTGTACTCTCTGGAATTTAGAAGATTGAGGGGGGATCTGCTTGAAACGTATAAAATTCTAAAGGAATTGGACAGGCTAGATGCAGGAAGATTGTTCCCGATGTTGGGGAAGTCCAGAACAAGGAGGTCACAGTTTGAGGATAAAGGGGAAGCCTTTTAGGACCGAGATGAGGAAAAACTTCTTCACACAGAGAGTGGTGAATCTGTGGAATTCTCTGCCACAGGAAACAGTTGAGGCCAGTTCATTGGCTATATTTAAGAGGGAGTTAGATAAGGCCCTTGTGGCTAAAGGGATCAGGGGGTATGGAGAGAAGGCAGGTATAGGGTTCTGAGTTGCACGATCAGCCATGATCGTACTGAATGGCAGTGCAAGCTCAAAGGGCCGAATGGCCTACTCTTGCACCTACTTTCTATGTTTCTATGTCTCTACGTATATTGAATAGACTTTAAAAAATGTGTAAAAACAGAAATACTGTATATTAAAATAAGTGAGGATAGTGTCCAAAGCTTCAATGTCCATTTAGGAATCGGATGGCAGAGGGGAAGAAGCTGTTCCTGAATCGCTGAGTGTGTGCCTTCAGGCTTCTGTATCTCCTACCTGACGGTAACAGTGAGAAAAGGGCATGCCCTGGGTGCTGGATGTCCTTAATAATGGACGCTGCCTTTCTGAGACACTGCTCCCTGAAGATGTCCTGGGTACTTTGTAGGCTAGTGCCCAAGATGGAGCTGACTAGATTTACAATCTTCTGCAGATTCTTTTGGTCCTGTGCAGTAGCCCCTGCATACCAGACAGTGATGCAGCCTGTCAGAATGCTCTCCACAGTACAACTATAGAGGTTTTTGAGTGTATTTGTTGACATGCCAAATCTCTTCAAATTCCTAATAAGGTACAGCCGCTCAGTAGTTCAGGCAACATCATGGAGCCAAATGGATAGTTGACGTTTTGGTTGAGACACTTCATTAGGATTGGCTGCTTGAAGACTTAAAACTCACAGTAAATTCCTTAAGAGCTTTATTACTCAATTACAAGTTAGTTTTAAAATCATATAGCATTTGTGGAGATACATTCATTCAGGTGCAATTTCTGGTAAAATGGCGATGCACTTGGTTGCAGCTGCCTCCCTGGGTCCAAACAAAGGTGTAATTTTTCAACCATTGCATCTATTTTACGACCACAATTCACAGCTGATATTAAGAACGTCAGGTGCTACAGGTCTATCCCCCTTGTGAGTTGCTGGATGGAGATGGAGCTCGACTTGCTGCACACCACATGACCGTCTGCTACAGTCACCAAACGAGGGGCAGAGAGGCGGTGTGTGGAGATGGATGAGCGGTCCGACAAATATGCAAATGATTGTCCTGGGCATTTTCCTTGTGATCATAAGATCCTGTTGGACATTGGAAAAGTAGTGTTGGGCATTAGAAAAGCCCAGTTCACTGATTTATTGGCAAAACCAACAGTGGGCGAGCTACGTGAGCTCAGTCGTTACCTGGGCGGACCCTCATGCCATGGGGTCGCCTGCTGCAGTGCCACCAGAGGTAGTGTGGGGTGGTGGGCATCAGTGCTGGGTTTGGAGCTGTCCCCTCCCACCAGTGCTGCCCTCCAGAGTTCCCTCGGTGGAAGACAAGCTGAATTACATTCAACTGCAGCTGCACTAGCGTGAGATGTGGGCTGCTGCGGCCTTTCTCTCACAGAAGCGTTACTCCAGGACAAAGTCCCACGTACCATCAATCTACGGGCCATGACACTCAGTGACTTGGGCTCTATTGTTTTGTGACTGTATGTTTTACAGCCCTCGTAATTAAATGTGCTATTTGTGCCCTGTGCTGTATGTTACTGTTGACAAGGTGTTTGGCACCCTGGGCCCAGAGGAACAGTGTTTTGTTTGGCAGTATTCACGTGTATGGTTCAACGACAATTAAAGCTGAACCTCAAATTGAACCAGAACTATAAATCATTTGGTGTCACACATTGTTTATATTTATCAGTCAAGCATCCAGAAAGGTGCTAATTTTGTGGAAAAGTCCAAGCTGCAACATCAGCCTTGCAGTACACTTTCAGCACTGCACCACATTTTCAAAATGCCTCACTAGCTCTTAAATATTTTGTCAGTGAAAAATCACTTACTAACATTGTGTTGAACAAACTCATGGAACGACAAGATATCATTCTATCTTCCTTAGATCAGAAATTGAAAGTGATACCAGAACCTCTTTAATGTAAAGAAGAACCAATCTCTTGGGACGTACATGTCGCAAATCCCATCTGTTGTGTTGTAAGACATAATGACAGCTCACCAAAACAAGGTAAACACACCAGGCAAGAATTGTGCTCATTTTTCCTTATTTGTTTGAAGTACGTTGAATGGAAAATGTGACAAAAAGTAGTGTGTACAGCCCAGTCCATCACTGGTAAAGCCCTCCCAACCATTGAGCACAGCTACATGGAGTGTTGTCGTAGGAAAGCAGCATCCATCATCAGTGACCCCCGCCACCCAGGACATGCTTTCTTCTCGCTTCTGTCATCAGGAAGAAATTGCAAGAGCCTCAGGACTCGCACCACCAGTTTCAGGAACATCAACCATCAGACTCTTATGTGACAGGGTCCTGAATTACCCCTATGAACTGTGCTTTTGAAACGAGACAGAGAGAGAGAGAGAGCTGTTCAACACCAGACACCTTGTCAAAAAGAGAGAGAGAGGCGAAGACTGCTCACGGTATGCTTACACATTTTCAAGGACACTGGCAGCTTCCAAGTTCTTACAGAGAGAGAAGGGAGGAGCCGCTTGATGGACAGCTACTATTCAGCACGGTGAGATAAGTAGAAGGTCAGCTGTTAGACCTGGAGACACATGGTTTTGGACACTGAATGAGCTTTGTTGTGCCCACAGAAAAGGTAGGTTTTGGAGGATTAATCAAGCGGATCGATCAGTGGCTCTCGTAGGGTGAAAAGGGTGTGACCAGTGGGGGGTTATTCGTGTGTCCAACACCCGCGTGGGTTGATAATTCCACCACAGAAGAACGGTCCCCTTTGTTGTGGTCACAGTCGGTGATTTCTAAAGGATTTCGGAGGACAACGGGAAGATCGATGGCGTCAGCTCACCTGAAGACTCGAATCTCTCCCTCTCTCTCTCTCTCCATCACTACTCAACTAAATATCACGAACTGAGCTGAACTCTACTCATCATCGTAAGACTACCTATTTACCCCTAGACATGAAGGAGCTTGGTTTTCATATATTTCCACACACACACATATATACATAAAATAATTGCTAACCTATTTTATATATCTGCATTTATATTACTGTATTGCGTAGTTACTAATAAATACCATTAGTTAATAGCAATACTGGACTCCAAAGTGTTTTCCATTTCTGCTGGATCTTTAAACCATCACGGGGTACATGACAAACCAAAGAAGATAACTTCACTGGCCCCATCACTGAAATGTTCCCAGAACCAATGAACTCACTTTCAAGGACTCTTCATTTCATTTTCTCAGTATTTATTGTTTATTTATTCATTATTATTGTTTTTTTCTTTTTGGCTTTCACCAGACGGAGAAACAGCAGTGTTTGAGCTCCTAGCTGGTTTGCTGCAAGGAGACACTCTGGCACCCTACATCTATATAATCGTCCTTGATTACGCTCTGCATCAAGCTACCAAAGATCATGACAAGATCGGTTTCACCATAAAACCAGGGCAAGCCAAAAGGGTCAGACCAGTTACGCTCACAGATCTCGATTTTGCAGATGACATAGTCCTGCTCTCTGACCAGATGGAGGAAGCACAGCAGCTACTGACAAAAGTGGAAATTGAGTACAATAAAGTTGGACTTCACCTAAACGCTAAAAAGACAGAGTACATGGCGTTTAACTGCAACGAAGGTACTCTCGAGACCGTAGAGAATGATACCATTAAGTAAGTCTCTGATTACAAGTACCTCGGGCCAAGAATGATGAGTTCGGAGAAGGACATAAAGATACGGAAGGCGCTGGCGTGGAGGGCTATGAACGACATGAAGGAAATCTGGAAGTCGAACCTGGCCAGAGGGCTTAAAAAAAGGATTTTCATAGCAGTCAGAGAGTCCATTCTCACATACGGCTGTGAGACGTGGACACTCACCAAGATGATGTGAAGGGCTATAGATGGTTGCTATACATGAATGCTCCGGATGGCTCTTGACATGAGTTGGCAACAGCACATGACGAACATCGAGCTCTATAACAACCTACCGAGGCTCACCACTAAAATCAAGGCGAGAAGACTGCAACTAGCGGGGCACTGTCTACACCACCCCGAGCTACCTGCCAGCCTAGTCATTATATGGGAACCCAAGCACGGGAGGATGAACCCTGGGCGCCCTCCCAAGACTATGGTCAACACGCTCCTAGAAGACAGCAGCGCGGCTAATGTAGATGAACTGAACACACTGATGAGGGAGAGGGAGAAGTAGAGAGTCCGTCATCGTGCCTGACGCCGGCCCCCTAGGCCTGAGTCGACATAGTAGTAGTAGTAGTTTGTACAGTGTATTGTCTTCTGCACTCTGGTTAAACATCCCATTTGGGCGGTCTTTCATTGGTACGGTTATCGTCATTATTTTGTCAATTTGTTGAGTATGCCCTCAAGAAGATGAAACTCATGGTTGTATAGGGTGACATTTGTATAATTTGATAATACAATTTACTTTGATCTACATTTTCCTTAGAACAAAGTGAAACAATCCAGATAGCCAAAGGGAACAAATGCTGTTCAAAAATGGCTTCCGCACAACTTTTGTGTTAACAGTCCGAAAACTGAAGCCATGACATTAGTTTAAATCTGGAACGCAAAACCTGACCACGGTATAATATGTAGATTGCACTGGACAAATATTGATCACTATTAATATATTTCAAATGAGAAGGCGGCGTGAAACATAAGGCTGTGATACCTTTGAGTATGCACCTCAGACCATATTTACAGGTAGTCCACACAAACACATGTAAAACATAAGTAGAATTTTCATTGTTTTGCTTTGTTTTAATTCAGATGTCCACCACATTAACTACTTTAATCTACTGACTTCATTCTTTCCTAAATCCAGTGTTCTTATTATGACCATTCGTTCAAGAGTTAAGCCCAACACTATTTAGACTGTAAGTTCGAACTGGTACTGGCACTCTCTACTGTAGATGAGTAGGTGAACTCTCTTTAATTTGCTGTCACTGTCTCTTCTTTCAGTGCAGGTCAATCCATTTTTCCATAACATCTCTTCCTTTGAGCATAATATTTCCAATAATGGCAATATCTGAACTATTTACTTCTTTGACAAATCATTTGTTCTTTTAAATAATAATAGGTCACTATTTAAAGGGAGAAATCTGCAAAAGCTGCAGCACATGGGATTTGGGTGTCCTTGGGCACTATACAGAGAAAACCAGCACATAAGAAAGGCAAATGGAATTTTCGTCCTCATTTCAAGGGGATTTGTGAATAAATGTAAGGGAATTTTATAGCAAACATACAAGGCACTTGTCAACGTTCAAAGATCACAGTAAATTTACTTTCAAAGTACATATGTCACCGTATTGTATACAACCCTGAGATTCATTTTCTTGCAGGCAAACTCAATAAATCTAATACTCATAATAGAATCATTGAAAGACCTCACTGACATGGCAGACAACCAGTGTAACAGACAACAAACTATACAACTAAAAAAAGGAAGCATAAATAAATATTTGGGATAACAACAAGCAAAGATCACAGTACAATAAAGGGAAAGCTTTCCACAGAATTATTTCAAGGCTTAAGAAAATCTGTCAAACAGAGCTAAAAAGAAAAAATATAACAAAGGCAATAAACACTTTCAGTAACACCCATAATAATATAGTTTTGGCATAATATCTTGCTTGAAATTGATCTGGAAAACTCACAAAGCAAAATAAGAACTGAAATTACAAATTTTAGAAAACACTATGTATGCTCAAGCACATTTAGATTAACACTACCTAGGACAGAAGGAGGGAGAGGAATAACAAGATGTAAAAAAATGTACCTAACAGTCAAATTAAACATCTAAGTTACATTTTCATCAATGAAAGCAGGGTTCAGCACTCCATGTAATTCTGATAAGAAGTACACACTACTACACTTAAATGAAAGCAGAATCCAGAAAAATGAAGAAATTATCACTATAGAAGAAAATGTTAACCAATGGAGGAGCATGATCCTCCTTTGAAGACATCCTCATGACCTGAGCAGACTACATGTCAACAAGAAAGCATCAAACGCCTGGCTCTGAGCCTCTTCCCAGAAATAGTGGGGTTCCTTATTGCAATACAGCCCCAGGTGGTTAACACAAAAAATTATCTAAGATACATGATAAAAGACCAACAAATTCAAATGATAAATGCAGGAAGTATCAAGAGAAACCAGAAACAATCCAACACACTACAGGATCCTACAGCAGTTTAACTCAATCTGATTACTTTTACAGACACAATCAAGTGGCAAACATCATTCACCATAATCTTGCTTTAAAATACAAACTCATAAAAGACACCATACTTTATGAAAAATACAAGTCTGATCTAGATTTAGAGTCAGAGTCCTACAAATTATATTACAACCAAACCATAATAGCTACCCGGATATATTACAGAATAAACTTACTAAACAGATACAGCTACTTCAAAGACACACAACATACAGAAATCAATAAGTGAAAAATACCAGAAATATGCTGAATTAAAAGAGGAAATTGAAAGACTATGGCATATGAACAGGGTATACATTTTACTAGTTGTAGAAGTCCCATTAGTAATATCTACAACTAGTATCATCCCAAATCACTACACAATAGCATTAAACAATTAGGCCTACACAGCAATATTTATGCAAATCTCCAAAAGTCACAAACTAAATATCACTAGGATAGTCCGAAAGTTCCTAGCAATTGAAAAGTGAGTGTGCTTGGCTATGCCCATACCTCAGGTTTTGCCAGCTTGAGCTGAGAAAAAAAATAAAAATAATAAACAAGTATTCAGTTCATTAATGGGATAAGTGAAATTGAGAGAAGTTATCCCCTCTGATTCACGAGCCAGATGGTTGAGGGGTAATGTGCCAAAATGGGCTTGAGGAAGACAGGGGAGGCCAGAGGGCATGCATTTAAGGTGTGGGGGGGGGGGGAGGTTAATTTCAAAGGAGATGTGAAACACACGTTTTCTTTAACAGAGTGGTGGGTGCCTGGAATGAGCTGCCTGGAGTGATGTTGGGGACTTTTAAGAGACGTTTAGACAGGCACCCACCACAGTGAGAAAAATGGAAGGATGAGGACATTGTGCAGGCAGAAGAGATTAGTTAGTCATTTGATTACTAATTCAATTTGGTTTAACATTCAGCACAACATTGTGGCCCAAAAGGTCTGTTCCTGTGCTGTACTGTTCCTGAACTTGGTGGTGTTTATCCTGAGGCCTCTGTAACTTCTTCCTGATGGCAGCAGGAAGAAGAGAGCATGACCTGAGTGGTGGGAGGCTCTGTCAAGCCACATCTAGACTACTGTGAACTGCTTTGGTCCCAAATTAAAATAATATTATATTAAAATAGAGGAGGTTCATTGGAATTATCCTTGATATTATTCTTGATATGGGAGGGCAGAGTATCAGTATTATAGGAAATGTTTGGCCGATTAGTTTTCTGTTCACTAGAGCTGAAATCATCTTGAAATATATAAAATTCATAAGGGACATGGCAGGCTCAATGCTGACAGGATATTTCTTCTCCTGGGAGAATCCAGAACCAGAAGACATGATATCAGGAAAGAGGTCCAGTCAGGATCAAGCTGGGAAAGAATTTTTTCTCTCAGAGCAGTAGAAGTCCAAGGAATGTCTTACCACAGTGAACTGTGGGATTGGAGTCACTGAGTGCATTGAAGTCAGAGATAACATCCTAATCAGGAAGGGTTATGGGGAAAGACGACACAAGAAAAGGGGAAGGCTAGGAAGTGGAATGAGGACTGGTAGATCAGCTATTAGCTGAGCATGTTTGAGGCAGTGAATACCCACTTATGTTCTTACTTGCTATGCTGTTATAACTCATAATAATCACTCTAAACAAGCTGTGGAGGTCCTTTCCAGTGCTGGAAGCGCATTTACCTGCGTAAGGTTAACATATCGTTTCAACTGCATTGCTGAATTTTCTACAACATGTGACATCAAAACAAACTTGCAATAGTTCTGATATCATCAGCTAATCGCTTTGCATACTTTCAGTAGACATCAGCTGCATTCGCTAGCCTCCTTCCCAATACAACGAACACAACAACCTACACTCACTGGCCACTCTATTAGGTATTCCTGTACATCGGCTTGCTAATACAAGTATCTAAACAGCCAATCATGTGGCAGCAACGTAATGCATAAAAGAATGCAGGCATGGTCAAGAGCTTCAGTTGTTGTTCAGACTAAATATCAGAATGGGGAAGAAATGTGATCTCAGTGACTTTGACCGTGTTGGTGCCAAACAGGGTGGCTTGAGTAGCTCAGAAACTGTTGATCTCCTGGGATTTTCACGCACAACAGTCTCTAGAGTTTACAGAGAAGGGTGCGAAAAGCATAAAAACCATCCAGTGAGCAGCAGATCTGTGGACAAAAACACCTTTTTTAATGAGAGAGGTCAGAGGAAAATGGCCAGACTGGATCAAGCTGACAGGAAGGTAGGTGACAGTAACCAGGCATTATAACAATGGCAAATGAGAAAACCTGCAGATTCTGGAAATCCGAGCAACACACACAAAATGCTGGAGGAACTCAGCAGGCCAGGCAGCATCCATGGAAAAAAAAAATATACAGTCGATGTTTGGGGCCGAAACCCTTTAGCAGGAATGGAGAAAAAAAGCCGAGGAGTAGATCTGAAAGGTGGTGGGGGGACAGAGAAACACCAGGTGATAGGTGAAACTTGGAACGGGAGGGATGAAGCAAAGAGCTAGGAAGTTGATTGTTGAAAGAGACAGAAGGCCATGGAAGAAAGTAAAAAAAGGAGGTGGGGGAGGGGCACCAGAGGGAGGCAATGGGCAGGCAAGGAGATAACATGACAGAAGGAGAAGGAGGTGGGGAGGCTTGAGAAATCGATGTTCATGCCATCAGGTTGGAGGCTACCCAAACGGAATATAAGGTGTTGTTCCTCCAACCCAAGTGCCTTATCACGACAGTGGAGGAGGCCATGGATGGACATATCGGAATGGGAATGGGAAGTTGAATTAAAATGGGTGGCCACTAGGAGATCCCACTTGTTCTGGCGGATGAAGCGTAGATGCTCAGTGAAGCGGTCTCCCAATCTACGTCAGATCTCACTGATATACAGGAGGCCACACCGAGAGCACCGAACACAGTATATAATCCCCACAGGCAAAAAGCCACCTCACCTGGAAGAAGTGCTTGGGCCCCTGAATGGTAGTGAGGGAGGAGGAGTAGGGGCAGGTGTAGCATTTGTTCTGCTTGCAAGGATAAGTGCCAGGAGGGAGATCAGTGGGGAGGGACGAATGGACAAGGGAGTCGCGTAGGGAGCAATCCTTTTGGAAAGCAGAAAGTGGAGGGGTGGGGGGAGAGGGAAAGATGTTTGGTGATGTGATCCAGTTGGAGGTAGCGGAAGTTTCAGAGATATATGTGCTGGATGTGGAGGCTGGTGGGATGGTAGGTGAGGAACCCCACCCCAGAAGGGTGGCGGGAGAATGGGGTAAAAGCAGATGTGCATGAAATGGAAGCGATGCGACTGAGGGCAGCATTGATGCTAGAGGAAGGGACGCCCCTTTCTTTGAAAAAGGAGGACACCTCCTTCGTTCGAGAATGAAAAGCCTCATTATGAGAGCAGATGCGGTGGAGACGGAGGAATTGAGAGAAGGGTAAGGCGCTTTTACAAGTAGCAGGGTGGGACGAGGTATAGTCCAGGTAGCTAACAGTGGTGTGCAGAAAAGCATCTCTGAATTCACAACACGTCAAACCTTGAAGTGGATGGACTGCAGATGCAGAAGACCACGAACATACACTCAGCAGCCACTTACCAGGCACAGGAGGTACTTAATCAAATCGCCACTGATAGTATGATACAAATATGCACTGGAGCACTCGGCCCTGTAATGGAGCAAGCAAGAGACATATTATGCCCAACAATTACTGCTGCACAGCTGAGTTTCCGTGGCTTCCAGCAGATTGTCTGTTGTTCCTATGGCCTCCAACTTTTTTTAACACTCGTACATTAACTGCTCAGCTATGTCTATTTTCATGCTTGTTTTCACAAGTTAATTTAAATGTCCAAGTGATAGCAGGTTGTGAAAGAAAAGCATCTATACTCCACTGTTCCAAAAATCTCCACAGCATTAATAATAGAAACAATGTTTAATTTCTAGCACACACCGACCATAGCCCAAAACCCATTCACTTTAAATTTTGCCCACAGCTTGCACCTATGAACAAAATCAATAAGATTTTTAGCTTTGAAATTATCTTCTAATTTTTCTACCCAGCTGCTGAATTAATTGGAGTTTTTGCATGTTACTTACTTTCAATACAACCTTTCAATTGAACCCATAAACAGTACCTCACTTTTTTATAAAATTATTCTTGTTTGTCCTACTTTAATCTAACTATGTTTTATATATATATATATATATATATATATATATATATTTAAAATTAAAGGCATCCGTTAGTCTTGCGAGACCATGGATCTGCGCCTGGAAAGTCTTCACTCTCCAGGGCCCAGGCCTGGCAAGGTTGCATACACACACACACACACACGCATTTATTTATAAATATTAGATTTATTTTATTTATTTTTCTTTCCATATTATCATGCACTGCATTGTACTGCCACTAAGTTAACAAATTTCACGACACATGCTGGTGATAATACACCTGATTCTGATTCTAATATGACAAAGGAGCACACACCTCTGGGAGAGAGAAAAAAATCAGCCAAAAACAGCCGTCACTGGGACCCGTACAAGCCTTGCAACTCTGCCTAGTAATGCACGTCCTCCGAACTGACACCACGAAGATAGTCAGGAGAATTGAAAACAAAACAGAAAATGCTGGGGACACCCAATTGTGGCTTGTAAAGATTGAGTAAATGTGGCTTCAGTGAAAAAGCACTGAAGGATATGAAACCACAATACTGTTCCCAGAAACAAGGAAGACATGTTGCCATGGTGGATCAATACACAGGAATACCTTCCGCAGTCTACTCAAGACAAGGAAAGTAAAGCAAAAAGCCAACGGGGCATTGATAACGTCACCATAGTTTGTCCCAGAATACAACTGTGGACCTTGTGAGGGTCGTGAGGGTGTGGAACAAATTGCCAGTGCAAGTCGGTGCATGCAAGCTCAGTTTTGATGTTTAGGAGAAGTCTGGATAGGTACATGGATGGTAGAGGTATGGAGGTCTATGGCCCCAGTGTGGGTTGATGGGAGTAGACAGTTTAGATGGCTCAGCACAGACTAGATGGGCCAAAGGGCCTGTTTCTGTGCTGTACTTCTTTGTGACTCTATAACAACTCATTTTCAATCATTACTGATCTCACATCCTTAGGTAAAAGTAGAATCACCCGCAAGTGTTAATTAATTGTTCTTTGTTAATATGCTTCGCATTGATGCCCTAGCAGAGAGGATCTAACACCTTCAAAATATTACCTGGATAAAAGACTTGGTTCACTTTCAGCAGCGTGGCTGTAAAGATATTTATTGAACACAATAGAAGAATGTTAGCATTGCCAATATTGGTACTCATCCATATTTTTGCAAGTTAAGATTTTACTTAAGTGTGTTATTCCCCCTGCAAATTATCTGTAAATTATGTAATGCAGTGATTAGTGCATTTTTAATTCAATTTTCTTTGACAGCAACTGGATTAAGCAAATTTAACCCATCTGATTTTTAAAAGTAGGGGTGTTTAATTCTCACCTGAGCCAGATTATGTGAATATATTAATGAAGTGCCAGAAATTGGGATAATTTCCAGCACAGTAAGTGCCATTTCATACACAAAGTAACTGCCACTGTACGCTCTTAAGAGCAGGGTGTTCCTAGCAACACATGTACTAAATGCTTCAGAACAGATGTGATTCTTGGCTCAGAGACGACCATTGCATCAGTAAATTTGCCATTGATTTAAAGATTGATTAAGAAGCTGGCTTTCATGGAGACTTTTCCGGCGTGGTCAATGGCAGCCTTGTTTATCAAAGCAGCTGTTGCTCAAATTGATCTATCCTGCAACAGCATGGAAGAACAATAACGCCCCTTCAGGCGTTCAGACTAAAAGCTGATGACCTATTAGATTGACGTTATTTCCAGCTGCATGCCACTTTAAGGATCTCTTCATGCCATACATGAGAATACTTCTTGCTTCAGTGGAAACACGCTGCATAAAATAAACTTCTGGTGCAGGAACATGAGAAGTAATCAGTTGAAATGAAATGTCTGAATAGGACCTATGTTCACCAATGGACACATTTTGATTTCTAAGCTCACAGCTTGTTTCACAGCAAAAATCTGGGAACAAATGGTTTCTATATACATTCTTCCATGACTCGCCAAAAGAGCCAGCTGGATAACAGGCTGTGCAGCTGCATTACAGAGGCCAGAAAGAACTCTTAAACTAAAATTTACCCAGATACAAAGGTCACAAATCAAATCAAGTACTACGTAATTTGACTCAGTTAGACCACAAGATCGTAAGACATAAGAGCAGTATTAGGTTAATCGGCCTACTGCGTCTTCTCCGCTATTTCATCATGGCTAAGTAAGAACACAGAACATAGGACATAGAGTACAGCACAGGAACAGGCCATTCAGCCCACAATGTTGTGTCAAACCAGCTAAAAAGCAAATCAAAAACACCCACTCATCCCTCCTACCACACTACATCCTTATCCCTTCACCTTCCTCGCATTCAAATGCCAATCTAAATGGTTCTTAAAAGCCTCGAATATATTTGCCTCTACCACCATACCAGGCGTGCATTCCAGGCATCCATGACTCTCTGAGTAAAACACTTACCCCTCACATCCTTACTGAACCTACCCCCCCCCAACCCGCTCAGCTTCTATGCATGCCCTCTGATATTACACACTTCAATCCTGGGAAACAGATACTCTCTGTCCACTCTATCTATGCCTCTCATAATCTTGTAGACCTCTATCAGATCTCACCTCAGCTTCCAACGCTCCACAGAAAACAACTCGGATTTATCCGGCAGCATCCTGGTAAACTCTTCTGGACCTTCTAAGAGCCTCAACATCCTGCCACCCCTACTAATCAAGAGCCTATCAATTTTTGCTTTCAATACAAGACCAGAAGACCATAAGGTGTAGGAGCAGAATTAGGCCATTTGGCCAATTGAGTCTGTCCCTTTACTTCATCATGGTTGATCCAATTTTCCTCTCAGCCCCAATCTCCCACCTTCTCCGGGTATCCCTTCATGTCTTGGCCAATCAAGCATCTATCAACTTCTGCCTTAAATATACATAAATACTTGGCCTCCACAGCTGCCTGTGGCAAAGAATTCCACAGGTTCACCACTCTCTGTCTAAAGAAATTCCTTCTATATCTCCATTCTAAAAGGACGTCCCTTTATTCTCAAGCTGTCCCCTTTGGTCTTAGATTCTCCCACCATAGGAAACATCCTCCCCACATCCACTCTATGAAGGCCTTACATCTTTTTTTCTCCAGTCCTGCTGAAGGGTTTTGGCCCAAATAGTTGATTGTACTCTTTTCCATAGATGCTGCCTGGCTTGCTGAGTTCCTCCAGCATTTTGTGTGTGTTGCTTGGATTTCCAGCATCTGCAGATTTCCTCGTGTTTGCCTTTCACCATTCAGTAGGCCTCAATTAGGTCACCCCATATTCTTCTAAATTCTAATGAATACAGGCCCAGAGCCATCAGACGCTCTTCATATGACAAGCCATTCAATCCTAGAATCATTTTTGTGAAACTCCTTTGAACCCTCTCCAATTTCACCACATCCCTTCTATGACAGGGGGCCCAAACCTGCTCACAATACTCCGTGAGGCCTCACCAGTGCTTTATAAAGTCTCAACATTACATGCTTCCTTTTATTCCCACAGCTGCCTGTAAGGAGTTTGTACATTTTCTCTGCAACTGCATGGGTTTCCTCCCACAGTCCAAAGACGTACAGTTGGTAGGTTAATCAGTCAATGTAAATTGTCATGTGATTAGGCTAGGATTAAATCGGGGGTTATTGGACGGTGTGGCTTGAAGGACTATATCTCAATAAATAAATATTCTAGACCTCTTGAAATGAATGCTAGCAAGTTTATCTACCTTATTCCGTATACTGCGCACATTCCAATGTAACACCCTCAGTCCTGTACAGGCAGTCCCCGGATTACGAACGAGTTCCGTTCCTGAGTCCGTCTTTAAGTCGGATTTGTACGTAAGTTGGAACAGGTACATCCGGTATTATTTAGCGTCAGTTAGTCAAACGTTTGTCTTAGTATATAGTATATATCTTACCTTTCTATGCATATAAAACACTTAAGAAACATATGTATTTCAATAATTAAATCAGTGTGTTGCTTAGTAATAATTGTAGCTTTCATTGGGGCAGGGAGTTTCACATGCTCCATTATTCTCACTTTATCCTTTAAAATTGTTCCGATTGTTGACCAGCTGTAGCTTAACGCTTCTCCAATGACCGATGGCATTTCACCTCTTTCCGATCGCTTTATTATTTCCACTTTATTTTCAATCGTGATCGTTTTCCGTCAACGGAACAGAAACACTGCGGATTCAGCAGCAGCTGCGGGGAGGAGAGTCCTGTGCTCCCCTGGGTCCTAAAGTCCACCCGCACTGAGACAGGTTAAATGGGACAAGTGGGGGCGGTGCTGACTGGGAAGGCCAGGGAGTGGGGGGTCAGGATGAATCTTGCTAAGAAAAATTTAAGCCAATTACAAAGTTGCACACTCAACACAGTGTTAACGGCAATGACTTAAAATGGCGGATGGCGTCCTCCCTCCTCTATTCGTATGAGTTGTTCGTAAGTCGGACGTTCGTAACTCAGGGACTGCCTGTACTCACCCTTTTCAACTTTGTCCGCCCTTTACATTGCAACTCATCCTGTTGAGTGCAATTTTACCCAATGACTTGGCCTCCACAGCTGTCTGAGATAATGAATTCTGCAGATTTACCACCCACTGCTTGAAGATATTCCACATACAGGCCTACGTCATTACTCCTCGGTCTTCACCTATACGTTTTCCAGGCTCACTCTTGCAAACAGAATAAACTAACGTTGGCCTCCACTCCCACCTTCTGACTTTTCAGGTTTACTTCCCCTGTCAAATTAGTTGGCCCGCAAGTTACAGCAGTTGTAAATTACTGATTTGCCTGAGGAGGGGAAAAATGAGAAAGCAAGGCAAGATAGGATTAGAAAAGTTGAGTTACTGAGCATATCATAATCAGAATCAGGTTCGATATCATTGGCATATGTCGTGAAATTTGTTGATTTGTGGCAGCAATTCAATGCAATACATAATAATAGGGAAAAAAACTGGCAGCAATGAGAACAAGGCATGATCTGGGTGATGACCTTATTGATGGACGCCGCCTTTTAGAGCAAATTGCTCCTTGAAGATGTCCTGGATACTATGGAGACTAGTGCTCATGATGGAGCTGACTAAGTTTACAACTCTCTGCAGTTTACTTTGATCCTGTGCAGTAGACACTCCTTACCAGATGGTGATGCAGCCAGTTAGAATGCTCTCCATGGTACATGGTAGAGGGATTTGTGAGTGTTTTTGGTGACATCCAAATATTCAATCACTAATTCATATTTTCTATTGATGCAGAATGAGACCATTCAGCGCAATGACTCTATACTGGCTCTCGGATCAATTTCACAATCTAAGTTTCCCACTAATTTCCCCGTAACCAATTTTCCTTCTCATGCCCTTCAGCTCTACCCTGATTCCTGTGCTATCCACCAACACTGGGGACATTTACAGGAACTAACTGACCCACCCAAACAGTACATGCCTGGTACGTGTGAGGAAACCAGAGTATCCAGGGATAAGCCCAGGTCATAGGGCAAAGCCACGGTAGCGTAGCAACTAGCGCAACGCTATTACAGCTCAGAGCATCGGGGTTCGGAGTTCAATCCCAGCATCCTCTATAAGGAGTCTCTGAACGTCCTCGTCACCCGGTTCGGATATGGCCCAAGTGCAGAGTGAGAGACACTGAAGTGGGTCGATAGTTCACAGACTTTAATGCAAACAGTGTTAAGGGGAAAAGAAAACGATAAATGCTCGGCCAAACAGGGCCATTAACTAAAACTCGCAAATGGGAAACAAAGTCTATAGTGCGGCTGAAAAGAACAACTAAATATGAAACAAATACCGTGAGTCTTCAGAGTCAGTTGACTTGACAGTCCAATTTCTCAGGCAAGGCCAAATGCAAACAAGCAGCGAAGTGTTGCTGTGCTGTTTCCAAGTCTCGACAAGCACTACGACGACAAGTATAGAGTTAAATACTATCACAATGAAATAATAATTAGCTGACACGTGCAGATTCACAAGCACAACTGCTGTATCTACTGCCTTGCTGAGTCCGTAGTTGTGACAGTCCTTCCCGTGGAATGCGTGGGTTTTCTTTGGTGCCTCCCATTTCCTCTCATCTTCTAAAGACATACCAAGTAGGTTAATTGGTCATTGTAAACTGTTCCGTGATTAGGTTAGGGTTCAAAGTATATTTGTTATCAAAGTATGTATACATTATACAACCTTGAGATTTGTCTCCTTAGAGGCAGCCACAAAACAAAGAAACCCCAAAAGAAGCCATTAAGATAAATTGTCAAATACCCAGTGTGCAGAGAGAAAAAAAGTTGTGCAAACAATAATAACAAGCAAATAGCTTTCAGAACTGTGACGAACTGAACGAAAGACCGGAAGCCAGGTATCACTGCAGGCAGAGCAGGCCACAGCCTCAGTTCAGTGCAGAGCCTGGTAAATGCCGCGGGACCACAGCTGCGAAGCTAGGTATCACTGCAGTCAGAGCAGGCCACAGGCTCAGTTCAGTGCAGAACTGAGAAAACGTCACAGAGCAGCGAGCAGAACAGGCCCGTCCTTCGCCTCAGATCCCGACACCCTGACCTTCACAACCTAGCCCAGCGCTTAAATCATCCAAATATTGGGTCATTCCTCGCTCTCGGACAGCTCTGGGACCTGGACACCACCACCACAATTCAGCCCGTACCCGACCCTTCCAATTCGGTCTGGCACTTAAATCGAACAGACATCGGGGTTGCTCCTCCTCCTGCCTCCAGTCCCTTAGCCTCGCCTCTGCACACCTCTCTACTGTTAGCGGTGATCATTACTAATAAAGTGTTATTAATAAGGTGTTCAGTAGCTTTCTTTGTTTTGTATTTGGCCACCGATAAGTAATCTCTGGGCAGCACCAAAACGATATTAAAACAGGGTTATTAGGAGTTGTTAAGCAGTGCAGTTCAAAGGGCTGGAAGGCCCAATTCCGCACTGTATCTCTAAATAACTAAACAGACAGATGGATAAAAAGATAGATAAATTAATAAATAGATAGCTAGATTGACAAATGAATAATAAGGAGAACCCTACACAGATTGCACCTTCAGGTCAGGGTCAAACCGACACTTGTTGTGCCATTGTTTTACCTTACCCAAGTCTCAGATGGTTGTGAATTTTATAGGTTATCTAAAACATTTTCCTTCTTTGTATTATGGGACAACCGAGAGAATGTGAAATATTGGCATATTTGCTTGTCTTGGGATAGAGCTGTGTCCCTCGACCGAGGTTTAATGTCAATGCTACGGCTGTTAATCTGCTGACTCACCCGTCTGCCACAAGCTGAACTTCCCGGTGGCCAAACATTTTAATCCCCAATTCCCATTTCGATGTGTCAATCGACGGCCTCCTGTTGTGCCAAAATCTGGTCACCCTCAGGGTGGAGAAGCAACACCTTATATTCAATGTGATGGTATGAATATCAATTTCTCCTTCCGGTGAATACATTCCCACCCCCTCCTCCATTCCCCACCTTTTACTTCTTCTCACCTGCCTATTACTTCCCCTTGGTCTCTTCCTTCTTCCCTTTCTCCTATTGCCCATTCTCCTCTCCCATCAGATTCTTTCTTCTCCAACCCTTGACCTTTCCCACCCACCCGGCTTCACCTATTACCTTCCAGCGAGCCTCTTTCCCCTCCCCCCACCTTTTTATTCTGGCGTCTTCCCCCTTCCTTCTCAGCGCTGAAGAAGGCTCTCAGCCCAAAACGTCGACTGTTTATTCATTTCCGTGGATGCTGCCTGACCTGCTGAGTTCCTTCACCATTTTGTGTGCGTCACCCAGTTAATAGTCCAGTTTTCCACTGGACTTACAAAATGAAAGTAAGTCGATTCATCACACTTAAAGATAGGTCCAGCTATTTTTGAAACTGAAGATCCCGCAGCCTGAGATTACGGGCTAATTTTTATTAATATTAGTATTTAATAAAAATAATTTTAACATGAGAGCTTCTAGAATTATTTACGTCAACAACATTAAGAAACCAGAAAGACGCCTGTCAGCACAACTAACCTTTACAGAAACACAGCATTCCGACAAGTTCATGGATCTGTTTATGGGTAAATCGGAGTGTTTGTAGGTGCCAGTCACATTTCCTTGATCCACATTGTTAAAAAGACACATCCTGTTAGGAAGCTTTAAAGCGAGCGTGTTAGTAGAGCAAAAGAATAACAGGAAAATACTGTTAGCCTCTACTGCAAGCAGGGCTCTTACAGTATGAGTGAGAAGGTCAGTCTACAACTCTATAGGGCTTGGAGTTCAATGCACAGTTATAGTCTCCTAATCCAGGGAAAGATACGCTTGCTTTACAGTGGGAAGCAACAGGGATTTGTAAAATATTTGGGGATAAAAGAGCTGGAATTGATTCCAGTAAGTCATGTTCTCCGGAGCACAGAAGAGAATCCTACAGAAGCATATGAAATGCTTAAAGGTGGATGTTGAAGGATATTTACAATTGGAGATCAAAGACTTGAAACCAAGCATTCACCACTTACATACAAGTAAGTGAATCAGGAGGCCACTCAGATCACTGAAACTGCTACATCTCTATATTACCGTGGCTGGTCTACCGCAACTCATCTTGAAATTCAAGTCCACCTACAGCCACCTTTACTTAGCAAGAATCTCACTACTTCTGCCTTAAAAATGTTCAAAGAACCTGTTACAGCCCCCCTGCAATGAAGGGCATTCCAAAGGTCCATGAAAGAAAAAAAAATTGTGCTTCTGCTGTAAATGGTCAAGGCTTATACTTTAACAGTGATCCCTAATTCTAGAGTCCGCCACAAGAGCCAACATCCTCTCCTCCTTGTCAAGCACCCTCAGATCTTATATGTTTCAATCAACTTCCCTCCAACCCCTCCAAACTCCCAACAGATACAAGCCTAGCTAGTTTATTCTTTCCTCATAAATCAACCTAACCATTCTAGAGATTAGACAAATAACCAGTCTCTCAACAGCTTTTGATGCATTTACTGTATATCCTTACTTAAGTAATACCAAATACATCATACTGCGATAAAGGGAAAACTTCCGTCAGAATTTACTTCAGGGCTTTAGAAAATCTGTCAAACAGAACTCAGTAGTGAAACTATAACAAAGGCAGTAAACACTTTCACTATACCCATATTAACTTATTCTTTTGGCACATAGCAAGGTCTGAAACTGACCAGGAAAATTTACAAAGAAAATAGGAACTAGAATGACAAATTTTAGAAAACAAATGCACTTAGATTAACACTACCTAGGACAGAAGGAGGAAGAAGAATAACAGACATAAAAAAATTCACAATAGATAAAACTTCTAAGGATATATTTTCATCAACAAAAACAGGATACAGCACTCGAAGCAAACATATGAAATTCTGATAAGAAGTACATTAAGAAGTACATACTACTAAAGTTAAATGAAAGCACAATCCAGAATACTGAAGATTATGCTTTTCTCAATTGCTAGGAACTTTCGGACTACTCTCTTGGTGTTTAGCATCGTGGCTTTCTGGAGGTATACATAAATATTGCTGTGTAGTTTGATGCTATTGTTTAATGCTATTGTGTAGTAACTTTGGGATGATACCAGTTGCAGATATTACTATTGGGACAATGTATACCCTGTTCATGTTCCATAGTCTTTCAATTTCCTCTTTCCATTCAGCGTACTTCTGGTGTTTTTCACATTGATTTCTGTATGTTACGTGTGTTTGGAATGGCTATACTGTAGAAGCTATCACTAAAGAAAAAGTTAACCAATGGAAGACCATGACCCTCCATGGAAGACATCCTCATGATCTGAGCAGACTAGATGCCAACAAGGAAGCTTCAAATGCCTGGTTCAGAGATGGGGACCTCTTCCCAGAAACAGAAGGGTTCCTTGTGGCATTACAGGACCAGGTGGCTAACGCAAAAAAAAAAATCAAAAATACATAATAAAATACCAATGAATTCAAGATGATAAATGTAGAAAATGCCAAGGAACAGCAGAAACAATCCAACACATTCAGGATCCTGCAGCAGATTAAACAATCTGATTACTTACACAGGCACAATCAAGTGGCAAACATTATTCACCAAAACCTTGCTTTAAAATAAAAACTCATAAAAGATACCATGCCTTACTATAAATACAAGCCCGATCCAGTTTTAGAGTCAGAGTACCACAGATTATATTATGACCGATCTGTTATTCCAGATAGGACAATCCATAATAACCATCCAGATACAGTATACAGCAAAAAGAACTTAATAGATACAGTCATTCCAAACACACATAGCACACAGAAATCAATGTGAAAAACATCAGAAATATGGTGAACTAAAAGAGAAAATTGAAAGACGTTGGAACATGAACAGGGTACACATTGTCCCAATAGTAACATCTACAACTGGTATCATCCCAAAGTCACAACACAATAGTATTAAACAATTAGGGCTACACAGCAATATTTATGCGAATCTGCATAGAGCCACAATATTCAGCACCACTAGAATAGTCTGAAAGTTCCTAAACACATCAGTATGCTTGGCTATACCACTACCTCAGATTTTACCAGATTGAGCTGAGAAAAAAATAAAAATACAACAAGAAATAATAATAAATAAATAAATAAACAAATAAACAATACATATTGAGAACAAAAGAGTCCTTGATATTGAGTCTAATTCAGTGGGAATAGTTCAGTGATGGAGTGAAGATGAGCGAAGTTATCCCTTCTGGTTCGAGTCTGATGGTTAAGGGGTAATAACTGTTCCTGAACCTGGTGGTGTGAGTCCTGAGGCTCCTGTACCTCCTTGCTGATGGCAGCAGTGAGAAGAGAGTATGGCCTGGACAGTGGGTACCTTGATGATGGATGCTGCTTTCCTGTGACAGTGCTCCTTGTAGATGTGCTCAGTGTTGGTGAGGGCTTTATCTGTGATGGACTGGGCCCAATTCACTACTTTTTGTAGGCTTTTCTCTACAAGGGTATTGATGTTCCAATACCAGAATGTGCTCCAACCAGTCAATATACTCTCTACCACACATCTATCAAAATTTTAGACAACATGCCTGTTGTAATGTGAACATTATTAAAAGTAAGTTAATACTAATTAGGATAAGGGGGGGTTTACTTCTGTTCTTTTTACTTCTGGTGTGCTTTGTATATAGTGTTCCTGCCATACCTTACGGGTTCTGAAAGTCTCTGTATATACATAATGGTTTTGACGTTCGAGATAAAGTGGTTTCTTTGGGCATGCAGTTGTCGAGTATGCCTTTTTTCGAAGTAGAAGTTACTACATATTTTTGGTGATGAGGTAAACTGGTTTTGTGGACATGTCGGCATGGTTCGAACGGGAGCAGTAGCGCCAATAAGGGCCTCACGTTCAGATGGCTACGTCTGGAACTATCATTGAATTTGTGGAGGTAACGGAGGACTGGCCGGAGTATGAGGAATGGTTGGGACACTTTTTCTGTGCTAATGGAATTACTGAGGAGGCTAAGAAGCACTCTATTCTCCTGAGTGTGTGTGGGGCAAAGACTTACAAGCTAATAAGGAATTTAGCCACACCGCGGAAACCGGGGGACATTCCATATGACGAAATGGTCAAGCTCATGGGAAACCACTACAATCCAAAACCTTCTGTGATAGTTCAACAGTGTAAGTTTCACTGCCGTTTCAGGAAGCCAGTTCAGTCTGTGGCCAATTTTGTGGCCCAGCTTCGGCAGCTGTCGGAGCATTGTGATTTCGGAGCGGTGTTAGAAGACATGCTCCATGATAGATTGGTATGCAGCATTAATAATGATGGCATACAACACCCCCATGGAGATGGCTGCTAATAATGTCAAGGATATCCAGAAAGGACATGGGGGTGGGGGGGTCTGGTTGCAATCTGTGGCAGTGCACCAAATCAGGAGGGAGACTGGTAAACAGGCAAAGCGGGTGGAATGTTTCCGGTGTGGAGGGACGTACTATGCAAATGATTGCAAATTCAAAGACAATGTCTGCCATGCTTGTAGCAAAAAGGGACACTTAGCTAAAAAGTGCAGAAGTTCAAAGGGTAAGATTAAGCCTGGGCAGAGGAAAGCTCAACAGGCTCAGGCAGCCACACACCATCTAGAAGATGCAGATAAAGAGGCAGCGTGTGCCTACAACATGTTTGGAGTGAAAACAGATAAGGAACCACTTATGCCACAGTCGCTGTCAGGGGAAAGGACATTAAGTTTGAGATTCATTCAGGGGCTACTGCATCGGTCATTAGTGAGGAGACCTACAGGAGGACATGGGGGTCCAACCTGCCTCCCATTAGACCGTCAAAGCTCAAACTTAGGACCTATACGGGGCAGCCCATACCTCATTTAGGGGTGTTATATGTGGATATTTCAGCCGGGGGTCAGAAGGCTGCAGCCAGGCTAGTGGTAGCTAAGGGCAGGGGGCCCAGTCTTTTGGGTTGCGATTGGCTTCGCAAAATCCAACTAAACTGGCATGAAATTAAGTATGCGCACACGATGGAGGGCATTCTGCAGCGGTACAGTGATGTTTTCAGGGACGAGCTGAGCACATTGAAGGGCGTGACAGTGAAACTCCATGTCGACCCTGAGGCTACAGCACATTTTTTTAAGCCAGGTCGGTGCCCTTTGCCATGAAAGGCAAAGTCGAGGAGGAGCTGGAACATTTACAGAGGCTGGGCACTATTGAGCCCCTTCAGTTTTCAAGGTGGACGGCTCCCATTGTTCCAGTTTTGAAGGCAGACAAAACGGTGAGGATATGTGGAGATTATAAGTTTACAGTGAATCAGGTCTCTAGGCTGGAGGAGTACCCATTGCCACGGGTGGATGACCTGTTTGCGACCCTGTCAGGGGGTAAGCTGTTCACAAAGCTGGACATGAGTCATGCCTACCAACAGCTGCTGCTCGACGAGGATTCAAAGGACATGAGCCACGCCTACCAACAGCTGCTGCTCGACGAGGATTGCACAAGGGGTTATGCAAGTATAGTCGCCTGGTGTTTGGAATGGCGTCCAGTCCTGCCATTTTCCAAAGGACAATGGACACTTTGCTGCAGGGTTTCTGCACGTAGCAGTATACCCTGATGATATTTTGATCACGGGGGCTATAGAGCTGGAGCATCTGGCTAACCTAGAATGGGTGCTGAAGAGGCTCTCAGACACAGGGCTGCAGTTGAAACGCGGAAAATGTGTGTTCCTGGCATCGAGTGTGACTTACCTGGGACACAAGATCACAGCTGAGGGGCTTTGTCCTGTGGAGGACAACGTGAGAGCTATTAAGGAGGCCCCAAGCCCTAAGACCATCACGGAACTCAGATCATTTTTGGGCATGGTGAATTATTATGGCAAGTTTCTTCCTGACCTCTCAAGGGTTTTGACCCCACTGTATAAGCTGCTTCACAATGACACTAAGCGGCAGTGGGGTGAAGAGCAGGAGAAAGCCTTCAAGGAAGTGAAAGAACTCCTCCTCTCAGCGAAGCTGCTTGTTCACTGTGACCCAGACAAGGAGATCACCCTTGCATACGATGCCTCGCCCTATGGAGTCGGGGCAGTTCTCTCACATGTAATGGAGGACCACTCAGAGAGGACTATTGGTTTTGCTTCACGTACCCTGACAGCTGCTGAGAAGGGATATTCACAGCTAGACAAAGAAGGTCTGGCTATTGTTTTTGCAGTCAAACGCTTTCATCAGTACCTTTATGGACGTGTATTTACAATTTATATGGACCTTAAACCACTGATGAGCCTGTTCAGTGAGACTAGATGCATCCCACTGCTAGCCTCAGCCAGGATACAGCGTTGGGTTCTAACATTGTCAGCCTACCGGTACACTATAGTGTACAGAGCAGGTGGGAATAATGCAAATGCTGATGCACTGAGTCGACTACCTTTACCTGAGACACCTGTTGCTACATATGTGCCTCCAGAGACTGTGTTTTCATTGGAGAGCTGTCAAAGACACCTGGAAAGGCAACCCAGATCAGGCAGTGGACAGAGAGGGACCCAGTCCTGTCCCAAGTCAAGATTTCTCTTTTACAAGGTTGGCCCAGAGTCGTGGAAGGAGAGGAACTGAGGCCTTATGCCAAACGCAAGACAGAACTCAGTCTGCAGGATGGCTGCATTTTCTGAGGGTGAGGGTCATCGTGCCTCCCCCTGGCCATTCACAGATTGTGGAGGAAATTCATGAGACTCATCCAGGGGTGTCTCGAATGAAAAGCCTTGCAAGATCCTATGTTTGGTGGCCAAGAATGGATCAGGATCTGGAGAACAAGGTAAAATCATGCACACAATGTCAGACTAATCAGAATATGCCACCACCAGCTCCTTTGCACCCGTGGAAGTGGCCAGACCACCCCTGGTCTAGGCTACATTTGGACTTTGCTGGCCCTTTTATGGGGCAGATGTTTCTTGTAATGGTAGATGCGCATTCTAAATGGATCGAAGCTCACATCATGAGCAACATCACAGCCCCCTCAACCATAGACAAACTCAGGCAAGTGTTTGCAGTCTATAGGTTGCCTGACACTCTGGTCACTGATAATGGCCTGATGTTCACCAGTGAGCTGTTCAGTGAGTTCATGCAGCAGAATGGCATTCATCACATTCGGACGGCCCCTTTCCACCCAGCCTCCAATGGTTTGGCTGAGCGGGCTGTTCAGACAGTGAAGGAAGGCCTGAAGCAGATGACAGGGTTTCACGTTTCCTGTTTAAATACCGCCTCACGCCACAGACTACGACTGCCCGCACTCCAGCAGCGATGCAAATGGGGCGTAGGCCCAAGTCAAGATTGGACCTGCTGCACCCGGACATGAAGGCCAAAGTGAGACAGACTACTGCGGAAGCATGTCCACCAGTGACTTTGCCAGAGGGCGAGACGCTGGCAGAGGGGTCGTGGTCCCCTGAGAAGGATGGACATTCTCACACAGACACACAGACCCCTCTCATGCCCCCAACACCAGACCCACCCAAAACACCATCACCAGCGGTGCCTGCTGGGTCACTGGAGGTAGTGCGCAGATCACAGCACACTTGTAAACCTCCTGACAGACTGAATCTTTGACGGGACAGTTTTTTTTGTTGAATCTGTCATGTTTTCCAGGTGTTTTGTGTTGAAAACCTGTTGTCGAGATACTAGTTTAAGTTTTCAGGGGTACGCAAGTTAATAACACCACTGTTTTTATTTCCTAGTCTTTTACATTTGGGGAATGTTGGATTTTAAAGGGGGAGAAGTGTTGTAATGTGAGCATTATTAAAAGTAAGTTAATACTAATTAGGATAATGGGGGGGGGTTTACTTCCGTTCTTTTTACTTCCGGTGTGCTTTGTATATAGTGTTCCTGCCATGCCATACAGGTTATGAAAGCCTCTGCATATACCTATCGGTTTTGATGTTCGAGATCAACGTTTATGTTTCTTTGGGCATGAAGTTGTCAAGTGTGCCTTTTTCAAAGCAGAAGTTACTACGATGCCGAATCTTCACAAACTTCTAAGAAAGTAGAGGCTTTCTTCATAATAGCACTTATGTACTGGCCCCAGGACAGATCTTCTGCAATGATAACACCGAGGAATTTAAATTTGCTGATCTTCTCCACCCTTTCATATCAGATACGATAGGGTCTTTTAAAAGACTCCTGCATAGATACATAGAGTTTAGAAAAATAGAGGGCTATGGGTAATCCTAGGTAATTTCTAAAGTAAGGACAAGTTCGGCACAGTATTGTGGGCCGAAGGGCCTGTATTGTGCTGTAGGTTTTCTATGTTTCTATGTTGCTACCTCTGATTCCCCAATGTAGACTGGCACAGGGACCTGCAGTTTCCTCCTCCTTAAGTCAATAATCATCTCCTTTGGTCTTGCTAACACTGAGTGACAGGTAATTGTTGTGGCACCACTCAGTTTTCAGTCTCCCTCTTTTATGCTGATTCATCACCATCCTTGATTCAGCCAGCGACAGTGGTGTTGTCGGCAGACTTAAATATGGCACTGGAGCTGTGCTTAGCCTCACAGTCACAAGTATAAAGCAAGTAGAGCAGGGGGCTAAGCACACAGCCTTACATACTGTGTACAATTTTGGTCTCCCTGTAATAGGAAAGAGTACAGAGAAGATTTCCCAGGATGCTAGCAGGACTTGAGGGCCTGAGTTATAGGGTAAATTTGGGCAAACTTGGACTTTGTTACTTGGAACATAGAAGACTGAGGTGTTAAAACATCCTTCAGAGGATTTAAAAATGTAAGGGTATAGATAGGGCGAATGCCTATGTCCCCAGAGAATGAAAATTAAACATTAGAGGGCATAGGGTAAAGGTGAGAGGTGAAAGATTTAAAAGGCACCTGAGGGGTCAACTTCTTCACATAACTGGAATGAGCTGACAGAGTAAGCGGCTGAGGCAGGTACAATAAGTTAAGTGAGTGGATAGGAAGGATTTAGAGAACAAACATGAGCAAGTGGGACTAGCTTGATGGTAAGTATAGTTGGCATAGAGGAGTTGGACCAAGGGGCCTCTTTCCATGCTGCACGACTGAGAGGAGAGCAACAAGTGAATGTGGTAGGGGAAGTTCAGCCACCATCTTACTGAAAGGCAGTGCCTTACGACTTGCTCTTGACCCTGCGCCTTATCTTCCTGTGAAAGTACTCCGTGCTAATCAGCCACATATGTTCTATCTCATAATAATGAGGGGATGTAAACAAAAAGCAGAAAATCAAAGAAACACAGAAAATACTGGAAACAAAGGATCCATGTATCAGCATCTGTGGGCAGTCTAATTAGCTGTACAGATAAGTAACTTCCAGAAACTTTCTAAGTTTTCAAAGTGTGCTTAGAGCTTCCTTTAATATGGCCATAGCTGGGAATGCATATAGTTTGTATAAAACAACTCACAGTAAATGTTTTGGGTTACCAATTCGATGGCACTTAATTCTCAAACTAATTTGTGAACTAGATTATCTTTCTGTAGCCAGTAATGAATAACAATGATGTGAGTTTTTATATGAAGTAACTTAAAACTGGAAATAGAAATTGGAACAGTTCTAGTTTCCTTTCCTCGCTTACATTCATTTTACAGTCCAAACAAACTTCTGAATATCATATAGGAATCAGACGCCATTTTTATCAAATGAGAGTCATTCACCTCCTCAAGCATATCTGATAAAGATACAGTTTTAATTTGTCACCAAACTCAGCCATGGAACAAATAACAAAAGTATAAATACTGTTTGGCACTTATAATTATAAATAAGCTAAAAACACAGACTAAGAAATAGAGACATTAACATCTAATATCCTGCAGTCCAAAAAGGAGAGGAGCTAACAAATAAAATTAAATAAATGAAATTAATATAGAAATGCTGTTAGATACAACAGTTCACATAAAGGACAATACAGGTGAATCTTTCCGATACACAGACTTTTCCCAAAGCACTTAAAAATTCTATTAGTTTCTGATAAAGGATCTTAGTTTAATACACTTTTTCTTTTTAGGCTACTTTTATATTGCCTGATTTTCCATCTTCTCCTATATATATATATATCTATGAATTTTTGTCACCCCTTATGGATGGTAGTTTCCCTCAATCTCGGGTCCTCTGCCAGGGGCCTGGCAGTTTGAGGGTTCAGCGCAGTTTCCTAGCTGTTCCTAGTAGTGCGCTCTTCTGGACCGAGATCTCAAATGTTGTTCCTGAGATTTGTTGGAACCACTCTCCCAGTCCAGGTGTCACAGCTCCAAGTGCTCCTCCTATCACCAACAGGATTACACTGGCTTTAACCTTCCACATCCTTTCTATCTGCTCCTTCAAGCCCTGGTATTTCCCCGGCTTCTCATATTCTTCCTTCCTGCTGTTACTGTCATTCCGGATTGCCACAACTATTACTACTGCTTTCTTCTGTTCCTTGTCCAGTATTACTATGCCTGGTTGATTGGCCAGTACCTGCTTATCAGTTGTATTTGGAAGTCCCAAATACTCTCGTTATATATAGGAGTGAGAGTGAGAGAGTGAGAGAGAGAAGAAGTAAGTCTTGCAGATGTCACTCTCCTCTGTATTTCAGTGTTAATTACAATGGACACACTACGAAATGTGAAACCTTGGCTCCATAATAAGAAGTCAGCTCCTACTCCTCAAGTTGCAAGCAGAACAAGTGTCATACCTGCCCCTACACCTCCTCCCTCACTGCCATTCAGGGCCCCAAAAAGTCCTTCCAGGTGAGGCGACACTTCACCTGTGCATTTATTGAGGTCATCTTCTGCATCCGGTGCTCCTGGTGTGGCCTCTTGTATATCGGTGAGAACTGACGTAGATTTGGAGACTGCTTCGCCGAGCACCTACACTCTGTCTGCCAGAAAAGCAGGATTGCCCAGTGGCCACCCACTTTAATTTCACTTCCCATTCCATGCCCTCCTTGACTGCCACAATGAGACCACACTCAGGGTGGAGGAGCAACACCTTATATTCTGTCTGAGTAGCCTCCAACCTGATGGCATGAACATTGATTTCTTGAACTTCCAGCAGTTGTCTTCCTTCTCCTTCACCATTCCCCATTCTCACACCTTTATCTCCTCACCTACTTATCACCTCCCTCCGGTGCTCCTCCCCTTCCCTTTCTTCCTTGGCCTTCTCTCCTCTCCTATCAGATCACCCCTTCTCCAGCCATGTACCTCTTTCTCCAATTGACTCCCCAGCTCTTTACTTCACCCTCCCCCTCTACTGGTTTCACCTATCACATACCACCTTGTTCTTCTTTCTCTCCTCCCCCTACCTTCTTACTCTGACTTCTAATCCCTTTTTCCCAGTCCTGATGAAGGGTCTCGGCCGGAAATGTCGACCGTTTATTCTTTTCCATAGAAGTTGCTTGGCCTGCAGAGTTCCTCCAGCTTTTTGTGTGTGTTGCTTGGATTTCCAGCATCTGCAGACTTCCCCTTGTTTGTTTTCCCACACCTCATGTCTTTTTGCTGTTATTCAGTGTCCTCACTTCTCTGACCCAGGAGCTGGAAGAGCATAGTTTCAATTCTATAAAACCACATACTCCTAACAGCTGTACAATATATAATACTACATTCTTAATCAAGTTTGCATATCCTCTCTTTTCTTATTGTTGTGCATATGGAGTACTACTTGAGTTGTTGCAAGATGGATCAATGTCTTATACCAGGGTAACCTTTAGTACACACCCCAGGCTGAAAGGGGTAGGTACAGTTTGAGTATGTTGCCTTCATAGTGATGGCCGAATTCTCTATATGTTGCTTCAAAACCGTCTGAGCTACTGCCCAGTCATCTGGAATGTCACTGAATTGATAGGTGTCGTTGTTTCACGGACTACTTGAAAGGAGTCAAGAGAAAACCAATTAATTCTACTGATAATACGCCATTATTACGGGCTAATTCGGACAAGCGCATAAAAGGTACACCCCTGACCTCTGTTCTGCTTGGATTAACCAGGAACCTTTATTGGTTGACCGTCAGTGACACAGCAGCAGGAGCACATTAGGAGAGTATCATGGTCCCGTGAAGCTGAAAGTCTTAGAGCTCATCTTCTGAGCATGTACAAACATCATCTTCAAACTGCAGACCGTCTACTGAGGTTCAGTTGTCTTCAAATTTGGAGTGATTTTGCCTTTGGTTGAACAGTTCCTCATTAGTTCTAAGGAACAGCTCCATTCCTGTTGGAAGTCTTTTGAAGGTGACACAGAGCACTGCAGTATAATGGATTGAGTAAAGTACTGTGTCAATAACACAGCCATTGACATTCTTCACTAAGAATGGTTCTGCCATAGGCCTCTGAAGTAACATAATAGTTTGCTTGCCATTGAGGAGCAAGGAGGAGACAAATGTCTGTGGGCAGCCTATTTTGAGGTTGTTCCATCTTGGCCTCAATAGCTCCTTGTGCAATTAGATCCCTGATTTCCTCACTTGCAGACCCCAGTCAGATCACATTGGCAACAACACCTCCTTCATAATCATCATCTGCACAGGTGCACCACAAGGCTGTGTGCACAGTATCCCACTCTACTCACTTCACATTTATGACTACATGGCAAAGCACAGCTCCAGTGCCATCACAAACAAGAGAAAATCTGCAGATACTGGAAATCCAAGCAACACACATAAAATGCATGAGGAACTCAGCAGGCTAGGCAGCATCTGTGGAAAAAAAAATACAGTCGACGTTTTGGGCCGAGACCCTTCAGCAGGACTGGAGAAAAGATAGCTCCCCCGACATTTTAAATCTACTCCTCCGCTTTCTTTCTCTAATCCTGCTGAAGGGTCTCGGCCCAAAACGTCGACTGTACTTTTTTGTGCATTGCTTAAATTCCTCTGTGTTATCATTTCGGAGGATCTGTCCTGGGCCCAGCACGTAAGTGCAATTATGAAGAACGCACGGCAGACCCTCTAATTCCTTCGGAGTTTGTGGAGATTTGGCTTGTCATTTGAAATTCTGACATATGTCTATTGATGCGTAGTGGAGAGTATATTGACTGGCTGCATCACGGCCAGGTACGGAAACACCAATGTTGTATATAGAGTAGCGGACTGCACGACCCCATTTACATCGGTGGTGTGCATGTGAAACAGGTCAAAAGCTTTAAGTTCCTCGGGGTCAATATCACAAATGACCTGACTTGGTCCAACCAAGCAGAGTCCACTGCCAAGAAGGCCCACCAGCACCTCTACTTCCTGAGAAAACTAAAGAAATTTGGCCTGTCCCCTAAAACCCTCACTAATTTTTATAGATGCACCGTAGAATGCATTCTTCTAGGGTGCATCACAACCTGGTACGGAAGTTGTCCTGTCCAAGACCGGAAGAAGCTGCAGAAGGTCGTGAACACAGCGCAGCACATCACACAAACCAATCTTCTGTCCTTGGACTCACTTTACACCGCACACTGTCACAGCAGTGCTGCCAGGATAATCAAGGACACGGCCCACCCAGCCAACACACTTTTCGTCCCTCTTCCCTCGGGGAGAAGGCTCAGGAGCTTGAAGACCCATACGGCCAGATTTGGGAACAGCTTCTTTCCAACTGTGATAAGACTGCTGAACGGATCCTGACCCAGATCTGGGCCGTACCCTCCAAATATCCGGAGCTGTTTTTTTTTGCACTACCTTACTTTCCATTTTCTATTTTCTATTTATGATTTATAATTTAAATTTTAATATTTACTATCAACTTGTACTCCAGGGAGCAGGAAGCACAGAATCAAATATCGCTGTGATGATTGTACGTTCTAGTATCAATTGTTTGGCAACAATAAAGTATAAAGTATATGGTGACATATATGCACTTTGATAATAAAATTTACTTTGAACTTTGATGAAGCATTCTTTGATGTCACCTGTTGCTGGAAGTCCACATTACTGCTCCACTACTGGCAACGGTAACCTTGGTCGTTTATTTACTTAGTGATATGGTGTGGAACAGGCCTTTTTGGCCCAGAGAGCCACACTGCCCAGCAACCCACCTACTTAACATTAGCTTAATTACAGGGCAGTTCACAATGACCAATGAGCCTATTAACCAGTACATCGTTGGACTGCTGGAAACCAGAGCACCTGGAGGAAACCCACATAGTCACGGGGAGCGCCAGGACTGAACCCTGACGGCCCAAGCAGTAATCATGTCACGCTAGCCACTGTGCTACCAGGGCACACGTGTACTATATCACTGTATCAGCCTACAGTGGTATATGTGGAATAAGGCATTGGAGAAGCACTGTGTGTGTTAAGTGCTAGTTATACAGAGACTATGATGTTGCTTCTTCCTACTGCTTAGTATAGGAATAAAGTTATTCATGTCTTGTAGCACAACACTGCTGGTGATTTGACAACATGAGTGTACCAGACTGTGCTATAATATTGATAGTACTATACTCCTTTTCCTGCTTGATAGAGCTTGAAACTGTTGTTTGCATTTCACCCCACCAGCAACATTTTCGCATTACAGTGAATTTCAAGAGGGCAGTTCTTCGGCTTGAGTAGGTAGTGCAGGATCTAATTTCCGATTTGCAGTCTAAGCCTCCAAACAGAAGAGGTCCGCTCTCGGTGCAGCTGCTTCCAAGAACATGTGCCGGTGTCAATGTCACTAAGCACAGAAACAGCACAAAGTTTAAAATTACAGCCAGCCTGAATGGACTTAGTCCTCTTCTCAAGTACACAGGGTATTTGCAAAAATGACTCAATCCAAATAACAGGTAAAACTCCTCGCCAGTGTCAACGACTGAAGTGTCGCGGGAGATCGGAACATCGCGACAGCAGTGTACGCTACTGTCGAAATAAGTGGCACCGCAGACTGTAACATCGAAACAGCGAGCTGTTGGTCCCCCTCTCGCTGTGGCAGGAGCGGTATCTCTCTTTCCCTCAGTAGTGAGAGGGAGAGAGAGCCTGTGGCATGTCGAACTGCTGGGATGAGCAGTGGTTTTTTACAGTCTTAGATCGTGGTCTCTTTGGGGGCTTTTCTATTGCTTGGATGGTGGGTGGTGAGGGGTCAGTGCTTTTGCTAAGGTAGGTGGGGGGAGGGGGAGGGGGAGAGTTGATGCTTTGCCACTGTTTGTGTGTGTGGGGGTGGCTTTGGGGTTCTAACATTTTACTCACATTCATTTTTTGGGGGTTTGTCTTCTCTTTCACACATGTCTGTGGAGAGCAAAAATTTCAGGTTGTATACAGTATAAATTCCCTGATATTAAATGAACCGTTAAACCACTGAATTCCAGGTAATCTCCCAACAATATAAATATAATGTGACATTCAGTTACCATTCATGACTTCATTATTACACAACAATATTAATTCAAACACCAAACCACCTGCAGAGTTCTGCCTCTAAAACGTTGAATTTTACAAACAAGAGAAAATCAGCAGATGCTGGAAATCAAAGAGCAACACACACAAAATGCTGGAGGAACTCAGCAGGCCAGGCAGCATCAAACAGTACAGTCAACGCTTCAGGCTGAGACCCTTCTTCAGGACCTGATGAATGTCCTTGGCCCAAAATGTTGACTGATTACTCTTTTCCATCGAGGCTGTCTGGCCTGCTGAGCTCCTCTGGCATCTTGTGCATGTTGCCATGAATTTTACATAACCCACCACCAATTTTAATTCTTCTACTGGGAATACTGGCGCTTTGAAATCCCTTTTCAAATCATTCTTTTCCCATTGCTTTTGAGATTTCTGTACGTCATAGAAGGTGGCATTCAGCCCATCTACACTATGCCAGCTCACAGAAAAATCCAGATCTCCTGCTAATTTCCACAATAACCTAGTCTCTCCTGCATTCCCATCAACTCTCCCCAGCTTCTACCAATTTTACTGACAAAGGGCGAGATTTACGGTGGCCAAATAATTCACCAACCTGAAGGTCTTTTGGGAATTGCAACACCCACTCAATCAACAGGGGACCCCAGGCAGCCCATAAGGTCAGGACCGAACCCAGGTCACTGGAGTTGTGAGGTTGCGCACATGAACAGGAAAACATCCCATTGACAGATTTCAAAAGTGTGAGCAGGAATAATATTTGTTTAAGTTTAGAGACACATTACAGTACCAGGCCCTTCCAGCCCAAGGATTCCTAAGCTACCCGATTATGCCCATTTGACCAAATAACCTACTAACCCCTATTCCTCCCACATCTTTGGAATATGCGAGGAGACGGGAGTACCCAAAGGAAACCCATGTGGTCACGGGGAGAATGTACAAGCTCCTTACAGACAGTGGCGGAACTGAACCCACATCAATGGCACTATTAAGTGTTGCGCTAACTGTAACACTATCCTGCTGCCCTACCTAAAAGGAAGTATGATTCCCTACTATAGAATTTGTTGAAAGTAAATTTTAGTATCAAGAGTATATATATATGTCACCACATATAACCCTGAGATTCATTTTTCTGTGGGCACACTCAGCAAATCTATAGAATAGTAACTCTAACAGGATCAATGAAAGATCAACTGGTGTACAGAAGACAACAAACAGTGCAAATGCAAATATAAATAAACAGCAATAAATGACAAAAACATGAAATAACAAGATGAAGAGTGCTTAAAGTGAGATTATTGGTGGTGGGCAACACATATAAAAAATGCTGGTGGATGCAGCAGGCCTGGCAGAATCTATAGGAGGAGGTACAGTCGACGTTTTGGGCCGAGACCCTTTGTCAGGACTAACTGAAAGAAGAGATAGTAAGAGATTTGAAAGTGGGAGGGGGAGGGGGTGATCCGAAATGATAGAAGACAGGAGGGACGGCTCCATATGCGACTCCCTTGTCCATTCGTTCCCCCCCCCCCACCCCTTCCCACCGATCTCCCTCCCGGCACTTATCCTTGTAAGCAGAACAAGTGCTACACATGCCCTTACACTTTCTCCCTCACCACCATTCAGGGCCCCAGACAGTCCTTCCAGGTGAGGCAACACTTCACCTGTGAGTCGGCTGGGGTGATTTACTACGTCCGGTGCTCCCGATGCGGCCTTCTATATATTGGCGAGACCCAACCCAGGCTGGGAGACGGTTTCGCTGAACACCTACGCTCTGTCTGCCAGAGAAGGCAGGATCTCCCAGTGGCCACACATTTTAATTCCATGTCCCATTCCCATTCTGATATGTCTATCCATGGCCTCCTCTACTGTCAAGATGAAGCCAGACTCAGGTTGGAGGAACAACACCTTATATTCCATCTGGGTAGCCTCCAACCTGATGGCATTAACATGGACTTCTCTAACTTCTGTTAATGCCCCACCTCCCCTTCGTACCCCATCTGTTATTTATTTATCTTTTATTATTATTAATAATTTTTTCTCTCTCTCTCTCTCTCCTTTTTCTCCCTCTGTCCCTCTCACCATACTCCTTGCCATCCTCTGGGCTTCCCCCTCCCCCTTTCTTTCTCCCTAGGCCTCCCGTCCGTCCCATGATCCTCTCATATCCCTTTTGCTAATCAACTTTCCAGCTCTTAGCTCCATCCCTTCCCCCTCCTGTCTTCTCCTATCATTTCAGATCTTCCCCTCCCCCTCCCACTTTCAAATCTCTTACTATCTCTTCTTTCACTTAGTCCTGACGAAGGGTCTCGGACCAAAACGTCGACTGTACCTCTTCCTATAGATGCTGCCTGGGCTGCTGCGTTCACCAGCAATTTTCAGGTGTGTTGCTTGAAATTCTAGCATCTGCAGATTTCCTCGTTATTGTTTGTGGGAAGGTCTCAATAGATGAGTGTATTTATCCTCTTTTGTTCTTGAATCTGGTGGTTGAGTGGTAGTAACTGTTCTTGAACCTGGTGGTGTGAGTCCTGAGGCTCTTGTATCTGCTACCTGATGGCAGCAGCAGGAAAAAACCATGGCCTGGGTGGTATGCTGCTTTCCTATGACAGTGTTTCATGTTGATATGCTCAATGGTTGGGAGGGCTTGACTTGTGATGTACTGAGCCAAATCCACTATCTCTTGTAGGATTTTCTGTATTAGTATACAATAGTGGTGCAATTTACCGCCAATTTTATCACGATTAGTATTTCCCATGGTCACTTTAAGTTGAAAAGTACAGATTCTTTATACACAAGATGACAAATACATGACTTCAGAAACTCTCCACACCACCACCTGCTGCTTGGAGTCTGCAACTACAGCAGTATCAGCAACTTACATATACAGGCAACACACATCAAAGTTGCTGGTAAACGCAGCAGGCCAGGCAGCATCTCTGGGAAGAGGTACAGTCAATGTTTCAGGCCAAGACCCTAGCCCATCCTCTGGTGAAAACTTTGATGTGTGTTGCTTGAATTTCCAGCATCTGCAGAATTCCTGTTGTTTGAACTTAAATATCCAATTTATATTTTCAATGATTTCAAGGGCAGATTTTGACATTAATTATTCACTTAAATAAGCATTAAAGTCATAAGCTGAATCTAGAGAGGAGGAATACACAGAGCATGAGCAAGATTTTATATCCATGTAGATAATGCAGTCAAATAAAGGAAAAGATTACATTTCTCCCTAAAGCTGGATACAGCCTGGACAGCAAATAGGAACAGACTACCCAACCACAAAGTTGGTATATGTTTTTTTTAACATCCACGTGCATGTCATTGCTAGAGGAGTTGCTAAAGAGATTTCAGAGCTTCAGACCTTCATTATTTCCACCTCTCAATTTGAGGTCACAGAAAACTAGCGAAGTAACCCTCTGAGCCAAGAATAGTTAACTCGGTACTAAGTCAGACAGCTTTCCCAGTACAGAAATGTTGGCACTAGTATAGGGGGGTTACCAGAGGTAAGTTCGTGCAATGCGTTGCCAGGGGCAGTGGTGGAGACAGATACATTATTGACATTTAAGAAACTCTTAGATAGGTATATGGATAATAGGAAAATATAGGGCAATGTGGGAGGGAAGGGTTAGATTGATCTTAGAGTAGTTTAAAAAGTCAACACAACATCATAGGCCAAAGGGCCTGTACTGTGCTGTAATGTTTTATACCACAAGATAGGGTGATACTTTTGCGGTGATGGGCACCTTCTCAAAAATGGTTAAACGGCTAGAAATAGAGAAAGAAAACAAAAAGCCTAGGTGTCATGCTGCACGAGTCACAGATAGATAAAATGTAGGTGCAGAAAGGCCCTTTATTGCAAGAAGATTTGATTACAAAAGAAATTGCATTATGATTACACAGGGGCCTTGGTGAGACCACATGCCAGAGAAGAAAAAGCAACACAAAGAGAAAGCAGCAACTATTCACAGAACTGGTTTCTGAGACATTGGGTTCATCAGGAAGAGAATCACATTCACACAGCAAGGAAGCAGGCCCTTCAGCCCATCATGCATATACTAACCCCATTTACCAGCACTTGGTCAGTAGCCTTGTCTGCCTTGGCAATTCAAATACTCGTCCAAATGATTCTGAAAAGTTTTGATACAGCACCTGCCTCCAATTCATTCAGACATATGTTCCAGATTACAATCACCCTCTGGATCAAAACGTTCTTCCAGGAGGATCTCTGAGAGCATGTGAGTAGGCTAATCTTCACTCACTGAGACAGGCAGAAAACATGCTATCCCTAAGTTATAAATCGGTTACTAGAATAAACTGATTTTGTTCTCGAGTCAGAAAATAGACAAAAATCACTTGATATAGCAATCATACCTCTTCAATATTGTGAAATACTCTCCAGTTATTTAAAATGGAAAAGGGACGGTTGAGAGAGAGGCGGGGTGGAGAGTGAGAGGGGGGAGGGTGGAGAAAGAGGAAAACGGAGAGGGTAAGAGGGAGACAAGAGAGGGGGAGAAGTAGAGGGAGGGAGGGGCAGAGGGAGAGTGGAAAGGGGAGAGAGATGGTGAAGGGGAAGAGGGGAAGGGGAGGGGGAAGGGTGTGGGAGAGGGAGGGGGAGAAGGATGGTGTAGGAGATGGAGAGAGGGAAGGGGAGGAAAAGGGGAAAGGGAAAGGGGAAGGGGAGGGGAGAGGGGGAGAGGGGGAGAGAAAGGGGAAGAGGGAGGAGGAGAGGGAGGAGGAGAGGGAGGAGGAGAGAAAGAGAGAATGTACATACATCAGATTGTTGAACTTAATAATATTATGGAAGCTGGTTCATATGTAGGTATGATCATAAGTCAGGCGTTTATAACCCAGTGGCAGCCAGTCGAGGTCTTGACAAAGTGATCTGGGGAGATTGGTCCCCTAAGCTGTGAAGCACCTTCAATTACTCCAAAAGCCTGAGGTTTGGTAAAATACTGAAAGGCTTTTATTCGCTGTACAATACGACCTCCACAGTGAGTGTCTGCCCCCGGACTGAGGGGGGAGGGGCAAGGCGAAAACCTTTATACAGGACTCTGTGGGAGGAGCCACAGGGGCAGTCAGCAGAGGGGTGTGTCCAGACAGGTAACCGAGTTACAACGTATATACATGGTTTACCACAAGCTGACAAGTGTGAAGCTCACAATAAGGGGTGGGTGATTTGGAACGCAGATGATGATGACTGTTTGAAATTCTCCACTAATGCATACAAAATTGATATCAATAGATTTATAAATACAAGAAGGATCAAGGGATAAGGAAAATAGTGTTAGGTGTGACATGTTGAATGGGCTACTGCTGCTATCTCTTAGGTTAAGAAAAGTGGCTCAATTCCATAAGTACTGAGAATACATGATTATGTGTATGACAGATCCATTAAAAAATTAAAATAGTGAGAACATAAACTTATAAATATTTTATGTTTGGGATTTTTAAAATAGTAGTACCCAGACCTTTTATAAAGCATTTTACAGAGGACGGGATGTGACTTAAGCATGCAACAGTTTAAATTTTCTCGTTCTGCAGTTGCTGTTATGGCGGATGTTCATGATTAGTTCCATCTTGTTCAAACCCAGCCAAGATATCCACTTGCCTGAAGATACACATACAGATTTGCATGCTTTTTTTTGAAAAAAGAGAAACAAGCACATGCAAGCCAAAATACCCACAAACTTCCCAACTATTTAGGCAGTGGTATTTTCAAATGTCATGGCAAATTTCCCGAGGGCTAAGTCAACGTTAATTGCGAAGCAACCAACATGGACTAGCAAGCACTTGTATAAAGATTGTCTTGTCGTGAGGAGAAGTGCCAGTTAAGGCGGCTGTGGAAAGCTTTCTTCTAATGTCTCATTGACAAGAAAGGGGGAGAGAGAGCGCTTTTGTGATATTTCACTGCAATTCAGACAAAAGGCCTTCTGCTGCTACTGCTTGAATCTCAACGCAGCACATTCCACATTAACACAACTTAGAGAAGAAACATACCATCTCAGAAAACAAAGCAAACCTGGATTTCAATCTGAATCCTAAAATTTCTCTCTCATGCTGGGGTAGAGTTCCACATGCCAATTCCTCACAAAAGCAGTCATCAAACTCAGAGAAAATAATGGTCCAGAAACAGGCCATTCAGTCCATCTGGTACACACTAACCACCAAACACCATTTATATTAATCCTATATTAATCGCTTTTTTTAAAAAATTGCACTACATTCTTGTCAACTCTCTCCAGCTTCTTCCACTCCACTACACAATTCACAATATAGTAGCTAATTAACCCACCACCAGGTGTGATTTTGGGATGCTGCAGCAAACCAGAGCACCTGTCGGAAACCCACATGGTCATGTGCAAACTCCACAGCGACTACATCCCAGGTCAGGATTGAACTTGCAGTCCCTGGTGCAGTGGGGCAGTAGTTCTAGCTGTGACATTGTGCTGTTCGATTGCAGCAGGGTGTCAGGGCAAAAACTTGGTCAAAGGGGCAGATTCTAAGTTAAGGGCAAAGGAGAACAGATCGGGCAATGAAAGGATATTTGTGAGGAAATTCCAGAGCTTACAGTCTGGACAGCTGACAGCATAGCTGCCAATTGATTCAATTCAAGTTTAATTGTCATTCAACCATAAATGAATACCCATGACTACAGCCAAATGAGACGGTGTTACTCCAGGGCCAAGATGCAAAACACAGTACCAACAGTCACACACAGCACAAAGCACACATAGCACATACAAGATAGCAAGCACATGTAAGATACCAGTAAGATACAGCATGCAAAAAAAAAATCCAGGCCCCGAGTCCATGTATGTTGCAGAAATCTGCAGTCAACGACAATGAGGGGTGCATTATAAAAATTAGAAATATACAAGATGTCCGAGGAGTTGGTAATGTATTGTATTTTGCTGATAACAGTTCTAGAGCCCAATTTCACCTATCGTCAATTCTATGCCACACTAATTAGACCTTAAGATATAGGAGCAGAATTTGGCCATTTGACCCATTAAGCCTGCTCCACCATTTCATCATGACTGATCCAATTTTTCTCTCAGCCCCAGTGTCCTGCCTTCTCCCTGTATCCCTTCATGCCCTGGCCATTAAAGCATCTATCAACCTCTGCCCTAAATATACATAAAGATTTGGCCTCCCCAGCTGCCTGTGGCAAAGAATTCTACAGATTCACTACTCTCTGGCTAAAGAAATTCCTCCTCACCTCCGTTCTAAAAGGACACCCCTCTATTCTGAGGCTGTGTCCTCTGGTCTTAGATTCTCCCACTATAGGAAACATCCTCTTCACATCCACTATATCAAGGTCTTTCACCATTCAATAGGTTTCAACGAGGTCACCCCTCATTCTTCTGAATTCTCGTGAATACAGGCCCAGAGCCATTGAACACTCTTCACTTGACAAGCCATTCAATCCTGGAATCAATTTTGTGTACCTTCATTGAACCCTCTCCCGTTTCAGCATATCCTTTCGAAGACATGGGGCCCAAAACTGCTCAAAATACTCACAGTGAAGTCTTACCAGTGCTTTATAAAGTCTCAACATTACATCCTTGCTTTTATATTCTAGTCCTCTTGAAATGAATGCTAACATTACATTTGCCACCTCACCACAGATTCAACTGCGAATTAACCTTTAGAGAATCCTGCACAAGGACTCCCAAATCCCTTTGCGCCTCCATTTATTTTATTTTCTCTCTATTTAGAAAATAATCAACCTCTCATTTCTTCTACCAAAGTGCACAACCATACATTTCCTGACACAGCATTCCATCTTCCTTTCTTTGCCCATTCTCGTAGTCTCTCTACTTCCTCAAAACTGCCTGCCCCTTCATATTTCTTCATACTGTCTACAAACTTTGCAAAACAGCCATCAATTCCATCATCCAAATCATTGACATATAATGTAAAAATAATCAGTCCCAACACAGATCCTTGTGGAACACCACAAGTCACTGGCAGCCAGCCAGAAAAGGCTACATTTATTCCAGCACTTTGCCTCCTGACAATCAGCCACTGCTTTATCATGCTATAAGTTTTCATGCAACATGAGGGGTTTATAGCTTGTTAAGCAGCCTCATGTGTGGCACCTTGTCAAAGGTCTTCTGAAAATCCAAGTACACAACATCAATTGATTCTCCTTTGTCTATCCTAATTGTTATTTCTCTAAAGAATTCCAACAGGTTTGTCAGGCAAGATTTTCCCCTGAGGAAACCATGCTGACCACAGCCTATTTTATCATGTGCCTCCAAGCACCTTGAGACCTTGTCCTTAATAATTAACTCCAACGCCTTAACAACCACTAACGTCAGACTAACTGGCCTATAGTTTCCTTTCTTCTGCCCCTCTCTCTTCTTGAAGAGTGGAGTAATATTTGCAACATTCCAGTCTTCCAGAACCATTCCAGAACCTAGTGATTCTTGAACGATCATTACTAATGACTCCACAGTCTCTTCAGCCACGTCTTTCAGAACCCTGGGGTGTACACCATCTGGTCCAGGTGACTTATCTACCTTCAGACCTTTCAGTTTCCCAAGAAACTTCTCTCTAGTTATGGTAACTTCACACATTTCGTGACCAGATACCTGGAACTTCCACCATACTGCTATTGTCTACCACAGTGAAGATTGATTGCAAAATACTTATTCAGTTCACCAGCCGTTTTGTTGTCCCCAATTACTACCTCTCCAGCACCATTTTCCAGTAGTCTGATATCCACTCTCACCTCTCTTTTACACTTTATGTATCTGTAGAAACTTTTAATATCCTCTTTAATATTATTGGCTAGCTTACTTTTATAATGCATCTTTACCTTATTAATGACTTTTTTAGTTGCTTCTGCTGTTTTTTAAAACCTTGCCAATCCTCTAACTCAGCACGAGGAATTCTGTAGATGCTGGAATTTCAAGCAACACACATCAAAGTTGCTGGTGAACGCAGCAGGCCAGGCAGCATCTCTAGGAAGAGGTATAGTCGACACTTCGGGCCGAGACCCTTCGTCAGGACTAACTGAAGGAAGAGCTAGTAAGAGATCTGAAAGTGGGAGGGGGAGGGGGAGGTCTGAAATGATAGGAGAAGATAGGAGGGGAGGGATGGAGCCAAGAGCTGGACAGGTGATTGGCAAAAGGGATATGAGAGGATCATGGGACAGGAGGCCCAGGGAGAAAGGGGGGGGGGAACCCAGAGGATGGGCAAGGGGTATAGTCAGAGGGACAGAGGGAGAAAAAGGAGAGTGAGAAAGAATGTATGTATATAAATAAATAAATAAATAAATAAATCAATAACGGATGGGGTACGAGGGGGAGGTGGGGCATCAGCTGAAGTTAGAGAAGTCAATGTTCATGCCATCTAACTCAGCGATCATTCTTGCTCTAATTACCACCTACTATCAATAAACCTCATGCTTCCATTATCTGGGTGGGGATGGTGGGGTGGGCAGTGGTTTGGAGGTGGGGGAAAGAATTGCAGGCTATCGTCTGAAACTACTTCCTCAAGAAAGATTCTGCCACTTTTGATACCTGCAGAGTAAGCACTACACCAGATTTGAGGAAATAACATTTCCTGGATAATTGTTTGAACACTTTTTCATATCTAAACTTACAAATTTTCACCGGAAGTAAATTAAAATTTAACACCAGAATTTCCAAAGTATGGTCTTTGGAATATTTCAATTAGTTTGTTACACAACAACTCACAGCCCTAACTCCCTGTTTGAATTATTTAGTCCCAAATCACAAAGATCCACATCTGTCTGCTAATTGAGGAAACACTGGTAACAGTTGTCCCAATCAGTTGCTTCTAAGTATCATCCAACAAGATAAAGATTTCCATTAAGTCTCCCTTCAAGGATATCCCAATTTGTTCTGCAAACTATGGAAGTAGATTTTTAAGTGTATCTATACTTACATTGCAGAATGTAGTTAGCATGACTAGTAAATTTGCGGATGAAAGCAAAATTAGTGAAGATTGCCTAAAGACTGAGTTATACTTGTGCGTCAAATGTATGCTGTAGGCACTGCATACCCTATGCCGTAGGGTGACATGGGCCTCCCCAAAAATGTAACTCACACGTCGTGGCGACGTAGACCGCAACAACTGTGATTGGTCCGCTTGGCAGCATCACATTTCCTCATACGCATTTTCGGTTGCTTTTTTCCGCCACGTCTGTACACCGATGTGAAATAAATGGTTGGAGACGATGAACCAAATCGTCAAATCTACCTGCCGACATCCGAAAATATTTGAAACGCATTTCGTCGTCCATGTCTCTCACGAAGAAACTCAACACGGTGGCAATAGAAACCTCACCGCCAACTAGCGTTTTGGCATAGCCCGTACGCACAATTATAAATCAGCCTTAAGGTTACAACGAGATCTATACTGACTGGGGAAGTGGGCAAAGGAATGGTAGGTGAACCAGGGCAGTAATACACGGTGAATGGGCAGTTTTGTCTAACAGGGAGTTGTCAGATGCAAGGATGTAGTTCCCTGAAAGTGGTAACATAGGTAGACTGGATGGTGAAGACAACTTATAGTTATACTTGGTTGGCACTAACTACAAGAACTGTTATGTCACCAATCATGAGTAAGATTGCACTTGAATCTTAGTCTGCAGTCCTACTCACCATGCTACAGGAAGGATGTGATTAATGTAGGGGAAGTGCAGAAAAGAATGAAGACCTGCCTGGGGCAGTTTTCTCTGTAGTGAAGGAGGCTCAGCAACGCCTTATGGAGGTTTATGAAATTATGAGGGGTATGGGTAGGATGGATCGTTGCAGTCTTTTTCCCAGGGTCAGGTAATCTAATACTAGAGGGCACAGACTTACGCTGAGAGACAAAAATTCAAAGCGGACCTGAGTGGCAACTCGTTCACACAGATGATGGTGGGAATATGAAATGAGCTGCCAGAGGAAGTGGTAGAGCAGGATACAATCACAACATTTAAAAGACATTCGGACAGGTACCTGGATGGGAAAGGTTTACAGCAAGGGCTCGCAACCTTCCTTTCTGCCATGGACACCTACTATTTGCCAAAGGGTCCATGGACCCCGGGTTGGGAACCCCTGGCTTAGAGGGATATGGACCAAATGTGGGCAAAGGGGCCAAGCTCAGATAAGCACCTTGGTCTGCTCAGACCGACTGGGCTGAAGGACCTACTTCAAAGCTGTTTAATTCTATGGTTCTTGAAACTGAAACTGCATTCTCATTCACGCCATAGTGGACAGAATTTATCCAGACTAAACCCACAGATTAGGGCATGCTATCTCAGATGATGACCATGATCCTGGGATTTCAAGGTCCAGTCGTGGCTTTACTTTTGTATTCATGCTGGTTCTCCCTCTAGCTCGACATCACAACAGACCACCACCAATAAATTATTGTGATCTCCAAGTACTGCACCATCCCTCAGGAATGTTATTACCTCGAAAATGGCTGCGAAAGAATCAATTTCTTTGTGGTATAACCTCACCCTGCATGCTGCACCACTTTTGATAGTTACAGATAAACAGATCATCAAATTGCCAGTGAGGAAATGGAAGAAGTAGCAGGGCAGAGGACAAGGGAGAAGAGCAGAGGAGAGACATTCCTGTTTTAGCAGCTCCAGAACAAGAAAGTAAGTGAAAATGCTGATATAAATAAATAAGTCATCAAAATCCTGTTTTACTCAACTCAGTCACAGTCAATAATAATCTGGTGCAACACTGAGGCAATGAAAGCTGACTGAGATTTTATAGCAACTGTCAGCCATATTTGATAATATGACAGGGCCTGAAGCCAACTTCTCACCACCACGGAAACTCCTCTCCCCAGTAGAAGAGAAACTTCTGCCACATAAGTTAAGGCTGTACAGAGTAACAAGCTACACAGAAATGGACACATGATGATAGGACAGTATGCAAAAGAAATCGGCTTCAAATCCAGACCATTGTTTTAATAAATTATAATTACTGCACACAAAAAGTGCCTACTGATTGAATGAACTTTGTTCTTTGTTTTATTTTTTTGTCAGTGCCACAAGATTTAGATTGAGTGCTCAGAATGCACACTATAGTCTCATCACAGCCTGACCAAAGCATGTTGGACATATCAACGTTGGAATCAAGCTCTTTAACTTCATGCACTTTTTAAAAATAACAACGTTTGGTAACAATCCTTTTAACATAGATAGGTCTATGGATGACAGCTTCCAAAAGCATAACAAATAAAACAAAATGCTGTTTGCAACAAGCACAAAATGCTGGAGGAACTCAGCAGGCCAGGCAACATCTATGGAAAAGAGTAAACAGTCAACGTTTCGGGCTGAGACCTTTCATCAGGACACTGGGGACAAAATACTGTTTGTCTATTTGGAGATTTATCTGAATTTGCACAATAATAAAACCACAACTTGAATTCAGAGATGACCCTGTTCACCCATTTGTTGTGTACTTTCACCAAATACATAGTCTCAATCAATATCCATTAACCAAAACATTTACTCATGTCTGGCCACTTGAACTGCATCTTTCACCTGACTGTTGCTAACCTATCTTACTGGAAGAAGTCCTCAATATTTAACACTCCCTCTATTTTAGTATCACATTTTCAAAGCTTTAGTACTCCCTATGCCCAGGTCCAAGTGTCCATTGTCAGTCCAAGTGGAAACTAATATGCTGAGCATGAGAATGTCTGCAGATGCTGGAAATCCAAAGCAACACATATGTTGAGGTACCTTTCTACCATCTCAGGTACGACTATCTATGCTATTTGTTCAAATCCTGGCTTACAGTATATAGAACGTAGAACAGTACAACACAGAAACTCAGCAGTGTTGTTCTGAGTCCCAGCATTTTGTCTATTTTCTTGTGATAGTACAGGAACTGGCCCTGTGGCCCATAGTACCTGTGCTGGCAATGATTCCAAACAACACCAAGACCATCTACCTACAGATGATCTATAATCCCTCCATTCCTTTCATGACACAAAGGTTGGAGGTGTTGTGGATAGTGTGGAGGGCTGTCAGAGGTTACAGCAGAATATTGATAGGGTGCAAAACTGGGCTGAGAAGTGGCAGATGGAGTTCAACCCAGATAAGTGTGAGGTAGTTCATTTTGGTAAGTCAAATATGATGGCAGAATATATTAGTAAGACTCTTGGCAGAGTGGAGGATCAGAGGGATCTTAGGGTCCGAGTCCATAGGACACCTAAAGCTGCTGTGCAGGTTGACTCTGTGGTTAAGAAGGTATCCGGTGCATTGCCTTCATCAATCGTGGAATTGAGTTTAAGAGCTGAGAGGTAATGTTGCAGCTCTATAGGATCCTGGTCAGACCCCACTTGGTGTATTGTGCTCAGTTCTGGTCACCTCACTACAGGAAGGATGTGGAAATCATAGAAAGGGTGCAGGGGAGATTTAAAAGAATGTTGCCTGGATTGGGGAGCATGCCTTATGAGAATAGGTTGAGTGAACTTGGCCTTTTCTCCTTGGAGCAATGGAGGATGAGAGGTGACCTGATAGAGGTGTATAAGATGATGAGAGGCAGTGATCGTGTGGATAGTCAGAGGCTTTTTCCCAGGGCTGAAATGGCTAGCACGAGAGGGCACAGTTTTAAGGTGCTTGGAAGCAGGTACAGAGGAGATGTCAGGGGTAAGTTTTTTACGCAGAGAGTGGTGACTGCGTGGAATGGGCTGCTGGCGACGGTGGTGGAGGCAGATACGATAGGGTCTTTTAAGAGATTCCTGGATGGGTACATGGAGCTCAGAAAAATAAAGGGCTATTGGTAGCCCTTGGTAATTTCTAAGGTAAGGACATGTTCATCACAGCTTTGTGGGCAGAAGGGCCTGCATTGTGCTGTAGGTTTTCTATGTTCTATGTTCATGTGTCAATCTAAATGCTTCTTAAAATCCATATCATTCTGTTTTCACCACCACTCATGGCAGAATATTCCTGATACCTACCATTCTCTGGTAAACAAAATGCCCACACATGCATGCCCCCCCCCCACTTTAAAGATGTGCCTGTCACTATCTCAAGCTATGACCTCTTGTATATGATTGATTTCCCCTCTTCTCCCTCTCTCTATATATAAAATATACCCTGTCAAGCAACTATATATTGCTGAACTGAACTGCACTAAACTGAACACTCCTCGACTGCTTCAAGGACTCTGTGGTTTGAGGTTTATTATTCTGTGTGTTTTACGCTTGTTTTTTGATGTTTGCACAATTTGTTCTTTTGTTTTGCATATTGGGTGTTCGATGTTTTCTTTGAACCTGTTCCATAGTGTTTCTTGGCTGACTGCAGGAAGGCAAATCTCAGGGTGGTATACTGCATACATACTTTGATAATAAATTTACTTTGAATCTTAATATCTCCTGACAAGCAAATATATATTCTTGTTGAAACAGTCTGGTTGAGATTCTCACTTCAACCCAATACCTCCAATACCTCAGGTTGTTTTAGAGTCAAGGCTTCTTTCTTCCAGAATGTTTAAGCTGTAAGAATTGGAAGTTCTAGATATCTGATCACAAGCACGTATACTGTATAATCAGTACAGTTCAGTATAGCTAAAGAAAATAAAGATTCAAAGATTGAAAGAAACGACCCACTAAATGGGTCAGGACTCTTGCATGCAATCAGGACTCTTGCTTCATTTTTTAAATATTGTCGGCTTTCTTTGTGTAACCTTCTCACTGCAGGCTTGTAATGAAGTGGTTGTTACTGTGAATACAAGCAAACAGCAACATAACTCGATAATGCACAGGAATAGCAATGAAACAGGTCATTTCCATTAAATAAAAACGTCTAGGATAAATCAATCATAAAAGTTTGAATTAACCTTCTAAGGGAAAACGAAGGCAATTACTTGTATGAACACTGACACGCCCATGCAAATTTACCATTCAGCAGGAATCAATAATTTAACTCACACTAGATCAAAATTGTATTGACAAAATATTATAAACTGCAACAAACACAATAATACTATATAATACAAAAGAAAAGGACCATGGTCCTTTTGTTTTGTGTATATGTATTAGTCTAAATGTACACATAAACGTTAGAGTTCATTGGCAGAAAATCGATCCAGTTTGCTTCACTTCATTTACTTTTGGTAATGGTACTGAAATGGCTTTGCCTGAAAAGCCAGTACAAGTGAAACATAAATAAATATACTCGCCACGGTCAAGGAACAAGGTGTCGAACTTTCTCCAATGTTGTGTGCTAACTAGCTAACTATACAGTATTTGCACATTCTCCGTGAGACCACTGACTGCATGAGGATTTTCCGACAGCAGTATCTGTCCTTCCGTATGGGCCCTGTGAGCATTTCACCATGTTCTTCTGCTATGTTCGCTGTCTGTTTCCTTTCTCCTTCTTTCTCCTTCATCAGTCCCACTCAAAAGTGGCTCCCCCATTCTTTTTCCTGAGCTGTCTGGAACGTTCCCAAGACAAATCTTATTGGCTAATTCAACAAGCCTAACTTATCAATCAACTGAATTTTTATCTTAAACAGCAAAAATGAACTACTCGATTAACAATGTAGTTAAAGGAACATTTACTGCATTTTGAGAAAATCTGCAGAAAATAAAATACCCAACAGCATAACTATTAATAAAATAAAGCATGGTCTTAAACCAGGGAGCACACACAAAAAACGCTGGTGAACACAGCAGGCCAGGCAGCACCTATAGGAAGAGGTACAGTCGACGTTTCGGGCTGATACCCTTCGTCAGGACTAACTGAAAGAAGAGATAGTAAGAGATTTGAAAGTGGGAGGGGGAGGGTGAGAACCAGGGTGTACATTTGTAACAAAACTTTTCTTACTTTGCTTTCTCCTTCCTTCATAATGCAAATTTATTTTCATCCTTGGGCATGATTTGTATCATGGAGGGGGAAAGTTATAACCTGATGATTATGAAAATACATTGCGGATGAATCATCCTCTGAGAGACCTCATGCCTGAAGCTTTGCCAGAGGACGTGCAAATGATAAGTTAAGGTCATCACCTTCAGACTAGATTGGATTTCCTTTAATTCACTGCAATCACCAACTGATAAACTGCCTTTTATGGAGGTTTAATTTTATTTGTGATCTCAGTTTGATTACAATGGGAAGAAAGACAGGACCAGCAGAAAATATTTCAGTTTCAAGCATTATAACTCAGCAGCCACAGAGCGGCTGGGTAAAGATTCAAAGTCAATTTCAAAGTACAAGATTCTGAGTGAGACAAGAAAAGGGGCAAATGGGAAATATCACTAACACCAGAAGGTTTGCAGATGCTGGAAATCTAAAGTGAATCACAGAAAAAGCTGGAGGAATTCATTTTGTTAGTTCATTGGAACTGGGTGACACACACAAAATGCTGGAGCAACTCAGGAAGCATCCATGGAAAAGAATAAACAGTCGACATTTCAGGCCAAGACCCTTTCAGGACTAAGAAGGAAGGGGAAAGGTGCCAGAATTAAAAAGGTGGGGAAGGTGAAAGAGGCTAGCTGGGAAGTGATTGGTGAAGCCGGGTTGGTGGGAATGGTCAAGGGCTGAGAAGAGAGATTCTGATAGAAGAGGACAGTGGATCATAGAAGGAAGCTGAGAAGCAGGAACTCAAGGGCAGTAATCTTGGGATTACTGCTCGTGCCGCTCAACAGCAAGGATAGGAATAGAATTAGGTGGCAGTTAAATGCGTGACTGAAGAATTGAGGCAGGAGGCAGGGATTCAGATTTCTGGATAATTGGGGCTTCTTCTGGAGCAGGTGTGATCTGTACAAAAGGGAGGTGTTGCATTTGAATCTAAGGGGGAGGCAATATTTTTGCAGTCTGGTGTACTAGAGCTGTTGGGAGTGATTTAAACTAATATAACAGGGGGATGGGCGCCAGTATGATAAAGCTGAGAATGAGCCAGCAAGTTTACAAGTAGATGATGTCCGACAGAGTGATCAGCAGCACTGGAGCTCCACAGGGGACTATCTTGTCTCCCTTTCTCTTCACCATTTACACCTCTGACTTCAACTACTGCACAGAGACTTGTCATCTTCAGAAGTTTTCTGATGACTCTGCCATAGTTGGATGCATCAGCAAGGGAGATGAGGCTGAGTACAGGGCTACGGTAGGAAACCACAAAAGTTTTGAGCCACATATCTCAGAAAGGATGTATTGTCATTAGGGAGAGTCCATAGGAGGTTCACAAGGATGATCCTGGGAATGAACGTATGAGGAGCGTTTGGCAGCTTTGGGCCTGTAATCACTGGAATTTAGAAGAATGCGTGGGGATCTTATTGAAACCTACTGAATGTTGAAATGACACGATAGGGTGGATGTAGAGAGGATGTTTCCTCTGGTGGGGGTATCCAGAACTAGAGGACACAGCCTCAAAATTGAAGGTGACCTTTTAGAGCAGAGGCTGGAATGTTATGATGAGGTTGTATAAGGCATTAGTGAGGCCGAATCTGGAGTATTGTGTTCAGTTTTGGTCACCAAATTACAGGAAGGATATAAATAAGGTTGTAAGAGTGCAGAGAAGGTTTACAAGGATGTTGCCGGGACTTGAGAAACTCAGTTACAGAGAAAGATTGAATAGGTTAGGATTTTATTCCCTGGAGCGTAGAAGAATGAGGGGAGATTTGATAGAGGTATATAAAATTATGGTGGGTATAGATAGAGTGAATGTAAGCAGGCTTTTTCCACTGAGGCAAAGGGAGAAAAAAACCAGAGGACATGGGTTAAGGGTGAGGGGGGAAAAGTTTAAAGGGAACATTAGGGCGGGCTTCTTCACACAGAGAGTGGTGGGAGTATGGAATGAGCTGCCAGACGAGGTGGTAAATGTGGGTTCTTTTTTAACATTTAAGAATAAATTGGACAGATACATGGATGGGAGGTGTATGGAGGGATATGGTCCGTGTGCAGGTCAGTGGGACTAGGCAGAGAATGGTTCGGCACAGCCAAGAAGGGCCAAAGGGCCTGTTTCTGTGCTGTAGTTTCTATGGTTCTATGGTAAGTAGGAATTTTTTTTGGCTAGAGTAGAGAATCTGTGGAACGTTCTGCCACAGACTGCAATGGAGGCCAAGTCTGTGAGTGTATTTAAGGTGCCAGTTGATAGTTTCCTGATCGGTCAAGGATATGATGAGAAGGCAGGTGTATGGGGTTGAGTGGGGTTTGGGATCAGCCATGATGGAATGGCAGAGCAGACTCGATGGGCTGAATGGCCTAATTCTGCTCCAATGACATATGGTCTTATAGTCTCTAAAGGGAGGGGAGGGGAGCCAGGGGGAAGTAATAGGCAGGTGAGAAGAAGTAAGAGTTCAGAATGGGGAATGGGGAGGGGGGGGTGGGAGTAATTTGTTTACCAGAAGGAGAAATTGATATTCATGCTATCATGATGGAGACTACCCAGTCAGAATATAAGGTGTCGCTCCTTATATTAAGAAATACGTTTCCTACATATATGTGAGTTAGCTCAAAGGCAGCACAGACAATTATAAAGAGAAATGTTTAAATAGAAATTATGTCAAAAATGTTTAGTAGCTACTGTTCATACATAAGCTTATAAAGGTTAATCATAACAATGTTTAAGCTATCTCCTGGTTTTATTTCAAAGTGTGTAGGCAGCTTTTCTTAAAAAGGGGAACAGGTGTGTAATCCGAGTCTCTACCCTGCGCCCATAAATGGGCCTTCTCAGCAAGAGGGAAGCAAAACACAGATTAAGAAGCTGGGGTTTGCCTAAAACACTGAGCAACTTTCATTCTGATATGGTGCCCTAAACCCATCACTTTAATCCAAATTCAAGGTCTTTTCTCTGACCGTTACATCATTCTAATAAGTTTCAATGTAAGCACCTCATCTACTGTTTTGGTACATTACATCATCAGAACTCGGACTGAATTTGAAATTTTCAGATAGACAGCCCAGTTCTGATGTAATATTATCAACCAATAAAGTTAACTCAGTTTTCTCCCTCACAGTTGCTACCTGATTTGCTAGACTTTACTCGCATTCTCCTTTATTTTCAGCAACTACTCTTTTTGGTACCTTATTGTTCCTGCATTGCTTTCTTTGTCTTTCTTCTCCATTTTCCCTAAATTTATACCTACATACAAACTACTACAAACAATAAGTCTTCACAAAATTCTCACTGCAAATGTCGATCAATGCCACCCATCTTCTCTCAGTGCCATCCTAATGTGACTTTCCTGCTGTCCTTTCCATCTCCGCACCCCAATGCACCCTAAAACATATTGTTCTGATAACATCACTGACGAGACCATTAACATCGCTTTTTCTCCACAAATGTTGCTTATTCTGCCATGTATTTCCACCATTTTGCATTTCACTTCAGATTCCTAGCATTTGCAGCAGTTTGCTTTTTGTTTACTACTAAAAACACTGTTCAGTTTACAAATTGTAAACAAGCTCTATTTTTTTGTCCCTCAAACTCCAGAAAACCTTCAATTTAACAAAACCCTTGAGTTTTTTTTCATAACGATGGAAAATATTGGAAAATGTTTAGGAAATCATATTTATCTGTGGAAAGAGAAGTTATGCTCTCGATTGAAGAACCTAACATTATGAGACTGCATCACATTATTTGCTTAGGCCTAGAGTAAGACCCAAGTCAAAATGTGAAAGATTAATGTGCGCATTATCCTGAGGCATCAAGATTCCTAAAGTTCAAGGCACAGTTTGGTCCTGGAAAGTGTGTTGACTGGCTGTGTTATGGCCTGGTTTGGGTACACCAATGCCTTTGAGCAGAAAATCCTACAAAAAGGTAGTGGATTCAACCCAGTACATCATGGGTAAATCCCTCCCAACCCTTGAGCACATCTACATGAAGCGATGCCGTAGAAAAGCAGCATCCATCATCAGAGATCCTCACCACCCAGGCCATGCTCTTCTCTCTCTGCCGCCATCAGATAGAAGGTACAGGTGCCTCAGGACTCGCACCACCAGGTTCAAGAACAGTTACTACCCCTCAACCATCAGACTCTTCAACAAAAGGGGATAGCTACACTCTTTAAGGATTCTTTTATCTTGTTATTTCATGCTCATTATTTATTGCTATTTATTTATATCTGCATTTGTTTGTTGTCCATTGATCCTGTTCACAGTTACTGTTCTATAGATTTGCTAAGTATACACACAGGAAAAAGAATCTCAGGCCTGTATGTGATGACAAGTATGTACTCTGATAATAAACTTTACTTTGACTTTCTTTATCATCATGTGCCATGTCTCTGCCATATCACTTGCTTTAATTTGACCTGTTCTCCAGTTTTCTTACTGGACTTGGCAGATTCCAGAAAACAAGAACATATGATCGAGAAACTGAAACGGACTTACTTCCTACATATCAGTGCTGTAGCCTCAGGGGTTAGTGCTGAGCACATTGCTGTTTGTCATCTACATCAGCAAGTTGAACAGAAATATACAGAGTATGGTTAGTAAGTTTGCAGATGGCATCAAAATAGTTGGAAGAGTGGGCATTGAAGAAGGTTGTCAAAAATTACAGGGTGGTCTTGATCAGCTCTGAAAGTGGGCCAAGAGATGGCAAATTGAATTCAGACAACTTCAAGCTGTTGTATTTTGGAAAGTTAAATCCAGGTAGAGCTTTCGCAGCAAGGCCTGAAGAAGCGTTGTAGAATAGAGGGGCCTTGGAGTACAAGTATATAGTTCACTGAAAAGTGGAGTCACAGGCAGAAGGGTTTTGGCAGGGCAATGAGTATTAAAGTTAGGAGCTCATAGTGCAGCTGTACAGGATGGTGATGAGACCTCACTTTGAGTATTGTGTTCAGGTTTTGGTCACTCTGCTATAGGATAGATGTTATTAAACAGAAAACAGTGTCAAAAAATAAAAAGGATGCTGTCTGAACTTGAGGGACTGTGTTATAGGGAGAGGGTGAACAGACTAAGAATTTATCTTAGAACGTAGGACAATAATTGGTGATCTTATAGAGATATATAAAATCATGAGGGACATAGATAGAGTAAGTGCACTCAGTTTTTTTCTCTGAGTTGTATAATCAAGAACTAGAGAGCACAGGTCTGAAGTGAGAAGTGAAAAATTTAATGGGAACTTGAACAGCAACTTTTTCTTTACACAAAGAGTGATATTTTTGCAGAATGAGCTGCCAGAGGAAGTGGTTGAGGCAGGTACAATAATAACTTTTAAAAGACAGTTGGACATGTACATGTATAGGAAAGGTTTAGAAGGCTAGGGGTAAAGGCTGATAAATGGAACTAGAATGGATGGGGCATTTTTGATGGATTTTTTTTCAAGTCAGAGTACCAAGGAATGGAGCCATACAACATGGGAATGGGCCTTTGGCCCAACTGGTCCACAACGTCCAAGTTTATCTATTTTTTAAAATCTTGGTTGTCGTGGACCAGTTTGGCTGAAGGGCCGGGGCCTGTGGTATATGGCTCAGTGACCCGTTCCTTGGGAATCTAACTTGAAAAAATCCGTCAAACTCAATCTTGAACATCTCAAATGACCAAGAATGCACCTGGAAAAAGATAAAAGAAGAGAGATACTTGAACGCATGTCTGAAAATATGTGCTTTAAAGAAGGGAGTGAAAAGCAAACAAAAAAATGTCAGGGAGTAAACTGCGAAAGGCAAAGCTGAAATGATGGAAGTTATTTCAATAATTAGCAGAGTGGGAGCACATGATAGCATTAAATAAGGAGCTGCATTTTAGACGTACAGAACGATGAATTCAAAGGGATCGAAGACCCTAAACTGCAAGATATTAAGGGAGTCATAAGGAAAGGAGGGCCATTAGGAATCCATAATTGAGTTTTCAATCTAAGGGAATACATAAAGAACAGGAGGCAATAAGTGATGAGAAGGAGTGAAGACAACATATAGGCAAAGTTTCAGGTGAGTTAGGGCTTGTGCATGGCAAACTTCGGAGCAGAGAGTAGTTAAGTCTACAAATAAAGTGGCGAAATATGCAGTGATTCTGAGATAAAGGCAGATACGGGCAGAGCCGCAGTTATGGACAGAACATGAGTGAATATGATTTTTGAAGCTTATTTTGTGATTGAACAATACATTGAGGTTTTGGACCATCTTATTTCATCTGAGCGAGCAGTTGAAGCAGAGTAATAAACTATTACCTTAAAATACTTCTGCCAAAAAAAATATGTATTTTTTTCATTCCACATAAATTGCACAAGAAACCCACTAATGTGTCTAATTAAACATTTTTCTTACTGCTGTGCTTCTGTCTGCTAACATGCAATTGGAACCTGCCATTTACTCATTGTTTGCTTTTTCGTAAATAGTGAACTTAGGCCAATCAAAACTTCCAGTTACTTACATTTTCCTGTATTCCCAGAGCTGCTTATCACAGGGATTTTGGCCCTGATATTTTGCAATCTAGCTATGAAATCTCTATAGCCCACAACACCAGCTAATCAGGCTTGCCCACAATCTCAATAACAGCCAGGTTTGGTCAGACACATATGAACTCTGGCCCAGTGTCTGTGAGTAAAGGAGATGGAGCTAGAAAGCAATAACCTCCATTAGATGGACAAAATAACATGACTGACAAAGCAAGAAAATATAGTGAGCAGAAGGAAATTTAGGAGTAAAAGTCCCAACATGAAGATGACTGAGTTGCATATACAAAGAGGAGAATTGTAGAATTGGTAAAAAAAAGTAATGACCAAAGTTACTGCTTTATACAGGTAAATAAGGCCAAAGATCAAATAGTGTACAGCTTTAAAACGTTCTATTCCAAACAGCTGCCCCCACTACAGGTTTCAAAAATCATTTCCAACCCACTGCATAGGCTACCAAATAAATAAGTATTTAATGATACGGAACAAGTTATTTTAAAAATTCAAATTATTTAAAGCCAAGTTTCAATCAATCCTGAACTTAAAGGCAAGCATTTAAAAGTAGCAATCACAAAGCACAGTGACATTCAGAGTGTGTGTGTGCGTCTCTCTCTCCCCCTCCCTCCCCACCAGTTCTAGATCTCTCCCTCCCTCCCCACCAGTTCTAGTTGCGTACAAAATATAAGTTTTTGTGGAGCAAACAAAGATTTCGATTCCACATGAACTCTCTGCGCGGTCTTGATTTTAATCTTGACAGGCCAGCTCCAGCATAGGGATTACATTGGAGGTTCAGAAAGTCACTAAAGTCTCCAGCACTGTACCAGTGAATCCTGAAGCGGTCTTCAGGAAGGCACATGGGACTGTTATGGGGAGAAACAGATGGGGAGAGAGGAGGTTAAAGAAGAGTAAGAGAGGTGTGAAAATGGAGGAAGTGGAAGAGGATGGGGGAAGGTGGGCATGTGTGGCGACGTAAAGAGGATGGGGAGGATGCGGGGGGTAAGAATAATGGGGCAGGGGAGTGAAGAGAAGGTGGGAGCAATGGATCAGGGATCAGAGATGAGGGGGAAGATGGAAGATGAGACATTGGAATACTGGAGTGGATCTGGGAACCACTGAATGTTTTCAGCCGGAGAGAGTAAGTGCAACCTGATTACAGACTGTTTGGGAGAGTATCTGGAACATGGGAACCTTGCTTTGGTCGTGAATTGAGGCACTTTTTAAAAGAGGGGGACACCTTGAAGATGACAGACAGTGGTATGGGGGAAGGCAGAGGTGGATTTGGTACTAGGATAGTGACATGGGAAACTGTTAGGTAGGGTGGGCGGGTATGCGACCTTGTGGGGGGAGGGGTAGTGGGGCTCTGGTATCCTACTTGGGGCTGTGTTGGGACTTTGCTGGGGTGGGGTCCATCCTCAGTTTACATCGACCCAGAGCTTGATGAGTGGGGAATACACTGGGGTCCCTGCTTGGAGGTGGGGTGGGATTGGGGACCGGAGGAGGGAGGTGGAATGCAATCCCTATTTGTACAAAAGGAGGGACTGAGTTTCTGGTTGCAGGACGGGGAATATGTGAGAACTGGTGAGGAAAGGCATCTAACATGGAGAGGGCTGAAAGACATACTGCAGGAGAGGGGGGCTAGCTGGCCTTGGTGGGCTCCGGAACCTTGCTAAAGAGCTGGAAGGGTTTTGTCATGCACAGCCGGGATTTTCACTACAGTTTTTTTTACAAAATGTCAAGCGGTGCGGGACTGCCCAGGGAGGGGGTGCGGTGGAGCGAGCGCGGGCCGCATCCCGTTGCCTGTCCGAGACCCGGTTCCACTCCCGGGGACGTGGCTTCACTTTCCTCTCTCCCGAACCGCAGGAGGAGTTGAACTTTTCACTGCTGGCGCCCGTTTCTCCCTCGCCGCCACCTCATCTCACCTGTGCTCAGATTGTCGCTGATCTTCAGGGGAACCCGCAAGATGTAAACAAGGAAAAGCATCAGAAAAAACCACAATGTCCACAGGTAGGTCCAGGACCAGACGATGCACGATTTGAGTTGCTCGGCCAGGCTGCTGCTACCGACTTCAGCCATGTTTCAATTGCTGTCACATCGGAGACTCCAGTGTATTGTGGGATCAGCGCTTCCTCCAGCCCAATGCCCCAGAGCGGCTCAGAGCCCGACTGCAGGACAACACGCATTCAAACGTGGAGCAGAAGGGGCATTTATTGGAGAAAGAGAGAGAAAGCCTGCAGAAGCAATGTGCACAGACAAAGAGAGAGAGAGGGAGAGCGAGAAAGCCAGTGCAGTGAAATATAAAGCTGGAGAACACGGAAGGAAAGAGAATGCAGGAGGCAGAAGGGAATATGCCCCGGAAAAGTGAAAGGACAAGAGGACCTGACCGGAGAGGAAGAGGGAGAATATGTGGACACACATAGATGGGGCAGAAAGGCTTGTGCAGAGATCCAGGGCATGCAAGGAGAGAGAGCGGATTACCAAACAAAAATGATAGAGTTATAAAGAGAGACACTTTGGCTCATCTGATCCACGCTAAACATCATTAACCCATTTGCACTAATCCTACACTAACGCATTGTTTTTCCTCTCCCCACATTTCCATCAGTTCCCTGCAGATTCGACCCCTCACCTGTACACTCGGGGGCAAGTTACAGTGCCCAGTTAACCTACCGGTCTCACGTCGGGATGTGAGTGAAGGCTCGTGGCCAGAGGGAGAATGGGCAGACTCCACGCCCAGCATCCGAGGTCAGATCTCTGGCGCCGAAAGGCAGCAGTTTTACCAGCTGCAGCACTGTGACACCCAGAAGATTTCTGCAGGACGCCCCAAAATCTTTTCACCACCTGTGAGACACATTTGGGAGGAAAGAGATAAACTCTCCATTTGCCTCAATGAGTGTAACGTCAACAGCAATCAACAGCATCCAGGTAAAAACACACTGCTTGATCAACACAGGATCCACCACTTTAAACATTTATTCTCTACTAATGTGGCTACAGTGTACAGCATCTACGAAATGCACAGCAGTTACTGACCTTTGTTAGTCTGAAAGCACCAGCATGAAGATCCAGAACGCAAATACTACATGGGAACACTACCTTTAACAAATTTCTCTCCAAGCCGCAAGCCATTCTGACTGGAAATATATTATTGTTCCTTCATCAATGCAGTCTGAAGCCTGGGAATACTTACCAATAACATCGTGGGGCTCCCTTCATCAGAAAATAACCATCCATTTATAAAACAGTTTTTTTTTATAAAACCACTATTTCTTTAAGGCAACTAGATTAGATTAGATTCAACTTTATTGTCATTGTGCCGAGTACAGATACAAAGCCAATGAAATGCAGTTAGCATCTAGAAATGCAAAGAATAGTGTTATGAGATGGGCAATAAATAATGGACTTGCATACATTTATTTTTAAAGTATTGCATTAATGTAAGTATCTGCCCATTAAACAGCTGGCATTTAGGGCAGCAATAAAGGTCCTCTGTCTCTGTCCTTGGCCATCCTCTCCACTTTGCCCCAGGTGTGTTCCAGGGTCCTCATTTCTGCCTCTATGGTACAGCACCAAGTTGCCTTTGGTCTCCAGCATTTCCTCCACCCTTCAGTGAAATGCTGTCTTGCTGATGGAGTTGGCCTCTCCTCTCAACACCTGCCCAATCACCTCCAACACTTGCACATGGTGATCCTGGCCATGTCCTCTTTATGATACTGAAAGAGTAGATTCATGTAATTGCATAGCTCTTATTTTTGTGAATGGTGTAGTGATCGGACAGAGTGAGATTGAGCACCCTTATTTTCATCCTTACCTTTAATAGATCAAGTGAGATAGACTACAACTCACATGGGCCAGAGAGCTCTTCATATGTCTTGCCATGGTTGTGGGCAGTAGCAGTGAGGTAAACATAAGGAGTCAAGATCCAAAGACATACTGTATATCTATTGTTCAAGTAGTTTAATGGCTGCACACAAATGGTCACAATAAGTGAATAAGAATGTCAATAATATAAATCATCTTCCTAACAACAGCACCACCAGCCTCAGCTTCATGCAGTACAGATCCACATTTCACCTATCATGACCAGTTATAATTGGAGCTGTCATCTAATATTAAAATGCCTCACCAGACTCTCTGGAGGAGATGGTGGCCCTTAACCAGCATCACAAGTAAGAGAAAATGCACAACCCCAGTGGGTCAGGCCATCTAGAGGTGACAGGTAACCAAAGACAGGATCAAGAATGTCAAGATAATCTGGGTAAGTATACACTTATCAATTTCTCCACCTTGCCTCCACACGACCACATGGGCTGCACAGTCAGTGAGAAAATACAGAAGGGAGAGGGTAACACAATCTGCAGCACAAGGAAGTAACATTTCTGGTCGAGAGGGAGCATGATCAGATGGGATCTGCATATGCTGAATCACAAGGCTTGTGACCAGCAAGCAAAGCAGAGGGAAAGACTAGGCCTGATTCAAAATCCACCAAATGGTGCTGCAGAGGCCCTCAGTGGGGCATGCCGGTGGACGTGGATAAGGAGGTTCAGGGTAGAGAGACAGGCCTACGTGAAATGTTGGCAAGCATGGGGCAATTATGCTTCAACCTTGTATGTATTTCAATAGGTGTCCTCTGCACACCCCTCCACATGCCCGTCTTTCTAAACCTCCTCCCATATCCTCCATCCTCTTCCATCTCCTCCACCCTCACACCTCTCGAACTCTTCATTAACCTCCCCTGTCCCCCTCTGCTTCGACCCATAACAGCCCGAGGTGTCTTCCTGAAGACAACTTCAGGATTCATTGGTCCAGTGCTGAAGTCTTTAATGGCTATCTGAACCTTACACGTCATTCCCCATGCCAGGGCTGGCCTTTCAACTTCTCTAAAGGCAAGATTAACATCAAGACTGTGCAGAGTCGAGAGTTCGTGCTGAACTTTGTTTGCCCCACTGAAATTATGCAACTCTGTGTAACTGTCTCAGAGACATGTTTCATTGAGATGTTTATTTTATATGTTTTGTCATAAATTCATGATTCTTATTTTTATCTTGAAATAATGTTTGATTTAAAATTTTGTGCTTTTTATGTAAGGTTTTATTTAATGTAGAGTGTAATGGGTCACATGACCAGAGTTTAATAAGAGCATGACTGTGGCATTATGTCAGAACCAACATGGAAGCTGAGGAAGACATATGGCCCTAAAATAACCTAATTCTGCATGTGGTCCAAGAGGTGCACAAGGTAATTGTTCTTATTTGTTTTATATTGTGTATAATGTTGTTGATGTGCCTTTACATGGACAGTGTCATACGTTTTTAGTGATTTTATTTGATTTCAGCACACTTCTGTTGTGCTGACGTGTTTTGGGCCTGTTTATCAGCGGACACTAGCTTGAGAGACTTTAAAGGACTGAGAGATGTATGTTTCAAACACTTTATGTCTTTTATTTTTTTGTAGTTTTCATGGTGTCTGCTGAAGAAAGAGAGAGAGATAAAAATAAATCTTCAAGGACATCTGTATGATGCATGGCCATTATTTCATTGGACCAGTGTAGTTACATCTTGGAGTTGATGGGGAGGGACAGACAGATAGAGAGTGGGGAGGGGTGAAGAGAAAGTGAGAGAGTGAGATTCTGAATGTCAATGTCCTCTGGGATTGCTACTTTTAAATGCTTGCCATTAAATTCCCGATTGATTGAAACTTGGTTTTAAATAATTTAAATTTTTTAAATAGCTTGTTCCATATAATTAAATACTCATTTCTTTGGTAGGCCATTTGGTGGGCTGGAAATGATTTTGAAACCTGCAGAGGGAAGGACTGTTTGGAATAGACGTTTTAAAAGCTTTACACTATTTGATCTTCAGTCTATTCCCCTGGAAGAGTGCTCTGCTCGATTTTAACCCTTGTGGAGCCAACCAGCATGCTGTCTTTATTGGCCAATGTCTCAGCTGTCACAGAGGACAACCAGCACCAAAGGCGACTCAGATTATCGCTGCCATGGTTTTGGATGCCAACGTTTATAATGCTTTGAGATTACCATGTGACTCCAATAATCTGCTTTCAGACAGAATCACTGGGATTGCTGAGTTATTGCCTAAGGAAAATGGAAGTGGGACATGAATTTGCTGTCCAGTCTTAAGGTAACCACATTTATGCTCTCAGTCCTGTTGCTCTGCCTGCACGTCTACTCCTGGCTGTCAATCAGTCAGCTCATTGACTGTTTTTCAGAGAAATGCAATCTGGGCTCAAGGCTGATCTGCCTGTCCATCTGCAATTCACTAGGCACTTTACAGCCACTGAAGAAAATTACAGAGGAAGATTATAACAGGCAAAAGCAGGCAGAAGGCCAACACAAAGGCAAGAGATAATATTTCATGTTAATTTGATATAATCCTACGTTCTGTGCCTGTGGTCAAGCAGAAGATGAGATCATCAGCAAGGGAAGGAATGTAAAGTGGCCACTGTAGTGAAGGAGTGAACTGGTAATTGTCTCCTTCCAATGCACCCACTCCTCCATCCCCTTCTCCACAGCTCCTGGCTATGCTAGACATCTGGAGACCCACTCTGCAATACAAGTCCATAAAACATAGGAGCAGAATTAGGCCATCTGGCCCATTGAGTCTGCTCTGCCATTCAATCATGGCTGATCCTTTTTTTAAAATCTCCTCTTCAACCCCAGTTCCCAGCCTTCTCCCCATAACCTTTGATGCCATGTCCAGTCAAGAACCTATCGATCTCTGCCTTAAATACACCCTACAACCTGGCCTCCACAGCTGCATGTGGCAATAAATTCCACCAATTCACCACCCTTTGGCTAAAGAAATTTCTCTGTATCTCTGTTTTGAAAGGGTGCCCCTCTATCCCGAGGCTGTGCCCTCTTGTCCCAGACTCATCCTTTCCACATCTATTCTGTCTAGGCCTTTCAACATTCGAAAAGTTTCAATGAGATCCCCCCTCATCCATCTGAATTCCAGCAAGTACAGACCCAAAGCCATCAAACGTTCCTTGTATGATAACCCTTTCATTCCTGGAATCATCCTTGTGAACCTCCTCTGGACCCTCTCCAATGCCAGCACATCTTGCCCAAGATGAGGGGCTCAAAACTGTTCACAATAATCAAGGTGAGGCCTTAGCAACGCATCCTTGCTCTTGTATTCTAGACCTTTTGAAATGAATGCTAACATGGCATTTGCCTTCCTCCCCACCGACTCACCTGCAAGTTAATCTTCAGGGTGCTCTGCACAAGGGCTCCCAAGTCCCTCTGCACCTCAGATCCCTGGAATTTCTCCCTGTTTAGAAAATAGTCGGCACATTTATTGACCATGTATTTCCAACATTGTATTTCATTTGCCACTTTCTTGCCCATTCTTCTAATCTGTCTAAGTCCTTCTGCATCCTGATTCCTCAACATTACCTGCCCCTCCACCAATCTTCATATCATCTGCAAATTTGGCAACAAAGCCATCTATTCCATCATCTAAATCATTCATATATAGCATAAAAAGAAGTGAACCCAACACTACTAGTCACCGGCAGCCAACCAGAAAAGGATCCTTTTATTCCCACTCGCTGCCTCCTACCAATCAGCCAATGCTCTAACCATGTTAGTAACTTTCCTGTAATACCACGGGCTCTTAACTTGGTAAGCAGCCTCATGTGTGGCACCTTGTCAAAGGCCTGCTGAACTTTCAAATATACAACATCCACTGCATCCCCTTTATCTATCCTACTTGTAATTCCTTCAAAGAATTCCAATGGGTTCGTCAGGCAAGATTTTCCCTGAAGGAAACTATGCTAACTTTGTCCTATCTTGTCCTGTGTCACCAAGTACTCCATCACCTAATCCTTAATAATTGACTCTAATGTCTTCCCAACCACCAAGGTCAGGTTAACTGGTCTATAATTTCCTTTCTGCTGCCTTCCTCCTTTCTTAAAGGGTGGAGTGACTTCGCAATTTTCCAGACCTCTGGCACCATGCCAGAGTCCAATGATTTCTGGAAGGTCATTTCTAATGCCTAGGGTGCAGTTCATCTGGTCCGGGTGACTTATGTACCTTTAGGTCTTTCAGCTTTTTGAGCACCTTCTCCCTTGTAATAGTAACTGCACCCACTCCTCTTCCTTCACACAGTATAACATCAGGCATACTGCTAGTGTCTTCCACAGTAAAGACTAATGCAAAATACTCATTTAGTTCATCAGCCATCTCCTTGTCCCCCATTATTATTTCTCCTGCCTCATTTTCTAGCGGTCCTATATCCACTCTCATTTCTCTTTTATTTTTAACATACTTGAAAAAATGTTTATTATCCACTTTGATATTATTTGCTAGCTTTCTTTCATATTTCATCTTTTCCCTTCTAATGATTTTTCTAGTTGCTCTCTGTAGGTTTTTAAAAACTTCCCAATCCTCTATCTTCCCACTCCTCTATCTTCCCACTAATTTTTGCTTTGTTGTATTCACTTTCCTTTGCTTTTATAATAGCTTTGACTTCCCTTGTCAGCCACAGATGTACTATTTTACCATTTGAGTATTTATTCATTTTTGGAATACACGTGCCCTGCATCTCCCTCATTTTTCCCAGAAACAGACCCCATTGCTGCTCCTTCCAATTTACTTTGGCCAACTCCTTTCCCATACCACTGTAATTTCCCTTACTCCACTGAAATACTGCTACATCATACTTTACTTTTTCCCTATCAAATTTCAAATTGAACACAATTATATTATGATCACTGTTTCTTCAGGCTTCTTTTACCTTAAACTCCCTAATCACCTCCGGTTCATTACATTACACCCAATCCAATATAGCTGATCCCCTAGTAGGCTCAATGACAAACTGCTCTAAAAATCTATCTCTTAGGCATTCAGCAAACTCACTGTCTTGAGATCCATTACCAAACTGATTTTCCCAGTCGACCTGCATGTTAAAATCTCCCATGACTACCATAACATTGCCCTCTTGAATTGCCTTTTCTGTTTCCAATTGTAACCTATGGTCCACTTCCCAGCCACTGTTGGGAGGCCTGTATATAACTGCCATCAACACCCTTTTACCCTTGCAGTTTCTTAACTCAATCCACAAGGATTCAATATCTTCCGATTTTATGTCACATCTTTTTACTGATTTGATGCCATTCTTTACCAGTGGAACCATGCCACCCCTCCGCCTACCTTCCTATCCCTCCGATATAACATGTAACCTTGGACATTCAGCTCCCAACTTCAACCTTCCTTCAGCCACGATTCAGTGATGGCTACAACATCATACCTGGCAATCTATTATTGCAACAAAATCATCCACCTTACTTCTTATACTATGCACATTTAGATACAACACCTTGAGTACCGAATTTGCTATCTTTTCTAATTCTGCATCCCTACTAATTTGATATTCAGCCTGTTGGCTGCAAATAATTCCTGTCATCTGCCTGCCCTTCCTGACAATCTAACAGCACTGGAAGGTCGATCACCAGAAGCAAGAAGCAATTTCAGGTTTCCTCAGTGATGTTCAGATGACTAAGGTGTTCACTCTGAATGAGCGTTTTCTCCAATGCATGGGCTTTGGAGTGTAATCATGTGGTCAGAAGATAAACTTTAACTCCTTTGGTGCATCTCAGTATGTATCATCACTGATACTCTGAATTAGGCATTAATCAGCATTTTGCCACAAGTCACTCTGCCAAGGGCCAATATAAAGCATAAAACATCCCCAATACTTTGCATAATTTTGTTAAATGCTCTTGTAATCTTCTGATTGAAAATTTTCTAATACAACTATCAGCAGCCAAGTAAACTACAACCCCCCAACCCCAAACGTCCTCCACCTCTTTTTATGTCCTTTTTTATTTCAAGCTCGATCCCTGATTTACTGGACGAAGGTATTTATTCACCCCGTCGAGGTATCTCCATTATCAGAGCTACCCCACCATTTTGTCTCTGCTTTCTGAGAGCCCTGGAGTATTTAAAGATGGAATCTGTGTTTGGTCACTTGTGCTTGAAGTGTTCGGATCGGTTCAGGTCCCACAACTCTTTTTATGGGTCATAGGGGCGCTTCTGCTTATCTTGGTCTAGTGAGGTCTGACGGTGCCTATCCCTCTCCAGGCCAGACCACAGCCGATGTCCCCCAACTCGGTGGCTCGCCCTGGTCTCAAACACGTGGCCGTTGTAGTTCTTCGGTGATCTCATCCACCCTGGCCGCTTTCTTCCTCGATGAGGTCCTTTGCTCAGTGCTGTTGTGTTAACACCATCCTCTCACGTCGTTTAGTCTGCCAGCTGAAGCAATGTGCTGGGGTAGGTCACTTGGTGGCAGACGTGAGAGATTTAGGAGATGGATGAGGACCAGTGATGCCCATTTACCCTACAAGGTAGAGTGCAGCTCCAAGACATCAAAAGTACTACCTCTATCCAGAGCTTCCTCCACCCCAGTTTTTCCTGCCTGGTCAGTTTGGACCAGGAAGACTACTGTAGCTACAGTGAGCTGGAGAACATTGGGTTCCTAGGTTTCTAGAGCACCTTAATTGGTTAAAATTGTGGTTTAACTAGTACCATTAATTATTTAACTTTGTTAAGTTACTTTAATAGGCTCAGATTCTGGGTCATCGGTGCTATTTAAGTGGATGCTCCTTAGCCCTTATCATGGGGCCCTAGTTTGGAGAACGGTGTCATTCACACTGTCATTCAATCAAACCTCCAATGTTCTGTTGGGATTCCTATTATTAAACCCTGATTGCCTTCTCTATATGGGAGTCTGCACTTGGGTCCAATCATTGCTAGTGTATACCGTGATAGTAGCAGTCCCTGCACAGCTCATTTGACTTTAAAAGTTGATTCTCTAAACCTCTGCCCTTTTTTAAATTCTGATCCCCCTCTTACTGTCTCTGTGCTTGCTTAAAGAACTGTTAAATTTGGTCCTGTAACATTATCCAGTTGTGACACAAGGTCATCGGCCTGAAATGTTAAGTCTGTTCCTATCTCCACTCTGATGTGCTGGACAAATCCACCATTTTCTGTTTATGCTGCAGATTTCCAGTCACCTCATTATTCACCCAACAGCAAGAAACCTTTGAGATTAACAAAAACACACATAAATAACTGTTACTTGCTTACAGCTAAAAGCAAGTTAGAAATTGTATGCTGTCCAGCCTATCTTGTAATATACATTTTCTGATCATAAATTATATCTAGAGCAGATAGACCAGGCTCAGTTTATAGATAATATTTCAAATTTCTGGAAAAATAATTCCCTTCCACTTCATCAACTCTTTCCCTGCAATACTAGATAACAATAAATGATGGATACTGTTTCTTTTCAGTGGCTTGATAACAAATTTTTTTTGATAATTTATAATGACAACTGTTTGCATTGCAAATTCCTGGAGTCATAGAGATGTATAGCACAGAACACTGCTCCTTGGCCCACAGTGTTCACCTCAACGTTTTTTGTCCATCTTTAGAAATCCCATTTGCCTGCAGTTGGACTATAGCCCTCTATGTCTTGCCTATTTGAGTGTCTGACTAAATGCCTCTTAAATGCTGATTGCATTGGTATCAACAACTCCTCTGGCAGTGAATTCCCAATATCAACCATTCTCTGTATAAACAATGATTCTCTCAAATCCTCTTTAAGCTGCTTTTTCTCTTCTCCAACCTATGCCCTCTTGTTATAAAACCTCTACCATGGGGGAAAAAAGATGTTGGCTATCTACCTTATCCATGTCTCTCTATATCATCATCAGGTGCCATGCCTAGTTTGAGCTTTGACTGCCATGGCCCACGCACTCCTGTTTCGGGTCAAGTGGATCAATTCATTGGTATTCATTTCCAGTTCTCTGGCTGCTGTGTCCATCATCATTTGTCTTTGTCTTCCTCTTGCTTTCTTCCCTTCAATCTTTCCCATAACTACTGTGCATTCTAACTCCTCTTTCCTAATCACATGTCCAATGAAGTTACATTGCCTTTTCATGATTTCATACATTATTTCTCTTTTTGTGTTTGCTCTGTTCATGACATCCTCATTAGATATTCGTTTCATCCATGATATTCTTTGCATCCTCCTCAAAAACCACATCTGTGCTGCTTCAGTTCGATTCCTCGTTACTGGATATTGTCCAACATTCTGAGCCTGTCTCTCTACATACAGTGTACTTTTATTAGGTCACTCCTCAGCTTCATTCTCTGCAGAGAATATGTCCAACCTATCCAATCTCATCCCTTAAATAAAGTCCAGTTTCCTGATGAATCTTCTCTGCCTTCTCCCCAGCTCAGCCACATTCTTCCTGTAGGGTGGCAACCAGGACTGCATACAATGACTGCTGAGACTGTTTTTACTGAAACGCCTGTGACTGAAGTTCACACGGCAGATCTGATGCCTGACTGCCTCTACGGATTGCTTCATCATGTGTTCCATCTCAGCGTTTTCTCCACTATTTCCTATGGACTGTTGTTGAATACAAGTCAGTCATGACATTTCAAATGGAAAATTAATGGAAGCCAGCAATATTGTCCAATGTCACATTATAACAGGTCTGAGGTCGAGGCTCACAAGAAAAATTGGTTCAGAAATCTGAAAAATACGAAGTGTTAATGTTTTGATTTATTAAACTCTAAATATTAATGTTCATTTAAACTCATTTCAAAGAAGTGTGTACAACAATATTTCCTAAAGTAATTCTTGATCAAGTGGCCATCAACAGACAGATAATTCTGAAAGAATTTACTCCATGATGGATTTTCCTATAAGCAAATGCCTTCAGAAAATGCAAAAGAAACAAAGACACTTAAGTAGTATTTATTCAGAACCACAAAGTGATTTAACACAGTAAGAGGACACTAAGCCTCTCAAATCTGGAGCTCAAGGCCTGGAGTTCAGGGTCCTCATTCATGCCATTGGTGAGTCCTGTGGTTGATATGGAAGGTTAAAGCCCAGAGGCCATTCAGAAGTCAGATAATTGAGATCTGATGGCCAAAGCTGTGCATTTCAGAGCCAATTGGGAAAGTTGAAGGCCAAATATTTGCAAGTCCACAAGCCCACTAGAGACTGGAGGCACCCATGCGACCTGTCCTGGGGTTAGAGCACTATCTGTGTACGTGTGTGTAGGAGTGGATGGGTGGGTGGGTGGGAGGGAGATAAGGGACTTGCTTGGCTGTTGTTCAAAATTCAAAGTACATTTATTATCAAAATGTGTATACATTATACAACCTTGAGATTTGGCTCCTTACAGGCAACCTCAAAACAAGAAATGCAAAGGAACCCATTTAAAAAACAGACCAGCAAACAGCCAATGCACAGAAAAAGAACACAACTTGTGCAAGCAACAGCACTCAGAACACAGGTGAACCCAGAGCAACCAGAGCAGGCCCACAGGCTCAGCCTCAGTTCATTACACAGCGGAGCAAAGTGTTGCCAGCTCCCAGACACGAATCCCGGAGCAGGCCCAGGGCCTCAGCCCTCATGCAGCGAAGAGCAGAGCATACGTCACGGAGCAGCGAACAGAACTGGACCGACCCTTGCCTCCGGTCCCGTAACCCTGCCTTTTTGATCCATTTGGCCTGGCGTTTAAATCGTTCAAACATCGGGTCATTCCTCGCTCTAAGACCTGGGCCCACATTTGGTTACTGTTGTTGCTGTTGCTTGTGTGTTCCATGAAAATGGTAGGCATGCTAGGTTAGCTTCAGAATGTATGGCGACACTTACCACCCCCAGCACATCCTTAGGTTGTGCTGGTTGTCAATGCAAACGTTGCAGTTCACAGTATGTTTTGATGTACCTGTATGTTTTGATAAACAAATCTGAATCTGAAATCTATATCAGTTGTATGCAAAAGCAGTAGTTCCATTGCCCTGCTCGTTCTTTTCATTGTTCTCCATTCAGCCAGAGACTCATTCCTCCAAGATGCAGCACAGAGCGTCATAGGAAGCCATTCCTGCCTGTGGCCATCAAACTTTACAACTCCTCCCTTGGAGGGTCAGACACCCTGAGCCAATAGGCTGGTCCTGGACTTATTTCATAATTCACTGGCATAATAATTTACATATTACTATTTAACTATTTATGGTTCTATTACTATTTATTATTTATGGTGCAACTGTAACGAAAACCAATTTCCCCCAGGATCAATAAAGTATGACTATGACTATGTCTTTAGATATATATCTCGTTCCTTTTAGAGTGCCAAAATTAAATCCATCTTTACTGATATCTGTTGGCTGTACATTCTAGAGGGTAACTTCTCACTATTTAAAATGTTTTTTTTTGCCAATCACCTACATCTTATGTTCCCCTCCCCCACCCCTCTCACCATTCTTGATCACTCCACCAATGGGAACAGCTTATCTCTACCTTCCCTATCTAAAGCTCCATAACTTTAAATACCTTACATTAGACACCCTTTTGACCTTTGGTGTTACATGTAGAACAATTCCAACTTCTCTATTCTAGCAATGTCATAAAAGTCCCTCTTCCCCAAAATAGTTTTATAAAATCTTTTCTTTGTCTTCTCTAAAGTGTTTACAGTTTCCCTAAAAATGTAGCACAGATGTGGGCGGAACAGTGTTTAATAGTTGGGGGTGGGTGGGTGTAAACAAAAAACAATTGAAGCTTAAAAGAAGTCCAAACAAGGAATGACCAAATGATGACTCACATAACTTCCCCTGCTGAACGTCGGGGAATGTCAGGGCTCGGATAGTCTACCATGCAAAAGGCCCAAGATATTGTGTGCAGTTGATTGATGCCTCTTCATCCCAATTCCAGACGATAACTGTTCAATGTCAAGATACAGAGATCCTGTGGGAGCTCAGAACCACAGCAAAGATCTGAGGAAGGAGAGAATCATTAGTGACTGGCTGGGATGTCGTTCAGGATTGAGCTCAGAGAGACGTTTGAAGGTGTGGCATCAAGTAGATGATCCGATTATGGTCAGGCAGAACAACCTGACAACGGAAAGATGGTACATAAGAAAGCAAGAACATGTGTGGGTCATTCAACCAATTCAATATGATCATGACTGATCTGCCCAAGTCTGATCTCTTTGGTAAGTTTCAGAAGACACCTATGTTATGTTTTGTAACTTATAAACATTAAATTAATTCAAAGGAAGACCAGGAGTCTGAGAATGCTGGTGTAACTTTGTCTTTACTTTCAATGAGGCACACACATGTCACATGGTTGTGTGATGCTTTATACATTTAACATATTTTTACGTATAACCCATAACTGATTATTTAAACACACAATCGATTAATATACGTACACGATTACTCAAATATTATTGAAGCATTAAATACACAGCAACCTATGTGGGAGTAGCCCAGTGAGCCCGGGCCTTTTAACGGATGCCCAGGCATGTCTCTGCCCTCCAGCTCCAATGTACAACAGGAATTGGCACGTGACGGCAAACAGAAGGGGTTGCACAGTGGTGCAGCTGCTGCCTCACACACCAGAGACCCAGGTTAAATCCTGACCTCAGGTCCTGTCTGTGAGGTTTGCACATTTTCCCGGCGATGACCTGGATTTCCCCTGGGTGTCCTGTTTTCCTCCCACATCCCAAACATGTATGGGTTGCTATGGTAACTGGCCACAGTAAATTGTCCCTTGTATATAGGTGAGTGTCAGAATCTGGAGGTGAAGTGAAATAAGGACAAAAAAAAAATTAATCGGAAGAATGAGAATAAAAAGTAGGATTAGTGTAAAGTGTTGGTTTTATCTGGAAAGCGGGGTGGAGATGCATCTCTACCAAAGGAGGTGTAAGTTGCTCCTTCCCTCCACTAGCCTGCAGGTCATCCTCGGGCAAGGTGTAGCACCTGCTTAGCCCACATCCCCCCCGATCAGGGTTGCATGAATCCATGGGGGCAGGTGGTGGATGGTCCTATGAGCAGCTGGTGCACATCACAAGTCCCGGTTATGTGACCACTGACGCCAGGCAGACAATCTCTAAAGAGTATTGATAATGGCTGGGGTCACCTGTCATGTAAAGACACTGCCCAGAAGGCTGCCATGGCAAACCACTTCTGTAGAAAAATTTGCCAAGAACATTCATGGTCATGGTCATGATCGCCTACGTCATACAACATGGCACGTAACGAACGAACGATGGTTAATCGGTGGCAATTCGGAGGGCCGAAGAACCTGCGTCTCAACTGTGTGATTGTATGATTCTGACTGTATGATTCTAGAGGAGGTATGCCAAGTGCTTGCCCAGTTGACCCCGGTCTGTTTGAAAACACATGCGTAGAAGATCTCTCGCTGGACTTTCGACTTCTGTTTCAGTCTGACAATGGCTGGGTTGCACCTACACTAAATGTTAAAGATGAAAGCCTTAAGAGTGCATTCTTTAATGTTGAACTTTATATGACTTCACCAACATTTAACATGTGAAAATTGTGTTTCTTAACTTTATTTGGAACTTCAAGCTAAGAAAATTAAGCCAAAATAATGTATGCCTTATCGCAATGCATCATCTAATCCATCATTGTACTTAAATAAATGATGTTTTTCATTGACCTGGATAACTACACTCACTTGCCCATCCATTGAAATGTTCCCATAATGAATGATCTCACTTTAACGACTCTTTATCTCATCTTTTCATTACTTATTGCTATTTATTTATGTTTGCATTTGGACAGTTTGTTATAACATAGAAACATAGAAAATCTAGAGCACAATACAGGCCTTTCAGCTCACAATGCTGTGCTGAAGATGTACCTACTTTAGAAATTACCTAAGGCTACCCATAGTCCTCTATTTTTCTAAGTTCCATGTACCTATCCAGGAGTCTCTTAAAAGACCCTATTGTATCTGCCTCCACCACCATTGCCGGCAGCCCATTCCACGCACTCACCACTCTTGGCATAAAAAACTTACCCCTGACATCTCCTCTGTAACTACTCCCCAGCGCCTTAAACCTGTACCCTCTCGTGTTAGCCATTTCAGCCCTGGGAAAAAGCCTCTGACTATTCACAGGATCAATGCCTCTCATCATCTTGTACACCTCTATCAGGTCACCTCCCATCCTCCGATGCTCCAAGGAGAAAAGGCCAAGTTCACCCAACATAAGGCAAGCTCCCTAATCTGGGCAACATCCTTGTAAATCTTCTCTGCACCCTTTCTATGGCTTCCACATCCTTCCTGTAATAAGGTGACCAAGTGGGGTCTGAGCAGGGTCCTATGTAGCTTTAACATTACCTCTTGGCTCTTGAACTCAGTTCCACAGTTGATGAAGGCCAATGCACTGTATGTCTTCTTAACCACAGAGTCAACCTGCGTAGCAGCTTTGCGTGGCCTATGGACTCGGACACCAAGATCCCTCTGATCCTCCACACCTCCAAGAGTCTTACCATTAATACTATATTCTGCCATCATATTTGACATACCAAAATGAACCACCTCACACTTAGCTGGGCTGAACTCCATCTGCCACTTCTCAGCCCAGTTTTGCATCCTATTGGTGTCCCGCTGAAACCTTTGACAGCTGTCCACACTATCCACAACACTCTCAACCTTTGTGTCATCAGCAAATTTATCCCTCCACTTCTTCATCCAGGTCATTTATAAAAATCACGAAGAGCAGGGGTCCCAGAACTGATCCCTGAGGCACACCACTGGTCACCGACCTCCATGAAGAATATGACCCGTCTACAACCACTCGTTGCCTTCTGTGAGCAAGCCAATTCTGGATCCACAAAGCAAGGTTCCCTTGGATGCCATGCCTCCTGACTTTCTCAATAAGCCTTGCATGGGGTACCTTGTCAAATGCCTTGCTGAAATCCATATACACTGGACAAAGCCATTATGCCTCTCCAAATGTTCGTAAATCCCGCCTCTCAGGATCTTTTCCAACAACTTACCAACCACTGAAGTAAGACTCACTGGTGTATAATTTCCTGGGCTATCTCTACTCCCTTTCTTGAGCAAGGGAACAACACCTGCAACCCTCTAATCCTCCGGAACCTCTCCCGTCCCCATTGATGATGCGAAGATCATTGCCAGAGACTCAGCAAACTCCTCCCTTGCCTCCCACAGTAGCTTGGGGTACATCTCATCCGGTCCCAGAGATTTATCCAACTTGATGCTCTCCAAAAGCTCTAGCACATCCTCTTTCTTAGCGTCTATATGCTCAAGCTTTTCAATCTGCTGTAAGTCATCCTTACAATTGCCAAACTCCTTTTCCGTAGTGAATACTGTCTTCTGCACCCTGTCTGATCTTTCATTGATCTTGTTATTGTTACTATTCTATAGATTTGCTGAGCTTGCCCACAGGAAAATGAATCCCGGGGTTGAATATGGTGATATGTATGTACTTCGATAATAACATTTACTTTGAACCTTAAACTTTTGAACATACCATAGCTTCGGAGGTATTGGAACAAGTTCACTGCTTTCTGGAAATGCCAAGTAAATAATTAAATTGTGCACATAGTCCGTGAGCCAGTAGGGTTGGTCGGTACCATCTGAGGGGAATAATGCTCATTGTGATTTTTGGCAAGGTATACATCTCTAGGGTTAGAGAATATGTGATAGCATTGCACCAGTGGTAGGTTTATCATAATCATAATAATTTTCATAATTATGATTATGATTTTTTTTGTGTGCCATACTCTAACCAGTCGCTCTATGGCAGCTCCTGCGACACCACTGTTTCAATCTCTGCCCTTCCTTTGGATTCATCAGCTGCGTGAGAGGGGGAGCTTGCTGCATGGGCAGCAGCTTGTTCTCATATGGTACTGCCCAGGCTTAAATATCACGTAGACAGCTATGATGCAATATCCATTGTCAGCCCTGACCAGTGGAGGACCTTACCTGACTCACATGCAATGCTCTTCACAAATTTATTATCTATTGTAATAGTTTATGGAGTATTATCTTGCCAGTCATTGCAGTATTTGAGAAGCACTCTGCATCTACTGTATCATGAATGAGACTGGAACAGTGTGATTTAAATGTGAACATATGCTTGATAAATACAGAAGGAATTTCAGTTTAGAAGATAATTAAACTGTTCTTTGTTCTGGAATATGTATGAACTGTCTGACTGTTTCAACATGCTCAAATGAACACATCAAAGCACTTGCATACCTGGGCATTAATGGGTAATTTTGTCAGAAATCACTGTCTGATGACTAGTTGGCCAATTTCTTTCATGAATTTGTCTAAACCTGCATAAACAAGAGCAACACATTTACTGTAGTGTCATTTTCTGGATGTTTCTGAAGAGTATTTATACTTCACCCAAATCTCTTCCCCTTTATTTTCATATGACTCTAACAGTTAATTTTTCTTTCTCTCATATCTTAGCTAACACTCTATGAGTCCTGCCGAAGGGTCTCGGCCCGAATTGTCACCTCTACCGTTTTCCATAGATGCTGCCTGGCCTGCTGAGTTCCTCCAGCATTTTGTGTGTGTTGGTTGGATTTCCAGCATCTGCAGATTTTCTCGTTTGTGATTCCCTTGAATGCAACAGTTTGACTCCTTTGGTTGTACATTGCCATTTTCCTCCCTCATTTGGTAAAGCCATTTCTCATGAATCTCCCATTTCACTTCTTGTCGATCACTGCATTTAATGCCCTTTGGCTTTGCTCTTCATATTCAATCCACAGATCCCTGAAAGTTGCCTCACAGGTGGATAGGGTAGTTAAGAAAGCTTATGGGGTGTTAGCTTCATAAGTCGAGGGATAGAGTTTAAGAGTCGCGATGTAATGATGAAGCTCTATAAAACTCTGGTTAGGCCACACTTGGAGTACTGTGTCCAGTTCTGGTCGTCTCACTATAGGAAGGATGTGGAAGCATTGGAAAGGGTACAGAGGAGATTCACCAGAATGCTGCCTGGTTTAGAGAGTATGCATTATGATCAGAGATTAAGGGAGCTAGGGCTTTGCTCTTTGGAGAGAAGGAGGATGAGAGGAGACATGATAGAAGTGTACAAGATAATAAGAGGAATAAATAGAGTGGATAGCCAGCGCCTCTTCCCCAGGGCACCACTGCTCAATACAAGAGGACATGGCTTTAAGGTAAGGGGTGGGAAGTTCAATGGGGATATTAGAGGAAGGTTTTTTACTCAGAGAGTGGTTGGTGCGTGAAATGCACTGCCTAAGTCAGTGGTGGGGGTAGATACACTCGTGAAGTTGAAGAGACTGCAAGACAGGTATATGGAGGAATTTAAGTTGGGGGGTTATATGGGAGGCAGGGTTTGAGGGTCAGCACAACTTTGTGGGCCAAAGGGCTTGTACTGTGCTGTACTATTCTATGTTCTATGTTCAATGGCAAATTTAATGATACAAGTATTAAACACTCAACTGTCTTTCTTAGCTTCCCTGAACCATTTGTTGAGACAATAGCTGTAAGGATAGGGCCGTTTGCACACTAACAACATTGAACTTGCATGTAAATGGGATTAGTGTAAAGAAGCAAAACGGTTGGCATGGATGTGTTGGGCTGTAGGGTCCCTTTCCCTTGTGTACGGCTGTGATTTCATGACTCCCGACGTTCAGCATTATTCCCCTAGATTCAAAGTCATCTCTGACCTCTTCCAGCATCACGTCATGGATAAAGCAGAATCTCTTCCAAATGAAGAGAGCATAGATTAAAGCACTGATATAAATACACCCAACTTTTAACTCTGATTTCTTTTCTCTCCCATCCCTCCCCCTTTGTTTACTGGGGCCTCGTGTGCAACATGGCAATGGTATTTGACCCAAGAACAAAACAAAGAACTCCATAATCTAAGCACCTTTAAGAGAACTTCACTCTTATGCAAGTTCAACCTCCTTGACTTCCTTTCCAATTACCCCACAGCTAAAACTCTGATTCATGCTTTGTCACATCCTAACTTGAATTTTCTCCTCAGCCTCCAAGCTCCAAAATTCCACCACTGTACTTCTCTCATACAACTTCCTGCCTGTTAATCCTTGCAGATTTACTTTCTGCCCCCAAACTATTGACTTCAAAAATCCAAATGAGCATTTAAAATATGTTCAAAGACTTACTTACCATACTTCAGCGCCCTCATTGACCCTGGTTATCCAATATTAATCACTGATCATTCCTTATTCTATTACTATGGATGGCTTTTAGCTCACTCTGTGTTTCCCAACCTATCACATCTTACCTTTTGCATTACACCCTTCAGCAGACACCAGTAAGATCTGGAAGAGTCTCGGCAGGGAGAGACCTTCTCTGTGGAGAGAATGTTTCTTCTTGTTGGATAATCTAGAACTAGAAGTGTCCAATTTAAGATGGAGATGAGTCAAATATTTTTCCCCTCAGAGGGTGGTGAGTCTTCAGAACTTCTTGCCTCAACAGGCAGTAGAAGTAAACATTTTGAATATTTTTAAGGTAAAGGTAGATAACTATTTGATAAGGGGTGAAAGGTTACCAGAGATAGGCAGGCATATGGAATTGACCCATGATCTGATAACATTTCAGAGCAGGATCAAGGAGCAAGTGGACTACTCCAGTTCCCAATTCCTTATTTTTCTGTGTTTCAATTATTTCAAAACTCCTTCTGCATCTGTTTCTTTCTGCTTGAAACATCATGGGATAATTTTTTTTAACATGAAATACATAAATAAATGTTTGCCATTGTGTTTGACCTTTTGCACAACGACCAGCACGATGGGCCATAAACTCCGCTTTCAAGAACTGAGGAAAATGTTTTTAATATTCGCATTCCCTGCCCACCAGTTTTGTTTCAGTAACTTTTCCATCACAATCATTACAAACACATTGACCAGGCCAGTGCCCATAAAAAGACCAAATTGTTCCCACCTATTCAAAAGAAAATTTCTAACATGAACTCAAAGTAAATAAGACAGCCAAACAAAACAACAACATAATTGTGTGACTGTGTGAAATGACTTTCATTTCACTGGGAAGTGTCATTGCAATTATTCGTCTGATGTATCATAATATATATTTTTATTTGAAAAACTGAATAAAGATGCTGGAGAAGACATCGGCCTGAATAATATCACAAAATGGGTGGTATATCATGGAACTTGCTTGCTCTATATCAGAGGTTCCCAACCTTGTTTATGCCATGGACCCATACCATCTACTGAGTGGTCCATGAACCTCAGGTTGGGAACCCATGCTCTATACTGAAGTTCTATCTCAAAGTCAATAGAATGGAATATTGGATGAGGCTAATAAAAGACATCATTGTCCCATTGCTTTAAACCAGGGGTTCCAATCTAGGGCCCACGGACCACTTGCTAAGTAGCATTGGTCCATGCATGAAATAGTTTGGGAACCCTTGCCTTAAACCAATTTTCACTGCAGGTAGTATGGTGATCGCCATCAATGACACCTAGGATATTCTGAGGAACAGAAGGACCTTGGTATACATGTTCAAAGTTCAAAGTAAATTTATTATCAAGGTACATATATGTCACCATATACAACCCTGAGATTAATTTTCTTGTGGGCTTTGACAGTAAATACAGGAAACACAGTAGAATCAATGAAAAACAAACAGCCAATGTGCAAAAGACAACGAACTGCAAATAAAAAAAGAAAATAATAATAATAAATAAGCAAAAACTATTGCAAACATAAGATGAAGAGTCCTTGAAACGGAGTCATAAATTGTGCAAACATTTATGTGATGTGGGGCGAGTGAAGTTATCCTCTCTGGTCCAAGAGCCTGATAGTTGAGGGGTAATAACTCTGCCTGAACCTCCTGATGTGGGTCCTCAGGCCTCTGTACCTCCTTCCTGATGGCATCAGTGAGAAGAGACGGTGGGTGTCCTTGACGATGGGGGTCTGAAATGATAACATTAGGGAATTTAAAGTTGCTGATCCTCTCCACGTCTGATCCCCTGATAAGGACTAGCACATGGGCCTCTGGTTTCCTCCTGCTGATGTCAATATTCAGCACCTTGTGGCACCACTCAGCCAGATTTTCACTCTCCCTCCTTTATGCTGATTTGTTACTACCTCTGATTCAGCCAATGACAGTGGCGTCATCAGCAGATTTAAATATGGCACTGGAGCTGTGCTTCACCTCACAGTCATAAATATAAATTGAATAGAGCAGGGGGCTAAGCACCCAGCCTTGTGGTACACCTGTGCTGATGGTGATTGTAGAGGAGATGCTGTTGCCAATCCGAACAGACTGGGGTCTGCAAGGGCAGAAATTGAAGATCTAGTTCCACGAGGAGGTACTGAGGCCAAGATCTTGGATCTTATTGATTAGTTTTGAGGGGATGTTAAGTGTTGAATGCCAAGCCATGGACAATGAAGAGCATCCTGATGTATGCATCTTCACTGTCCAGATATTCCAGGGTTTAATGAAAAGCTAATGATATGGCATCACTATGACCTGTGATGGATTAGGTAAATTGGAGCAGATCCCAGGTACCTCAGACTGCTGAATCGAGGGGTTAAAGATATTGGTGAATAATCCAGCCAGTTGATCAGCACAGGTCATTAGTACTCATCCAGTTACCCCATCTGGGCCAGATGCTTCCTGTGGATTCACCCTCCTGAAGGATACGTCATCCTCAAAGACTGAAATCACAGGATCATTGGGGGCCATGGGAGTTCGGAAAACTTTCTTCATGTTTTGACAGTCAAAGTGAGCATAGAAGGCAGCAAGCTTATCTGGGAGCAAAGCCTTGTTGTTACCTACGTCACTTGGTTTCATCTTGACAGAGGTGATAGTATTCAAGCCCTGCTTCAGCTGTTGAGCATCTTTCAATGATTCAGGTTTGGTCTGGAATTGCCAAGCAACACACACAAAATGCTGGAGGAACTCAGCTGGCCAGGCAGCACCTATGGAAAAAAGTACAGTCAGCGTTTCAGACCGAGACCCTTTGCACGTGAGGTGGCTTTCCAGAATTTGTACCTAGGTCTTAGGTAGTTCACTTGGTCAGCAGACCTGAATGCCACTGATCTGGCCCTCAGCAAATTGCGGATCTCACAGTTCATCCAGGGCTTCTGGTTTGGGAAGTCCATAGAATGGAATTGGAGTTGATTTATTATCATTTGCACTGATCTCTAAAGGTGGCAGCGCAGGTGGATAAGCTGCTGAAGAAGGAAGACAGGATGTCAGCCTTCATTAGCAAGGACGCAGCACTTTATAAAACTTTCGTTCAACCACAGCTGGAGTACTGCATGCAGTTCTGGTCACTAAACATAGGAAGGATGTGGTTGCAATGGAGAGTGGCTTTGGATATTGCCAGACGTTGTCTGGGTTGGAATGTTATGCAGAGAGAAGGCTGCTTTCCTTGGAGCAGAAGACAGAGTGGGAAACCTGACAGATATACAAAATGATGAGGGGCATGGATAGAATGGACAGTGAGAGACTATTCTTTGGATCTGGCTAGGATGTCTCTGCACAGTTGCGGGTGGAAAAGATATTTCTGGATTAAGATTTGCAGTGGAATTTCAAAATCAACTACAAAAATCAGCTTGCTGATTGTGTTTACTCATGAGTGAAATGAATGAAACCTGTTATGGTGCAACAGCGGAAACAAATTTCACAACATATGCTGGTGATATTAAACCTGATTCTGATGTTATAGAACAGATAGTTCTGCTACAATGCATAAGTTACATTCCTCAGAAACCGTGGGTTTTAAAAAGTCCCATTATACCAGAACAAACTGTCGTTGCCTTGTAAATTCATATTGTGTTATAACCAGTATGATTTATGGAATGCCAATATGGTGATCATTAATCCATCAATCATATTATAACCAATTTGTATCATGCAAGCACACGTTATAGCTGAACTATTTAGGTGTTAGTTCTGGGAACCCATAAGACATGCTAGCCTTAATTTTGCAGTCAGCATTGATCTCAAGATATAGTACTTTATCAATTGAGTCTTCCCTACTTCAGCATGGCTTTGAATATGGCACCAACAACAGTGGTCAGATAGAAGAATTCTCATTTACAACAAACCAAGAAATAAAAAACACAGATTAGCTATTTTAATAATTTTACTGAAAATGAAATAAAGGGTGAGCAAACACATGGAATATCAAGCATCGTGGAATTCTCTGCCCAATGAAGCAGTGGAGGCTACCTCAGTAAATATATATAAGGTTGGATAGCTTTTTGCATAGTAGGGGAATTAAGGGTTATGGGGAAAAGGCAGGTAGGTGGAGATGAGTCCATGTCCAGATCAGCCACGATCTGATTGAATGGTGGAGCTGGCTCCACAGAGCAGATGACCTACTCCTGCTCCTACTTCTTATGTCATGTTAAAACTAAAAATTATGGAAGTGATCAGATTTTTAAATGCATTCTTGAGGAAATGGCCATCCAGAATTTTAAATTTAGTTTTGAGACAAGAAAAGTTGTTTATCAGTAGTCATGCCTTAGTAAGTCAGCAGCATCGTTCATTTGCCTAGAAAGGTGCAGCTCCAGTACCATCTAGGCAAACCAGCCTGGTTGATTGGCACCCCATCAAACTCTCTACACATGCACTCCCTCCATCACCAGCACACAGTGTACAAAATGCACTGTCACTACCCACCCAGGCCTGTCTGCCTGCACCTCTCAAATCTGTAACCTCTTCTGCAAGAAGCACAACAAAGCACGGAGGAACACCAACCCTCAAAACCATATACCATCCTGATATGAAACAACATGTATATAAAATTTCATGTTTGTGTCCAATGATTGATTCTATCTGAATTGCATTTGGGAAAAGTACAATAGAATATTTTCAAAATCAAAGTAAAATATATTATCAGAGTATGTACATGTCACCACGTACAACCCTGCGATTCGTTTTCCTGTGGGCATACTTAGCAAATCTATAGAACAGTAATTGAAGAAAGAATTAAGGAACAACAAACTGTGCAAATGCAAATATAAATAAATAGTAATAAATAACAAATATGAAATATTAAGATAAAGAATCCTTAAAGTGAGACCATTGGTTGTGGGAAATAGAATAAGTGTAGTTATCTTCTTTTGTTCAAGAGCCTGTTGGTTGAGGGGTAGCACCATTCTTGAACATGGTGGTGTGAGGAACACACAACATCCACCTTTTCTCTTTAGCCTTACATGTCAAAACCAGGATTTTCTGTTAAATTTGTAGATAGGCAGCACTGGTAGTTTTGATTTCATGACCACCATAAATTCCTAGCCATTTATTTATACAATCATAAATAAAGTTTCTTGACCAATGTTTATTTATTTCCTAGGCTGTTCTGAATGGTGTTCTTTGATTTGATGCAAGAAAACTCAGGAAATCAGATAAAAAGCATAAACCACAGACTGTGGTATTTAGCCTAGAAATTGTTTTGTCATCAAATATGGGCAAAAATACAAGAGTGACTTGCAAAGCTGTTGAATAAGTGAACAATGTCAAATTGGTCCTTTCACTTCACAGGAAAATAGAAAGAGCAATAGGCTTCTAGATCCTCAAACATACCCCACCATTCACTATCTACTGCAAGCCCCAAATCTTTCTCTATGCAAGATCCCCATAGCTCTCAATCCTCTGATCTTTCAAAAATGTATCAATCTCCATATTAAATACTTCTAATGATCTCACCTCCACAACACTTGAGGGCAAGGAATTCCAGATTCACCACACTCCAAGAAGATTTTTTGCACCCCAGTTTTAAATAACTGGCCCCTTACCCTGCAATACAGACAAAATGCTGGAAGAACTCAGCAGTCCAGGCAGCATCTATGGAAAAGAATTTTTCTCCTGTTTGGGGCCCCTTATCTTGAAGCTGTCTTCCCATTTGAGGTTCTCCTACTAGTGAAAACATCTCTATTGTCCTCCTAAGGATCTTACATGTTTCAATAAGATTCCTTATCCTTCGGATCTTCGAAAGATACAGGTACAACCTGTTTGGCCTCTACTGGTAATATAATCTGGTCATACTTGGAGTTAGCCTGGCAGATCTCCTTTAGTCTTTCTCTAATGCTATTATGCCATTTGTTGGGTAAAGAGCCTAATCTGTGCCCAGGAGACATGTGTGACCTCAGCAGCACCCAGTGCAATTGTAACAAAACTAACCTGATTTCTAACTTCCAACCCCTTCGTAGTAAATAGTTTGAAATTTTGTTTGCTGTCACAATTTACTCTATTTGCCTGCCAATGTTTTTATCATTTATGCACTAGAACAAGAACACCTACTGTCTATACTTCACTCATCTGAAGTACTTTTTCAATTAATTTATCTTCTGATTTCTTTTACCACATGATCTCACGTTTTCCCCCACACTAAACTCCATTTGCTAGCTTTCACCTACTCATTCAATCTATCTATACCCCATTGCAGAGTCACTACATCATCATTTTCCCTTCCACCCAAAGCCACATGTCACACACTGCAATGGCCAATGGCGGAAGTGTTGGTGAGCTCAGAATGTAGGAATTGTGGGTGAGTGGCAATCAAGGTTCTGACAAATAGGTGGGGAATAGGTCAGATTGACGCTCCTCCTTGTTGTAAATTTAGGAAAAATAATGCTACTGCTATTTTTGGTGAGAAGCCACAGCAGCCACTTTAAAGTTATGGGATCTGGCAGATTCAGTTCAACTTCCAGTCCGAAACAAGTACCATGCCCTTCATTTATCCAAACGATCACATATATACCTTATTACTCATTGCTCAAGAGAATTTAGCATCAAATTTCTATGCACTCAGTTCTCATTTGAATTTTCCAAAGCTAGCAGCTTTCACTCTTTTCTTTCATATTTTACTAAGTTTACTCTGTGATCGATTGCCATATTTAAATAGGAAATTTTCAATACTTTATACATGTATTTACTCACTTTATCAAGGGCTATTTACGCATCTGTTGTATGAAGTACGTAACAAAATGAAATTAGAGAAAATCACTTCCACATAAGAAAGCTTTCAATCACATTTACCAAATGAATTAAAAATATTAAATATTTGCCTTTTTGATCTGTAACAGATTTTGCAAATTGGGAAAATCTAATCCGAACAATAAACAGGTATTTATTTCTGGGAAAAAAAGTTAATACATCGAATTCTTTGACTTCATTCAATTCCTGGACTTGGTGCAGACCATGCAGCTGCCTGGGTCGAAGTTGGTGCGTGAACGTAGTACGCAGTGAATGATTGTCTTAGGCACTTTTCTTGTGATCAAAAGACCCTGTTGGACATTGGTACTGTGGAATGCTGCAAATCCAAATCATTGGTTTGTTGGCGAACGGCAGGATGAAGCTGTGAGGTGAAGTCCAGCCCTCCAGCCACAGTGTTGTTGCTGCTGTGCAGGAGAGAGGCAGCGGAATCAGTGCGCTTCACATAGCAGAGGGCTGCTCTTCGGTGTTTGCTCGGCCGAAGACAGCTGCGACATTCATGGACTCAGACTAATTTTTTGTATCACTGTATTTTATTGCCATCTTATACGTGGCCCCCGAGTATCACTGTTTCGCTCAGCGGCATTCCCATGTAGTTGAATGATAATTAAATTTAAACCCCACTGTTGCCACCAGAGAAGGATTTTTTCTGAACCAGTGGTAGAATGAGATAAAGTTTCCATTATATCAATCTAGCAGTCAATCAGACATGTTATTTACTGCAACAATTGTCCACGCAAGATCAGTTAAATTCATAAGAACATAGGCTTTACCTGGAAGATACTCCTTCTAACAAGAGCAACCAAAAACCCAAATAATGCCCATTTGTGATCTGAAGTACACCATCGTTTTCTGAGAGATTATGTCTTCAGTCATTAAAATTAAAATCAAAGATTTGGTCACAACTAAAGACAGGATGGATCAAAGTGCAAGAGAGATTTGATAGTACCTGTGCAATTGCTTATTTTTAGACTTTAACTTAAATACTACATTCTTGCATAAGCAGTTTCTCATAACAATCATTGTCAAAATTTCCAATCAACTTTCCAGCTCTTAGCTCCATCCCTTCCCCCTCCTGTCTTCTCCTACCATTTCGGATCTCCCCCTCCCCCTCTCAAATCCCTTACTATCTCTTCTTTCAGTTAGTCCTGACGAAGGGTCTCGGCTCGGAACGTCAACTGTACCTCTTCCTAGAGATGCTGCCTGGTCTGCTGCGTTCACCAGCAATCTTTATTGTGTTGCTTGAAATTCCAGCATCTGCAGATTTCCTCGTGTTTGCGTTGTCAAAATGTTAACCAGTTTTGACAATGCAAAGCTCTTCTGTTTCAAGTCTAGTATTTGAGACAACAAAAAGCAAAGAAAATCATTTTTTCCCAGAAAAAAAAACCCACCACTGTTGGAGGAATTCAGTGAGTCAAGCAGCATCTGTAGAGGAAGGACGTTTTATATTGAAATTGTCCATCAGGACTTTCTCATCATTTGATAGTTACATTTCTCACATCAAAGACTTTCAAACTGCTTGGTAAACACAGAGGAACAGTTAAGATTCAGTAGGGGCTAAATACCCTGGTACGAGGACAGATTCCATGAAGGATGAATTAAAAAGGTTCATTTAATTTGAACAAAATTATCAATTTATACCACATGGTGGAGCTACAGCTTCAGTACTTCAGCCAAATACACCATTGCTGGCAGATACATAACCGATTTGCCGCATTGTACCATTTTCAACATTCCATGTTGATAATTTTTCCTCTTGAATTTTCAATTGATATAACAGCCAAAGCTTTTAGTAGAAAAGTAACTCGAAAATTTTTAAACTTTATAATATGTCCTTGTTTTCATATTGAGAATCTTGACTTTTCTCTCCCACCCCCACCTCATTGGAATTCAATTTCTGACCTCGTAATGATGGTATTTCAACCTGAGACTACTGGAACAGTTAGCAAAAGGAAGAGAAGTCTAACTACACCTGTTCTCAAACACACCGAATGCCAGAAGATTTGACTTGAAAGCCTTCCTGCTCTGCTTTGCTTTGGATCAATTCTCAGAGAAAACAGATCCACAACTTATTAGAACGAGCTTAATGTTTTAAATATTGGGACCATTGTAATTTAAATTATTCAGATCAAAAAAAAATCACCAAAAAATAGCACAGGCTAAATAACTTTTTATCTGGAACTAATCTATTCTTATTCAATTTTCTAATTTTTAAAATATTGTTCCCTTACAAATACATATCAATTTTTGTTAATTTTTTCAGTCTGAACACCTGCTTGGAATAAAGCATGTATATTTAAATCAATTTCTACCAAAATTATAAGTTTAAAATAAGCACATCCTACTTGAAGCTGAACAGCATATTAGTAAATAAGGTTATACTGTATATCATATAAAATCAAAATACTGGACCAACCAAAATGTTGTCATTAGTGCAGAGGTTTCTATAACTCTTATGACTTAAACATTTTTTTTATTGGGGTGGTCCTTTCTGGGCAATTATTTAACCACTTTGTACCCCCAATAATAATCTGAGACCTGATGGACATAGGCCAATGAAAAGGCCACAGATCTAGAGTCAGCATTGTTTTATACCTTTTCAGATCTCCAAGTATAAATAAGACACTAACATTGATTTCAAAATATAAAAATGTACTTGAGATTAAGTTTTAAAACTTCATGATGAAAATGTCAAAAAGAATTCAATGTGGTATTTGTAAACAGAAACCAAATATAGATATGGGAAATGTGACCAATATGTAAATTAACATTTATGTAGAATTTTGGAATGCAGTAAATTTAGACAGCATATGGCAATTGTATCTTGCATGCTGAGGTGTCAGGTGACTTTGGACTTCTGCCCATATTACTAGAGATTGATGGTCATGAATAGTCAAGCTTTATTGCATCATGCCAGATGGCAGAATACAAACCAGATGGGCCTTCATACCTTTTAGTTCAGCAGCTTCTAGGTTTCTAAATATACTGTACCAATGTCTCTCAGTGTATCACAGCTTCCAAGAAATAAAAAGAAAAATAGCAATTAGACATTTGATTGCTAACACTTTGGTTATCGGGTCCACGGGTAGGGTTAACATCTGCAAAAGGCAAGCAATATGAGAAGGGTCCTAGAAATGCTGCATTAGCCAGGCTGTTGTCCATGTGAATGAAGGATCTGTGATCTCCCATGGGCAGTGGGTTTCCTCATTAAATTACCGAGTTGTTTGCAAATGTTATGTGAAAACAGCCACAAACACATTCAAAATATTTATTTTTCCTCAACCATTGCCATTCTTGTGTTGGAGACACAAGAGGCTGCAGGAAAAAAAACTTATTTATTGAAAGAAATCTTTGCCAAGTAAAAAAAATTTGTACAGTAAAGCTAATTCCATGGGACATTAACAACACCTTTGCACTTTGGAACATTATACTTCATCTCACAGCTTTTCTCTTTTGCAAAAAGCTTTTGTCAGCATCAGCCCATTTCCGAATGTGTTTCTCGAAGATATCCTTGGTAGTAGCAAGTTGCTCACTCTACAGTTCCCAGAAACACAATTTTAATTTACCAAGCTAAGAAAGAAATGGCAGGGAATTGTACTTCTCAAATCTAATAAAAGCAAAACTTCAATTCTTAAAGACTGACAGAACCTTACATTAGAATTGACAAAAATGAAGGCACACAAAAAGGAAAATATTGCTATTTTGAAAACTAACAAGGTTAAGTGAAAATAGGATCTTCATACACTAAAGAAACCATAATCTGGCTGGTCAGGTTTTATAAGACCTTTTGATTTATAATAACTTTAATGAATTGTGCATTTGAAAGGAAAGGACAATAAAATGACATTTTTTCAACAAATGGAGCAATGGGTGGGTTAAACCTGTCATATACAACTTAGGAGTCAAATAGGCAATAAAATCACTTTATTTTTAGGAACAGGAAAGGGCCACTTTGAAAAGCATCACACAAAATGGAGCAGCTCAGCAGGCCAGGCAACGTCTATCGAAAAAAGTACAGTTGACATTTTGGGCTGACTCCTGCCGAAGGGTTGCCAAGCTCCTCCAGCATTTTCTGTGTTGATTGAATTTTCAGCACCCGCAGATTTTTTGTTTGTGATTTAAATGAGCATGTCAGCTTATTTAAAAAAAACAACAAAGACCTTTATAATCATGTCAAATCCCATCTTTTGAAAATGACTATTATACAATAGATTTTTCCACCCCCGTCCAATCTCAAATCTATTCACCAGAAAGTGAATTCTATAACAGGGACAAATCGATTGTGTCAATTCTACCATTATCAAATAAATCAAGTATTGGTTTTGAAACAACACACATCAAAGTTGCTGGTGAACGCAGCAGGCCAGGCAGCATCTGTAGGAAGAGGTACTGTCGACGTTTCAGGCCGAGACCCTTCGTCAGGACTAACTGAAGGAAGAGTGAGTAAGGGATTTGAAAGTTGGAGGGGGAGGAGGAGATCCAAAATGATAGGAGAAGACAGGAGGGGGAGGGATGGAGCCAAGAGCTGGACAGGTGATTGGCAAAAGGGATACGAGAGGATCATGGGACAGGAGGTCCGGGAAGAAAGACAAGGGGGGGGGGACCCAGAGGATGGGCAAGAGGTATATTCAGAGGGACAGAGGGAGAAAAAGGAGAGTGAGAGAAAGAATGTGTGCATAAAAATAAGTAACAGATGGGGTACGAGGGGGAGGTGGGGCCTAGTGGAAGTTAGAGAAGTCGATGTTCATGCCATCAGGTTGGAGGCTACCCAGACGGAATATAAGGTGTTGTTCCTCCAACCTGAGTGTGGCTTCATCTTTACAGTAGAGGAGGCCGTGGATAGACATGTCAGAATGGGAATGGGATGTGGAATTAAAATGTGTGGCCACTGGGAGATCCTGCTTTCTCTGGTGGACAGAGCGTAGATGTTCAGCAAAGCGGTCTCCCAGTCTGCATCGGGTCTCGCCAATATATAAAAGGCCACATCGGGAGCACCGGACGCAGTATATAACCCCAGTCGACTCACAGGTGAAGTGTTGCCTCACCTGGAAGGACTGTTTGGGGCCCTGAATGGTGGTAAGGGAGGAAGTGTAAGGGCATGTATAGCACTTGTTCCGCTTACATGGATAAGTGCCAGGAGGGAGATCAGTGGGGAGGGATGGGGGGGACGAATGGACAAGGGAGTTGTGTAGGGAGCGATCCCTGCGGAATGCGGGGGGGGGGGAGGGAAAGATGTACTTAGTGGTGGGATGTGCTTGGAGGTGGCGGAAGTTACGGAGAATAATATGTTGGACCCGGAGGCTGGTGGGGTGGTAGGTGAGGACCAGGGGAACCCTATTCCTAGTGGGGTGGCGGGAGGATGGAGTGAGAGCAGATGTACGTGAAATGTCCAACCTGATGGCATGAACATCGACTTCTCTAACTTCCGCTAGGCCCCACCTCCCCCTTGTACCCCATCTGTTACTTATTTTTATGCACACATTCTCTCACTCTCCTTTTTCTCCCTCTGTCCCTCTGAACATACCTCTTGCCCATCCTCTGGGTCCCCCCCCCTTGTCTTTCTTCCTGGACCTCCTGTCCCATGATCCTCTCGTATCCCCTTTTGCCAATCACCTGTCCAGCTCTTGGCTCCATCCCTCCCCCTCCTGTCTTCTCCTATCATTTGGATCTCCCCCTCCCCCTCCCCCTCCAACTTTCAAATCCCTTACTCACTCTTCCTTCAGTTAGTCCTGACGAAGGGTCTCGGCCTGAAACGTCGACTGCACCTCTTCCTACAGATGCTGCCTGGCCTTGTTTATTGGTTTTGAAAAGCATTTTTCAAAATTTTAATGTCATTACTTTCTAAAGCACGTAGAACTCAAGGTATATTATTGAATACTGAGTTTGATGGATATGGCCTGATGCAATATTTCCTTCTCTACCTCAGCATCATCTCTCTACTTAAATTGCAACCCTTCTCCTCCCCTTGTGGCCATTGTATTGTGCGAAACTTAATTTTATCCAACCCTGGAGGAGACAGCTCTTTAGTGTGAAACCCAGTTCTGAGAAGCTATTGCACAAGTTTACACATTACCCTATCATTTGTGGAATGGAGAAAATACTAACCCTTGGATAGAGATAAGATAAATAGGTCAGTTTCACACAGCCATTTCTTTCACCCAAAAATATTACACCATATTAATTGTATTGCATCACTAAGTAATTAATGGGTTTGAACAATTAAAAGTCACAGTTTGCAATTTTTTTTTTGCTTCCAATATTCTTTACCCAGGCTCAAATTTGTTTTGTAAATTTATTTTGAACAAATTTCGTAGTTAAAATAGAATGAGATTCATGCTGTCCTTTGTGTCCATTTACATTAAAACTGAAAATCTGGCAAAAATGCAAAGTGAAAGATTAAAGAGTGACCTAATATTGACCCAAATAGCATTTAATTTTCATTATTTCCTTATTTTGCTATTGTGTAGTTTATTGCTGCAGGCCAGTGTTAATGCTATACCCAAGCTGCTTTTGTACCATTGGTTTTGACCACTAGACAGAAAGTCACAAGTATACTCTTAACCATGAACCATTTATCCCTGCCATGAATGCATTCTGTACATGTAAAGTAACAATGCTAGAGCATTTTCTTATGTTGGCAAGTAACAGGTATAAACTTTGTGGCATGCAAAAGTTTGGGCACCCCTGCTCAAAATTTCTGTTACTGTGAATAGCTAAGCGAGTAAAAGATGACCTGATTTCCAAAAGGCATAACGTTAAAGATGACACATTTAATATTTTAAGCAAGATTACTTTTTTATTATTTCCATCTTTTAGAGTTTCAAAATAACAAAAAAGGAAAAGGGCCTGAAGCAGAAGTTTGGGCACCCTGCATGGTCAATACTTAGTAACACCCCCTTTGGCAAGCATCACAGCTTGTAAATGCCTTTTGTAGCCAGCTAAGTGTCTTTCAATTCTTGTCTGGGGGATTTTCACCCATTCTTCCTTGCAAAAGGCTTCTAGTTCTGAGAGATTCTTGGGCTGTCTTGCATGCACTGCTCTTTTGAGGTCTATCCACAGATTCTCGACGATGTTTAGGTCAGGGGACTGTGAAGGCCATGGCAAAACCTTCAGCTTGCATCTCTTGAGGTAGTCCATTGTGGATTTTGATGGTGTGATGTTTGCTTCCAGAATTTGCTGGTATTTAATTGAATTCATTCTTCCCTCTACCAGTGAAATGTTCCCCGTGCCACTGGCTGCAACACAAGCCCAAAGCATAATCGATCCACCCGTGCTTAACAGTTGGAGAGATGTTCTTTTCACAAAATTCTGCACCCTTTTTTCTCCAAGCATACCTTTACTCATTGCTGCCAAGAAGTCCTATTTTAACTTTATCAGTCCACAGGACTTGTTTCCAAAATGCATCATGCTTGTTTTAGATGTTCTTTGCAAACTTCTGACGCTGAACTTATGTGGTGAGGACGCAGGAAAACTTTTCTTCTGATGACTCTTCCATGAAGGTCGATATTTGTGCAGGTGTCGCTGCACAGTAGAACAGTGTACCACCACTTGAGTCTGCTAAATCTTCCTGAATATCTTTTGCAGTCAAGCGGGGGTTTTGATTTGTCTTTCTAGCAATCCTATGAGCAGTTCTCTCGGAAAGTTTTCTTGGTCTTCCAGACCTCAACTTGACTTCCACCGTTCCTGTCAACAGCCATTTCTTAATTACATTACGAACTGAGAAAACGGCTACCTGAAAACACGTTGCTATCTTCTCATAGCCTTCTCCTGCTTTGTGGGCATCATTTATTTTAATTTTCAGAGTGCTAGGCAGCTGCTTAGAGGAGCCCATGGCCGCTGATTGTTGGGACAAGGTTTGAGGAGTCAGTATATTTATAAAGATTTGAAATTTGCATCACCTGGCCTTTCTTAACGATGCCTGCAAACAAGCCATAGCCCCAACAAGCTAATTAAGGTCTGAGACCTTGGTAAAAGTTATGAGAACTCAAATCTCCTGGGGTGCCCAAACTTTTGCATGATGCTTTCCTTCCCCCCCCCATTCTAAAATTGTACAAAACAAAGATACAGTAATCTTGCCTAAAATGCTGAAAAGAATGTTTCATCTTTATGACTTTTGGAGATCAGTTCAACTTCAACTCACTTAACTATTTACAGTAACAGAAATTTTGACCAGGGGTGCCCAATCTTTTGCATGCCACTGTATTTACAACTTCAACACCACTTGAATCTTTTGACAGACTTGAGAATAGCTCTTTAGATCTAAAACTTCATTCTAGAATAAACTGGTAGTGTGTAAACCAAGCTCTGTTGCAAACTTCTGTAGGAAGTTTTCTTTTGCCACTTAGCTGAAAATTACTCAAGTAATATTGGGACAACTTGCCCATTTTATTAAAAGATGTAAAGGTGCACCCTAAACTCTTCGAAAACAGAGTACAACTCCAGCCTTAACTTGTAGATTGCTAAAGTAATATTTACATCAAACTATAACAAACTGAGGAAAGGGTACTTCACACTGCAATTGTTACCATGTTTATGCATTTCTTTCAGAAATGTATCCTAGATTTATCAAATGACAATTGTCATTTACAAATGAATTATATACAACGTACATTTAAGGATTAAATGTTATGTCATTGGAAGGAGTAAATAAAACAGGCTGGCACACAAATTAATGAATACAGGTTTATATTACAATGTGTCTTGTTCTGGTACAGTTGTGTCTGCTTCATAAAAAATAACTCATGGGTAACTTTTAATACACAGCTCATTGAAGGAGGAGTTTATGTGGGCACAAAGCAGTATCTGCATTTTATGTATATTTTTGCAAGAAATATTAACTACATCTGAGACAGTGCATGTCAGTAAAGCATAAACATTACTAACCATATTGAATTATTTACCCATTAATTCAGTATTTTCTGTCCCATGTCATTTACCCCTTGAACAGTACATCTCTATGGAGAATAAAGGCAAGATTGGAAATTAATGTGGAAATAACTGCAATCTATGAAGGGATACATCGTAGATATAAATGATCAATAACCGTTCACCTAAATAAAGGTAATGGGAAGAAATAGGCCCAAACTGTTAAAATTTGCTTCAATCATCAGCAACATAATATGAAGCAGAAATCAAAAAAAATCTAAAAAAGGCATGGTCTCACCCTGGTACTGTAAACAAATATGGCAACTAAACATGATGGCTGTACTGAATGTTTTAGAAAGGGAACATACATTAAAAAATGAAAACAGTCACATGAATGTTAGAAAGGGAAATGCTGCATTGAAAGCCATGTGCTTCGTGCACAGTAAATCTATCATGAGCGCTAATGGTGTTCAACTGAAAGTGTATTAAAGAAAAAAGTTATGAGGCAATTTCCCAAATTATTTATAAATGTAGTTCAACAATTTCACACTTGTGAGACCAGACCTTTTTAAAACAGACACGAAAATTATCCAGTCATGCGAAACTTCCTCTTAAAGATTTTGCATTTCTTTGCCAATCTTGTAGCTCAGGATTTTATTCCAGTCGATTTTGGTGCGGGTGACTGGCAGTTGTCGACGCAAGGCTTTAAATGTAGTATCTGACATGGTCTGATAGTTTTCATTGATAGCAGTCTATAAAAAGCAAACAGATTTAAGATTCTCTGAATAAAAATTTTAGACTAACAACACAATAAATTGTCAGGGCATTTACAAATTAAGTACAAATGAACATCAGAATGCATCAAAACCTGAACTTCTGATCAGTACTACCAGTTAACCAGTTTGCAAGTTATGCACGTTTGCCTTCTTTATTGCAACATACAGGCGTAGAAATCAGGAATGAGCTAAAGGTCAGATATTGATATATCTGAACTTTGCTCACTCAACTTAGCACTGAATCCAAATGTGACTCACAAAAACAATGAACTGAAGGATGGCTGACAACGCTCAACTTATTCATCTGAACGTCGTGTGACTATTTCATCCTCACACAGTTTTTGTTAACTGGGACACACCAGCACATTCTGGCCCAATTAAGCAGCTGCCCCAATTAGCTGAAATTTCATGGAAATAGTTAAAGTATAAAAAAGACAGATTGTTTAACTGAGCAGCCATTTATGTATTTAAATGAAATACAGAACAAACTCTCCTGCACAGGTTTCCTGTTAATGTCAGATAATGACAGATAACCACTATTATTGGCAGTGTTCTAATTTGTTCTGTATTTCACTTAAATACCCAATTTGTAATACCCTTTTTAACCATTTCCATGAAACATCAGCAAATTGGGACAACTGCTGAATGAGCCAAAGGGTACTGGTTCCCATATGTCCCAATTAACTGGAATCCACTGTATTCTTGATATAGATAACTAGGCAGTTCTGCTGTAATTCTAATGCAAATAGAATAAAACAAGTTGTATGAAATTGCTGAATTCAATATCCAATTCCAAAGACTGCAACATGCCCAAATGGAACATGAATTGCTATTCACTGGAATAGTCTTGGGTGCTGCAGCTAAAGAATTTAGTATGGGTGTGGTGGAGAATTAAAGTGACAGGCAAACGGAAGCTCAGGATTGTCTGCAGACTGAACAGTGGTGCTTTTAGGTCACCAAGAGGCATTACCTAATCTGCTGGACTTTGCCAGAATTCTCCTTTTGGTTCCAGGCTTAAAACAGCTCTGAGCTGCATTTAGAGCTTTAACCTGATACCCAGTTTGATTTCAATGTAAATATAAAGTACAGCATTCCAGGACGTTGGCAAGGGTGATATTTAAATATACATTTTCATACACTAGATTTTATGACTTGCTCACATTAAATTGTAAACTGTTTTGAAAATTCAGAGAATTTCTTGGACAAGATCCAATTATAAAATAAATCAAGCAATTTACCAAATCAGCAGTTGAGGTCAAGTTTAAAAAATGCTGTCCATACTTTAAATCTGAATCCTGAAGTTAATTTGAAGCTATATAGTAATATTGAAAACAATTAGAATTGGTTTATTCCCTTCACATGTACCAAAATACAGTGAACAGCTTGTCTTGTGTACCATTCCATAGATTTACAGCTAATTGATTTCAGGTTTGTGAAGATAATGTGGTCTCAAATTTGAAGTTGTGACCTGACTGGTGAGAAACTGGTCAATCAAAATAATTGACTACTCAGTTAGCTGGTAAATTGCTTCTTTTACCAGAAAAAAATTGAGAACCAGTTAGAGTCACAAACGACAATATTTAGGACATATCAAAGTCCTCATTTTAAACATCCAGAGAGATTTCAAACATGTGTGCCTGACAGCTGTAACATCTATTTTGGTTTGATTGACTGAATTGACAGAATATCATTTTCTTGCTGATATTTACATTTTGGTGTCAAACATATTTCCACAGGGCAATGCAAATACAGATCTGGGAATACAAGTAATTGGTTCAAAAATTTACTGGGGGGAAAAAAAAAAAACAAGTATTCAATAAAGAGTTCATACCTGATATTCATTTTCTACTGCCTCTACAAGTTTTGTAAATTCTTTTGCCATCTGAGCCTCATTCTGTAAAAGAAAGCAGAACAATCTAGATGTTTTCAATAAGCTAGTGGATAAAATTACGACTTTGAAGGGATTTGATAGAAAGACAAGAGGAACAGAATGATTAAAATAAAACACATGGGAATCTTAGGAGGAAAAAAAGTGAGAAGCATGTACAAGTCATGTAGTAGCAATTGTGAAGAGGCAGACTCCATACTTGTAAAAAAAAAATGTTGAGTCAAGGCATTTTTATTTCTTTGGGAGTGGAGGAGAGGATACTCTGGAGAGAAGAAATTATACATAGACTGGAATAAGAAAGCTAGCTTACGTTTTCTATTTAAGATGAGGGGAAAGCAAGAAATTGTATACCAATGAACTTAGTATCTGTTATCAAGATATTACTTGTGTCCAATACAGTAAATTCAATTATTGAATATATTACAAGTTTTCAGTTAATCACATTTCAGCACTTTTCCCCCAACAAACGGCAAAGCTAATTTAATTTTTGTTTTGAAGTCTTTGAAATAGGAGCCAGAACAATGTATATGGTTGTAACTTGTAAGAATTATTGGAAAAGAACTGGGGGAAAAAAAAAGAGGCAAGACTTAACTAAAATTGAACCTCAGGGAAATGAAGACAAATGAATGAACCAGTTAAGAAATCAACAAGTGACAACTAGGATAAGTAGCTCTCAAATTTATAACACATCACTGGCGGGGTCCTGCAAGAATATATTGAACCTAAACTAGTCACCATTTTATAAATCATTTAAATGATAGGAAAAAAAAATCATATCCAAGCAAGACAAAACAAAGAGCAAACAGCAGTGATGGAATTATATTTCAAGGAAATGTAAGCAAATCAAAATGGGCAGAACAGTAACTAATGGATTTCAGGTGTTGCTCAAAATAATGTAATTTTCTTTGAATCACAAAGAAATGCTCAAATTTCTTTGGACCTCCACTTTTTACATATATGTATGAATTGCAATATTATGTTAAATAACAAAAGTCAACAGAATGCTAGCCTTTATTACTACAAGTTCTATCCCTTGTACTCACGGCTTGTCAGAAACAAAGGCCAAGTTAGACTATACCAGGGATTTTGCAAGGTGCTTGGCACTAAGCTTTAAGTAGATGTTGCTCTTACAATGAATGCAGTACAAATTTACCATAAATAAGGTTTAAATTACAAATAAAGATTATAGAAACTGGGACACGTTGCTTGGAGTTTAGTTTGATTTACCAAAAAAAGAAATCACTTGTGCAATGCTGATACAACTGACATACCATAATTACCCATTCTTAATTACTCCTGAGGTAATGAAGTATTCATAATGTTGTTGCGTAGGACCAAGCTGCAATGTGGGGGGGGGGGGGGGGGAGAAATAGTCATTGTTATAATGCAAACCTTTTTTTCCTTCTAGTCAAGAGGATACAGGTTCAAGAAATGGTCTTGTTAAATAATAGCACATCCTGCAGATGGTACACAATGTATCCTCAGTGTGCTGCTGGCAGGGGAAAGACTTGGTGCAAAGGGTGAAGCAGCCTGACTAGAACTGCATTCATTTAACCAAGTATTTCACACACTCCTGATCTGAAGCATGTAAATGGCAAAATGGCTTTGGAAGTCAGAAGGGAGTCATTCTTCATGGGAAATTCAACTTCTCACTTTTTTGCCATAGCATGTTTGTGGTCACTTCAGCTACATTTCTGGGCAATAATAACCTAGGATGTTGATTTGCAGATGGTGAGGAACTTGATAATGGGAATGCTATTCAACGTGGGAGATGATTATTGTTAGACAATGTTACCGCCAATTATCAGCCAATGCAAAATGGTGTTAGGTGCTGACATCTGATTAATTTTGAATTGCAATTACTGAAAGCTGCAATCTTCAATAAACAGCCCCATTCCTGACCTAATGGTGAAATGGTCAGAGAAGCAGCACCCAATGATAGCAGGCCCTAAAATCCTGAGATTAACCTGCAACAATTACCATACACTTCCTTTGCGTGAGGTCTCACTTAAAGCAGTGGAAAGTCACTGAAGTTCCAGTGTTTCAAGATACCAGTTAAGTACAAAGATGAAATGTTTCTACATGTTGGATGCAATCTGGAACAAAGGAGTAAATGACTTAGTTTTTATTTTAAAGCAGACTAATTTATTCATGACAACCAAATATATTTAGGGAAAATGGAAAAACAGTAACAAAATGGGGCATGGACTGTTCATGATCTCACTAAATGTTAATGTTCTCAGCAGACAAACATCTATTTCTACCCCACTGTTAAAAAAAAAATCCTCTGGAGAATTAACTTGATCTTTAATACAGTTAACGTGGATCTGGTAAACCAAGAGATCTTATAAGGTTTGATTAGGTTAAAATATATTCCTGATAACCCAAGTTTTATAGAGACCATTTGGTAAGATGTACCGAGTTAGTGGTCTAAACATGGGCTCTACTCTCGATCTAACGAAGTAGTGAAAATATATAGCTACAGCTCCAATTTCCATCTGCTATTCAAAAATCTTTACTGGAATGTTCACATGGAGATAGAAATGGGTGAGCCTCAATGTTTTTCCCAGTAGAAACTTTCAGCCAATACACTGTATAGATTTACACATGATTAACAGTCTTGGGCAGGATTTCAGAGATCTGTTAGCATCTCAATGGCTGATTATAAGATTGTGCATTCAATAAAATAGCAAGGTGAAAGGAGAAAAGCAGCAAGAAAATGTGTGGTTTGGTGGTGGGTAAATTGCCAGGATGCATCTTCATATATAATCAATATATGCAGTACATACACTCAAGAGCAGACCGGCAAACCAAGATTAAAAAAGCAACTTATTTTCACCATCAGAATGCTAAACAAAGGTCTTACTTACAGTGACAGACAAAGTTTCCTGTACATCTTTATGGCTGACCAGTTGAACATTGCCATCTTCATAATAATGAACCTAAAAATCATGAAAAGTCTGCATTTTCAATTCTAATATATCAAAATTTAACATTGAAAATCAACCTTCTCCCACCCTGCCCCCACCACTATTTTAATCCATGTAAAACTATACAACTTTCCAATAAATAAATTTAGCTGCAGGGTAACCTAGGAATTGAAGTTAAAACCAAGTAACAAGATAAAGCAAACATTCATGTCACATTCGGTAGGGAAAAAAATTCAGGCCAATGCCCTAATCAACTTGAAGGGTTGTAATCCACAAACACTGTTTGAACCATGTACTTTCAGTCTTTCCTATTTCAGATTTCTGCTGCTTACTGTATTTTGCTTTTGTATTGCTGTTTTCTATGAAGAATTAAACTGCCTTTTAAAACAATCTGAAGCACTAATTTGCATTGCCAAATAATCTCCGTATAGATTTATCTGCAATTACATCCTGACCACAGTACAATTTGACCTTAAAACTAAATTGAATAAATGGATCCTTTACTGTACTTTAAAAGCTGTATATTGTGATTAAAGCTTTGATTTTAAAAAGTGAAATAGACAACACTGGTGATTTTGTATTATAGATGAAAGCACAAACTTCCAATTAAGAAACTAAAATTTCAATTTTAGTTTCAAACAGTATCAATAACCCTCTTACTCAGTTATTACCAGAAGAAATAAACAGAGCAAGCACAAGTGCTTATTCTGATTCAGCTCTGATATCCCATCTAACAGCTAGAACCTACTCCTACCGTTTTCCCTTTTTGGTAATCCCAGTGACAAAATATCAAAACTGAACTTTGAGAAGATCAAGTATAAAAAATAAACTTTGATATAAAGACAACCTAAGAAATACAGATAAGAAAGCAAAATTACAATGCACATATCCATGTAGCAAATCAATTCGGAAGACGGGAGTAAGGAGATTCAAAATATGTAGTTTTATTAATTTGAAAGTCATAAATAGAGCCCGAACGCAATTGGTGCATCAACCAGATTAATTCAAAAACATTACAATGGTTCCTTTAAAAGTCTTCAGCAAAAAAATTTCAGTGTTTGAGTTATTAGAACACGAGTCATAAATACCTACTGCCCAATATCAAGTCCTGAGCGACTCCAGCCCTATCTCACCAATGACAACTTGGTCTAAATTTTAAAGGGGAAAACTGAGATTGGAAAATAAACAAATAACTAACTTGATCCCCCACCTCTTCACTTCAACCATCCTGGAACTTTACATATAATACTGATAGCTAAAACATCAAAATAAGGCAAGTCTTCACTACAAGGGCAGTAGGATCTTATGGAGAATGAACAAAAATTGTAGAAGTATTGAAAACACCATAACTAAAACCATCAATGCTGCAACAATACACATTTTCAAATAAATGCAAGTGTCTACTTGTAACATAATAAATATTAAATATTAAATGTGAAGTAAGAACACCCTCATGGTGGATCTGGATCTTTAGGGTCATGAAAGTATTACAAAAGGCAAAGTGGTCTGAGATGTTTACAGGTGTCCCACACTTTTCGAACATTCGCTTTATGAAACTTCACTGTTACAAAAGACCTACATTAGTTCCGTTTTCGCTAACAGAAGGTGTTTTCACTGTTAGGAGAAAAGCAGCGCTCGCCCTGAGCAGCCATTCTCCCCGGATTCGGAACTGCATTCTAGCCAGCATTGCTTAAACACGTGCCTATGAGCAGCCATTAGCAAGATGAGTTCTAAGTTATCGGAAAAGCTTGAAAGAGCTCGTAAGGGTGTTACACTTAACGTAAAACTAGACATAATTAAGCATTTCGATCGTGGTGAACGAAGTAAGGACAAAGTGAGTTTGGCTTCTGGAGGTTGACGAAGATGATGTGGAAGAGGTTTTAGCATCCCATGACCAAGAACTGATAGATGAAGAGCTGATGCAATTGGAAGAGGAAAGGACAACAATCAAAACCAAATGCAGTAGCAAACAGACCTAAAGTGAAGTCGTCCAGGAACTAAATGTGAGGAAACTGCGTGAGATTTTCGCTGCAATGATAAAGTACAACTTTGATTTTGAAAGGGTACGTCGGTTTATGATATATTTGCAAGATGGTTTGAGTGCTTACAAAGAACTGTATGATAGAAAAATGCGCGAGGCTAAGCAGTCAAGCAAGCCTTCCACATCAGCCACAGCAGATGACGAACCTCGACCTTTGACATCGAGGCAGGCAAACATAGAAGATGGCCTGCCCTGATCGATGAGACTACACCTTTGTGCCCCACCACCCCAACCCCCGGGCCGCAGACAGATACCAATCTGCGGAGAACGCAGCGGTAGCCAGGATGCACCCAGCACATCTTTAAAAAAGCCAAAATAAACAAGCTAATTAATTAGGTGCCCCCCAACACATAAATGTCAGCCCAGATCAGAGGCCATTGCGTCGCCTAATTAATTACCTTGTTTATTTTGGCTTTTTTTTCTTAAAGATGTGCTGGGTGCGTCCCGGCTACTGCTGTACCCTGCATTCTTCGCGGATCGGTATCGGTTCGCTGCCCGGAGGGTGGGGGCTACTGCACCACCCCAACCTCCGACGATTCAGTCTAACACACCAGTGTGCTCGGTGCTGTCCCAATTCCAGTAAGTGATACTACACTGTACATACATTTCTACTTTATAATCGGCTATGTATTTTTACGTGTTATTTGGTATGATTTGGCAGCTTCATAGCTTAAAGGTTACTGGAGAACGCTTGCGTGAGATTTGCGCTACGGAGAACAGTTCAGGCAATGATTGTGGAAAAGCATTTCTACTTTATATAGGCTGTGTATTCATCATATCATTCCTGCTTTTACTATATGTTACTGTTATTTTAGGTTTTATGTTATTTGGCATGATTTGGTAGGTTATTTTTTGGGTCTGCGAACGCTCACAAATTTTTCCCATATAAATTAATGGTAATTGCTTCTTTGCTTTATGACATTCTGGCTTACGAACTATTTCATAGGAACGCTCTACCTTCGGATGGCGGGGGAAACCTGTAATCTAATACGTAACATGGGAAAACAGTTTTAACGAACATGGGGAGGTATTTAGCACTTATTTTTACATCTTCAGCTTTAAATATTATCCAGTTTTGATCCCTTGATCTGGGGAAATGGCAGGATTGCATGCAATTTGTTTTTTCCTCTTTATTGCAACAAACACATTTACCTTCAAGTAAAATACCTCGAGTTTAGTTGGATTATGTATGCCCCAGATCTATTTAACAGCTATCACTAACCTGAATCTTTAAAATGCCTTCCACCTGAGTTGATGAGGAAGTGATAGTAAACTTCCACTCTGATCTCCAACGTCCATTCCTTCATTAACAGAAATGAAGATAACATGCCATCAGTGTCACAAACATGCAATCTGTTATGAAGTAAATATATAATACACTTTGGAGATACAGAAAGTCAGACTTATTGTAAAAAAAAACTTGACTACTTAGATAGTATTCAAGTGTAGAGTTGACTGGATAATAAGACAATAAAAACGACAATATATAAAATGCAGCACAATTTTTACAGTTGTAACAATCTTTCATTTACAATCTTGCATGAGAATAACGCCCTTCATTGTATGACCTACTTACTCACCTGAAAAGGGATGAAAATAGTATTCTGTATAAATATGCCATAAAGCACTTAATTGTTTTCCCCTAGATGATCTACACAAAGCCTACAAATGCTTTATGCACAATAAACTTAAAAAATAAAATGTAATCTGTAGCATAATCTAAACAGCATTCACAGGTGGTTGTATGATCAGATAAATTCCCTCATGTAGTTCCCCAGTATATCCTCTACCATTCCTCCAGATTTTGTCTTAAACAGCAAGGCATTTTATTGAGAAGAATCTCCCCATCATTCTTCCTCAAGAATACTTACACTCAGAGGTTAATTTATTAGGTACCTCCTGTAAAGTGACCACTGAGTGCATATTTGTGGTCTTCTGCTGCTGTAGCCCATCCACTTCAAGGTTCAATATGTCGTGTGTTCAAAGATGCACTTCTGCACATCGTTATGTGAGTTACTGTCGCTTTCCTGTCAGCTTGGACATTCTCCTCTAACCTCTCTAATAAGACCTTTCCCCCTTAGAACTGCTGCTCACTGGATGTTTCTATCCCCCCACACCATTCTCTGTAAACTTTAGACACTGGTGTGTGAAAATCCTAGGACATCAGATTCTGAGATACTCATTAACAAATCATTCCATAGTCAAGGTTACTTAGATCATATTTCCTCCCCATTCTGATGTTTAGTCTGAACACTGGAACTTCTTGACTATGACTGCATGATTTTATGCACTGAGATGCTGATTGGATATTTGCACAGGTGTACCTAATAGTGGCCACTATGTGCTATTACCTTATGTAAAAAGCAGTAACACTAAATCTAAATAAAGCAGTTCCACTCCCCACCCCCCTCAAATTTGGACACCCTGAGATACTGAAAGGATTTATACAAATATTTTTTTCTGGTCAAATATCTTTTTCTTTGGCATTACAGGCTTTCCCTGTTATGATCACTGACAACATGAACATTTTGCCCCACAGAATTTCTAGATCACAAAAATCTTCAAATATGAAATAAAATTCACTGCTATAAAATTTACAGAAAAATCTTTTTTTTCCTCCAATTGGCATTTCCTTAAAACAGCTTTATGTCACAGACTAATATGGCCCATTTTCTCGTAATACCCCCTTATGCAGGGCTGTTTGAATACGCTTCAAATCACTGTAATGTCAACGCTTTCCAAGATGTCATTTATGGTAAGACTGCCAAAAAAATAGCCTCTATTTTGTCAGAATTAGACAAAACATATGTGGGATTAAGTTCAACATACCAGAAATTTTTGGGTTGAAACTGATGGCTCTCAATGCATACTATGATAGTTTGATGCCCACCAATCGTTTTCCCATATACCTGGAAAAAGAGCAAAATTGTATTTGGAATGGCTTAAATAAAACATGAATATTACACAAAATAAGTGTTTTACTAAAATCCTAGGCTTTCATGATGGTTAAGTGAGCATGATGATCAAGTATTAAATCCAAAACTGCTGGAATGCCTGGAATAAATTTTCTGCTGACAAATATATTTTGATACATTCCAGGAAAAATATCCTCTGATGATCAGGAAAGCAAGTGGCAACACATCCAAATTAAGAAATGAGATTTCCTTCACAAAGTGTTTGATAATTTTAATTCAAGGACTTCAAATTGGATGAACGTTTTTGCCTTGGAGGCATAAATTTGAGTACAAATAATCCCTACTTTTGAATGAACCTAGCGATAACCTAGAGACTTAAACCAAACATCATAAATGCTGTTGATTTGAAATACAAATTACACCAGACATATAGGGAACAATTCCAGAAAATGGTGACAATACTTTGAAGTTTGGGTCTACCCATGGAGAAAAAGTTAATATTGAAGGTCAATGACTGCCATCAGTACTAAAGACACAAGTTATAATTTCTAGAAGAGGGCAAGATTAAGTGACAAAGGAACTGCAGCAAAAGGAGAAAATTGTTATTGGCCAAGAAAAGGACTTCTGATGTGGAAGTGGGAGAAGCAGAATATTTACTTGAAATACATGAATAAGTAGAGGCTAGAAGATGGAAATGAAAGCTGAATTGTCAAAATAAATCACTATTTCAAGTAGAAAGTGTTGAGGTCTGAAACAGTGGGAAGGACAAAGGTACAATGGCAAATGGTACATTTGGAGCTGAACAGAGAGCCAAGTGGATAAAAGACATGGCATTAAAGCAGAAGGAAGCAATGTGCAGAATAAGCAGTTACTTGGGAACAAAGGGAAGAGGATATCATCTTAGGGGATGGCAATTTGTAAGCTGCATAGAGAGGAAGCAATATTGCATTTACTATCTGGTGAGATGAAAGACAATTTTATCCTGGTTCTCAGATGAACTGCAATAACAGATGGTTGGGAGCCATGTCAACAGTGAAGATTTGATGTCAGCTGAAGATAAGGCCAGAAGCACAGGTATGAAATGAAATGATCAAAGAGAGACAGAAAATAGGAAAATGGAAGGAATCATTATAAAATTGCAGTCAAGGTATGGGGGGGGGGGGGGGAAAGAGGAGGAAAGTCAACCAGTATTGGTACCAATCAACACACACAAAATGCTGGAGGAACTCAGCAGGCCAGGCAGTATCTAGGAAAAGAGTACAGTCAATGTTTCAGGCTGAAACCCTTCAGCAGGACAATCACTCATTTATCCCAAAAATGGAGGTAAAGTTGTAAGGAAGGAAATAGCTGGATATAACCCATGCAAAGGTGCAGGATAGAGATCGGCAACAAATATTTAGATAAGGGAAAGTATCAATGCACCAAAAAGGGCTGGGTCTCAAGTTGATCAAATGTCTAGCGGTTACAGTAGGAAATCATTACTCATAAATTAGAGGAAATGACTTTTCAAGAAAGAATTTATACAGTACAAGTTCAGAAGGGTAGCAATAGGGACATAGGGAAAATAAAATGGGCCTTTGACGAAGACAAAAGTCCTTCTGGAAGCTTGGGAAGAGAATGTAAGTATCTACAGTGACTGGCCACATGTTGTCAAAATGAGAGGCTTGCAGAGGAAACTTAAAGGCAAAGGGTATCAGATGTGAGTGGGAACAGACTGGGCAAGAGCAGTAAAGAGCATCAAAATAGGAAATGGGGTACAAAGGATAGTGTTGGGTCTATGAGAGCAGGCTTCAAAGTAAATTTATTATCGAAGTACATACGTCACCATATACAACCCTGAAATTCATTTTCTTGTGGGCATACAGTCAATCCAAGAATCAATAAAATCAATGGAAGTCCACATCCAACAGGACAACCAACCAATGTATAAAGACAACTGTACAAATACAAAAGAGAAAATAAGTTATAATAAGCAATAGAGGATATGAGGTGAAGGAATTCTTGAAAGTGAGTTCATAGTTTGTGGGAACAAATCAGTGAAGGGTTAAGTGAAGTTATATCTTCTGGTTCAAAAGCCTGATGGTTGAGGGGTGATAAATGTTCCTGAACCTGGTGGTGTGGGTCCTGAGGCTCCTGTACCTGCTTCCTGATGACAGCAGCAAGGAGAGAGCATGTTCTGGATGGTGTGGTTCCTTGATGATAGAACTGCTTTCCTGCAACAAGGGTTCATGCAGATGTGCTTAATGGTGAAGAGGGCTTTACTTATGATGGACTGGGCTGCATCCAATACTTTTTGTAGAATATTCCACTCAAGGACATTGATGCTTCTATACCAGGCTGTGATGTAACCAGCCAATACACTCTCCATCACACATTTATAGAAGTTTGTCAAAGTTTTAGATTATTAAGCCAAATCTTCGCAAACTCGTAAGTAGAGGGCTGCCATGCTTTATTCGTAATGACACTTACATGCTGGACCTAGGACAGGTCCTCTGAAATGATAACACCAAGGAATTTAAAGTTACTGACCCTCTCCACCTCTGATCCACTGATGGACCGGCTCATGGACCTCTGGTTTTCTCCTCCTGAAGTCAATCATCAGCTCCTTTGTCTTGCGGACATTGAGTGAGGGGCCACCGTGGTGGTACCACTCAGCCAGATTTTCAATCTCTCTCCTATATGGTGATTCTTCACTACCTTTGATTTGGCCAATGATAGTGATGTCATCAGCAAACAAAGCATTAGAGCCTCAGTCATAAGCATAAAGCAAATAGAGCAGGGTGCTACTAGCAGAGTTTTATGGTACATTTGTGCTGATTGAAATTGAGGAGACATTTTTAGCCAATCCGAACTGACTGGCATCTACAACTGAGGAAATAGAGGATCTAATTGTCTGAGGTATTAAGGCCAAGGTCTTGAAGCTTATTAATTTTTGAGGGGATGATGGTATTAAGTACTGAACTGTAGTCGATAAAGAGTATCCTGATGTATGCACCTTTGCTGTCCAGATATTCCAGGATTGAGTGAAGAGCCAATGAAATGGTATCTGCTGTGACAGTCGGAAAATTGGAGCAGATCCAAGTCACTATGTTTCATCACCAACCTCTCAAAGCACTTCACAGTACATGAAAATGCTCCTGGACGTTCATCACTGAGGCACGATACCACGTTCTTAAGCACCGGTATAACTGAAGCCTGCCTGAAGCAGACTGCCAAAACGAGAGGTTAAAGATATCAATGAACTCCAACCAGTTGGTCAGTACAAGTCTTTAGTTCTCAGCTAAGTACCCCATCTGAGTTGGATGCTTTCTGTGGGTTCACCCTCCTGAAGGGTGCTCTTACGTCAGCCTCAGATGAAATCACAGAGTCATTGGGGCCGTGGGAGATTGTGAAGGATCTTCCATGTTTTGATGGTCAAAGTGAGCATAGAAAGCATTGAGTTCACCTGAGAGTGAAGCCTTGGTGTCACCAATGTCATTTAGTTTCATTTTGTAAGAGATAACAGCATTTGATCCCTGCTACAGCTGGCGAGCATCCTTCAATGATTTAAGGTTTGGTGGTCCAGAGTTCGCATGCAAGTTGGCTTTCAGAAGATAGTATGTGGACTTCTTGTATCTTACTTGGTCACCAGAACTGGCCCTCAGCAGATTAAGAATCCCATTGTTTATTCAGTGATTCTGTTTGGGAAAGAATCTGAATGATTTTGTAGGGATTCACTCATCTATGACTGTTTTTATGAAGTCCATGACAACTGTGGACTTCATAATGTATTCATTCAGATCCTCTGATTAGTCCTTGAACATGGCCCAGTCAACCAACTTGAAGCAATCCTATCACAAACAAGAAAATCTACAGGTGCTGGAAATCCAAGCAACACAGAAAATGCTGGAGGAACTCAGTAGGTCAAGTAGCATCTATGAAAAAGAGTACAGTCAGCGTTTCAGGCTGAAATGTCCATTGTACCCTCTTCCATAGATACTGCCTCACCTGCTTTGTTTCTCCAGCGTTTTGTGGTTGAAGCAATCCTATAGCCACTTTTTGCCTCCCACGATGACCTCTGTTAACCTCAAATCTGGAGCCTTGCTCTTTAGTCTCTGCTTGTATGTAGGTAGGAGGAAAGCCAAGTGAACAGATTTCCCAAAAGGTGATCTAGGCGTTCCTAATTGTAGTATACCAGTGGTTGAATGTGTTAGGGCCCCTGGTGCGGTAAGTTATGACGATAACTGAGCAGAGATTTCCTCAAACAAGCCCGAATAAAGTTCCCAGCAATGATTTCAAAGACTTTAGGGTAGGCTGTTCCTTGCTTACTAATGGCAGTTTTTTATATCTTGAGTGCCTACTTAACATAGGCACAGGATTACTCGCTGACCTAGTGGAAAAGGTGAAAGTAGGCTGCTTGTAGTTGAGAGATCAATTAGGCTACATACTATGGCAGAAGTATCTCCAGTTGAGTCAGGGTCAGTGACTGTTTACAAATCTGTGCTTAGTAGTGGGCTCATCGTTCACACAGATATGATGTCACGAAAGAGGACTTTCAGACTTCAAGGTAGAGGTTAGCTTCGCCATACACCACCACTGGCCCTATTGGCAATGTTGGATTGTGCTTTGTGAATGGAATGCTACATGTTTAGAGGTGAGCTAATGTGGTGTAAAACATCTATAGTCAATGTAAGTTGAGCAAAAACACTAATTATGAAAAGTTAACAGCACAAACAGGGAGTAACCGGAATAAGGAGGTACATAAAAAAAGGTCAGCCCAGGGAAGAAAGCCTTTGTCACATCATACACAAAATCTTGGAAAAGAAAATAGCTCTTGGATAAAATATTGAAAGGAAATGATCTCATCCAGGACACATTTTTTTGAGATGTATTACAAGATTACATCGAATAGATCTCATATCCTCAGCTAAAAAAAAACTCAAAAGTGACAGATGGACAAGTAGAGAAATGAGTTGAAGACAGAAGGAAATGGTTGTAATATAAAGATAATTCATTACTACTAACTCAGAGCAAGTACTGAATGAAATACTTACAGTGCAGACACCATTTGCATAATGTTCTTTTACATATGCTCTCATAGCAGTATCCACAGCACTTCGCCAAGATTCCAATGCATTTTCAACATCATGGGGCTTGGGATCACTTGCTTCTTTTCGTAAATGGTCAAATTTAAATGAGATCTTGTTCCTGGGATCCAAAAATCTACCATTGCCAAGATCACCATGTTCTGTTATTAAGACCTGTAGTGCAATATTATTGGCATAATGTTAAGACCACCTGAGGAAACTAGTATTTCCTTTCTTTAATTATGCATGAATGCATTTTCATCATGAAACTATTGATCCGTGAGATCTTGCATTAACAAAATATATTGAATATTTACAGAATCAGCACTGGATTAATGTCAAATTTCACCAATGCATTTGGGAAACTTGAATTGAGTTTTTAAAAACAAAGGAAATGCTTGCTATGAAATAAACTGGTTATTTTGTTAAAATTTCATTCCATTTATTAAGATTTAGACCTTTTAATGATATCATGCCCCAATTGAGCATACCTGTCAATGTTGACCTATAGCAAGGCATTTTGCAAGTTACCCAGATACAACACATTAATGTATAACATAAAGCAGAAATACCCAAGTTCACAACATTAAAGAAAATTGAAAACATTCATGTAAATGCAAAATGCTTTGGCAATCACCGCATTGAGTGCCCCGGACAATCACCTTCACCTCCACAAGTATACGGTAGCTATGGTATCATCATTAGGGTACACTGCAGAAATTTGTAAGGTCATCTTCAAACAAAGCCTGTGATCTTGATGAGTTGTAAGAGGGTAACAGATCTTTGAAAACTGCACTTGCACTCATACGTCATTCTGACTTGGAACTATATCCTTCCATCATCACTGGATCAGAAATTGAAAGCTCTCTAGGTAGTTGCCGCATGGGAGCATTTGTACCACTGAGCCTGCAACAGTTTGAGATGGCGGCTTTCTGGTACCTGATGAGAGCACGTTAAGCGCAGCCTTATCAACATTGACCTTTCAAAAGTGATTAAAAATATCAAACCTAGTACATTAATTTACTGCTAATGCCACTTTCTTCCAAAGTTTTAGCACTTTTACAGGTAATAAAAGGTCCTAAATATTCTAATTTATTATTTTAAACTACATAACCAAATACATGAAGTCAGTAATTATCAATATTCTAAATGCAAAAAATTGTTTTTAAATTCAATATATTAACAAAAATTAAGTGGAGAATCTGAAATTCAAATAACAATTTCATGTTATTTACTCAACTGCAAATTGTTAACTTTACATCTTTTAAAAGCAAAATGGTCACAAAAGTAGTAAATAAATTTTAATACAACAATATGGTTCACATTTACAAAATAACGCATCTAAATTACCAAGTATGAATATTGTTAGGGAATTAATTAAAAACTGTAAACTTATTACCCGAGTACCAAACTCTTGCTCAAATACAACCTAAAAAGGTCACAATGACTCTAACCAATTTAATTGCTATAAGGGTATATTTAGGAAATTACAGCACATGCATACATCAAGATTGAGTATGGTGATTTGGTTTTCCTTGAAACAGAAGAGGTTGAAGGAGTCCCTTGATAAAGATATATACAAAATTATGACGGTCATAGGGCAAATATTGGAAAAACTTCCCTCACAGCTGAGAATGTGTGAACTAGAGGGCAAAGGTTAGGGCAGGGCTCTGAGGAACAACTCTTTCATTCAGAGGGTGGCTGGGATTGGAAATATTACTTAGTTGGTAGTCTCCCAACATTTAAGATTTTAGGTCAGCATTTGAATTGCTAAAGCATAGATAGCTTTAGACCAAGTGAGATTAGTTGGTATCTCGAGATGCACGGTAGTTATTAAGTATGGGCATTGTGGTCTAAAGAGCCTGCTTCTGCACTGTATTTACATAGAGTATATGAAGTATTATCATGCTCATGTCAATTTAACATCAATTGCAAGACCATAAGTTATTTCATACCTGATCATCATAACCATCAATTTTTGCTGGAGTAAACTGGTCCACATTATACTGTGCAAAGGCACTGAAATCAGAAGAAAAGGAAGATTACAGAAAGTCCAAAATTCCCAAATACAGCTAAGGTTCCATACCTTTATAAATTCTGTTGATGGGAAAGAATCTAATTAAAAAACTTTAATCCCGTGTACAGCACAGGCAATTTCTACCAAATGCATTAAAATTACTAAAAACTTTGCATTATTCTGACTTGCTGCAAAGAATTTGCTGAACTAAACTTGATGTTTATATGTCTCCAAACAAATAACCAAAAAAAAAATCAAATGTTTACAACCACAACACTACATGCACTGATTTCAGTGTTATCAGGAAATATATAAAGCAAAATTGAAGGTCATTTAATGCAAATTGTGGGTCTTTAGTGTAGATGATTACACTTTGCCAAAAACAAAATTGCTGTAATTAATGTAGATTTATTTAAATGACTAAACCATAATTGTACTTACTGTGCTGTACCCTCCCTAAGAAGATTGTCCTCATTGAGCAGCAACCGCACATCTGAAGGAAAATTTAATAGACGTGATACATTCATCAGTGAGCACAAAAAGGCATTCAAATATAACAGGCAAGTTAAGCGAACTGACTGCATTTATAGCTGTAATAAGCTTTCAAATTTGTACTGTGCAATTAAACAGACTGATTTTTGTTTTCACTATTTCAAGTATGTATTGCCTAGAGCTGCACTTTCATGTTGCTGAGATACATCCAAGGATGCCCTGGGTCACATCATTAGAGAAGTAACCCAAGGTCGTTGGGTGTTTGGGTCTTTCAACATCAGGCACTCTCACCTAGGTGACCCAGCCAGGGTTGATCAGGCTGTGGCTTGTATCCTAGCAACGTTGGTCCGCAGGTCACACCTCTTGATCCATAGCTATCAGGACGCTCACTCAGCAGCCTCTGTGATGGCCTTGATGGCTTTCTTGGCAGCCCCCATAATGCCAAGGAGAGAGCAGGTTCTGCACAGCAAGCAGCCAGCAGAACCTCTACACCCTCTATAGGCTTGCATTGTACTCTCTACCTGTCTTGGGCACCAACCCCTGGTATTTGACTTCCTTATACTCAAACACCATCTCAATGTGGTCCTCCCAAGGAGCTATCAATTCTACCATCACCACCTGCTTTGAGTTTTCTCATAGAATGACCATGTCAAGCCTCAGGGATTGATAATGTTGTAATGAAGTCAGGAAACGATGCTGAGGATGTTCTACGAGTCTGTGGTGGCCAGTGCTATCATGTTTGCTGTTGTGTGCTGGGGCAGCAGGCTGAGGGTAGCAGACACCAACAGAATCAACAGACTCATTCGTAAGGCCAGTGATGTTGTGGGGATGGAACTGAACTCTCTGACGGTGGTGTCTGAAAAGAGAATGCTGTACAAGTTGCATGCCATCTTGGACAATGTCTCCCATCCACTACATAATGTACTGGTTGGGCACAGGAATACATTCAGCCAGAGACTCATTCCACCGAGATGCAACACAGAGCGTCATAGGAAGTCATTCCTGCCTGTGGCCATCAAACTTTACAACTCCTCCCTTGGAGGGTCAGACACCCTGAGCCAATAGGCTGGTCCTGGACTTATTTCATAATTCACTGGCATAATTTACATATTACTATTTAACTATTTATGGTGTTATTACTATTCATTATTTATGGTGCAACTGTAACGAAAACCAATTTCCCCCTGGATCAATAAAGTACGACTATGACTAAACTAACTGCTTGTCAAGATAGACTTCTAGTTGCCAGTCAGATGCCTTGTCGATGAGGCCTGCTGCTGATCTGGGCTGAAGCTGTGGTTGGTCTCCAGCTTTGACAAAGGCAGAGGTGCCTATCTTTGTTAATGACTGAGGGGATACTTTCGGCCACTGCCTTCAGCGCCTGGACATGCAGCCAGCAGCAGCATCCCCTAGACTTCTGGGTAGTTGTGCTCCGGGGTGTCTCTTCCGGGGCAGAGAGGACATGATGGTACCTCAAGCAAAAAGGTTCACTGGACTGGATAGGATGTCATACACAGCCTGGATCATGAACTTGATGCATTTGGGTTCTGCTTGCTAGTTGCTGGACCAGGAGATCTTCTGCTTCAGTGCACACTCCCACTTTGTCCAAACTCTCTGCCGACCCATTCCTACCATCCTGATGGCACACCTTACTTGACAGCTGCTTGCATCTCTTCCTGATTAAGTTTGCATCTGAACCTGCCCTGGGCCTTGTAGAACTGCACTTTCAAAGTATCTTAAAATAAACATCCCCATCAGATTTTTGCAGTGAATGCCTCTATATTAATAAGGTTATATAAAGATAAAATGGAAACTCTTAAGGGAAATTAATAACTTACAAGAAACTGAAATGAATGACATTTATGGTGATCTTGACAAGCTTTCAACAGTCAGAGTTGTTGACATACATGAGCAAATATTTCTCTTCCCATGCAAAAGACCAAAACAAAAGCCAGATACTAGCAATGAACTCTTTCAACTTTCTAGAAACTAATATACCAATTTTTCCAATATGCTTGGGCAACTAAATTCAAACTAAAGATTGAATGAAAGAACACAGTTTGATCAAAGCAAAAGAACACCCATCCCGAAATGTGCAATATTTCTTTTCCGATGAGAACATAATCCTTGTTCTCTTTCTGGGAGTACAGGATTTTGCCCTCAAATGTATAATTACACACTGCAGTGTGAGAACTAAATCCAGATCAATAGCCTTGATGCAAAAATGTTGATTGTCTATTTCTCCATCGATGCTACCAATCATGCCGAGCTCTTTCAACACTTATTTTTGCTCTTAATTCCAGTATCTGCAGTGTCTTCTGTCTGCAAACTAAACACTATGTCCTCTTCTCACCACCAAACCCCATCCTACAAGCTTTCCTTGCTGTAAATATTGAATAACCATGCTGTAATTCCTTACCACTTGATCATAATTAAACGACAATGATCAGATTTTTAAATTAGGACCCAAAGAGGAAAAGAAGTTACATTATTAGCAATTTAACAGAACTTACCATTAAAAACTTCATTGAATTCTCCTGGTGGAGCATGAATAATGAAGTTTGCTGCTATGCGCACCTGTAATTAAAAGAGCGTTTCTAATTAATTTTCATCTCAAGGTCGAAAATAGCTCTTTACCCTTTGACAAATTTAAATGTGGAATGTTGCTTTACTTGGAAAAGAAAATTCCATTAAAACAACTACTTTGAATAAGTGGCTATTTATCATTTCACAAACTTCAGCAAATTATATGCAGAGTACCAAAATAAAGAGGAAATTGAATCAGATTTAGAGGTGTAAACTAGAGATTTCAATGTTGAAAATACTGCTCATCTTCATGCAGGATAAAAAGTACAAGGCAATACAATACCCCAAAAGGACCTATATTTTCTTAAGTGTCCAAAATAGACCGAAGACAATGCAATTAATAGAATCATTGCTCTGGTATGGCGTAAACATTGCAAATTATCTACAAAATTTGGCCTTGATTGAAATTCAAAGTTTTGCAGTAGTTTTTAATTTTAAGCAATGCATTTCTATATGCTGTTCTATTCCATTATTGATATTAGTTCTCTTTTTTGAAATCAGAGTTGGAGTTAAAAATAGTAAGAGAAATTGTCAGTTAGATATTTAGCTGACAGAGGAATAGAGCAACTATTTGGCATTTCCAGTTGATAGAACTGCACTACTACAGTGCTACTGTTGGTTAGATGGTGGCAACATTGCTTACACAAATAAGAAAACCTGCAGTGCCTTGCAGCTAATAAATTACACTGTTTTCCTGGAAACAAACAGGCACTGAGTAAAGAAACACCATAGAATTCAAGAAAACATCAAATATCCAACTCAAAAAAAATTGTTCAAATGATAAAAAAAAATGAGCAAACACAACATTAAACATCAAATTGCAGTGTCATTGAAACAGTCAAGGAATGCTTAGTTCAATTTAGCGCTCTCTTCCGTTGACTGCAAGCCACGTAGCTAGTCTGCCTATCAGAATCGCACCAAATAGCAATTGAGAGTAACTAGAAACACATAACATGAACTGCAGAGTCCTGTAAAATGTGTTCAATCCACAAAGTGTGCCTATCATACCGTGCCCAAGACCCAATACTCCTGTACCTTCTTCCGGCAACATTGAGTGAGGAGGAGGGAGACTGGTTAAATGCAGGCAGATGGCATTGAACACCCACTCTCATCCTTGCTAATTTCAATCTTGCTTGATGCTTAATTGGAAAGATCAGCAAGAAATGGAGCTGATCATGAATTCACACTCTATTAGGCCACAACTCCATTCTCAAACATGCCAAATTCCCTCAGAGATAGCAAAAGCATCAGATCAGTCAGTCCAAAGACACATCAAAATATAAATGACAGGCTCCAATTGCACACAGATTAGTAGAAGTATATTTAAACAATTCTCAGATTAAAAATGATTTGTTCAATTAAATTTTCAAAAGAATTCCAGATGTTTGATTTACAATTACAGTGTAACTTGAACACAACAGATGTTGCTAATATTCATTTTGGGCTTAATCTTGTTGCTCAGGACTGATACATGCACCAAGTGTTGGAATCTTAACAATTCTGATAGGTTCCAAGTGATTCATCCATTACTATGCTACACTATACGTGACCAACTTTTTGTTTTTAAAGAGTTGTTGATTGCTTCCAAATATCAGGAGGATTCAAAAACATTCCAAAAGCTTTAAAATTTTGACAATGTTGTTGATGTTGCTTTGGCATAAAGCACAGCACAGAACAGATGCTTCGGCCCAGCTCAACTGTGCCAACCAAGATGCCCATGGGGGCCATATCCCTTTAAATGCTTGTTTATGCAAGTACATGTTTAAGTGTCTTAAATACTGTAAATACATCTGCTTCTACAGTTTCTTTTGGTGATTCATTGCATATACTCACCACTATGGAAACAGCTGCACCTCAGGTCCCTTTTAAATCTTTCCCTCATCTATCTACATCACTCAGGATTTTAATCACTTTTATTATGTCACCTTTCAGTCAACCATCAAAAGTTTTCCTGAACAGTTTCATTGACTAGTTTTGTTTTGAAACAGAATAGATTTGCACGAGACCCAAATGGTCTACTGATGCAAAATTGTTTGCACAAAAATCTTGGCTGTACTGTGCTGACAGTGATGGAAACTATGTAATAAGCATACCATCTAGCTTAGTGGTTCCCAAAGTGGGTGATACTGTCCCTGAGTCAGTGGGAGTTTCTAAGGGGGAAAACGCTCAGCAGCAAGGGGTGCAGCTGAGAGATTACAGCCTTAAGAAATGAATTACCAATTATGAGGCACTGAGGATCAAATGCTAATAATTGATTACAAAGATCACAATCACCTTTGTAATCAATTATTAGCACCAAAGCATGTTATAGCTGTTGAAAAGCAATGTGACACCTCTGTATTTGGCACCTCACTGGAAATCTGGACTGAACTTATTTCCAGACCTAGCCCTCATATTGCCATTCACTACTGTAGAAGTATAAAGTTATGCCCTTTCTGATGGCCTTGACCACATCTCTCTAGCCCACAGCCCAACCGAAATATTGCTGCCCCACTTTATGTACCTTCAGGCAAAGTAAGGTTTTACCTGAGCCATGATGATGTCATAACACTCCCCTTTACTGATCAGAGTGCTCCAGGTTGGGCGTAAACAATAGGTGATTGACTGCGGTCATTAATCCATAATGAAAATGGCAGAAGCAGACCAAAAAATATAGTCAGTACAGTGTGGAGCATCTGAAATACCAGCACCAAGCAACGTGTGCGGAAAATGAGGCAATGAAACCATCCAGACTCCTTGAACATTTGAAGAGAATACACTGATAAAGCAAACAAGAACCATACTTACAGTCACTACGTGAAAACTTAGAAACAAAATACTGAAACATGTTTGCCAGCACTTGCCGAAACAGCGATGGTTTGTGTGCTTCATGCAACATTTCATTGCTCACAGCTAAATCTGGAAAGCCCCATACAATTGAAGTACTGATTCTGTCAGCAGAAACTGAGGTTTTGAGTACAAGTTGCATCAGACCAAATAATTAAAGTGATTCTGTTCAGCAATAACTCTGTTCAAAAGTGGACAGATGGAAGGTACAAGAATGTTGAAGGCCATTGGACAACATAACTTGCTATGCAGTTGGATGAGTCAACTTTGCCAGGCAACAAATCTTGCTTTTTTCTTTATGTTTACTTCATGAAAGGTGAAAGCACGACTTAAGAGTTATTTCCAAGGGGACTATAAGCAGATATGAAGGGGTGTCAATATTTCAGGTTGTTGACCAACTTTTCAAAGAGAAGTACATTTTGCTCACTAACAAACAGGGCACCGTCAATGCCAGGATGCCACCATTCTTGAACAAGGCTGTACCTAACATTTACCCTTCACTGTGTAAATCAGAGACATCCTGTCGCAAAAAATGATTGACGGCACAAATAATTAAATCCTGTTATCAGAGCAGTAGAAAAAAAATCAAGACCCATGCTCTTAAGTCTTAATTTTTTCAAGAGCTTTGTATTGAAAATGATGAACAGTGATGAACATCTGTGGCTATACGACTCTTAAAAGGAAACTAGCCAAGAAGCTTTTATGTGCATTTTGAAACTGTGGTAAAATTCTTTGAAGAGTTGAATGCTTCATTCAGTAATCAACTGAAACTGTCCTCGCTGAGTCTCAATGCCCCCCCCCCGGAACCTGAACTTAAGGCCTCAGTCGGTCCACGTGGGTAGCAATGTTTCCATGCCGAGCACTGATGCTTCCCAGGGCTGTGCACAGCCCGCTGCTGTTCACACTGGTCACACACGATCATGTCTCAGGATTCAGCTCAAATCATATCACGTTTACAGATGACACAACTGTGGTTGGCTTCATCAACAACGATCAGGAGTCAGAGTACAGAGTACAGAGAGGAAACAGAGCAGATGGTAGACTGGTGTGAGAAAAGCAACTTAAGTCCGAACATGAAGATCACAGAAATGATTGTAGACTTTAGGAAGGTGCAGATGAACCATCCCCCTTTGCACATACATGGCTCCTCTGTAGGGAGTTAAATGCACCAAGTTCCTGTGAGTTCACATCACGGATGTCCTCATCTGGCCCTCTATGTCACTTCCCTGAATAAGGTGGCACAAGCAGTTGTCTCCACGACACAAGCCCCCCCCCCCCACCTTAACCTAATTTTACAGAAGCACCTTGACAGCAACCTTACAAACTGCATCTCCATCTGGTATGGAAGCAAAGTATTGGAGCAGAAGTCCCTACAAAAAACTGAGAATGTCCGAAGGATCATAGGGGTCTCCCTATCATCCACTGGGGACTTTTACCAGGAGCACTGTGTATGTAGAGGCCTTAGTATTATTAATGAATACCACCCATCCACCCTGCATCCTCTGACATTCCATCATCAGACAGGAAACTCGATAGAGACAAGAATGGTCAAGATGCGAAACAGCTTCCTCCCACTCCCCAGGCCATTAAGCTTCTGAACTCCCTGCCGCATCGCATTTGAAGCATCACCGGTAATTTGTATGTACCCTACAATATTTAATTTCTGCATTTTACATTATCTACGCTGAATTCATTTGAAGACTTAATTCTTAATTTCCTAAGCTATTATACGTTATGTGGGAGGAAGCTCTCAGAAAGGCAGCGTCCATTATTAAGGACCTCCAGCACCTAGGTTTATTATCACCGGCATGTGACGTGAAATTTGTTAACTTAACAGCAGCAATTCAATGCAATACATAATCTAGCAGAGACCAAAAAAAACCAAATTACACATTGAATAGATTATTAAAAAATGTGCAAAAATGGAAATATTGTATATTAAAAAAGTGAGGTAGTGTCCAAAGCTTCAAAGGCCATTCAGGAATCAGATGGCAGAGGGGAAGAAGCTGTTCCTGAATCGCTGAATGTGTGCCTTCAGGCTTCTGTATCTCCTACCTGATGGTAACAGTGAGAAAAGGGCATGCCCTGGGTGCTGGAGGTCCTCAATAATGGACGCTGCCTTTCTGAGACAGCGCTCCCTAAAGACGTCCTGGGTACTTTGTAGGCTAGTACTCAAGATGGGGCTGACTAGATTTGCAACCTTCTGCAACTTCTTTCAGTCCTGTGCAGTAGCCCCTCCATACCAGATAGTGATGCAGACTGTCAGAATGCTCTCCACAGTACAACTATAGAAGTTTTTGCGTGTATTTGTTGACATGCCAAATCACTTCAAACTCCTAATAAAGTATAGCTGCTGTCTTGCCTTCTTTATGACTACATCAATGTGTTGGGATCAGGTTAGATCCTCAAAGATCTTGACACCCAGGAACTTGGAACTGCTCAAACACGAGGAAATCTGCAGATGCTGGAAGTTCAAGCAACACACACAAAATGCTGGTGGAACGCAGCAGGCCAGACAGCATCCATAGGAAGAACAACAGTTGAAGTTTCAGGCCGAGACCCTTCATCAGGACTAACTGAAAGAAGAGATAGTCTCCACCTGAAATGTCATCTGTGCTTCTTCCTATGGATGCTGCCTAGCCTGCTGTGTTCCACCAGCATTTTCTGCGTGTTACTTGAAATTGCTCATTCTCTCCACTTCTAATCCCTTTATGAGGATTGGTATGTGTTCATTAATTACATATTTAATGTGTAAATAGTTTTATTTCTATCTTTAAATAGGCTTACATAATTTCTGCAATTATTTGTCAGCTTTGAATTCACAGCTCCTATTTTCTTTCAAAGTGCATTACAAATCAAAATTCTTTATAGTTTTTATTTGATGACCAGACAGTCAAAAAAAAGGTTTAGGAACCACTGGTCTCTATCTCTTTCCAGATTAGCTAAATTGTCGCCTCTATGACAGAAATGAAGAAAATTATTCAGAACTTTTCTAGCTTTAGTTATCAAGCATTTCAAAATCAAGATTACAAGATTCAGGAAGGGAGCCAATACAGTCCCCTGTGGGACCCGAGTGCTACCTATAGCCATGTCTGACACACAGCTGAGGCCACACAAACTGCGGTCTGCCGGTCAGGTAGTTCATTATCCAGGAAACAATGGAAGTGTTAAGCTGCACTGAACGGAGCTTTTCCGCCCAACAATGAGGGTGGTATGGTACTGGAGCCGCTCAAAATAAAAACACAATCCTCACAGTGCTGCCCTGGGAGTAAGCTCTGTTCAGCAGGCAGCTGATATCATCTACACCAATGTGCTCCTGGTATGTAAACTGCAGGGGATCAAGAGCTGATCTGACCAGGGGTGGGAGGCTAGCGAGGACCAGCCTCAAACAAGAGAAAATCTGCAGATGCTAGAAATTCAAGCAACACATACAAAATGCTGGAGGAACTCAGCAGCCAGACAGCCCAAAATGTCGATAGTACTAATTTTCTATATTTGTTACCTGGCTCACTGAGTTCCAGGACAAGGATCTCTAAGGTCATGATGTGTGAGGTTATAAAGTAAATACAGAAGTGGCTATGTGGCCTCTGATGTGTGCCTTACCATTCACTATGAGTATGATCGTTAAAATGAATAGTGATGCAGGCTTCAAAAGGCTCATTAGTCTCTACTCCTCATGCGCTAGTTGCTTACAGTCCTCAATTCTCCGATCTTTCACAAATGTACCTGCATCCACTTAATTACAGCTAATGACCTAACCTCCACAACCCTCCAGAGTACAGAATTCCAGAGATTCACTAGCTGCTCCAAAAAGAAATTCCTATGCACACCACGGATCCCTCTAAGCTGCGTAAGTGCACGGCTACAAGAAACTGAAATGCTCCCATGCACATAGCCTTTGCTGCCGCATAGCTGGAATTTTGTGTCAATTCTGAAATCTAGTTTCGGAATTCCCTATAATTGTATTAAATGAATATAATCCATAAATTTTCTAAATAAATGTGCCATAATCTTTACTTTGAAAGATCTTGGAGCTTCAACATATTTACAGTGTTAGCATTTCAAGTTACAACACTATTACAAATTGTAATGATAAACACAGAATGGAAGTCGGTAGCTCAACAGTAATAAACCACTGACCAGCTGAACACTAATGCCATCTAGTCAAAACATTTTACTTTCCCCACTGTACCTGTCAGTTGTTTTGACTGCCTGACATCGTTTGTGTTGTGAGTCGTGGTTTATGTGAATATTACAAGAACATTTAAAGTGCCAGGCAGTTTTCAGGCGGTGTAAAATTCCACGTTTAAGAGTAATGGCTGGAATGTGCAGATGTAAAAAAAATTTGAGGGAACACTGTGGCACACCCATTTTAAGCAAGTTACCTGTTTTAAATAGTTAAAAGTTATATTGTAGCTATGCCCTTTTCCAGCAGTGAAAACTCTGCCACTTGTGTGTCTAATCAAATTTGGTATCTTTTTCTCTATTACTGGCTCTTTGATAAAGGAATACAAAGGAATTTTCCATTAACTTAAGAATCCCCTTTCCTGTCTCGGCAAAACTTATTACCCTAGTCTATTTCTGGTTGGTAGTATCTCAAAATACCAAAGCTGATTTTATTTCATTCAACAATTCTAGATCAAAAAGTGCCTGATAAACAACATTTTGGAGTAATTTTTGTATTAATCTATAAATCTATAGAGGGAGGAGATGGCAGAGCGATGCAGCTTGCAGCGGCCACTCCAGTGATGTCTGTTATTTGTCAAGTAGGGTGCCGTGCACAATCCTGATTTGATGGAGACGGATGTGAGAGCACAGAGGAACATCTGGTGAAACTTCTGAAATGCCTGCTTCGCTGCTGCTGCTACCGTGTGGTCCAGAATCTCCGGAGAAGGCCCCGAGTCCTTGGCTTTGCTTGTTGCTCGGCGGCCGGGGTGGGGTCGAAGCACTCGGCAGAGGATGGTGCTCAGAGAGGCTGGTCGGAGGCGTGAAGTTTTCGGACGGACTCAAGAGTCTGCTGCAGTCGGATGCTTCCAATGGTGCTGCATCGGCAAGTTGGCGGCGCTTGGAAGTTCATGGCAGGGACAGTTCCTCCCTTCTGCCACCTGCATGGGATGAGGAGTCTGTTGGGACTTTGAGGCTTTTTTTTACCGTGCCCATGGTCTGCTCTTTAACAAATTATGGTATTGCTTTCCACTGTTGTAACTATATGTTATAATTATGTGGTTTTGCCAGTTTTAGTCTTGGTTTGTCCTGTGTTTTCTTGTGATATCATTTTGGAGAAATGTTGTATCATTTTTTACTGCATGCATTTCTAAATGCCCATAAAGAAGGACTGAGTGTCCTCATAATCTAATCTAAATTCTAGTCAAAGGGGATTGTTTTCAATTAAGTCTCAATACTTGAATTTGTATACAATCCTATACCACCTTCATTACAACTGTCTTCAAACTATTTGTATTTGTTGCCTTATCACTTCAAAGTATAGAAATAAAATTAATTTTAGAAAAAAAATAATCAATCCAGATCAGTTTGCTTTGCAAGTACAAAGAATTCAAAAAGGTCAACAAGCAAGGAAAAACCTGGGAGGATACCTCCTATGCTATTACAATAAAAAAAATTGAGGATACTGAAGAAATTATAACAATCTAGCTCACCAAACGTAGCAGGATGTGTCTACTCACGGCTTATTTGTAAGGGGGTTAAGAACTTAAAAAGGAAACTGCTGTAAATAAGTTCAGGTTAAATTTAACATTTCTAAACCCAGCATTTTTATTACTTGGATATACCCAATCCTAAAATATCCCACAGCCAGATGTTAAAATGAATCTAAAATTACAGAACATGTTCAGTATCCTCAATGTTTCCATCAAGTATTTTGAAGCACAGTCACAATTCTGATGTGCGGAAATGGAATAAGCTGCACCCAACAAGACCTTAATCAGCAATGAGAAAACAACTAATGGTATGCCTGAGACAATAATTGCCCTGAACATGGACAAGTGTTCCCCACCCCCCCCAACTCTTCACTAAATTGCCTTTTCCCATTAGATGTTGTAGAAAGGATCTATTTGACATTTCATGCAAAATCTAAACAGATACTTCCAATTTCAGTTCATTTAACTACATCAATGCAATCAGAGTATTTAATCAGCAACATACAATGCATAGTCCAGGAACATTGCTGACCATATTGCTCATACAAATTCAATGATGTCTTGATAACTTGAGCAGAAATTTTTAATCTACTAGTTATCCAATACTTCCACTGATTGCCCTATAAAACATTTTATATTTCCTAACACATTCTTGCCCCCTTCATTATTCTAACTCCAAAAAACTGTCACTCAAGCCCTTGCACTCTCATTTTCATATTTGTAATTCATCAAAATCAACTTATGAGCTACATTCTACCTTCGCCAAAACTGCACTAACTCTTCTGTCAAAGTTTGAATCAAAGAAATCTTCCAATATTGAGTGTGACCATGATCTCAAAAAATACTTTTTCTATTATTGAGGTGAATAATTGCCATACCTGAAGATTAAATAGAGAATTCTTACTGAATACTGGGAGTTGACTGCATGATACTTGTTCAATCAATACAACGTATCTAACAAACCAACTGATTTAGGATCAATATTTTAATTAATGATGGTAAATAATGAAATTGCTCCTGCATAATTTGTTATTTTGTTCAGGTAGAGAATTAATTTTCAAGTCCACATCTCTATAATGAACAAAATTCATCTCTTCAGCTTGAAGGACAACACTTATCTACTTATCAATCCAGTAGATCCCCATGAAGCTCAGTCTTGTAGCATTCCATTAACCTCTATTTAGTACCCTTTATTAAGAGACCTTCCAAGATCATCTCTCTTCCCTTGTTTCATACAAAGGCAATTTCTAAATACAAACAAAGCATAAGTAAACCCTTCCATTCCATACTGCTGTCACAGGTTGTTGTTGAGGTGGATTACATGAAGGTACTTGAGAAGCTGGATGACAATTTGTTGCGCTGATGAAAGACAGAAGTTGACATGGAGCATTAACTCCGGCCAAGATCTTCAGAAATAAATGATCTTGATGATACTCTTCCTCCCCCCCCACCCCCAGTCTGTTGTAATATATTAAAACCTTTATCAAGCAGATGAACCAAAGAAAAGATGAATATTTGAGGGCAATTCCTATTTAATCAGTCAACTATGAAATTTCTGTTGAGACAATCTGATGTCAACAACTGATCTGAAGTTACATAAAATTCTAAACACCAGTTCTGAGTGTTTACACACCTACACTTTTTCATTTAACTATCAAACCATCTTCTTTCTCCATATGCCTTCCTAAGTTAACCTTGAATATATCTTATCTGGCTCAATTATTTCCTGTGGCACAGAGTTCCACATTCCAATTTCTTTGGATAAATAAATTACTCAAGTCCCTATTAAATTTATCAACAGATCTCATGTCCTATTGACAGAACTTTGTTTACAGTATCAAACTCTCTTGTAATTTTAGAACTTCAGCTTCAGCATTACTTTGTTGCTCTTTTAAGAATGGCTTTATTAAACTGTTTTCACTTCACCATGAGTACCAATATTCAAGGTCCCTTTGCTTTCTTATTGTAAAGAATAGCATGGATTCCCTCTTAGTAAAATACACCTCAAATGAGAAAAAGAAGGCTATCAATTACACTTGCATTCCATAAGTTTGTCTTATTGACCACATCCAGCACGTGATGTAAATCTTACACTTAACCTTTCACTCATTTATGTAAGTGGGGAATAAGTATGGTTGCAGTACTGATCTTTAGCATCACTGGGTCATCTGTAGCTAATCTTAACTATACTGTTAGTTTGATATTCATTCTGCTATTGGTTTTCTGACTACACAGGTTTTGGCTACAACTGCAACTCTATGGAGTCTTCATTAGACATTTTTTGAAAAAAAATAAACATAACATTATATTACCTTGATTTATTCTCTATTACTCCAACAAAGACTAATAAAGTTGACTGGGTTGTCCTCTTGGAATTTGAGCCTTTTAAGTACTTTCCTCATAAAATGATCTGAGAGAGCATTCCATGTCTTTTGCTGCTGGTCCTTGGACATGTACGTTCACATTAGTCATTTATCATTTCTTGGGCACCATTCCCAAAAATTGTGTGTGCAGGAACAGTTCTGCCAAATATTCACTGCAACATGATATCCATCCTAGAATTCATGCTGTTTAATAACTTAAATGAGGAGAAAAATCTAATCTTGAGAATGTAACAGCCAACACATTATGTCTGAGTTCTATCAATACAGTTTTAAGGAAGGAAACAATGTCCAAGGAGGCAAATCATGAAGTTACCCATGACATCAGCTCCAATGATCAAATCAGTTAATTCTTATTGCCATGCATCCCAAGTTTTTAAAGAGTTTGTATTAAAAGTTCAACTGTAATTCAACTGCGCAGTTCAATTACTAATTCAACTGTAACTAAAAATAATAAACTGAGTGGTGGGCAGGGAATTGAATGAAGATGCTCCATTGTATTTTGATCACTATAGCAAGTGCAATCCAGAATCAATAACACAAATAATCTTAAGGAACACCAATAATGATTCTGGAAATAATACAATTTGACAACCATAGTGAAGGATTAATATTTAATTATCTGGCAGACCAGAGAATTACCAGAAATATATATAAAGTGGGCATTACATCAATGGGTTTTGGTGATTCACCATATTTCACAGAAATGTAGTACAAAACTGCGTATAGACAACACAACTTTCACTGGTCCTGTGTTTCAAATCCTACCTTACCCAATATTACAAAAGTACAGTCACAAAGTCTACTATCATTTCATTGTTGCAATGTTCCCGCTACAGGTTGAGTACCCCTTATCCTAAATGCTTGGGGCCAGAAATGTTTTGGATTTTGGAATATGTAATGAGATAGCTTGGGATCACCATAATTCCCAACTCTGAATTTTTGTACTACCAGTAAGCAGTATTAGTCTTACACTTGTTCATCACATGTATGCATTTAACAGTAAAAATTATTACAGGTCGACCTTCACTAATCTGACTACCTATAATCCGGTTCCTTTGATACTCCGGCACTGATTATGCTTAATGTGATCCTTCTGTAATTCGGCATTTTCACTAATTGGGCACTCCTCAGGTCCCAGTGGTGCCGGATTAGTGAAGGCTGACCTGTACTTACCATTATTATAATGAAAATATAATGTGTGCAGGATAACAAAAGCAGCACAGCAGCATCAGAAGAATACCTGAACCAGATGTTGAACAGCAATTTAAAAAAAGCCAGATTTCAGTATCACCTACAATGTCATGCTATGACTACAAGGTTACAGTGTATCATTTGTATTTTACTTTTAAAAAACATTTATGTAAGGTGTAAAAACAATCAGTATTGTAGACTTGTTCTGGTGTTAGTTTCAGTGATGATTTTTGCAAACTTATCAGTGCTTCATGATCAGCAGAAACTCTTTAAAATGTTTAAGATCTTTTTTAAAAAAAAATGCAATGCAGTGCCTTTTCTTAAATTTCTGCAACCAGTCTGCAGAATATTCACAATTACTTTCAATTTCCAGTTTGTCAGAATAAATCTTTCCTTGTTTCATGATCAGCATACTGTTAAAGTGGCATATGTTCATTCCAACACAGACAAATGTATTCCTTCAATTCACAATTGAGATCTTCATTTTTCACTTTATACACCAGTTTTGTATTTTTCATTAACTTCTATTCAACACACATGCAAGGTCACTCCTCAGAACAGCGTGATGTGCAAGGATCTGCATATTGCCTGCAATCTGTGCGGATTAGTGATAACATATCCTCCTCACTGACGATCAACACGAGTACACCTCAACGTTTGTGCTTAGCCCACTGCTCTACACTCTCTATACCCATGACTGTGTGGCTAGGCATAGCTCAAATACCATCTATAAAATTGCTGATGATACCATTGTTGGTAGAATCACAGATAGAGATGAGAGGGTGTACAGGAGCGAGATACGCCAACTAGTGGAGTGGTTTTACAGCAACAACCTTGCACTCAACATCAGTAAGATGAAGAGAGCTGATTGTGGACTTCAGGAAGGGCAAGATGAAGGAACACATACCAATCCTCAGAGGGATCAGAAGTGGAGATTGAGCAGTTTCAAGTTCCTGGGTTTCAAGATCTGAGGACCTAACCTGGTCCCAACACCGATGCAGCTACAACGTCGACAAGACAACATCTAGAATGAAGTTTGAACTTAGGAGTTTGAAGAGATTTGGTATGTCAACAAAAACACTCGAAAACTTCTACTGGTGTACCATGGAGAGCATTCAGACAGGCTGTAGAAACTGTCTGGTATGGGGGGGGGGGCGGGTAGGTGAGGTAGGTGGGCAGGCTAATGCACACGATCAAAAGAAGCTGCAGAAGGTTGTAAATTTAGTTGGCTCCATCCCAGGTACTAACCTACAAAGTACCCAGGATATCTTCAAGGAGCAGTGTCCATTATAAAGGACCCCCAGCAACTGTTACCATCAGGTAGGAGGTACAGAAGCCCCAAGGCACACATTCAGCAATTCAGGAACAGCTTCTTCCACTCTGCCATCCAATTCCTAAATGGACAATGATCCCGTGAACACTACTCCACTTTTTAAAATATATATTTTGTGTTTTTGCACGATTTTAATCTATTCATTATACATAATGCAATTTATTTATTTTTCTTTTTTTCTTCTTCAATATAATGTATAGCATTGAACTGCTGCCAGTGATAACAAACCCAATTCTGATCTTCCCACCGCCTTGCACAATTTCCCATTCATGATGTCATATTAGTAAACAAAACGAATTTCGCTTTTTTGATTTTTGTATTTTTGTATATAAGGGGTACTCAACCTGTTTTAGAGCTGCCAAATTATACAGCAAAGAAACAAACATGGTCAACTAGTCCAGGCTGACCATAAAGCACCCTTCTAAATTAATCCTATTATATTCATCCCTCATTCTCATTAACACAATGGCCATATCTTCAGGAGGAAATTGGAGAATCCAAAGTAAACTCCTCACAGGAGAATGTTGCATATTGAATGAAGAATGCTGAAGCCCTCAGGATACAGCTCCACTAACAGTGTCACTGTGTAGGCACACCAAATTGAGGGACTCCTGAATGACTGCAGACATAGAGACTGGTAAGCAAAAAGTAGGAAACCTATATTGTGCTTAGGCAGCTAGGTATGAATGAATCCCTTGATGAATATAAAAAGTTTAAGACTAAGCTTAAGAGGGAAAACAGGAGGGCAAGAATGAATTTGGCAAACTCGATTTAAAAAAATCCTAAGAGATTCTTCAGTTATATGAATGTAAGAGGGTGACTAGGGAAAGAGAAGGTCCCCTTAAGGACCAGAGCTGCCCACGTGCAGAGCCACAGGAGTTAAATCTTAGCCTCTTAATTTGTAAGTATTCCTTTCCCTGTGTTTTACAAGTGACTTTTCCTCACATATAACCTCACTGCCTATATTTATGACAGGTTTTCCTGCCAGATAAATTATCCTGGATGATTATCCTTAAATCTGTTACCTATAGGATAGTTGTATTCATTTAGCAACCCCATCCCACTTAGTTTAGCTTCTCAGTTAATTCCTATCATAAAGAAAATGTGCAATTTCCTGTTAAAAAACAGGTGCCACCACCCACAGCCATAGATCAATTTCTAAACTGTCCTGCTTTGTTGAAAACAAATAGTTAAGATGCAACCAGAGGCAAAACTTAATTCTTATCTTACAGGATCCACTTGCTTTTCTGAAAACTTTACTGTAATAATGAGCAACATGCTCTTGTACCCCCACATTTCCACACCCCCCCCCACCACTTGTCTATTCCTAAGCACAAAGACAACAAAGCATCCAGGTCAGACTGTACCAGAAAAACAGCTAGTCCTCCTAACTACTGCATTTCTAGCTGCATCGCTAATATTTAATCCTTATTCTCGTTCACTAGTGTAATTGTTAATAATTGAAAAAGGACATGCTATAAAGTAATACTGCCCATTCAATTATTATATTGTTAGTTTTGATATACATATATAATTAACTATAAGATCTAGAAATTTACAATAAATGTCTATATTTTTCAGCAATTGGGTCAACTATGCTCAGAAGGACTATAAATGTCACATGATATATACCAGACTAGACACAGAATATTTCTACTACAAACCCGACAGCAATTATCAAATTAATTACAGTAGTATTTTTTTAAAATCAGTCTTTATGAAAAGTACATAGATGGATGGAGGTAAAAAAACAATTATTCTGTTACTATTTCAGTTTAAAAACAAATGATTTTTAAAATAATGAATGAATGAATGTATTGTATTCCAAACAGTTACCTGTCAGCAATCACAGACCACCCTAATTTTGGTCAGTGTGTAGGAAATCAACTTCAGTGCAGACAAGATTTATTTAATTTGTCTCTTGAAACACAAAAATCAATCTATGGAAAACTCTGGGTGTGAGGCAGTGCAAAATTCCACACACCCCTCCCCTTCCCATAAAAATATCACCAAGAACAAAAGCTTTTTGCTTCCTTGAGAAAAATGTGTGTGAAGGATATTAGGAGAGGCTGTGTTGGAATCTAGGCTCACTGGAGTAGCAAATGACATGGAAGGATCTAACTGGGCCTAAGAAAACAAAGATGTAACTTAAAGCTATTTTATCTTCAAGTCTATAAATAATCTTGTAGCATCCCATTCCAACATCTATACCAGCATTTTCATTCAGATGACATCTAAACCCACAATATCTGACATTTAAAACACAAATGAAATATCCATACACTTTCAAATCAGCTAATCATCTTATCACCTTACTGAATTCATTACACAGAAGATTAATTTGTGCATTAAACTTAACTTTGGTACAAAGTACAAATGCTCGGACAGACTTAAATAACAATTGTAAATTAATGCAACTTTCTAGCTGTAGTGACAGTTTGGTGAAGCAGAAGTTACAACGTCATTCAGAAACAAACTCATACGTAACGATTAAAATGCAGTGTAGCTAGAGAATGCAAGTAAACTCACTTCATTTGCACAAAAGTGTATTTCAGACTGAAGAGGATGAGTGGCATCTATAAAACATTCTAAATTGATAAACAGTTGCTTCTGTTTACCAAATTTCCAGGATAACCTACTCTGTCCAAAACCCATCCTGAATATTCACACAAATGTTATAACCTCTAGACTATAATTTAATTTTAAAATTTCTAAATAACTACATTCCTATCACAAAACAAACTTATGAATACGTATGTTAATTAAAACAAACATCCTTTACAGGTTTTTGGCATATGCAGTGGATTTCAGTTAATTGTTCAACCGGGGCAGCCATTTATTTGCATAACTCTTAAGGAAAAATAAAAATCGAGAGAATAACTGGGATTCCCTGGTAGTTGGAGAAATAAGCAGGAAGACAATTTGGAACCATTTTGCTCACTAAAGTTTCAGCATTCAATTTGGAGATTCCAGAAACAGCTGGGAGTGAAAATGAAACAATTTCACTACTTCAACAAATTAGGAATTACGAAGAATTCGAAGGCATGATAATCTTGAATGTTACAATGAAAATGTGGAGGATGCAGTCTATTATCTACACTATGTGCCTGCGCTGATTTGTTCATTTACAATCAAAATAACATGGCAGATGAATTCTTCTGTCGATAACTATTAGGAACTAATACAGTTATATAGTACTGTAGAGGTATTAGTGTTCTGATGTTCTATATTCTTTTAAACACACAAATTGTTAGTTACATGGCAGTTTGGCTTTTTAACTATTTCCATGAAACTTTGGTTAATTGGGACAGCTGCTTAATTGGACTAAAATGTACTGGTTTGAATGCGTCCCAGTTAACCAGAATTCCACTGTAGACGACATTGTACTGAGTCACAAATTTAGAGGTACAAGTAACAAACCTCAATGAAGTTGTGAAGTGGCATCTCAGAAGAACAAGAGGAATAACAAGCCACAGTCTCTTAAGGTTGTTCAACCATTTATTGAGATCCCCAATCCTGCACAACTGCCATGAGTGATAACAAATACACTAACCTGAAACCGCAAATGTTTTCCGTATACAAAGATGTATTTTCAGAATACTCAGTTTTATTCCACTGTATCCCACTGATTTCCTTGAAAGTCTAGAAACCTATCCACCTCAACTTTGAATATAGTCATGGGAAAATCAGAGCTCAAAACTTGTGCTCTAAATAGCTGACCCTGCATCAGCTACCAGGTTCTTTGCAGACAGGGATAACAGCCATTTAAGCCCTCAACTGCACATTTCAACAAGATCTCAAAGGCTCAATTTGCATGAAATAGGCAATTTAATCACAAACATGAGAAAATCTGCAGATGCTGGAAATCCAAGGCAACACACACAAAATGCTGGAAGAACTCAGCAGGTCAGGCAGCATCTCTAGAAATGAATAATCAGTTGATGTTTCAGGCCGAGATGGCATGAGCATCAATTTCTCGAACTTCTGCTAATTCCCCCTCCCCTCACTATTCCCATTTCCTCATCTCACCCATTTCCTTATGGGCTCATCACCTTCCCTCTGGTGCTCTTCCTCCTTCCCTTTCTTCCATGGTGCTCTACCCTCTATCAGATTCCCTCTCTCCTACCCCTTTATCTCCTTCACCATTCTATTTCCCAGCTCTTTACTTCACCCCTCATCCCCTCGGTTCACCCATCACCTACTACTCTGTACTACTTCCTCCCCTCCCCCCACCTTCTTACTCTGACTTATCTTCCCCCCACCCCCCAGTCCAAATGAGGGATCTTTGTCCCAAATGCCGACTGTTTATTCCTCTCCAAAGATGCTGTCTGACCTGCTCTCCAGTACTGCATTGCCATCTCGTTTAATATCTGTACTGTTATAAAAATGCACAACTGCAGTAACCAATTAAATGAATCTTTGTTACACCATCTCCAAATCATGAATAGCCTCAAGATAGAGAATGAAAGTTCAAATAGTACTCCAGGTGCATTTTCAGCAAAGCCATGTAGAACTGCAACTCAGCTCCCTTACTCTTGCACTCCAACACTCAATCAACACCGTTGATTAATAAGACATCAAAATCAATTACTACACCTGCCTCGATTTGTCTAACAAAGTAGCAAATCAATTAACACTTAAACTTTCATGATTTTCAAAAACATACTGAAAGCAGCCAAATATTTATCTTAGCCAACCTGTTAATCAAGTAGTCCTTTTAAACACCTTGGTCCATCTACTGTTGTCTAGTTTCCTCCCAAACCATCAAGAAAAACTGCCTATTAGATTAACCCACTTTGCAGATCAAAAGTCATGAAACTGTACCTTCTTCAGACGTATAATAAACTAACTTTAGTACGCTCAATCTACTTTGAACAAAATGGAGGCCTGTTATGTGAAATTCATTATTCTCTTTTACATCATGTAACAGGAATAAGAGTACAGACTGATTAAAATTCTAAATTATGAGAACAGCTTAAGAAAAAATGTATTAGCTGCCCTGACAATATTTGTGTAGGCCTGAAATAATTTGCATCAAATTCCAAGAAAATATTACTGTAGTGATCAATGTTAAACACTGAAGATGGAACTGAAATGACTTCCTGGTAGACAGCAGAGCGAAGTATACGGTAATGTCAAAACTAAAAGAAATCACAAAGTATTTAAAATCAAAATAACTGATGCACTGGACCCAATAGAAAGAACCTTCGAAAATTACTTTGTGCTCCTAGTTGTTTTGAAACTTACAAGGACGTGTTTTGAGTAAAACCCTAATTCATATCAAGTTCAAACAAAATTACAAAAGTTCTGTTTTCACAGAATGAAATGTGTGATTACAGGCTGATTGGCACGGCACTCCTTAGAAAGTTAACATGATTCAAATGTAGACTGCTTACTGAAGGAGACGATTTTAAGCAGTTTATTTCTAGCAGCAATGAACAAAAGACGCTAAACCTACAGAGACTCGGGAACAGATCCTAACTTTGCCATCTTTACTAACAGGAAATGTCTTAAAACATAGAAGAGAAAGATAATGAGAAATGCAGCCTGGATATTCTCTCTCTCCCCAGCGCTTAAACTAACACATAGAAGCTGGTATAGCAGCCTCGGGGAGGTGTTTGGATACACAATTCCTACAAAGTGAGTGCTGCGGCATAAGGAAAGGGCAGCGGCGACCGGGAAGGAGGACACCGGCCATCGGTGGGGAGCTATACTGTTCCGCGCTCTGTCCTCCCCGGCTCCAGCAGCAGTGTCAGGTCGTCGGCCGAAGCTGAAACGGCGAAAGCAGCCAGAACCAAAGGGGAACGAGAGGCGAGGGGAGTCCAAGACCCCGCCCGAGTCTCAGCCCTGGCCCCGCCCGAGCTCTGGCACCCACCCCCCGCCCGAGGGTGCGGGCGGCACGCTCGGCTCTTTTTGGGCACCCGCCATTCGACGACCCTACAAGGACTGCGGGCGATTTGCACCAAGCTAAAAATAAAGCGGCCCTGCACTAGCACCGGGCAGGGCAGGGCCGAGACGCCCCGGGCACAGCCGGCGCTCACGGCGTTCCGCTCGTCAACCGGCAGGGTAGACGCCGGCAAAGCTAGCGCAGTGCCTACACCCGTAGCTAGACCCTTAGAGCAGCCGGATGAAGCAAATTACCCCTCACCTTCTCCTCCTCCGAGACCTGCTCCTCATGATCCGCCATCTTGGGCCGGGCTGTAAATAACTGAACGCTTCTCGCGGCGCATTATGGGTAAGGCGAAAGACCGGGGGGTGGGGGGCGCGCTTGGAGGTGCGGGGGCGCGCCCAGACTTGGGAGGGGGGAGCGGGGGAGCGCGCCGAGGCGCATGCGCGCCCTCTACAGACTTTCGATGTCACTGCCCCAGTAGCGCAATGGGTGTGGGAATGAAATCGAAAAGAAATTATGTATACTTTTCCATGGTCACAATCGTTATATCTAACTCCAATTAGTAATTATTCATTCCCTATGCTACTCTACTCCGAGTACACTCTGTGCCAGATTTTGCTCTTAACTCCATCTGCAACTTTGCACAAGATACCATAGAAGTGGGCCATATCTCAAACGCCACACATAAAAGTTGCTGGTGAACGCAGCAGGCCAGGCAGCATCTCTAGGAAGAGGCACAGTCCACGTTTCAGGCCAAGACCCTGACCATTCGTTGTCTTGGCCTGAAACGTGGACTGTACCTCTTCCTAGAGATGCTGCCTGGCCTGCTGCGTTCACCAGCAACTTCTATGTGTGTTGCTTGAAATTCCAGCATCTGCAGATTTCCTCGTGTTTTCATATCTCAAATACGACGAATTGGAATAATGGAAGGAAACAAGAGAGCTTAGTAACGTGTTACATTTCTCCATTCTGTTATTGTTTTAGCTGGACACACCGTGTAATTTTTTTTCTCTATTGTCATATATTGCTGCTGTTAATAACTTACATGACATTTGCTGGTGACATAAAATCTGATTCTGTCTGAACAGTATGTAAGACAAAGCCTTTCACTGTACCTTGAAACATTATATAGGCATCTGTTAGTCTCATGAGACCATGGTTTCCAGGGGAAAGGCCTGGGCAAGGTTGTATGGAAGACCAGCAGTTGCCCATGCTCGAAGTCTCCCCCATCCATGCCACCGATGTTGTCCAAGAGAAGGGCATTAGGACCCATACAACTTGGCACCGGTGTCATCGCAGAGCAATGTGTGGTTAAGTGCCTTGCTCAAGGACAGATGCGCTGCCTCAGCCAAGGGTCGAACTAGTGACCATTCAAATCACTAGGCGAACGCCTTAACCACTTGGCCACACGCCAACACACCTTGAAACATACGCCAATAATAAACCAACCACAATTCAAATTTTCCTGTGCAATCAGATAATAAAAGTTGATATAAGACTGTAAGATATTGGAGCGGAATTAGGACATTTGGCCCATTGAGTCTGCTCCACCATTTTGTCATGGCTGATCCATTTTTCTTCTCAGCCCCATTCTCTTGCCCTCTCCCTGTATTCCTTCATGCCCTGACAAATCAAGAATCTATCAACCTCTGCCTTAAATATATGTAAAGACTTGTTTTTATTTTCTTTTGCATAGAATAGTGGTAAGCAGTTACAGTTTCATGAATGCAGTTGAAAATGAGCTTAGCTTTAGAAATATATCGTGGGTGAATCTCGTCCTCCGCCTATGAATGATTTTGAACTATTGAAAGGTGTGTCACTCACAAAGAGGGCAAGTCAGGGTGTAGACGTCATCATTAGCTATCAAATGAAATATCAGCTTAAATCATTGCTCATATATAAAAAAGAACCTGTGTACTTGAACAGCAAGTCACTGAAAGCAAACATGCACATGTAACTAGCAGATAACGAGGCAAATGACACATTAGCCTTCTTTGCGGATGTTCTGAGAACAATAGCAAGGATGTCAAACAACAACTAATCTCATTTTTTTTTGTGATCTGCTAATTTGTTATCTGTGGATTTGCATACTTGTGAGGTTGAACTTCCATTACTGAGGCTGTTGGTAATTGTCACTTGGTCCCTCTTCCTGGTGCCTGCGTGTTATGAAGACTTACGCATCTGGAAAATAAAACCTTTTCCTAATGAGGAGAAGACTTAAGTACAGAGTGGGAACAGGGCTCAGCACCGAGTGACTGGTGCCTTGCCTGGAAACCCATGTGGTCCCATGGCTTCAAACTAAGAAACACCAGTTCCAAGAATCAAAAAAGAGTGGCAATTTATCACAGGTACTATTTGAGCCTTTGGGATTCAGGAAGCCTCTGAATTAGGGTGATGGTTGCCGGGGAGAAGAGTGGGAATCTCAGCAAGCCACTTCCCTCTGAGCACCATTTCCACAAAGTAAGCTTAAAGTTTCCAAAACTGATATAAAACAGGAGGATATTGGAGTTGGCCTTAGTGGTATGTCTGGTTTTTGTTACCTGTGAGAATTCTGTGCCCACATCCTTCTACGATATCAAGGACTGAGTCTATGCAGGGCGTTAGAGAGAATATCCCTGGAGTACTGTCTGCAGTTTGGGTTCACCTCCTGAGAATAGATATACTTGGCATCAAGGGAATATAACAGAGGTTCTGCAGACTGATTCATTGCCATTCTGGAACTGTCACAGGAGGAGAGATTGAGTCAACACCTCCTGTGTTCCAGAGTAGTGAGAACCCTCATTGAAAGGTACATGATTCTGAAAGGATGCAGAAAAAATCTTTCTCTTAGCTATGGCTACATCACATTATATGATTTTCACATAAAGAATTATATGATATTTACATTAAGAAGATGGCACCAGTGAGCAACACGGCCAAAGGCAACGTCCTTCGGACAGTTCACAAAACTTCCTTCAACTATGATTCTGCTGCTATTGGAACGTATGACTCGCATTGTGACAGTGTGTTTTCCGGCCGATTGAGCGAGCTGGTGCTTTGCTGTCGATAAGGTTTGGAGTGAAGTCTGTGGCCTGGAGACGGGGCGCGAGCCCATGGGCAACTCCATTTCTCATTGATCTCGCGGATTAGAGTGGAGAGCAAGATTGAAATCAACGAGGGCAAGAGCGAAAGGGGAATGGATGTCCTGCGCCATCTGCTTGCTTTTGACCAGTCTCTCTCTATCTCTCTCTCACTCACTGCTCTGAGGAAGGAGCCAGAGTCTAGATATAATCAACATGGCTTGTGGATTGGACTCTGTAGTTCATGTTATGACATGGTTACTCCTTCTACTATTGCTATTTTGTGCGATTTTGATTGGGGCGGACCGGCGCTGCAGCCTGCAGTCAATGAGCGACAAGGCGCTAACTTGAACTGAGCCAAACTTTATGAACATTCCGAGACCATCTCAACTGTTTGATGCTTTATATTCTCACTTTTTGCTGCTTGCACGATACGTTCCTTTTTTCTGTGTGTTGGGTGTTTGATTGTTTTCTTTGAACAGGTTCCATGGTGTTTCTTTGTTTCGTGGCTGTCTGTGGGGGAGACAAATCTCAGGGTTGTATACTGCATACGTACTTTGATAATAAATATACTTTGAATCTTTGAATTATGTAATCATATCTCCAGTTATGAAGATATATGGTTAGGACAGAGATATGGAAAAAAATTCAGTGAGTGATGAACCTGCAGAATTCTCTACAGTAGAATTTTAACCTGGGATGGGGCAAATTAACATCTGGGGAAAATTAACATCAAATTGCTGCTGAGGTCTACACCCATCTAAACCCCTGCTACAGATTTACTTCAATAGTCGAACATGAAGGTATTGATCCCTCATGCTGATAGGTAACTACTAAAAGAGAGCTCATTCTAAGATGCAGTCAACCTCTGGCTCTGTATTCACAGAGCCCATCTCCAGCTCTCAAAAAATTGTAAAACACAATAAAACACCGATTAACAGCGCTCAGATAAAGTAAAGCAAGTGGACAGCCTTCCATGCTGTTTCTAATGAATGGCTAGATATTTTTCACTAGATTGTTTTAGTGTCTTTGGAAGGCATATTGCATGTTACTAATAGAGGAGATAATCAGACTCAGGTTTGTGACATGAAATTTGTTAACTTAGCAGCAGCAGTTCAATGCAGTACATAATCTAGCAGAGAGAAAAAAAATAATAATAAATAAAATAAAATAAATAATCATAATAAATAAACAAGTAAATCAATTACATATATTGAATAGATTTTAAAAATATGCAAAAACAGAAATACTGTATATTTTAAAAAAGTGGGGTAGTGTCCAAAGATTCAATGTCCATTTAGGAATCGGATGGCAGAGGGGAAGAAGCTGTTCCTGAATCACTGAGTGTGTGCCTTCAGGCTTCTGTACCTCCTACCTGATGGTAACAGTGAGAAAAGGGCATGTCCTGGGTGCTGGAGGTCCTTAATAATGGACGCTGCCTTTCTGAGACACCGCTCCCTGAAGATGTTCTGGGTACTTTGTAGGCTAGTCCTCAAGATGGAGCTGACTAGATTTACAACCTTCTGCAGCTTCTTTCGGTCCTGTAAAACAAAATCAAACCAAAATCATAGATTGTTTCCTAGAAACAAATTCATAGATTTTTTATTAATGAGTAGTCTTCCTTGTACCTGCCCTGCAGCCTTCCCTGGCACAAGGCAATGCTCCGGGTGGGAAGTGCAAATGGGGCATCTCTTGAGGAAATCACTGTTCCACTACTGAGCTCAATGGTGGTCCAATGGAAGAGCAGATTGTCAGGTGCAACAACGCCTGGTGGCTCTGGCAATCGTTTAGCATAATTTGTTCCATTAAAGATCACAGAAAATTCTACCATAACTTGCAATTAAAATCGCTTTGCCTTGGTCTGGCTGATTGTGCTGAAACCTGGCTGGAAAGCTAGCAGAAGAAAAAAGATGGACTGCCTATCCTGCTATTCCTAATGAATGTGTGATGAATTTTTCACTTGGTTGCTCCAATGTCTTTGTATGTCACACTCATTAAAGAGGGCTTAAAAACAAAACCATAGTCTTTCCCTCTGATGAAGGGCCTTGACCTGAAACATTGACTCTTTATTCCTCTACCTAACCTGCTGAGTTCTTCCAGCATTTTGACATGTTACGTTGGATTTCTAGCATCTGCAGAATATCTTACGCTCATAGCTTGTCACAAATAGATAGAACATGAAATAGTAAGATAAAAAGTCCTTTAAGTGAGATAATTGGTTGTAGGAACATTTCAATAATGGGGCAAATGAGTGTAGTTATCCCCATTTATTCAAAAGCCTGATGGTTGAGGGGTAGTAATTGTTCTTGAACCTGGAGGCTCTGGTGCCTTCTACCTGATGACAGCAGCGAGAAGAGAGCATGGCCTGGGTGTTGGGGATCCCTGATGATGGATGCTGCTTTCCTACGACAGCGCCACACTGTCAAAATCAAGGTCACACTGTTAAAACAAGGCTTTGCCATTCTGGGCTGAGATAGAAACAATTTTTCCACCAACAGGAAATTGAACCTTCTCAATTCCTCATTCAATACAGAGGTCATATGGATTGGATAATAAATGATATATGTCTAGTGCAGTAAAGTGTTATTAAGGAATCAGATCAGATTTTGTTTGAATGGCAAAGCAAGCATGGGAAGTTGGAAACCTCCTATTTCCGTTACTTATCTCCCATTTTATAGCCACAAAATCCCAACTTATATCTACGTTTTCCTGAAAACCCTTCTGTCATTCACCCTCCTCCTTAGTCACCTCAGGGTGCTTTAAACTGTTGAGGCTACAGTGGGGAAAATATACCCCCAACATTACTTTCATCTGTATACTGTAAGTACTGCAGTGTAAATAAATAATCGTTTGCAATTATTTTCCAAAACCAAACTGCAAACTCAAGACAACTACTTAGATCAGGGGGTTCCCACCCTGGGGTCCATGGGTACCTCACTTAATGGTCGGGGGCCATGGCATAAAGAAGGTTGGAAATTCCTGAGTTAGATGATCTTTAGGAACACATTCACCACGGCTACATAGTTTATTTTATAAGTTGCTTTGCGGTTGTTCAAATGTAGTCTTCATCATTATATTGCCCTCTAATTTTCTTCTTCCTTCATTTTCCAGAAGACATCCTTCATATGTCGATCCACTTTTAATGCAAGTCGATTAGGTAATTGATCATGGGAATGAGCGAATCCCATAAGATGGTAAGTAGTCAGAATTTGGCCTTTGTCCCATCATACTTACTGGAGCAATTTAGTTCTCCCAAATGCACTAATGCAGAAAACTCTTTAGAAATCTGCACTCTAACTGCAAAAAAAGCTTTATCTTTTGTTTCTATCCCTTTTTTGTATTATTTTTTGAAATATTGCTTCATCATTTACAATTTAGCCTTTTCTTTTCAAGAGCAGCACCCACCCAAAACTGTAGTTTCTCCTTTCTGAGTATTACATTTAGATATCTCCACTGACATCTATCTCCAATCCTCAGCAAACATCATCAATTGAAATAAGACCTAAAAAAAGCTACAGATGCTGGAAATCTAAGATAAAAACAGAAATTGCTGCAAATACTCAGAAGGTCAGGCAGCACCTGTGGGAAGAGAAACCAAATTAATATTTCAGGTCAAAAATATCTGACTTGTAACATTAAATCTGTTTTGTTACCTCAGGTATGGCCTGACCTGCTCAGTATTTCCTGCAATTTCTGTTTTCATTTTAGCTAACCAGAGACCAATTCGTCACCAGGACCCCTAAGTCTAAACTCGAGCCATAAGCAATGCCTTCAGTGACCTCATACTCCCAGTACGGAGAATAAGGACTAAAGTTTGAATGTTGAATTTAACCATAGGTACTTTTTGCAAACTGTGAATGATAATATTGAATTAAATTCTAGTTGGGTGGATAACCATGTCCTTAAGATTGAAATTGACAGAAAATCTCGCCCAACAGATTGCATGTGAGAAAATTTGAGTGTAATGGCCACTTCAACCATGAAGTCTGAAGTGTTGCCGAGTATCAGCATTATTTGTTTATTTATTGACATACAGTGCGGAATAGGGTCTCCTGGCCTTTCAAGCTGCACCGTCCAGTTTTAATCCTGGCCCAATCATGGGACAATTTATAATGGCCAATTAGCCTACCAACCAGAGGAAGCTGGAGCACCTGGAGGAAACCCAAGCATGGAGAAAACATACAAACTCCTTACAGACAGTGGCAGGACTTGATCCTGGATTGCCTGTACTGTGAAGCGTAGTGCTAACCAGCATGTTTTTGAATAGCACACAGAACATAGAACAGCCCAGCACGGTACAGGCCCCTTGGTCCATTATATTGTCCTGACAACGTAACCTACTCTGAGATCAATCTAACCCTTCCCTCCTACTTTCCCCTCAGAGTTTTGGCTTCTATTTTTTTGAGTCTGTGTTTACTAACCATATTGTTATTCTGTAATAAAATGATCCATTTACACCATCTTACAGTGTATTGGTGTGTCTGATTTCACTGTCAGATACAAAGTCTACACATCTCCAAACCCTTTGACAGAAGGATATCCCTGCTATGATTCTGACCTCTATTATCAAAATAAAAACTGGGTGGACAATTTCATAAATTTCTTAACAGGCATCAAAATTAAAGGTGAACTGTTGAATGACTAACAATGTGCTAATCAAAATATTCATAATTACTGAATTTCTGCGTAATTACCCCTTCTGACAGGAAATGGCAAGTAGGAGCATGCATATCGGAATTAGCCAGTCCTGTGCACCATGAATTTACCTTCAGAAAGGCAGGAAGATACGTTACAGTCTCATTCTTGGAATGGTTTGCACCATAAGATGAGAAAATGTAAAATTAAATTGGGCGTGGATAATAATTAAATGATACAGGTATTTTATAACTTTTTCTTACACAATTTGTTGAGCCAATATAGAAAGTAACATTTTAATATTTTGTTCACATGCTTGGCAGTGTTTTGATACTTCATTTCATGTGAGTGGATGTCGTGTATATACAATCCCAGTCTTGAAAACAGCAAGGGGAAATTCATCATGATTACTTTATGACACAGCACATAATGATGATGTTGATGATAACCATGATTATTATCTGTTTATCCTGTTTACTTAATTGCAGTTAAACATGACATTGCTCCAAGAGGACCACAACTTCGTCGTGGTTTAGAGGTTTGCGTGCCTCAATGACCCAGAGAGCTATGTTGGCTGGAGTCAGGGCTTTATGCTGTGGCTCTTGGATGCGTGACCCATGCTACACAGGTCAAAGGGTAGAGGTCAGACTAAGAGTGGTCTATGTGTCCTCCAGGTTCAGGGGTTCAGCTCAGGGCTAACAACCTCGATTGGTAAAACAAAAGTGTTACGGAAATAGCGATGAAGAAACCTTCTACAACTGAGTGCGACGGTATTCCTGGCTGACAGTAGTGAAAACTGAGAGTAAGCTACTGAAATGGTGAAGGAAGCCCTGACTACCGCAAGGATGGAGGGCCTCCATTGCTGCCCTAAGTGCCAACAACGTAATGAGCAGTAAGACAGTAGACTTGGCATTGGACATTCTTTCTACTAAGTGTCAATCCAACTTTGTTTTGAACAATGTTGTAATTTGGAATCCACAGTACAAAAATGTAGCAGCTTGATATTGTTTCATGCAATGTTTACATTTTTATCGTCTTTCAGTACATCCAACTCAATGCTGAAATAACCTCCCAAGTACCAAATAGCTTTACTTAGATTTTGATTTAGTTTTTTTATTGCGTAGTGAAGCCTTTTCAGGTGGGAGAAATTTTCAGAAATTGCTCCTCGAAAAAGGCAGTTTCTCTTTTGCCATATTGACAACCGCAGTACATTGTACTGCAGGCAACATTATTTACTCTCAGCTGTACCTTTTCTCTGAAGAAACTAAAGCACAGGATTCTAATTTGCAATAGCCACATTTCATGTGTGCTCTGATACTTATAGCTTTTTCAAGGGTCCTGACTTTGCTGGCAGATTTGTGCAAAAATGCCTGAATTTCTCTACATAAGTGTGAAGAAGTTTGCATTCTCTACATGTGAGCTCAAATGCGGAAGTCCAGAATGTGCTGGCAACAGTCTGATGATGAGTTCTCGACCGTACGCTGATGTCGTCATTGTGATCAGTGGCACAAACACTGGGAAATATATAAATCTGCAGAGATTGAAATGTAAAATAAAAACGTAAACTCTCTTCGTTGATTTTTTTTGAGGAGGTGACAAAAGTGCATGACGAGGTTAAGGTAGACTAAAGCATTTGATAGATCCATCATGGTAGGTTGGTTGAGATGACAATGATACATAGGATCCAGGGTAAATTGCAAGTTTGAATTCAGAACTGGCTTGTCCTTAGAAGATCGAGAGTAGGGTTGGAAGACTGTTATTCTGTCTGGAGTTCTGTGGTCAGTGGTGTTCTGCAAGGATCGGCAACTAAATCAATGGTTTAGTTGAAAATGTAGATCAGCAAGTTTGTGGACAACACTGAGATCAAAAGCAATGAAAAGAACTATCAAAGAATAGAGTGGGATGTACCTCGGTTATAGATATAGGCAGAGAATTGACAGATGGAGTTTAATCTGGGCAAATATGTGGTGCTGTACTTTGGAAGGTTCAATAGGTACACTCAATGTCTGAGAAATGTATACAATATACATCCTGAAATACTTTTTCTTCGCAAACATCCATGAAAACAGAGGAGTGCCCCAAAGAATGAGTGACAGTTAAACTTCCACGCACAAACAGCAGCAAGGCAACGACCCCACCCACCAACAAAAAAGTATCAGCACCCTCCGCCGAGCACTCAAGCGTGCAGCAAAGCATCAATAAAGACATAGACTTGCAGTACTCCGACAACTACTTGTTCCCCCGGTAATTCGACATACCATAGACTTTGGTAGCAAAGTATGGTATCTGGAAGTCGAACCTGACCAGAGGGCTTAAAAAGAGGATTTTCATAGCAGTCATAGAGTCCATTCTCACATACGGATGCGAGACGTGGACACTCACCAAGACAATGCTAAAGTCTCTAGATGGTTGCTACGCACCAATGCTCCAGATAGCTCTTGACGTGAGTTGGCAACAGCACATGACGAACGTCGAGCTCTATAACAACCTACCGATGCTCACCACTAAAATTGAGGAGAGAAGACTGCAACAAGCGGGGCACTGTCTACGCCACCCCGAGCTACCTGCTAGCCTAGTCATCATATGGGAGCCCAAGCACAGGAGGATGAACCCTGGGCGCCCTCCCAAGACTATGGTCAACACGCTCCTAGAAGACAGCGGCACGGCTAATGTAGATGAACTGAACACACTGATGAGGGAGAGGGAGAAGTGGAGAGTTCGTCATCGTGCCCGACGCGGCCCTCTAGGCCTGAGTCGGCGTGGTAGTAGTAGTAATAGCAAAGGATGTTGTGTAATCATTTACCTCACATTTCAGCATGGTCACTTCACAAAGATGTCGCAACATAATAATCAGCAACCAATAGTTAAACAGAACTCCCTCAACAAGTCCAAGGCAAAGGGAGAAGTGGTAACGTATGCTTTAACAATATTAAGTCAGTTGTTTTAAAGGATTTTACACATAATGATTCAATCTTGCCTTTCCCTGTGAAAAGGTTCTCAAGTTATTTTCCATGTCCTGCTGAAGTAAAACAAACAAAACTTCAAGATTCATTACATTCAACACAATAAAGCAATTCTCCTTAGCAGCTTGGTGTTTCCATATTTCTAACAACTTAAGTGTCACTCTGCTGCGTCAGCATTTCATAAATTCCTTACATAGTTAACCTTGTCTTCGATGATCTGCGTCAAGTTTAACAAATAATTTAATAGACAGTGATGTCCATGATTTTCGACCAGGCATATTTTCAAATAGTAGAGAGGAAGGTAAATAGAAATAATGATGTATCATGATTTTAAGAGGCACAGAGAGGCACATGAACAGGCGGGTTGGTGCAAACGTTGTGGGCCAAAGGGCCTACCCCCTTACTGTGCTGATCTCTATGCAGATTTATATACAGTATGTTCACTCGTTTTGTTCCGTGTTGTATGACGTAGGCCTTTCCATGGCCATGATTGTTCCTGGCAAATTTTTCTACAGGTTTGCCATTGTCTTCTTCTGGGCAGTGTTTTTACAAGATGGGTGACCCCCCAGCCGTTATCAATATTCTTCAGAGATTGTCTGCCTGGTGACAGTGGACTTGTGATGTGCACCAACTGGTCATATGGCCATCTACCACCTGCTCCCATGGCTTCACATGACCCTGATTCGGGGGTGGGGTGGGGGGGCTAATCAGGTGCTGCACCTTTCCCAGGGGTGACCTGCAGGCTAGCGGAGGGAAGAACTGCCTTACACCTCCTTAGGTAGAGACGTATCTCCACCTCGCCACCCTATATATATGTTACACGAGTTTAATTTTGTAGCCTATGATTCATTGGTACCTATCCACAGGAAAATCAGGAATAATGCAATGCTCAGAAAGCTGGAGAAAATGAGCAGGTCAGACAGCATCCACGGAGGGAAATCGATAGTCAATGTTTCAGACTGAAACCCTTTATTAGGACTGAATATTGGATAACTGAATAATTTTGGACAGTCAAACCAGGGAAGGACTTATACAGTGAATGGTAAAGCACTGGCAAGTGCTGTGGAACAGAGGCACCTGGGGGTACAAGTGCAGAGTTCACTGAAAGCAGCCACACAAGTAGACAGGGTAATGACTGCAGTATTTAGCATGCCCGCCTTTACCAGTCAGGGCATCAAGTTTAGGAGTAGGGACACTATTTTGCAGTCATACAAGTCGCTGGTGATGTTGCATTTGGAGTACTATGTACAGTTTTGGTCACCCTGTCATAAAAAGACGTTATCAAGCCAGGGAGGGTGCCGAAGAGATTTATGACGATGCTGTCAGGACCTGAGCTATAGAGAGAGATTAGCTATGCTGGATCTATATTCCCTGAAGCATTAGCAGAGTGAAGGGGTATCCTCACCGAAATTTACTAAATCATAAGGGTTATGGGAAAGGTAAATAGTGATAGACATTTCCCAAGGACTGAGGAGCCCAAACCTAGAGGGCATAGATACAAGAGGGGAGAGATTTAAATAAGACTCAAGAGGCAACTTCTTTTCACAGAGACTAGCGAGTATCTAGAATGAGCCGCCAGAGGTGGGTACAATTGAAATATTTAAGAGCCATTTGGTTAGATACCTGGATGGGACGGGATGGGATGGGAATGCAGGTTTACCAGCTGAACATGTGCACCTGGGACTAGCAGAGAAGATGTGGTGGGCGTGCACCAGTTGAGCCAAAGGGCTTGTTCTGTGTTGCTACTCCATGACTAATCTTTAATCGCCATGGAAACCTCACCCTGACTTTGCATAATACTGACCTTTGAGTTGTTGAGCTCATTGACTCTCTCCCATCTTACATTATCTTTTCTCCTGCTTTCTCATGGTTGACTCTGATAATATCAGCTTGAGAAGTGACTTTCAAAAAGACCAAGACAAAGAAAATTTAAAAACTTCCAAAGAGCTGCTATTAAAATTCACTATGGTAAGGTACAGAATAGGATTTATTTTAAACATACATGGTTGAATGTACATATTTAACGTGTTCCCTTCAAGACAAAGATTCATGGTGCTTTATCAGCTTATGTAGATGCTGGCTGACCTGTTGTGTTCCACCAGCAGTTTGTGTGTGTTGCTTGAATTTCCAGCATCTGCCGATTTCCTCGTGTTTATGAGCTTATCTTGTATAAATGTTTGATCATTTGTGCACACCCTCTCGATTGATGCCAGTATAGTCTGTGTTTGCAGACATATGCAGTCAGCAAACCTGAATAAAATAAACTTCCTACAGTATGAAACTCAGATTCATTTTTTGTATATTGAGATATAATAGTTATGTATATATGAAGCACACAGAATGTCCATATTGAGTACATCTGTATGGACAGCCATCACAGGAAGGCAACATCCTTCAACAAGGACTCCCACCATCGAGGCCATACTCTCTGCTCACTGCTGCTGTCAGGAAGAAGGTACAGGAGCCTTAGATCCCACACCACCAGGTTCAGGAACAGTTATTATTCCTCAGCCATCAGGTTCTTGAACTGCGTTTAACTCTAACTTCACTCAGCCCATCACTGAACTGTTCCTAAACCGATGGACTCACTTTCAAGTATTCTTCATCTCCTGTTCTTAATATTTATTGTTTATTTGTTTGTTTGTTTACCTATCTATTTATTTATCAATTTACTTATTTATTTACCTATTGACTTATTTATCTACCAAAGTATTTATTATTATTTTAATTAATTTATTACTATTATTTGTTTATTATTATTGTTTTTAATTTATTATTTATTGTTTTGCTGATCGATTGATTCATTCATTCTTTTGTATTTGTACAGTATGTTGTCGTCTGTCCTGATGGGTAAGGTCTTTCACTGATTCCATTGTATTTCTTGGATTTACTGTGTATGCCCGCAAGGAAAGGAATCTCAGGTTTGTATATGGTGACACATATGTAATTTGATAATAAATTGACTTTGAACCTTGACATTCCCCTTCTCCTCTGCAGTCAGATTTCTGAATGGAGCACGAACCCATGAATATCACCTCTCTATTCCTCTTTAGTGCTATGTATTTATTTTTAATATTGTAGCTTCTAGTGATTTCTTTTATGGCTTGCGCCATACTACTGTCACAAACCAACATGTACCACAACTTATACCGGAGATAATAAACCTGATTTTGATTCTGATCAAAGACAAAGCCTCACTTTGACCAGACACAACTGTCAGAAAGGTGATTTGCGTTGACAATTAAGCCTTGAAAGCAGGCAGAGATATTGTAGTCTACGACTAGTCTGGGTTTACTCACTGGAATGCAGTTCAGAGTTGTGCTTTTTTATCTGAGCTTGCAGGCAGCCATTCATTGTTTGGACACGTCAACAAGAAGCTGAAGGGTGTTAAATGAAGGCAGTCAACGTCTCTTCTATGTGGTTGGGATAGGTGGTGGAAATGATTTCAGAAAGAATCCTGTCATGTGAAAGAAGGAAAACGGCTCTTCTTGTGAGGGAAGTTCTGTCAAGTTCAGGATCAAAGGAAGAAGTAGAACAAAGAGGGAGGTCCTCTGCCTGTGGGATGACAGGGGCCTTATAGATCTGTGCTTGGAGGAGGCAGCGGGAAGAAATCACAGCAGATGCTGATGACAGGAATATTGTTCCTTGAGCATGGATGTATTGCAGAAATACATTTAATGATCTCACATGAGAGTGATCATGAGGGTGAATTCATCCTCAAATTGCACAGGCTACCACTGAGCCCTTCTGTTCCTCAAATACAACTCCACCTCTCTTCTGTTGATAATCTCTACCCACTCAGGTGGCATAATTCCACGTCCATGTTCTTCACCTACCTCTTACTCCTTTAGTATGTTGGAAGGCTCACGCACCCAGCTCACCCATGTCCACGCTGGCCGCAATTCATCCTTAACTGTGTATTATTTACTATACTACATGATACCAATTGGCACATTTCCAACTTCTTTTGTAGGAGAACAAAGTGCACAACAGTAGACAGCCAGTAAGCACTGAGGGAGGACCCAGTGCCTGCCTTCCACACAGGAGATGCACGTCACAAGGTAGCTGGTCACAATGGGATTAACCGGTGGTGATAATTTTTGTCTATATTGTGTCAGGATTGACTTTGTACATTTGGATTTTAATGTGTGCTATCTTCAGATTTTAATATGTGTGTGGTAAGAGAGAACTGTGCGTTAGTTGGCGATTGCATGACAGGAAAGGGTGTGGGAATGTTGCTGATTGTGATTGAGATCACTACATCATTCACAAAATATCTGATAATTTATTTATTTATTGAGTTACAGCACAGAACAGGCTCTTCTGTCCCTTCAAGCCGCACTGCCCAGCGACCCCCTATTAATCCTAGCCTAATCGAGGATCAATTTACAATGACCAATTAATCTACTAACCAGTACGTCATTAGACTGCAGGAATAAACCAGAGCACTTGGTGAAAACCTTCACATTCCACAGGGAGGACGTAGAGATGATGCTGGAAATGAACTCTGAGCTCCGATGCCGCGAGCTGTAATAGCTTCACGCTGAAGTTGGCATTGAGCCAGGGCAGAAATAGATGGCTGGCAGTGAACCTGCCCCTTCTTTGTATTTCTGTGCTTTCTGGTGGACACAATGGGAAAGCCGAATACCTTTCAGTTCATGTAATGCCACTAGGAGTACAAACAGTGGTATTTTGCATCGTGCAGAAACATCAGTCTGTGTAAACACTTGTGTTGGTTATTGCCACATCAGCAACAAGAGGGAAAGATAAGGAACATGTTTCAGAGACATACCTCGGCAGCATATTTTGCCCCAGTCAATGACTGAATATAAGCTGTTCCTTTTATCCACAGCAACATCCTGGAACAAGCCATGCATATAAACATTGACTACCACTTGACTTTGAAAGAGTAGCGTTTCAGAACTTGCCCTGCTATGAGACTGGAACTGGGACTACATCTGTTGGCACATCTTCACCACAATCAAAGATACAAGCCTCAAATATTCACAAAAAAATGATTCTGGGAATGAAAGGGTTAACATATGAGGAGTGTTTGATGGTTCTGGACCTGTACTTGCTGGAGTTTAAAAGAATTTGGGGATCTCACTGAAACCTGCGGGAGGAGAGAGAGAGCAGGGCGCCGCGCGTGCACAGCCCTCCGGTGAAAAATGATATCGTATCCATTAAATAGGGGCTGTGGACAATTCTCATTTGATGGAGACGGACATGAAAGCACAGAGGAACATCTGGAGAAATTTCTGAAACGCTCGTTCGCTGCTGTCGTTACTGCGTGGTCGGGAATCTTCCGGAGGGAAGGCCTCAAAATCCCTGGCTTTGCCTGCTGTTGGCGACCGAGATTGAGGAAGAAGAAAGAAGTGGCAGAGCCAAAAGCAGCATTACATCCTTGCTTTTATGTTCGAGTCCTCTCAAAATGAATGCTAGCATTGCATTTGCCTTCTTCACCACCAATTCAACCTGCAAGTTTACCTTTAAGAATCCTGCATAAAAACTTCCAAGTGCATTTCCACTTCTGATTTTTGACTTTTTCTCCCCATTTAGAAAATAGTCTATGTCTTTATTCCTTCAACCAAAGTGCATGACCATACACTTCCCTACACTGCATTCCATCTGCCACTTCTTTGCCCATCCTCCCAATCTGTCTAAGTCCTTCTGCAGCCTCCCTGTTTCTTTAACACTTCCAGCCCCTCCACTTATCGTTGTGTCACCTGCAAACTTGGCCACAAAGCTATCAATTCCATCATCAAAACCATTGACAGGTAACATGAAAAGAAGCTGTCCAAACTCTAATCTTTCTGGAAGACCACTCGTCACTGGGAGGCAACCAGAAAAGGCCTCCTTTATTTCTACTCATTTCCTCCTGCCAGACAACCAATTTGCTGTCCATACTGGTATCTTTCCTGTAATGCTATGGGCTCTTATCGTGTTAAGTAGCCTTATGTGCGGTACCTTGTCAAAGGCCTTCTGAAAATCCAAGTAAACAACATCCACTGATTCTCCCTTGTCTATCTTGCTTGTTATTTCCTCAAAGAATTCCAATAGATTTTTCAGGCAAGATTTCTCCTTAAAGAAACCATGCTGACTTTGGCCTATTTAATCAAGTGCCTTCACGTACCCCAATCCAGAAGTCAGGCTAATTTCCCTATAATTTCCCACTTGCATACAAGCATTTATTGGATGGAAAACATGCACTGAATCCCCTTTCAGTTCTTACCTATAGCTTAAGTTTGACAATTAAGCTGAAAAAATAGCTCCCAATGCCAATACAACCTCCTGTTGCGTGCTGCGTCTACAAGCAACTTGTTCTGCCCTGTGTGTGCCTTGCAAAGAGGTGACATACCACACCTAACAGCAACACACAGAAAGTGGTCGAACTCAGGAAGCCAGTTCCCTTCCATAGATGCTGCCTGATTTACCCATCCATTGAGACGTTCCCACAACCAACGATTGCACCTTAAGGACTCTTTACCTTGTTATTTCATGTTACTTATTTCAGTGTGGGCACGTGGTTAAGGCACTCGACTAGCAATCTGAAGGTCGTGAGTTGAAGCCCAACCCAGGTACCGTATGTGTGCCCTTGAGCAAGGCACTTAACCACACAGTGCTCTGCGACGATGCTGGTGCCAAGCTGTATTGGCTCTTGCCCTTCCCTTGGACAACATTGGTGTCGTGGAGAGGGGAGACTTGCAGCATGGGCGACTGCCGGTCTTCCATACAACCTTGCCCAGGCCTGCGCCCTGGAGAGTGAAGACTTTCCAGGTGCAGATCCACGGTCTCCCAAGACTAACAGATGCCTTTATTGCTATTTATTTATATTTGCATTTGCGCAGTTCATTGTCTTCTGCACTCTAGTTGACCTTTCATTGATCCTTTTGTAGCTACCATTCTATAGATTTGCTGAGTATGCCCACAGGGAAATGAACCTCAGGGTTGTATGTAGTGACATATATGTACTTTGATAATAAAATTTACTTTGAACTTGAGTTCCTTGAGTGTCTCATGTGTGATGCTAAACATTTCCAGCATTGGTAGAACCTCTTATATTTGTGACCATGTCTAACAGTGATTTGTTTCAGCAAGAACTCTGATTGACCTGTAAAAAAAAACTTACTCTGGCATTAGGTAGAAGAATCCCTGTAGAATACCGACATTTTAAATAGTGACATTTGGAATTTTACTAACTGGCGGAAAAAATAAGCTGACATTATTGTGGGAATAGACACAGCTCAAGGGCTAAGGCAGTTCAGAAAGACACTTTCTCAAGGGCAACTAAGAATAGGCAACTAAATGCTGGCAAGACACATATAATGCTGGAGGAAGTCATCAGGTGAGGCAGTACGTATGGAAATGCAGAAAGAGTCGATGTTCCTGGTCAAGACTCTTTGTCACAGTGTTGATGAAAGGTTCTGGCAGGAAACATCGACTTTATTCATTTCTATGGATGCTACCTGACCTGCTGAGTTCTGCCAGTATTTTCTGTGTGTTGCATTGATTAATGTCACAATCTTCCTGCTCTGCATTTCGTTGGCAGTCATTAGATGCCAGTATGCACACTTCTTTACTAAGATGGTGTTTTTTAAACCATTTGTTTTGGCGGGGGAAGGCAAGTTAGCAACTTCTGAGTAGATGCCATAGAGCCCAGTTTCTCTGCTGACAATCTATATGCCAAGGCAGTTGTTTGAGGATAAGCAGGTCTATTTTACATGCTGAATATGTCTTTTTGATCTCAAATATACCGTGACAAGCTGGAAGGATCATGGATGATGCTGTCTTATGAACCTCATCTGGATTCACAACCAGATGTAAAGTGGGCATTGATTAACTCATTACTCACTATTTTAATTGTGAAATTTCCTCATAGACAGTAACATGGTAAAGGTGGAAATTCTCCAATTTTGGATTGTACCTGTAGCTTCCAATCACACCAATGCCAGAATCAGATTTAATATCACTGGCATATGTCATGAAATTTGTTGTTATGAGGTAGCAGCATAATGCAATACAAAATAATAAAAATTGTAAATTACAGTTTTTATATATATATTACAAAAAGTTAAATACATAGTGCAAAATGAGAGAAAAAAGTAGTGAGTTGGTTGAATGTCCATTCAGAAATCTGATGGCAGAAGGGAAGAAGCTGTTCCTGATCGTTGAATGTGTGCCTCCTGTACCTTCTCCCTGATGGTAGCAATGAGAAGAGGGCATGTCCTGGGTGATGGGGGTCCCTAATGATGGATGCTCCCTGTCTGAGGCATTGCTCCTTGAAGATGTCCTGTATGCTGGGGAGGCTGGAGCCCACGATGGAGCTGACTGAGTTTACAGTTCTCTGCAACTTACTTTGATCCAGACGGTGATGTAGCCAGTTTGAATGCTCTCCATGGTACATCTAAAGAAATTTGCGAGTTCTTTGGTGACATACCAAATCTCGTCAAACTCTTAATGAAATGCAGGCAATCTCGTACCTTCTTTGTAACAGCACCAATATGTTGGGCCCAGGGTAGATCCTCAGCGATGTTGACACCCAGACCTGCATCCACATCAACTTAATATACTCTGTCTTAAAAATTCACACAGTTTAAAAGGACGCATGCTGGTCTGCTCAGCACCTGTATTGTCATGTCTCAATCCTTTCCTCCATAAAGACAAATTCTTGACTGCCAATGAAATGGGAAAGGACCAATCTGAGGTGAATTACATCCAAAATCAGTTATTTTCCCTGTCTTAAGCCAGGACTTTGTAACTCCTTTATCCCTTACCACTGGTATCCAGGACTGTGTGATTGAGTTAATCGTGTAATTACTGCTCAAACAACACAGCAGCTGGCAAAACCACACTGTAGTCTTGTAGTACAGTATACCAATGTAGACCATGTTAAATCCATTGCACTCTCGAAGGTTATCCCACTTAAGGGACATTGTTGAATCCAGCATTGTTTGTAGTTAGCAAAGGATCAGCAATATGTCTGCAGAGTTGCAGAGATCGTAATTATGTCAGTAGACTATCAAAGAAATTAAATAATGAAGCCCTACAGTGATTGAATGATGTTATTTATCCTCCTGTTAAAACAAACAGCAGAGATTTAATTTTCTTTCCATTTTATTTCTCTCTGCGTGAGAATATCGGAAGGCTTTTGTTTTGCTCCAGAACACGGTAGTGATAATCTGCAGATGCAACAGTAGTAACGGAGTTGTAAAGAAATTATACCTATAAACAATAAATAATGAAGTAACACTATTTGAAATAATGCACAATCATGAGTTCATAACGAGAAGCACATTTTCTAAACATAAACTATAAATTATAGTCATTTTTAAAAGTCTCAGCGAGTTTTAAAAAATATTCAGTTCACATAGAAGAACAATGGCTCCATCTAGTGGCTGCTACGTGCAGAGCAGTTCACCTATTTTAGTACTGTGTACAGTGTACTGCAGTTTCACAAGTCTGTTTGAAATGATTCAGCACTGAGCAATGTGATGCCCCAGTTTATGAACAAATATGTCCTTAATGCATAATCACATATTTAATTTTATTACTAATCTCCCAGCTGTACATTGTGTTTTTCTTTTATTGTGGGCGGGGGTTGGAGGTGGGCAGCTGGTTAGAAATTGAACTCTTTTAATTTTTGCTTTTGGCAGTCGCAGCAGTAAATGGTTCAATTTGAGGGCTAAATGGTCAGGCTAATTACTGTGAGCAGAAAACTGGATTACTTGGTAGCACACGCATGTAGGGACATGTGAAGTTCCTGTCGACCTTCGTGTAACACCAGTAATGTTAAATTAGGTCCTGTCGTAACATTCTCCATGCCATTAAGCAAATAGGTAAAACCTATTATTGAGTCATGGGTGAGGCATCCTCTCACTACCTCATCACAAGTGGTATATAAAAGAATGGTCTCTTACTTGTACCTTTTTTCAGGACCAAGTTACCATTGTGGGGAGTGGAAAGTTACAAGGGCACAATGGTTGGGCCTGTTGGCATTCAGATGGTATTGGTTACCTCCACCACGTCTGAACAGATGGGCTCCAATCACCAGGACAAGTGTTGGAGTTGGACGCCCTTCAGCTCCTTGACGTTACGCTCAGCCTTTCTGACTGGGATAGAGAGTGCTTTAAACGACTCACGTACAGGTGCTCATCTGTACTTTTAGTAGCAAAACCCAGAAATGACCCATCCTCTGCCACACAGGTCCTTTTCCTTTTGCTACTGTCACAGTCATCACGTCTGGATCCTGGTTCTAACCTGATATTTAAATCACAGTGTTGCTGGTGATCATGTAACAGGGCGGATTACCTCCACCTCAACATACTTGCTGGGTCTGCTGGCTCCTTGCAAGCAGCTGGGATTCCTGTTGCTGTTCCAGTTATGGGAGGGGGGGACTCTCTCCTTCAAGGTACTGAATCAGTACAGGCACTCAACATCCAGCGATCTGCTGCTGTTTTGGGTTTTAATCTTCAGTATTGACCCAGAGACTTACCAGTGATGGGACGCTGAACTCCAGGCCTCAAATTCCAGACTCACTAATTCACTAAAGATTGTGTTTCATCTTTCCAATGAGTTTGCCAGGGTATAGAATTCACTAGGAATTTCTCCCCATTCAGCTTCAAGTGATATCTCCAGGAAGAACAGGTAGGCAATCAAAGATAATGCTGACTTCTTGAGGAGGCTAAAGGAGAAGGGCAGAAGGTCTCTGGGTAGGAAACTCTAACCCCTTAAGTCTTCTGCAAATCACGTCCTTACGTCCAAGTGTCCATAAAACAATAGATTCAAAGCTTAAGGATTTGTCTAGCATTTCTGAGTAGAGTTAAATCATTTTATCAGCCAGAGCTCCTGTACGATGCACAGGTGGCTAAAGGACCTCAAGAGCAGAGTTACTGTCCAACTCAAGTTGTTATTGTCTGGATATGTGTAATATTCAGTTTGAAGCTTGCTACTGCATGTGGAATTTTAGGGATTTCTCCAATCAAGGTGGCACCAAGTCTCCTAAGTCGAGGTTGTGACTCGGATTTAGTTGTGTTTTAGGTTCATAGGGATGGTTTTAGGGACAGAGGGGGGAGTTAAGGGTTAGGATTTAGGGGCAGAGGTATTGAGGATTTAGAGGCTGGGCGGAGACCAGGCCTCCACTTCAGGTTCTGTGTTCTGCATCTGAAGGCCAGCGGTGTAGGACATCAGTGGGTGGATGTTGGGCCGGACGAAGACCTGAGAGGATGAAGACTGGTGGCCCGCCAGATCCGCGAGTCACCCCGGGTTCCGGGATCGGAGGTCCTTGCAGGCAGGAGGTATCAGGGCTGGCGATCCCCCTAGGGCGGTGAATTAGTGAGTCTGGAATATGAGGTCTGGAGTTCAGCGTCCCATCACTGGTGAGTCTCTGGGTCGATATCGAAGATTAAAACCCAAAGTCATTGGGGGGGGGAGGGGTCTGGAAGTTAAAGCCCAGTGGCCAAAGTCTTCAGTCTGTGAGTCTACTAGGGAAATCAGAGGCCCGAGGCAGCCTGCCCTGAGGTTGGAGGACTGTCTGGGTGGATGGATAGGAAGGAGGGAGGACATGGGCTTGTTATGCTGCTGCTGTTGTTTTTATTGCTGGTGCTGCTCCACTGACATGGAGGGGGGGGGGCTTGCTAAATTGGCACCGGAATGTGTGGTGATGATACTTGCCGGCTGCCACCCTGTACGTCCTTAGGCTGCATAGCCTCCTGAGCTACGCCAGCACTCTCAGTAGCCACCCCTGCAGTGTGCTCAGCCCAGTATCGCTTCTGTTGCCAGGGACAAGGAAGTATGTGACAAAGTGTGTGCCTGGCATGGTTGGGTAGGTTCACAAGTAGAAAGCGTGTGGGTGAGGAAGTGCCTGGGTTTTCAGGTAGAATTTGTCCACGTTTCTGTTCCTTTTGAGGAAGCAGCCACGATTTTGCATCCCTTGGGGCTATTATTCTGGACATTGATCTGTTAGATCACAGGCATTCCAATTCTGTGTAAGGGCTTCCTGTGACCATACCTACTCTCAGCACTTCTAGGTGTATTAGAATGGAGCGGGGTGTGCACCATGGTGCTACGGCAGCCTTGTGCTCCCCTCAAACTGTACAATCATTTCCAACAATTGTTGGATTCATTGGTCACCTGCCCTTTGAGACACACAGTGTATTAACCGCTTGTGGTCAGTTCCAACAGGAACACTGACATTAGTCAAGCTTAATGTGTGGTCAGAGAAGCATCAGGATTTTCAACTCCAATGCGGACGTGTGTTTGCATGCTATCGGCTTGTGGGGAAAAGTCTCCTCCGTGCCGTTTAAGCAAATATATTTTTATGGGGGTTTAGAAATGTCCAGCTCACAGCCTATCTATATAGCCTCCAAAGAAAAACTAAATTTAGCCTCCAAAAATATTAAACCATTAAGATACAAATGATCTGTGGATTTCTTAATTGTTTATATATATTTTCATATTGAGAGCAACTGTTTTGTATTTAATAATTTAATACTAGATACAGTAAATTGCAGAAACAGGAGATTGCATATACCACAGTGGTTATTTAACATCTCACTCTCACTGGACTCTGGGGAAAAAAATGCATTACTAGTGATCCTGAAAGAACAAGTGTATTTCATTAACAGAGGTACACAGATGATGTATGAAATTAAGAAAAAGCATTAATTTATAAAAGGTTTTGTACGCAATAATAATATGGTCCAGTTTTACTGTTGCTATTGATGGTTAATTAATTAAAAATAAACCTATCTTTATTAAAAAAATAGAACACTCCATTAAATTTTCAGGATGGAACTTGTCTTTAAATCTACCATGACTTTTTTCTCTCCTGCAGTCCACAGAACAGCCTTATTCTGCAGCAGAAGTTACGAACAAGATTCCCAATGACAACAATAAAACCAGAAATGCTTAAAGAACTCAGCACAGCCGAGCTGCATCTGTGTAAAGAGAACTCATCAATGTTTTGGATCAGCAAACCTTCCCTAGAACTGGGTGGGTGGGGTGGCGGAGACAAGTGACTACAGATACTGAAATGTGGAGGACATAACGACCTGCTGGATCAACTCAGTGGGCTGAGCAGCAGTGGAAGTCCTCACAGCTTTCAAAACAGAGCTCGGGGAAGTGAGAGAGGTTTAAGGCAGAACACCAAACGGTGATAGGTTTAGAAAGGGGTAACCCATGAAAAATACTCAGCAGGTCAGGCAGCATCTATGGAGAAGGATGAAGCAGTTGATGTTCTGGGCCAAGTCTCTTCATCAGGACTGGAAAGGAAGGGAGAAGAAGCCAGAATAAGAAGGTGGGGAGAGGGGACAGAGTACAAGCTGGCAGGTGATAGGTGAAGCCAGGTGATCGGGGATATGGAGTATGAGTTTCAACCGTCAGTCAGGCATTTAAAAGAAATGGGGTGACCAAGGGGCATAAGCATGATAATGGTAAATGATGACAGAGGTTTACCATAAGTTGGAAAATTAATTCACTGTTCACTTCAGTGCCCGGAAAGAAGACAAGATGTTGTTCTTCCAGTTTACACTGTGGCAGTGGAGGAAGTTGCAGGCAGCAGTTTGGAAAGGGGTGGGATTGAGAATGGAACAGGAACGACAGGACACCTCCTGACAGACTGAGTGCAGACACTCTGCTTTGCCATTAGTCAGTCTGATTTCGGTTTCTCCAAGGCAGTGAAAGCCACATTGTGAGGACTGACTCGAGTGGGAAAAGAGCAAGTGAGGCGCTGCTTCGCGCAGAATGATTGTTTGGGTCCCTGGACGGTGAGAGAGAAGAGGTGAATGGACAGCCACAGGAGTCAGGAAGGAAGTGGTCCCAGTGGAATGCAAAAAAAAGAACAGAAGATATTACTAGTGGTGGCATCATGTTGGAGCTGGTAGAAATTGGGAAAGACAATGTGTTGAATGGGAAAACTGGTGGGGTAGGAGCAGAACTTCATCTTCGTTCTTCTTTGGGGGAGAGGGGGTTCGTTTCCCAGTGATGTCAGACAGCTTTAACTGGAGTTCATCTCTGTCACTTCGTTCTGCAGAGTTCATCACAGTTGATACCATTGAGCCAGCAGTGCGTTTAATATAGGGCTTCTCCCTTGTAACGGCCAGAATGGATTTCTTGCATTCGCTTGCTGATAAAATATCCTTTCCAGAAAACCCACCTTCCATCATGCATGGACATCCCTGTCCTCACTGTCCTGAGATGAATAAACGGGTGGATAGGGGACTCCACAGTTTAAGTTGACGTAGGTTGTATTTAACTGTATGTAGTGATCTCCAGTAATCGTGGAAAGAATTGATGACAGGTTTGAAACAATTTCCGAAAATGTTGGCCGGATTTCCTGCTTTGGGTGCCAACATTTTAGCATTATTGCATACCTGTAATGAGGGAAGAAAACGGATTAATGTTCTGAGAACATAAGAGCCCAGATGCAATGCACAATGCTCAGAATCAGATTTAATATCAGCGGCATATGTCGTGAAATTTGTTAGCTTTGTGAAGTACATGATAAATAGACAATAGAGAAAAAACTGAGTAGTGTTCATGGATTCAATGTCTATATATAAATCGGATGGCAGAGGGGAAGGAGCTGTTCCTGGGTTACTGAGTGTGTGCCTTCAGGCCTCTGTACCTCATTCCCAATGGTAACAGTATGAAGTGGGCATTTGGAGGTGGTGGGGGTCCTTAATGATGGACTCTGCCTTCCTAAGACACCGCTCCTTGAAGATGTCTTGGATATTATGGAGGCTGGTGCTCATGATGGAGCTGAATAATTTTACTAGTTTCTGCAACCGTAGCCCCACCCTCTCCCCATACCAGATGGTGACGCGGCCAGTTAGAATGCTCTCCTCGGTACATTTGTAGAAGCTTTCAAAGGTTTTAGTTGACAAACCAAATCTCCTTAAGCTCTTAAGCTCAAGCTTCTTCTGACACCCAAATATGAAATATTTCCTGTAATAATGAAGAAGGACACCACGATAACCGGGACACCGCAGAGGTTCTGATGCAGACAAACACCAAGCAGACACAAGTATTTTTAGGAGTGTGGTTCTCTTCTGATAATGCCGTAAACAAACATTTCGAAATAGACACCATTTATGAACTCCTAAGAGCCAAAGAAATGTGGGCCAATAGAATTCAAAGGTCAGATGAAGGGGTAGCCAATCAGGACCAAGGCTAGCGACTGAGGGGAGGAGGGTGCGAGCTATATAAACGCGAGCAGACCCAGAGAGAAACACCAGCAACTGCGCACTGAGGATGTCATCTTCGACGGGTGACGAAGCATCCGTAAGTCATTTGCCAAGCTTGGTGAACACCACAACATCAAACACCTTCCGTAATTCCGAGCCATCTACTTACAGCGAATCTGGACAGTATTCAGGTTGCAGCAACCTTCTGCCTTGTAACAAGTAAACAGTAACATCAAATGAATCAACATCGGGATAAGGTGGCGCTCCTCGTGTCATCAGCTCCCACAGCAGTACACCAAAAGACCACTGTTGGAAACAAAATCATCATGATTCGCAAAACTCAATTTCAAAGAATAAGAATGACAATGCAATATTTCTTTTTGAAAAATACAGAGCTACAAAGTTCTAAGAGCAATAGATTAGCATTAAGGAAGTCATCTAGGCTCAGCAGTTGACGATTCTGGTTGAGATGAAGGGTCTTGATCCAAAATGCCACATGTCTATTTCTGTCCACAAATGGTATGTGACACGCTTTGAATCATCCAGCATCCTGAGTTTTGCTAAGTGTATGATATGGTGCATCAGTGTTTTTCTCTCTGCCTCCAAATGTTAATCTGCTGACTTGATATTACAATGGCAAAGAGTTTTTAGTCAATGGAGTTTTGATTATATTCCTAACATAGCCAGCACAACTTGGATATATTTAGTCCAAAAGGAAAACTGCAGATGCTGTAAACCTGACATTGCATTTACAAAGCAACATCAATGCAGCAAAACCTCCCAAGGTCATTACTAAAGAAAATAAATGATACATGGAACAAGAGAGTGGTTAGCTACCTTGAGGCAGAAGCAGATCAGTGTATAGCCAGCAGTGATAAACCAATTAAAACTGAGATGATTAAGAGGCCAGAGTACAAGGTTCTCAAAGAGATAACAACTCAAGGGTATGGAAGAAGACAGGAGAGAATTTTTAGAGAGACTTAAAAAGAAGAATGAGAATTTTAAATCTCAGACAAAACCACTTAGGATCCAATGTAAGTCAATGAGCCCAAGAAAGATTAGGGTAATGACTCTGGCTGTGTTTAAATTAAAAATACCCAAACCATAAAGACAAATGTTATTTTTGTCACATGTACGTTGAAATGTGCAGTGAAAAGCATCGTGTGTGTCAAATCAAATCAGTCAGGATTGTGCTGGGCAGTGCACAAGTGTCGCCACGCTTCTGGAGTCAACAGAGCATGCCCGCAACTCTCTAACGCTAATCCATGCATCTTTGCTGCAATGCGAGAGGAAGCTGGAGCACCCTCGAGGTCATGGGGAGAAGGTACAAACTCCTTCTGGGAATTGACTGGTGACTGGTAACGCGATGTGCTGATATGCTACCGCGCTGCCTCATGGTGCCATGTGCTTTGGCCAGATTAGTTTTGTGGTTAAGTCTTGGCTTGCTCCAATGCAGAAGTGCCAGATGTTGTACAATCCATGAATCATGAGGCTTTGCGAAAGAGTGATTTTCTGTAATCTTCTCCCATTTCGGACATGGCAGAGAGTTAAGATCATAAGATATAGATAGGAGCAGTATTGGCTCATTGAGTTTGCTCCACCATTTCATCATGGATGATCCATTTCCCTCTCAGCCCCAATCTCCTGATTCTCCCCATAACCTTTCATGCCCTGATGTATCAAGAATCTCTCAACCTCAGCCTTAAAAATACCTAATGACTTGGCCTCCACAGCCACCTGTGGCAATGAATTCTGCAGATTCACCACTCCCTGCTTGAAGAAATTCCTCCTCATCTCAGTTCTGAATGGTTGTTCCCCGATTCTGAGGTGCTGTCCTCTGATCTCAGACCGCCCCACCACAGGAAACATCCCCTCTACATCCACTCTAATTGAGGAAAGTCAAAGGGAGGTCTGAGATCGAAGGAAGGGACGGGCTGGGATGACTTGTGACCTGGGCAATTGGGTGAAGAGATGATCCGGGTATTATGGTCAGAGAAAAGACCAAGAAGAATGATACGATTTGTAAATGTTAGAATGATGCGATTTGTAAATGCTAGAATGATATGATTTGTAAATGTTAGCAGTAAAGGCGACAGATGCTGTGGTTGGTATGAAGTGACCCCTGAGGAGGAAAAGGAAAGGAAAACTATTACTGGTTCTCCCCAGATTATGAACATCTGACCAGTGCATACATATAAGAACAATTATAATGTTTGAGAGGCATTTACATGTAAAGGAATGACTCACAGGAATATGAGCCAAATGCAGGCACATGGAATTAGTGCAGGCAGCATGGGAAAGTTGGGATGAACGGCCTATTTCCATGCTGTCTAGCTCAATAAACCTATTTTATGTAATACTGTATATCCAGGGACTCCTGTGTCCATGGAAATGCTGACAATATTTTCAAGGACCAATTAAAGATAAAGATTAGCTTTATTTGTCCTATGTACATCGAAACATACAGTGGAATGCATTGTTTGCATCAAATCGAATCAGTGAGGATTGTGCAGGGCAAGCATCACTGTGCTTCCAGCACCAACATGGCATGCCCACATACTAAGTATGTCTTTGGAGCGTGGGGGGAAACCAGAGCAGGAGACGAAGCCCATGGTCACAGCGAGAACATACAAACTTGTTACAGACAGTGGTGGCAATTGTACGCCGATCTTACGTTGTAGTAACGTTACACTAACCGCACCGCCCATTTTCTTCTACAACTTGAGGGTAGCTCCCTCAAGCACAAAGCATTGAGCATTTTTCATTAAATACTAAAGATAAAAACTGCTCCCTTAAACTGCAGAGGAAACACACACAAAAGACAGAGTCGTAGAGTGATGCTGCATGAAATCCGACTCTTTGGTCAGACACCCATACTGATTGAGATGCAGTTAAGCCTACCAGCCCTTGTGTGATCCATTTTTTCTACACTGGTTTCTCCCCCCTCCCTCCTGCTACGCTGTCATTTTGAGTCCCACCTTCCCTGTATCACGAGTTTAAACCATTTGTTTGATATGTGCTGTGTCATACAATGCGGGCGGTCTTGGTCTTTTCATGACCATAATTGTTCTTGGCAAATGTTTCTGCAGAAGTGGTTTGCCATCGCCTTCTTCTGGGCAGTGACTTTACAAGACGGGTGACACCAGCCACAATCAATGCTCTTCAGAGATTGTCTGCCTGGCGTCATAACCAGGACTTGTGACCTGCACCAGCTGCTCATACGGCCATCCACCACCTGCTAACATTGCTTCACGTGACCCTGATCGGGTGGCTAAGCAGGTGCCCACGGGTGACCTGCAGGCTAGAGGAGTGAAGGAGCGCCTTACGCTTCCTTTCATAGAGACGTGCCGTATCTCCACCCTGCCATCCAGCGTCTAAGCTATCCACTTGTAAACTTCCCTTCCAGAATGTTGGACCCCTTCCATTTCACTTGCAAGTCATCCTTCCAACTGCTTCAGAAGAGATTCCAATAATTCAAATATCTGAAGCCATGCTCCTTGTACAAGCTCCCCTGCTACACATCTAGCTGTTTCTATTCCTAAATATTTTATTTCTAGTTCTAGATTTACTGCCTTGTGGCACAGGGAGCAATCCTGATCACTCCTGCCATATAACACTCTACTGAACTCCCTGAACTCCCTTTGCAGGATCTCATCATTCTCCATTCCCGTGTTAATAGCACCAACACAGACCACAACCTCTGGCTGCTCACCGTCCCCTTTTAGAATGCTCTGCATCCACTCAGTCATCCCCTTGACACCCTGGAGTCACGCCTGCAGCCACAACAATGCCTGCTTGTTGCGGAAAGGAGCATTTTGAAGCCTCTCCCAGTTTTCTGATTAGCGGGATTTATGTCTACCCAAAAGGAGGTGAGGTAAGGACAGCAGCCATTGGAAGGGACCACAATTGCTTGATTTTCAGAGCATTAAGGCTAACAAGACAGAATTGGGGAAAAAAATGGCTTTGTGCAAGAAAATGGGCCTTTATATTTGATAGCAACACACACAAAATGCTGGAGGAATTCAGCAGGTCAGGCAGCATCTATGGAAATTAATAAACAGTTGACATTTCAGGGTGAGACCCTCCTTCAAGATTGTTATATTTGAAAGTCACATCAAGTTGATTATTGTACTTGATAGTCTGAGTAGAATAGCAAACATTGTTCACATTTATAAACACAAGAGGCTCTACTGATGCTGTAATCTTTGAGGAACACACACACACACACACACACACACAAAATGCCGAAGGAACTTAGCAAGTCAGGCAGCATCATTGGAGGAGAACAAACAGCTGACGTCTTGGGTTGAGAACCTTCATCAGGATTTGAGACATTGACTGTTTATCCCCCTGCCTGACTTGCTGAGTTCCTCCATCATTTTGTGGATCTTGTTCACATTTAACTCTGTTTTTGTCTCAGACATTTTCAAAATCAAATTCCCATCATTATACACCTACATAACATTTTTCCTCCTTCAAGTGCACTGTGCATTAATGGAAGTAGTGACTTCTATGCTGATTAACCACAAAAGAAGATTATTTTCTTCTCCATTATGTCACATACATATATTAGTATACTGTATTTTACATTGCAGTATTACTAACATCCAACTAATGAGATTGTACATTACCACATCAGACTTGGTTGTGAATTTCTGAGTCTGCAGACTTTCCAGTGCCATCCACTTCACTGGCAGTTTGGCACCACTTTTATTATTAATGCTGTAATATTCCTTCTCATAGATATCTCTTGCAAGCCCAAAATCGGCCACTTTTACAGTGTAGTTCTCATCCAACCTGGAATGGAAATATCACAGGGTTTTATACTGATGTTAGTACATAGATTTATTGCTTTGTTTCATTAATTCTTTGTCATATTTAAACATAATTACTTCCCAAGAAAGTTTAGAACATCTGAAAGTTACTCAGGCATTTTGTAAAATAATTTTATGTTTTATTGTGTGTGTGTGTTTGTTGAGTAGAGAGAGGGCGACAGCTATCTTCAATCTAACAGAAATATCCCCCTTCCGAATGGACAAAATGTGAATTTTATTTTTTTGGAACTAATTTTTATCTATCTGGAAGTCAAAAGCAACAAAAAAAGTTATTGGTTTTGTACCCTTCCTGTTGATTTAAAAAAAATTATTATGTAACAAATGTGAACTTGTGCCATTTATCCTCATTCAGCAAACTCTAATCCAACCATTCTCACAACATGAAACAGAGGCTATTTACAGGTTTTCAGGTTCAGGCTCGCAACAGAGTTGCTTGTCTGTTTCCTTACTATGGATTCTGGGGTATAGAGAAAAGCGAGCCCATGAAGAATGCACCAACATCTTCCTTCAGGCTGATACGGAGTTAAATTTAAGACCACTCCCATTGTGAAAGAGATCAGCTATCTGCATCAACTTAATCCTTCCACTGAAAAAAGCATGAATTATGGATGAAAGTAGAACGTAGGACAGACATCTGTGTTATTTGTGGGAAATAAAAGTCCTCAAAATCAGTTTCAACATACTCTTAGAGGATTCGTTGCCAAAAGACTAAAATCAATATTCTTCTCTTGTAAGAGTTTTGTTTTGTGTAGAGGAAGAAAAATTGCAAGTCATAGTCTATAGATCAGGTTGCAATGTAGACCATATTAATAATTGACAGCTAGTTTAGGACACTTTAACATATTTAGCAACTTTAAAGGACAGAAGGAAGACAAAGGTATACCTAGCAGTATTGGAATGATCTGGGGAAACAGCTTGGGTAGTTTTGGGGTACTGTAAGAAATGACATAAGGAGAACCACTGGAGAGTTGGGTGGGCTGGGGGGAGGAGTGAACATGGGGAGGACTGCCCATTAGTAATGGAACTGTGGAAATACTAGACTGGAAGAAACACCAGTAGTCCAAACCACTTGAGTATGTTGAGTTGCAGGAGTCTACAAAATTAGAGAACAGTAAGCAGGAGAGTTTAATTGAAATAAATGGGCTGGGATGTGAGTCAACTGGAACAATTAGGGGAGGAGGTGAATTCTGTTGAAGGGCAAGCTAGCATTTTAAAGGAGGACAAATTGGGATGTGTCTTGGAACACTTATAGGTTAATTAGTACAACAGTGTCATTTGCAGCGGTGTAAAACTCATGCTGGAAGCGCACAGTACATCATAATCAATCAATAGCTGTCCTTGACTTGTGCCTTAAACAAACACATGCACTTTAAACAAACACAGATGCTAGTTAAGTGTAGCAAACATTTTGAGTAACTACTTGAACACAGCAATAGTACAGCACACAGTTCTGGCAAAAGAAACGTATCTGCGTAAAGCATGTTTGATTTTTGCACTCACATGCAGTTTCTTGCTGCAAGATCTCTGTGAACAAACTTTTTGCTTGCAAGATATTCCATCCCTTTCGCAACATGAAGTCCAAAATGAATAAGATCCTTTACTGTTGGATTCTGTAACACAGGTTTCCGTAGTTATTAGTTATAGGCAATGAGACAAATATTCAATGGTTTATAATGATGAATATTCTTAGGATTTTGTGGTTTGCTGGTCGTGGTTAGCAATTCTTTCACCTTTGAACCACATGCTTTGCATTCAAAATCAATTCTACATATAATTAGAGTATAATCTAAACTGGTATTTGAATGAACCAGATACTTTGCATTCAAAGTCAATTCCACCTGTTACTCGAGTATAATCTAAACTGCAATTTGAATGTAATGTAAACAAAGTTTAAGATGACTACAACCAGAGGTCATGGATTAAGAGTGAAAGGTGAGACGGTAAAAGGGAACACGAGGGGAAACTTCTTCAGAGAGTCGTGAGAGTGTGGAATGAGCTGCCAGCACAAGTGGTGCATGTGAGCTCGATTTCAATGTTCAAGAGAAGTTTAGATAGGTACATGGATGGTAGGAATGCGGAGGGCTATGGTCCCAGTGCAGGTCGATGGAAGTAGGCAGTTCAAATGGTTTTGGCAAGGACTAGATGGGCTGAAGGGCCTGTTTCTGTGCTGTACTCCATGACTCCATGAGATTTTAGTGCAGTACTTGGGAAGTATTCTGAGTAAGCCTATGTCATCACTGGGATTTATGTTCAAAGAGGGACAGTGTTCCCTTCTGGCCAGCATTCTTCCTAATCCTACCTTCAGCATCGATCTGCTTGAGGAACTCAGTGGGTTGAGCAGCATCTGAGAGGGGGGAAGGAGGTGTTGACATTTTGACCTGAAATATCAACAATTCCCTTCCCTTCCCTCCACAGGTGCTGCTTGACTTGCTGAGTTCCTCCAGTAGATGATATGTTGCTCCAGATTCTGCAGTCTTCCACATCTCCACTTCCTTCCTGGGGTTGGAGGGCTCTGTTTGTCTGGGAGGAATAGGGCATGTTTCGTTGCTGGTTGTGTTCCATGTTTTCTGCTACCCGTGGTGGGCATTCTATGTTGGTGCCAGAGTGTGTGGCAACACTTATGGGCTGCCCCCAGCACATCCTTGGGTGTGTTGGTTGTTAACAAAAATGATGCATTTCACTGTATGTTCTGATGTGCTGTATGATAAATAGATCAGAATTTTGAATATGGGTGAAGGTAACGATGGCACCACATGGTGACTTCTCCAAGCTCATCAGCGAAATAGTTAAACTCTTCCTATTCTAATGTCTCTATTTTCCTTTTCAGGGTCGCTGGGGTCCTATCAAGATCTTTGATGTACAACGGCACTCAAAAGCTGCGGTTCTGCATGATGGCATGTTCCAGTTCTCGGAGCTCGCCGATTGCCCGCGTTACAGTACCTCCAGGTTTGGCTTGAAGTCGGGTGACTTCGGGACCTGTGCGGCCCTGTGGACACAAACGCTCGCTGGTGTTGTGTACTGAACCGGAACATCGAAGACAGCGAGAGTGGCCGATGGAGGATTCTGCACTCAGTAATCGATTTGCCGACTCTTGAAAGTGCAAAAGCAACGCTTCAGACTGACCGTGACATCGAAATAGTGACTGCTGCCTCCCCTGTCACTGTGGAAGAAGCGATATCTGTCTCTCCCTTGTTAGTGAGAGAGAAAGCCCATGGGATGTTGGAGTGAACGGTTAGTTTTTGATGGACTGTAGGCCATTTTCTCTCTTTGGACTTTACTGTTGCTTGCAAGGCAGGTTTTAGGAATGTTGATGTTTTATGCTAAAATAATTTGGGGAGGGGAGGGGGAGGGTTGATGCCATTTGTGCGTGGGAGGGTGCAGGAGGCAGGGGGCTTTGGGGCCCTTACGTCTTTTTCCTGTAAGTCATTCTTTGGGGGTTCTTCTTCTGTTCTGAGGATGTCTGCAGAGAGTAAGAATTTCAGATTGTATATTGTATACATTCTCTGATATTAAATGGAACCATTGAACTATTGAAAATGATTTGCAGAATCTTGCTGAGTGTAATTTGGGAGCAGCTTCTGTTTATATTAATTACAGTGACTTAATTTCAGAGATAACCTAGGAGGTGTGGAAATTTAATGATACAACACTCGATTTAAGTATATGTTTAAGTTCAAAGAAAAAAGAGTTAAATGATTTATCTGGCACATCACGGCTAACGCCTTCCCAACCATTGAGCACATCTACAAGAAGCACTGTCGAAGGAAAGCAGCATCCAACATCAGGGACCCCTACTGCCCAGGACATGCTCTCTTCTCGCTGCTGCCATCAGGAAGGAGGTACAAGAGCCTTAGGAACTGTTACTACTCTCAATCATCAGGCTCTTGAACCAAAGGGAATAACTTCACTTAACTTCACTCACCCTGTTATTGAAATGTTCCCACGACCACAGGACTCACTTTCAATGACTCTCCATCTCATGCTCTCAATATTTATTGCTTATTTATTTATTATTATTGTTTCTTCTTTTTGCATTTGTACAGTTTGTTGCATCCTGCACTCTGGGTGAATGCTCTAGCTGGACGGTCTTTCATTGATCCTGTTATGGTTACTATTCTATAGATCTGTTTAACATGCCCACAAGAAAATGAATCTCAGTGCTGGATATGGTGACATATATGTACTCTGTGTTACAATATGCACCCAAACGTGCCAGCTTCCGGGGCTTAGATGTTCCAATACTCCGGAATATGGATACCCTCTCGAGGTGCAGGCCTGCCCCGCTAATTGGCGGCCATGTTTTGGCACCATGATTTTACTATTTGAAGAGCATCTGAACTGACTTTTGGGAGCTCAATGATCAGCTCTACTTGGATTCTCGTCCAGTGTCTAGTTTAGAACCCTGTCTTCGTTTCAGTCTCGTATCCTGTCTCGATTCTAGTCTCGGATATTCCAGTACTTGAGTCCTCACCATCCTCGCCTAGGCCCCTTGTCATACTTTGATAAAATTTACTTTGAACATGACTATGCACACCAGATTTCAAACAATCCAGGTGTGAAGTGAAATCTATTTAGTGCATCTTGTTCAAGCTTTTCCCAATGCATGGACGTGATTCACTTACATGACTCTCATCTCTGATAAAGTTCCGTAGGTCACCATGTTTCATGTATGGCAGAACAACCAGAGGGGATCCTTGGTTCGGAAGGCAGATCCCAAGCAGGGAAAGAACATTAGTGTGTTTGAAATCTTTCATTATTAATCCTTCCCTCAGAAATTGGGTAACTTGTTCTATGCAAGTGATTCCTGTGCAAATAGATATCATATATTAATGTTTCACATAGAATGCTTTGCAACTCAAAGTGAAGAACTTACTAGAAATTTGCAGCATTGCAGAATATTCATTGGGAAAATGAAATTTACAGGCTTGTTTACTTACTGTTCAGACACTTCACTGCACAATGTATATGGCTCCCATCTGGAGCAACAAGAGTTCCATGGCATACACAGCCAAAGTGGCCTATTAAATTTTGAGGTAACAAAGAGAATAAAGCTTTAATGAATAAACATAGAGTGATTATGAGCAGACTTTACTGTCGAAATACATACAGTATACTTCAATTTGAAAAACAATAGTTAGATGTATCGAATCATTGCAGTCCATGAAATACTTGAAAGAGCACATTTGCCCAGGGAACTCATCAATTCTCCAGGGAACCTAAGGCAGCCTTTACAGAGGCAAGGTTATGTCTTGTTCTGTTGAGAACAAGAGCAGAGGCAAAATTACCCTGAGAAGCCCTAAAGCCAACTCCAGTTTTTTTTAACATTTGCAATAGGCAAGTATCATTAATTTCTGTCAAACGTCCATCCCTAATAAGTAGATGGCAAAGTGCTTATTTGCCTGAATGGAGAGATTTTCACGCACATCTGGGTCCAGGGTGTGGCGTGGGGACTTGCATCGTGATCAGAATTCCCTCAAGTACAAGCCTCACTGACTGCACCCACATCACTGTGGGCTTTTTCACCACATGCTGTTGCTCATTTTGAATCTCCACAGAAGTTTGATCCCGGATGGAGCAAAGGCATTTTATTTGTGTCGGATGACTTTGGGTCAGGCATGGCTTTCAGAGTTCCCTGTCACAGTTAAGAGATTTGATTCTGCCTATCGCCATCATAGTAGGCAGTGAAGCCGATCCATGCCTTTACAATTATGGGATGCTAGCCCTGACTAAGTAATCCCCTTAAACATTGTAGCAACGTCTTTACTCTTCTGCTGTAGGCTGTAGGCTATAGGAAGAGGAAACTTGAATAAAACAAAGTTAAGAACCAAGGGGATAGATGCAGGCCCAGGCTGTATGGTTTTCTTGACCCGTCTGCCAATCAGACCTGAATGGATCTTGGCCTCTATTCCTCCTCCATGCTTGCTTCTATACCCTGTGATTTGCCTGTCGTTGCCTTTGTCAATGATTATGAACAGAACCTCAGACTTAATATTTCCTCAGCAGGCTAAAGAAATTTTGCATGTCAATCAACCTTCACAGTTTTTTTTTATTGACGCTCCATAGAAAGCACTCCATAACGGCTCGGCATGGCAACGGTTCTGTGTGTGACGGCAAGAGTTGTGGACATGGATCAGCACATCATGGAAACCAACCTCCCTCCTATACTTGTCACTGGCTCAGTAAAGCGGCCAGCATAACTGAAGACCCTCCCCACCCTGGGCATTCTCACTTTTTCCCTTTTCCACTGAGGAAGTGATACAAAAGCCTGAAAGCCCATACCATCAGGCTTAAGGGCTGTTACTACCCTGCTCTAATAAGACTATTAAATGGTTCTCTAGTATGATAAGGTGGGCACGTGGCCAAGTGGTTAAGGCATTGGACTAGCGACCTGAAGCTCATGAGTTTGAGCCCCAGCCGAGGCAACGTGTTGTGTCCTTGAGCAAGGCACTTAACCACACATTGCTCTGCGACGACACTGGTGCCAAGCTGTATGGGTCCTAATGCCCTTCCCTTGGACAACATTGGTGGCATGGAGAGGGGAGACTTGCAGCATGGGCAACTGCTGGTCTTCCATACAACCTTGCCCAGGGTGAAGACTTTCCAGGCACAGATCCATGGTCTCGCAAGACTAATGGATGCCTTCTAGTATGATAAGGTGAACTCTTAACCTCACAATCTACCTTGTTATGATCCTGCACTTCATTGTTTACCAGCACTGCACTTTCTCTGTACCTTTTACACTTTATTCTGCATTGTTTTAATTTGTTCTGCCTCAGTGCAGTGTGTAATAATCTGATCCATATGAGTAGTATGCAAGCCTTTCACTGCGACAATAATAAAGCAATACTTGGTCTTCTCTGCCCATTCCTCAGATTTCCAAGTATTTTCTACTATTAGTAAAGCAAAGGTCAACAATCCTGCAGTTTGCGGCTATGCTTATGGATCTGTGCGAGGAGTGGCGCCTCATACAGGCTTCCAATCTGTACCTTGTAAGGCATGAAAATGCCCGACGCAGGCCTCTCATGGTCTGAGTTGACGTTCCCTCCCCTCCCCTTATGGATCACTGGTAAATGCAAACCACGTGGTGGAATTTAACCAAAAAAAAAGAGCAAGATTTGATTCCTGGTCTATGCTAAATGACCAAATCTCCACCAGCGTGCTACAAAGACAACATTTAAACAATGTGGCAGTTATTTTTACCTGCTAAAAGAAATGGAAGAAGTCTAAAGACATATTAAAATATTCAAATATATTTCCTTGGCTTGCTATTAAAGTCAGGATCTATTTGAAACTTGCCTCTTCCTATCACCTCTGTGGTGTGCATTGTGAGAGCATCAGTGCTGATAACCATGTGCTGCACTTCTTTCAGTAGCTCAGAGTCCAAGCTGCTGAAGCTGATGTTCACGTCGCCCTGCAGTAATGGCGTGGTTGGATCCAAGTCCCCAGTTGACAATATGCAAGTCAAATCGGAGTGCGAAAACTGGGCCTGTCTATATGATGCTCCTTGCGTCAAATTCTGAAAAGGATCTGTAAGTGAGAAGGTGTCAAGTTATTTTCATGGAACATAGAACAGTATAGCACAAGAAGGGGGCCCTCAGCCCGCGGTATCTATACTGAGCATGATGTCAAATTTGACTGATTTTAAAAATATATTTCACAGGCATTTGCTAAATAAAAGTCAGCATGATGATTTTTACTCTCTTAGCTTCAGGGAGCAATTTCATTCTATCGTTCGGCAGCCTGGATTTCGCTAACCTTCCCTTAATTACAGGTGGCTGAAGTAATTTCATGGGTTTGGAGCTCTGAAGGATGAGTGTTGCAACTAAATTTCTTCCAACATTAGACATTGTGAAGGATATTACAAATGCTTATTAACCACTGGCAGCATTTGTTCTCAGCCAAGCAAATCTAAAGTTAGCTGAAAATATTGTTTTATTATTGATACCAAGAAATTCACATTTTCTTGTGTCTCCCCCAACACAAGGAGAATTTAAATTAATGCGAATTTAAACAGTCTGACCTATTTCCACACGGACACGTCCGCCCTAGGCCTCCCCCACTGCAGGATGAGGCTATGGGCAAACTAGAGGAACAGCATCTCATATTCCACCTGCGTAGTCAGAAAAAGTATTAAATTCTCTAATTTCAGGTAAACTGCCACCCCCATCTCTCTCTCTATCTCTCTCTCTCTCTCTCTCTCTCTGTCTGTCTGTCTGTCTGTCTCTCTCTCTCTCTCTCTCTCTCTCTCTCTGTCTATCTGTCCATTCTCTGGTCTCCAGCAGGTGGTGGTAGATTTTTAAAAAAATGATTCATCAAACTCGTTCCTTTTTGGGGAAATCCAGCAAAGTCTCTGACACTGACCGATATCCCGCAAATTTTATGCATAGCTTGTGTGAACACCTGCTAAGGGAAGGGTGGGATCTCACTGATGAAATAGCTATATCTTCTTATGACTACACAGCTACTTGGTTCCTCACAGTGCTTCTGTGGGCATCTTCAAACGACAATGCTTCAAAAAGGTGTCATCCATCATTAAGGACTCCCACCACCCAGCATACTCTCTTCTCATTACTACCATCAGAGAAGAGGTAGAGGAGCCTGAAGACATACAATGTACATTTTAGGAACAGCTTCTTACCCTCCACCATTAAATGTTTGAATGGGCAATGAAATAGCTATTTGTGTTCCCTTTTTGCATGACTTATTTATGTTTCTAATATATACATATTTCTTATTATAATTTGTTGTATATTTTATGCATTGTACTGTACTGCTGCTGCAAAACAACAAATTGCACGACATACGTCTGTGATAATAAACCTGATTCTGACTCTGATCCTTAAAATGAAGAACAGTCACTTGGGTCAGGCATTAGAAAACAACTAAAAGCAGAGCATGCATTTAAGATCTTGGTCTCAGGAGAATGCAGAAGATTGCAAAGATGTGCCTCAAATTTAATCTCAGGTATGGGCTAGATAATCATACCTTCTTGAAGGGTTGTTCGATAGTCAGAGGATTCATGAGAGATCATTTCTGCAGTGATACTGTTTCGTGCTCTTGTATTCACAAGCCTATCCAGGTGCAGTGTATGTGTCCCTCCATCAAACCGCGCGATATCTGGGTTTAGATCTATCAACGAAACAAGCTAAGCTTACAGAGTGCAAATGGAGAACCTTGCAGCTTAAATTAGCACAAGACCTTATTGGCAAGATATTGGCAAGAAAAGTGATTTTTTTAAAATATATACTGCTGCATGCATTAAAATTGTCCAACAATTGAGGAATAGTATGTACCTTTCATCTGTTGCTTCTTGTACCTCCAAATAAATATTCCAAGTGTCAAAAAAAGCAGCAACATTATCACGACCATGCCAACAAGTGTAATAAGATTCTTATTTTCAAGTATGATTACTTTTCCCAAATAAATTGATGAATTTGCTTTTTTCCACTGTGAGGAAAGAAATATATTAACAAAGATATTAATTATTACGTTTGAGTGAAACTGATTCTATTTGCTGATTTAATGGAAGCTGGCCTAGAACTTTATATATCAAATGTTTCAAAAGAAAAAAAAATGTTACTTACAGAGTGATATAGCAGAGAAACATTTTAATTTGCCATTATGCTCTGCATAGACATCATGGACTGAAAGATATATTCCTATGCTCTGATGTTCTAAAGCAGTTTATTAGCCTATGATGTCCATGAGGCCAATCAAGTACCTAGCTACACTAATCCCATTTTACCCGCACTTGGGCTTTCATGTCTTCACTCCGGAACAGTTTGTACGATATGCTGAGGTTTTAGACCACAGTGAAAGTGGCCTCAGATCTGTTTTTAAAGGAAATTAAAGGAAATAAGAGTTTAAAGAACAAGCGATGAAAGGCGAGACATCCCATGATAATGCCTTAAGGGGATAGGAAGACAAGTGTTGGAAAGGCTGCGGGTGACAAGCTTAGAAATAAGTTGGAAGGTCCAGTGATTCTGACGAATTAGAAATTATTCCAAGGGTTGTAAAAAAATAGTTGCGAGGAATTTTAAGCGAAACCTTAATTCTGACACCAACTAAGAAACAAGATGCTTCTAATTTTTTATCTTAAGCTCTGGATATACCAGGTGAAACGTTGTACCACGAGGACAACATTTTAAATCGGTGCTTTATGGTTTTTGAGTCATCAGCTAAAGGGAGCAGTTTCCCCCATTTAACTTCTCGAATTTTTAATACAAGTGTTTAACACACTGGTAGTATCACTGAATAAATTATACTAGTAATTAATGCCAGCTTCTTTCATCATTCGTTCACCGCCATGTTCAAGAGTATAAACTAATATCACACAGAGAATATAAGTAACTAAACAACCAGACTGAAGTTTTTGTCACATGATCATTATATTCTAATAGTCTGATAAAATCTAATCATGCAAGTTTGAATGTTAAAAATCTCTTACTTCTACATCGAATTCTCTTCTTGAAGCCAGAAATTCCTTGGGTATGATACAGACTAAAGCATTTGGCTTCAGGTGAATATGCTCACAGCTCCGGTTTCCAATTGTTAGTATTTTACCATCAATAGCTTCAGCTTTAATCTGTGTTCCTTGAAACTTCAAACAAAATAAAAATCTAGGTAAACAACAGGAATTCTGCAGATGCTGGAAATTCAAGCAACACACATCAAAGTTGCTGGTGAACGCAGCAGGCCAGGCAGCATCTGTAGGAAGAGGTGCAGTCGACGTTTCAGACCGAGACCCTTCGTCACGACGAAGGGTCTTGGCCTGAAACGTCGACTGCACCTCTTCCTAAAAATCTAGGTAATTTGCTATTAGTATTGCAAAAATGATTGGTTATGCATTAAATACTTTTGGACAGATGCACAGCTATAAACTTCAATCCACTTCTTGAGAGGAAAGCCCCAGGCATGGATCAATAGCAATGAAATCCCAGATCCATTAAAGTTCTGCTATAATGCAGCATGTGAACACATCTCCCTTCGACTGCGATGAGTCACTCTTAGGGGTTTAGCATAAGACAGTTGTTTCATCACTGGGACAGAAAGCAGTATTTGTGGACAAAACAGATGACTACTTTTCTGATTCAAGGTGCAGGGACCAGAAAGCAGGTTATTTATCTGGCAACTCAGTTCTAGACAGAAACTATGGAAATGGCTTTCAATTTTGAATGAATGAATTAATTAATTAATGCATGTTGGTATTGTTCTTAGAAAGATGGTTTTTTTCCTCTACAAAAAAAATATTTTGCCAGCCAGTGAGGAATAAAATGAACAATACTGTCTGACACGGATCTGCAATGCACAGGAGCTTTGAGCTCTTTTGGACGCAACCTGCTCTACCCTATTGAGGACAGTTCCCAGAGGCGCAGTCTCAAGAAGGCAGTATCCATCATTAATGACTCCCACCATCCAGGGCACGTCTTCATCTTGTTAGTACCATTGGGGAGGAGGCACAGGAGCCTGAAGATCCACACTCCAGGTTTTATATCAGCTTCTTCCACTCTGCCATGAGACTTCTGAACAGTCCGTGCACCCACAAACACTACCTTGTTATTCCTCTCTTGCACTATCGTTTTTGAAACTTATTGTAATTTTCATGTCTTGCACTATACTGCTGCCACAATACAATAAATTTCACAACATATAGTATGCCAGAGATAACAGCCCTGATTCTGACTCTGAATTGTGCTGGATAGTGATCAGTGAATATGTATCTGCTCGAAGTTGATTTCAGTATTTTTTGATATCTTGTAAGCAGCCACGTTCTGCTTTATCTGGTTTACAGCTGTATACTTTAAAAGATGTTCCTTGTAAAACTCATTAACCACATTTCTTAGGAGTCTTTGGGAGAAACCATTTGAAAAATCATCACTTCAGAAGTAAGATCACATAAAGTCATGTCGTAATACTCAAGTCTTAATGGTTTGTTTACAGGCAACACATGCTTAAAAATAAATGATAAACATGTTTCGATTTCATTCCACTTACTTTAATCTCAAGAGCATTACTGCCACTCTTTTTGATTTCCTTCGGTACTTGAAATGTCTCAAACAGAGGATCTTCTGCATATCCAAAGTCAAAGGATCCCACAGTGACGTTGTCAAAGATAAAAGATGCTTTGCCCTGCGTAGGCAGTGTGAGTTTAAAGTGATCCAGAGAGGGAGTTGGACAGTAGATCACCTTCATGTTCACTTCATATCTACATGCCTAGTTATGGAACAAAATGTAACATGATTCCATGAATTAAGTGGAAATGCAAAGCTTCAAACATGACACTGCCTTTAACGTCACGTTGATTTGCTGATGCATTACAGTTTTTTAAAATCAGGAAACTTAATTAAAGCTGAAGCTTTCACCACTTCTGTGCAACATTAATTTCATGTTATCTGTTTCTGATAAATGAACCAAATGATTTCAACATCTCAACATCATCATTATGTGCTATGTCACAGGATGCAGAAACCATGGTCTTCCATCTTTCTTTAATCTGCCCATGGCGAAGACCCCCTTCATGCAACGCACACAAAATGCTGGAGGAGCTCAGCAGGCCAGGCAGCATCTATGGAAAAGAGTGAACAATTGACGTTTTGGGCAGAGATCCTTCAGTGATGAAGGGTCTCGGGCTAAAAAGTGGAGTGTTTACTCTTTTCCAGAGATGCTGCCTGGTCTGCTGAGTTCCTCCAGCATTTTGTAGTTGTTGCTTTGGATTTCCAGGATCTACAGATTTTCTCATGTTAGTGAAACCCCCTTCATGTTCTTATTTCCTCTATCTGTGGCTATAAGTATTCTTGGCAAATTTTTCATAAGTTGTTTGCCATTGCCTTCTTCTGGGCAGTGTCTTTATAAGACGGGTCACCCCAGCCATTATCAATACTCTTCAGAGATTGTCTACCTAGTGTCAGTGGTCGCATAACCAGGACTTGTGATATGCACCAGCTACTCATATGACCAAGCACCACCTGTTCCCATGGCTTCACATGACCCCGATCAGGGAGGCTAAGCAGGTGCTACACCTTGCCCAAGGGTGACCTGCAAACCATTAGAGGGAAGGAGCGTCTTACTCCTCGGTGCAGACACATCCCCACTCTGTTACCCAAGACATATGCAACATTTAAAATGTGTGAGCAAACTAAAAAATGTCCCAAATGCAGTACTTCAACTGCTAAACCAAAATAAAAACTACGAATCAAAGGCATTAAACTTTAAATGGAGTGACAGCCTAAAATCCCTTTTCACAGATTCTTAATATAATTGTGTTTATTTATAAGTAACTTGGACTTGTGTCCAAGGGACAGAGTTTTGAAGTTTGCTGATGTTACAGACCATGGCAGTGACGTAGAATGCACAGGTGGTTTCAAGGGGACAGAGTGAGGTGGCTAAAATGAATAGAGGTCTAGCGGACGGAATACAATGTAATAAGTGTGAAGTTATCTCCTTTGGTACAAGATAGTATGGAAAGGTAACATAAGTTAAATGAAATGGAGTAGCAGAGTAGGATGTTGCCAGGTCTGGAGGACCTTGGCTATATGGACAAGTTAAATAGATTAGGACTTAATTCCTCGGAACACAGAAGACTGAGTGGAGATTTGATAGAGGTATACAAAATTATGAGGAGTATAGATAGAGTAAAAGCAAACAGGCTTTTTCCACTGAGGTTAAGTGGGACTACAACTAGAGGTCATGGGTTATGAGTGAAAGGTAAGCAGCTTAAGGGGAACATGAGGGGACACTCCTTCACTCAGAGGGTCGTGAGAGTGTGCAACCAGCTGCATGTGAGCTCAATTTCAATGTTTAAGAGACGTTTAGATGGGAACATGGAAAGCAGAGGTATGGAGGGCTATGGCCCCAGTGCTGGCCAATGGGAGTAGGCAGTTTAAATGGTTCAGCATGGACTAGATGGGCTGAAGGGACTGCTTCTGTGCTGTACTTCTCCGTAACTTTAAGACTCTAATTGTTCAACAGAGGAACTGAGATGTATAATCTTTTTAAGGTGGCTGGGCAAATTTAGATGATACGTTTATGGAATACTTCACTTTGTAAGCACAGATAACAAGTACAAAAATAGATTATACTAAGTGCTGTGCAAATTTCAGGTTGGCCTTTACTTTGAATACTGTGTCAAGTTCTATGTGCTACCATTTAGATAGACTTTACAGTACTAATTTCAGCGCATGGTTATCAGAATGATACCCAAGATAACAGACATGATGGACTTCAGTTCTGTGGGCTAAAAAAAAGTTGAAATAGTTCTCCTTTACTTTATACTTTATACTTTATTGTCACCAAACAATTGATACTAGAACGTACAATCATCACAGCGATATTTCATTCTGCGCTTCACACTCCCTGGATTACAAATATGAAATATTATAAATATTAAAATTAGTTAAAATTAGTAAATATTAAAAATTTAAATTATAAATCATAAATAGAAAATAGAAAAATGGAAAGTAAGGTAGTGCAAAAAAACCGAGAGGCAGGTCTGGATATTTGGAGGGTACGTCCCAGATCCGGGTCAGGATCCGTTCAGCAGTCTTATCACAGTTGGAAAGAAGCTTTGGCCGTACAAGTCTTCAAGCTCCTGAACTCCCGGAGGGAAGAGCGACGAAAAGTCTGTTGGCTGGGTGGGTCATGTCCTTGATTATCCTGGCAGCACTGCTCCGACAGCATGCAGTGTAAAGTGAGTCCACGGACGGAAGATTGGTTTGTGTGATGTGCTGCGCTGTGTTCACAATCTTCTGCAGCTTCTTTCGGTCTTGGACAGGACAACATCCATACCAGGTTGTGATGCACCCTAGAAGAATACTTTCTACAGTGCATCTATAAAAATTAGTGAGGGTTTTAGGGGACAGGCCAAATTTCTTTAGTTTTCTCAGGAAGTAAAGGTGCTGGTGGGCCTTCATGACAGTGAACTCTGCTTGGTTGGACCAAGTCAGGTCATTTGTGATATTGACCCTGAGGAAGTTAAAGCTTTTGACCTGCTCGACTTGCGCACCACTGATGTAATTTGGGTCGTGCGGTCCGCTACTCCTTCTGAAGTCAACAACCAATTCCTTCGTCTTGCTGACATTAAGGTAGGTTATTGTCTTCGCACCATGCCACCAGGTTCTTAATTTCCTCCCTGTACTCAAACTCATCATTACCCGAGATACGGCCTACAATTGTTGTGTCATCAGCAAACTTATATATTGAGTTTGATGGGAACTTGGCTACACAATCATGGGTGTACAGTGAGTACAGCAGGGGGCTGAGTACACAGCCTTGTGGGGCACCGGTGCTCAGAGTGATTGTAGAGGAGAGCTTGTCCTCTACTCTTACAGCCTGGGTCCTGTCTGTGAGGAAGTTGAATATCCAGCTGCAGATCTGAGTGCTAAGGTCCAGGTTCCGGAGCTTAGGAACCAGTTTATTTGGAATGATGGTATTAAAGGCAGAGCTGTAGTCAATGAGAAGGAGCCTTATGTATGCGTCTTTATTCTCCAGGTGTTCTAAGGAGGAATATGGGGCCAGAGAGATGGCATCTGCCGTTGACCTGTTGCTCCGATAGGCGAATTGCAAAGCATCGAGGTTGACCGGTAGGCTGTGGTTGATGTGTGCCATAACCAATCTCTCAAAGCACTTCATAGCAATCGATGTCAGAGCCACAGGTCGACAGTTATTCAGGCATGCCACCTTGCTCTTCTTCGGCACTGGGATTATCGTTGCCTTCTTAAAACACGAGGGGATCTTAGGCTGAAGCAAGTAGCAGTTGAGGATGTCAGCAAACACTCCAGCTAGCTCGCTTGCACAGAACTGAAGAACCTGTCTCGGGACGCCATCTGGGCCCATCGCCTTCCTTGGACTTATCTTCAGGAAGACCCTTCTAACGTCCTCCTCGGTGACGATGAATCTCGATGCCACCAGGTCCCGGTTCATTCGGAGGGAGTGGTACGCTCCTCTTTTGTTCGAATCTTGTGTAGAATACGTTCAGTTCGTCAGGAAGAGAAGCGCCACAGTTATTGATATTCCCAGCCTTTTCTTTGTGCCCAGTGATCTCACTTAGACCCTGCCATAGTCTACTGGCATCCCTTTGGTTAGCCTGGGCTTCCAACTTGGCTCGATATTGCTTCTTGACGCCCTTAATGGCTTTCCGGAGTTCACGCCTGGATTCTGTGTAGCGACTGGTATCCCCAGACCTAAAAGCCGCAGCTCTAGCCTTTAAAAGGGATTTGACCTCATAATTCATTCAAGGTTTCCGGTTAGGGAATACTCGGGTCGTCTTGCGAGACACACAGTCCTCCATGCATTTCCAAATAAAGTCCGTGACAGCTGAGGCATACTCATCGAGGTTAGCTGCCGAGTCCTTGAATACTAACCAACCCACCGATTCAAAGCAGTCATGGAGGACCTCATCCGTTTCCTCCGTCCAACGCGACACTACCTTTGACACCGTGACCTCCTGCTTCAGTTTCTGTTTGTAAGCCGGGAGGAGGAGTACGGCCTGATAGTCTGATTTTCCGAAGTGAGGTCGTGGGACGGAACGGTAGGCATCCTTGACTGCTGTGTAGCAGTGGTCAAGTACATTTGGGCCTCTAGTGGGGCAGGAGACATGTTGGTATAACTTTGGCAGCGCCTTTCTGAGGTTGGCCTGGTTAAAGTCCCCAGCTGTAATGAGCAAAGCCTCCGGATACTTGGTCTCAAATTCACTGATGTTGGCATACAGTATGTTCAGAGCACACTCCACGTCCGCTTGGGGGGGAATGTAGACCGCTGTCAGTATGACCGAGCTGAATTCCCGTGGCAGATAGTAGGGACGACACTTCACCGACAGGTGTTCCAGGTCCGGGCTGCAGGAGCTTGTCAGTGCCACTGTGTCTGAGCACCACCCAGTGTTGATCAGTAGGTAGACACCACCTCCCCCGTCTTGCCCGAAGATGCCGTGCGGTCCATCCGATGGATCGAAAATCCCTCCGGTCGGATGGCACAGTCTGGGGCGGCAGGGGAGAGCCAGGTCTCGGTGAAACAGAATACACAGCAGTTCTGCATCTCCCTGCAGTAGGTGAGTCTCCCTTTAAGATCATCCACCTTGTTCTCTATGGCTTGCACATTAGCTAGTAGGATGGTGGGCATAGGGACCCTGAAACCCCCCAGCTTCAATCTGACCAGCAGCCCAGCTCTTTTCCCACACTTCCTCAGTAAGTAATACATCTTTCCAGGTCTCCATCGATGCAGTGTGTTGTTGTCAGCTCTTTGATGTTGGTGGATGCGTCCCGCGGGTCGCGTCGTCGTGCGCTCCGGGTCGGGCTGAGTAACGGGGGAGGCTCCGCTGCCACTTTCAGTTGCCGGGGGCCTGGGCTGTTGATTGGGTTGGGCCCCGAAGCCGACACTTAATCCTGGGTGGCCGGGATCCTTGCTGAAACAAGTCCTTAAGCTGAGTCACGGCTGCGGAGGCCTCCGCTCCAGTCGAGCCTCGGGCTCGATTTCCGAGGTCAACAGCGGAGGCCTCACTTCTGGCAGCTGTGTATGGCCACCAACAGAGACCCTAACCCCGACCCTAATGATACAATATTTGTAGTTTGATTAGAGATAGGGAAAAACTATTTCCTCTTGCAATTGAGTGAGCTTCATAGGTTATTGATTTAAAATAATTGGTCAAACAAACTAAAGGGAATAAGATCAAACATCTTCATATTGAGAGTTGTGAAGATCTGAACCGTAATGCGTGATGGGCGGAATTAGCCACCAACATTAAAAGGTGATTGGATGTACTTGCACCATGATAATTTTCAGGGCATTGAGGATAAAGTTGGGGTGCAGTATAGCTCCAAAACACACAATTAAGTATTTTCATTAATTCCTTAATTGCCTTCAGAAGTTGCTCACTCATTATCAAAGGTTTGCCTGTATGAACCTTCGGTCCTTCAGCTCTTGTGCCTGCCTATTCCCCATGAAAATTATATAGGACCGCTAGACAATGATGCTGGAGAAATAATAACGGGGGATAAGGAAATGGCAGATGAATTAAAAGAGTATTTTGCATCAGTCTTCACTGCGGAAACCATTAGCAGTGTGCCAGGTGTTGAAGGGTGTGAGGGAAGAGAAGTGAGTGCAGTTATTATTACAAGAGAGAAGGTGCTCAAAAAGCTAAAAGACCTAAGTCATCTGGACCAGGTGAACTGAATCCTTGGGTTCTGAAAGAGGTAGCAGCAGAAATTGTGGCATTAGTAATGATTTTTCAAATATCACTGGATTTGCCAAGGTTCCGGAGGGCTGGAAAATTGCAAATGTCACTCCACTCTTTAAGAAAGCAGGGAAGGAGTAGAAAGGAAATTATAGACCAGGTAGCCTAATCTCAGTGGTTGGGAAGATGTTGGAGTCAATTGTTAAGGATGAGGTTATGGAGTGGTTGGTGACACTGGACAAGACAGGACACAGCCAACATAGTTTCCTTAGGGGAAAACCTTGCCTGACAAACCTGTCAGAATTCTTTGAGGAGATTACAAGTAGGATAGATAAAGGGGATGCAGTGAATGTTGTATATTTGGATTTTCAAAAGGCTTTTGACAAGGGGCCCCACATGAGGCTGCCTACCAAGTTAAGAGTCCGTGGTATTACAGGAAAGTTATTGGCTTGGTTACAGCATTGGCTGATTGGTAGGAGGCACTGAACAGGAATAAAAAGATCCTTTTCTGGTTGGCTGCCAGTGACTAGTGGTGTTCTGCAGGGGTCAGTGTTGGGACCACTTCTTTTTATGCTGTTTTTCAATGATTTAGATGGTGGAATAGATGGCTTTGTTGCCACATTTGCAGAAGGTACGAAGTTTGCTGGAGGGGTGGGGTAGTATTGAGGAAACAGGAAGGCTGCAGGAGGTCTTAAGACAGATTAGGAGAATGGAGAAGAGTGTGGCAAATGAAATACAATGTTGGAAAATGCATGGTTATGCACTTTGGTAGAAGAAAAATGTGCAGACTGTTTTCTAAATGGGGAGAAAATCCATAAATCTGAGATGCAAAGGGGCTTGAGAGTCCTTCTGCAGAACATTCTGAAGGTTAACTTACTGGTAGAGTTGGTGGTGACGAAGGCACATGCCATGTTAGCATTCATTTCAAGAGATCTAGAATATGAGGGCAGGGATGTGATACTGAGGCTTTATAAGGCACTGGTGAGGCCTCACCTTCAGTATTATGAACAGTTTTGGGCTTGTTATCTGAGAAAATATGCGCTGGCATTGGAGAGTTCAGAAGAGGTTCAAAAGGATAATTCTGGAAATAAAGGGATTATCATATGAGTAATGTTTGATGGCTCTGGGCCTGTACTCACTGGAATTTAGATAGATTAGGGGGGATCTCATTGAAACCTTTTGAATATCAAAAGGCCTAGACAGAGTAGATGTGGAAAGGATGTTTCCCATGGTGGGGGAGTCTAGGACGTGAGGGCGCAGCCTCAGGACAGAGGAGTGTCCATTTAAAAGAGATGTGGAGAAATTTCTTTAGCCAGAGGGTGGTGAATTTTTGGAATTTGTTACCACAGGCAGCTGTGAAGGCCAGGTCGTTGGGTGTATTTAAGGCGGAGATTGATAGGGTCTTGATTAGTCATGGCATCAAAGATTATGGCGAGAAGGCTAGGGAGTGGGGCTGAAGAGGGTAGAAAAGGATCAGCCATGATTTGAATGGCAGAGCAGATGCGATGGGCCAAATGGCCTAACTCTACTCCTATCTCTTGTGTTCTTTAATGTCTCAAATGGTCACAAATCTCCAAGCCTTATTTGCTCCTCATTCGGGATGGTAGCTAACCCATGAGTCTCCCTGCATTCCTTGAGTGCTCTCTACCCACCAACCTCGTTTGGGAACCAGGTCAGTTGCAGTCGGCACTCTACTGGACAGTATTTTTCACCTGTTTGCTCATACATTTTCAAACCAAATGTGAATCTGATTTGTTCACCCAGCCCAATTGCCTGTAATCATGTACACCTGCTAAAACAAGAACGTGGGAATTTACTGTTCACTTTCTAAGGAATTCTCTTGTGCAGGAGTGAGATATAACGGCTAGTAGAGTGGTGTCGCAGCAACAACCTGGCACTCAATGTTAGTAAGACCAAACAGCTGTTCGTGAACTTCAAAAAGTGTAAGACTAAGGAATACACACCAGTCCTCAAAGAGGGATCAGAAGTGGAAAGGGTGAGCAATTTCAGGGTCCTGGGTGTCAAGATTTCTGAGGATCTAACCTGGTCCCAACATATCGATGCAGCTATAAAGAAGGCAAGACAATGGCTATATTTCATTAGCAGTTTGAGGAGATTTGATTGTTAACTAAAACACTTGGAAACTTCTACTGATGTACCATGGACACTATTCAGACAGGCTGCCTCACTGTCTAGTGTTGGGGTGGGGGGGGCAGGACAGGACAGAAAGGAGCTACAGAAAGTTGGTAAATCAGTCAGCTCCAGCTTGGTTACTAGCCTCCATAGCATCTAAGATACCTTCAAGGCGCGGTATCTCAGAAAGTCAGCGTCCATTATTAAGGACCCCCATCACCCAGGACATGCCCTCTTCTCATTTTTACCATCCGGAAGGAGGTACAGAAGCCTGAAGGCACACTCTCAATGATTCAGGAACAGATTCTTCCTGTCTGCCATCTGATTCTTAAATGGACATTGAACCCATGAACACTACCTCACTTTATTTTTAACATTATTTCCGTTTTTGCACTATTTTTAATGTAACTATTTAATATACATATATACTTACTGTGATTGATGTATTTATTTATTTTTCCCTATATTATCATGTTTTGCATTGCACTGCTGCCGCAAAGTTAACAAATTTCACAACATATGCTGGTGATATTAAACCTGATTCTGAAATACTTTTAAAAGTTCTTTTCCTTCTCCCTCATCAACTTTGTAGCCACTGACTCTTCTTGAGCAAGTTTATGCACTGACATAATATTATTTAAAAAGCTGGTCTTGGATTTGCTTATTTTTCTTGTTAATCAAAAACCCCACCTAGTTACTATGCAACTGAATCCTGAATATTTTTCTTATAAACTCAACTGCTCAGAAATTTAACCCTTAAAGATAATTTTAAGTCATTGGGCTGTGACAGTATTTTGAGCTCTGGAATAACGGATGGCAATCCTTTAATGATAAGGAAAATGGTAATTAAAAAGGATTTTGGAGAGGACAATCATCGTATTAATGAAAGTTTCCAATAGAGTTAATCACTGTTTAACATGTATCAACCTGAATATTAAGCAGGGTTAATTATAAACCTGCCTTACATTCCTCCAAATCTAGTAGATTTATTGGAAGACCTTAAAATTGTGAAAGGTTTAACAGTGAGACAGCAGGGCAGCATAGAAGTGAGCACAACTCTTTATAGTACCAGCGATTTAGGTTCAATTCCCACCACTGCCTGTAAGGAGTTTGTACGTTATCCCCGTGACCAGCTGGGTTTCCTCCAGGTGCTCTGGTTTCCCCCAACAAAGATGAACCGGTAGGCAGCTTAATTGGTCATTGTAAATTGTTCTGTGATTAGGCTAGGATTAGTTCAGGGGACTGCTGGGCAGCGAGGCTCGAAAGTCCTGAAGGGCCAGTTGTTGCATAACAATAAAGAAAAGATGCAGAGCAGCTAGTTTTTCCTATCAGAAATTCAGAACAAGATGATAGTTTGAATTATGGATGGGCCTTTCCAGAGTGAAAAAAAGGATAAACATGGTATTCTGCAGATGCTGGAAACACAGAGCAACACACCCAAAACGATGAAGAAACTCAGCAGATCAGGCAGCATCGACTGAGAGGAATAAATTGTCGATATTTCGGGCTGAGACCCTACTACAGGACTGGAAAGGAAGATTACACATGGTTGTCACGGCGATCTGGAATTCTCCCACCCAACAAGATGTGGTAGTCAATTGATACAAACAAATCCACAGCTTATTAATGGTAAAGTTCCTGGGGGAGATGGAGCTGAGGGAGACAAATGAGGTTTGACTGCCTTTCTACCAGGTCCTAATTGAATTGCTGCAAATGGTTCAAATGCAGACAATCAGCATATCTTCCTATCTTTTGGTAAATGGGCATGTTTTGCCAAACAGGGGTGAATGGAACACTTACCACATGAAAAGTCTTTGATATTTGTTGTATTGTGATTACCATCTGGGGTGATTGCACAAATTTCAAGTTAATTCCTTGCACTGTCACTGTGCTGCCTCCACTGTAATGAGAGAAATACCAAAAGCTTTCATTGCAACGCTCTTAGACAGGAGAACAGGTTAGAAAGAACATGACATTATCTTACCTGCTGAATGACCAAACAGGATAAATATTAATGATTGACGGACTTTCCACATACGTGAAACAATCTTTGAATTCACGGACAGCAGCGTCTATTTTCAAAACTACAGAATACTTCTGCAGGGTTTCATGGGCGGGAGTAACGCACTCAATCCTCAACTTGGAAACGCTGGAACGAACAGATTGAGAAAAAACAGCGGGGCGTGAAAGGTTGGCTTTCAGAGTAGGCTCCCTGTGGAGTATAGTGATACCAAAGAAAAACTACAGAATTCCAGCTCCATTTCATTGCCCGCGTTAAGAAAATCATGACTGACCAACATCTTGGGTAAGGCAGGAAAACTCAAAAAGATTAAAAAAATCTTTCACTTTTGATGGCTGACTACTGACTTCTGCAGGAAGTTGGCAGAGAAATTGAGAGATAATGGATTTGTCATCAATGAGATGCTTTCCTCAGTGAAATTTTATTTGGATAAGTTACATTCTGCAATGGAACTGGGACTATAATAATAAATGCCCTAATAGAGAGAAAGGGGCCAGAATTTATTCTTCTCTGATACGGTTTTAGGCAAAATGGTTCTATTGATTCCTGGGAATGAGGAGCTTGTCCTATGAGGAAAGAATGGCTTAAATTATTGGAGATTAGCAGAATGATAGATATTCTAATTAAATGGGTACCATTTTAGTTCTACTTCCCATTCCCATTAGTCCATGGCCTCTTCTACTGCCACAGTGAGGCCACTTTCAGGCTGGAGGAGCAATACATATTCTGTCTGGGTAGCTTCCAACTTCATGACATCAATATTGACTTCTCTAACTTCTGGTGATTTCTTCACCTCTCCCTTCTCTCTTTTTCCATTTCCCATTCTGGTTCCCATCTTACCCTTTCTCTTCTTTTACCTACCCATCACCTCCCTCTAGTGCCCCTCTCTCCCTTTCCCACATGCTCCACTCTCCTCTCCAATCAGATTCTTTCATCTTCAGCCCTTTATCGTTTCCACCTATCACCTCCCAGCTTCTCACTTCATTCCACCTTCCCCTCACCTGGCGTCACCTTTTAGTTTGTACTCCTTCTTGTTCTGGCTTCTTCCCTCTTCCTTGCCAGTCCTGAGGAAGGGTCTTGGCCTGAAAATTGTCTTTTCACTCTCCTCACAGGTGCTGCCTGACCGGCTGAGTTCCTCCAACATTGTGTATGTATTGCTCTGGATTTCCAGAATTGGCTGAAACTCTTGTGTTTATCATCTTCTAACTGAAATATGTAAACTTAAACAGAAGAAAATCTGCAGGTGCTGGAAATCCAAAGCAATGGACATAAAATTCTGGAGGAACTCAGCAGGCCAGGCAACATCTATGGAAAAGAGTTCTCCCCTTCCTTTCCAGTTCTAATGAAGGGTCTCGGCCTGAAACATCGACTGTTGACTCTTTTCCATGTAAACCTAAAGAGAGGTATTGGCAGGGGAGATGCTGAGCAGTTATTTCCTCAGACAGCTAGATGTGGAACTGGGTGATATTACTGCAGGGGGTCCTCACCTTTTTTTTATGCCTTAGACCCCTATCATTAACCGAGAGGTCTGTAGACCCCAGGGTGGGAACCCCCGTGTTAGAGGAAGGGATCAGTCCCATGTGACTGAGATGAAGAGGGTTGATTATCTTTGAAATAATTAATTAGAAACATAGAAAACCTACAGCATAATACAGGCCCTTTGGCCCACAAAGTTGTGCTGAACACGTCCCTACCTTAGAAATTACTAGGGTTACCCATAGCGCTCTGTTTTACTAAGCTCCATGTACCTATCCAAAAGTCTCTTAAAAGACCCACCTCAGGCCAGCAGCCCATTCCATGCACTCACCAGTCTCTGTGTAAAAAAACTTATCCCTGACACCTCCTCTGTATCTACTCCCTAGCAGCTTAAACCTGTGCCCTCTTGTGGCAGCCATTTCAGCCCTGGGAAAAAGCCTCTGATTATGCACACGATCAATGCCTCAATGGGGCTTGCAAAAGATCAGTTGCTAGTTATGTTCAAGGCTAGGATTGAAAGAATTCTGGTCAAGACAGAGAACTCGGGGACATAGCCTCAAGATTCGGGGGAGTAAATTTAGGATGGAGATGAGGAGGAACTGCTTTTCCCAAGGAGTTGTGAATCTGTGAAATTCTTTGCCCAAAGAAGCAGTGGAGGCTACCTCAGTAAATATATTTAAGAGAAGGTTGGATAGATTTTTGCATAATAGGGGAATTAAGGGTATGGGGAAAAGGCGGTAGGTGGAGTTGAGTCCATAGTCAGCCATGATCTTATTGAATGGCGGAGCAGGCTCAACGGGCCAGATGGCCTACTCCTGCTCCTATTTTTTACGTTCTTATGTTCAAGGAATATTGCAATCATGGGACAAACTGGACTCAGGGCCCAGAGTTGGTGTTTCCATATTACTTTATGGTGACAGAGGCACCATAAAGATCAGAGGAAGGCCATTAAGTCTTTGCTGGCTCATGAAACTAAGGCATTTTCCACCAATTTTCTGTATAATCTATTCTCTTCATTTACCAATTAACTCCACTCAGGTTCTGTTGCTCATTCACACGAGGCAAATTTAACTGCCATAAGATCTGCCATTTACATCCCTTTGAGATGCTGGAGGAAACTGGAGCACCAGGGGAAACTCTCACAGTGATTGAGAGGATATTTATTTATTTACTGAGATATTGCATAGAATAGGCCCTTCTGGCCTTTTGAGCTGCCTCACCCATCAATCCCTCTAGCCTAATCACGGGACAAATTACAATGACCAATTAATCTACCAAATGGTGTGTCTTTCGTCCGTGGGAAGAAACTGGATCACCCAGAGGAAAACCCACGCAGTCATAGGGAGTACGTATGAACTCCTTGGAGGCAGCGGCGGGAATGGAAGTCATGTCACTGGTATGGTGAAGCGTTGCACTATCCACTATGCCACCGTGCCAAGCTAGGATTGAATCTAAGTCACTGGAAGTCAAGATCAGGGGAGGCAGTGGGATCATGGGATGATCACACTACCTCCGTGGTAGTGGGGGTTGGAAAAGCCAATTTGAGAGTCAGGCACAAATAAAATGTGTTGGCCGGGGAGTGGGTGGTTAGTTGCAGATAGGATGGGGCCACAGAGAGTTGGGAGATGGTGGGCTTTGAAGGTGGAGGTTACTGGAAAATGCAAATGCACACATTGTATTTTCTATAGTATTACAGTATTTACTCAAATGCACACAGTGTATTTTCTACAATATTCACTATGTAATCACTGTTAGCTCATTAGAAGGTATTCACTATGTAGCCATGACTTTTGACCTGTTCACTATTAATTCATGAAGAGAACTAGAATGAAACCAAGTAGAAAGATAACGGTGGCGAGTAAGGTGATGAAATATGGGGCAGTATGTCAACGCAAGACTAATTAAGAAATAACTGTGGTTAGGGATGAGAAGACATATGGTCTAAAAATGTAAACTAGGACATAATTAAGTTGGGGAGTAAAACAACAGTGGAAAGTCAAGAGCGGATATATTGATGATATGTAATCACAGGCCGACTGGATATGATAATGTAGATAAGATAGGAGAGTTGCTATAAAAAATGCTATGTACAAGGTTTGACGGGCAGTCAGCATCTAGCTTTCTGATTGTCTCAGCTTTGAGTTGCAAATTAAAGTTTAAAACGTCTTGAAGGATTTTCTGCGTCTCCTTGTCGTTTGTGAGAAACGAGAAACCACGACAAGGTTCAGGCATGTGTTCAAGAAAACAATGTGCTGAACACTTAATAGCTTTGTGGAGAAGGACCTCAGTATAGGGAGCTTCCGCTGCTGAAGAGGGAAGTGGTTAAAATGGGTGAGAAAGCCCCTCTATTATTGTGGTAGTTACCACCTGGGGGCCACACAAGTGGCAAATGTTCTACTAGATTTAAGAACTAAAAGCATTGGCTATGAACGTAAGATGGAAAAGAGGTTGCATGGCCTTTCTCTTAAATGTAATTTTGTATTATAAATATACTTTATTTTGATATAGAAGTGTTTTTATAGTGTCAGGGATTGGGGAGGGGGCGGTGATGGTTGGGCTTAGGAGCCCTTAGTCATCAACTGTGAAGCTGGGATGGTGAGTTAAAATGGCAGCGAATAATGTGATACTTGAGGAAAAAATGGGCGTGCCTGGCTCTCTGAAAGCAAACCAGGCAGTCTCAAAAATGTCTCAATATTCAGGTGAAGGCTCAATTTACAGTGAGCCACTTCCCAGAGATATTGGAATTTTGAGCAATTAATAAAATATACTTTGCACATCCTCCATGTTTCTGGTGGGCTCTGCATTATAGGCTGGATTTGGTGCATGTTTTCAAAGTTCAAAGTACAAAGTACATATATGTCACCACATACAACCATGAGATTCATTTTCTTGTGGGCAGACTCAATAAATCCATAGAGTAATAACCATAGCAGAATCAATGAGAGGCCACTCCAACTTAGGCATTCAACCAGTGTGCAAACGAAAACAAAACAGCATAAAAACAAAAAGAAAGTAAAAATAATAACAAATAAATAACAATAAATATGGAGAACATGAGTTGAGGAGCTCTTGACAGTGAGTCCATAGGCTGCGAGAACATTTCAATGATGGGATGGCGAAGTTATCCCCTTTGGTTCAAGAGCCTGATGGTTGACCGAAAGTGTTTGACAATCATGTTTAGCAGTTGATCAAATTCAATCAGAGAATATGCAAATATGATGTGTTACACAACAGAATTACCAGACCTCTATAAGTAAAAACTGGCAATATCCAAAAAGAGTATATATCAGTAACCAAACAATTTTCAAAGATGGGATTTAAAAACAGAAGCTCAGTTGTGGACTATACACTAACACACAAACAAATGCTATTACTGTAATATAAATTACAGAATACATTGTCAGGATTGCACAATCAGCAGCACTGGTGAAGTTCAAGTGTAGGCTTTCTGATCAGCAAATTGACACAGAGAAGTCCTCAACCTTTTTATAAAACAATAAACACAAGATAATCTGCAGACGCCGGGGTCAAAGCAACACTCACAACACGCTGGAGGAACTCAGCAGGTCGGGCAGCATCCGTGGAAAAGATCGGTTGACGTCCCGAAGGGTTCCAGCCCGAAACGTCGACCGATCTTTTCCACGGATGCTGCCCGACCTGTTGAGTTCCTCCAGCGTGTTGTGAGTGTTGCTTATATAAAACAATACTGTTTATTTAAATGAAAAGATTTTTAAAAATCATCACTTTAACTACTAACACGAGAAAACCTTTCCCAGGGAAAAGGTCATGCAGAATAAACTCTGAGCCAACAGCTATAATTGATTACTGAGGACTTCTTCAGGACACTGAAGTGATTTGTAAGTGATGAAAATCTTCAAACTGAAATATTCACCTGTTCTCTTCGCACAGATGTGCTGAGTATTTCCGGCGTTTTCTGTTTTTCATTTTAGATTTCCAGCACTGTTGATTTTTGTAAATTCGTACAGAATGAAAAGTATTCACCTCCACTGTCACAATGGCGGGGGCATTGGGAGCAAGGGTGGACCCAAATGCAAGACACATCTTGTGAGGTTACTTAGATTTAATTTATTGTTTGATACCATGAGAGCTAGGCAGGAGCTGGAATAGCGAACTGGACAAGGACTCAGGACTACGACTAGGCTGGGACTAGGGGTCTGGGCTAGGATTCGGAATTGGATCCCAGAACTAGAGGAGACATGAAGTGGCTAGGGTATGGACTCTAAGCCAGAGACTGGGCAAGGACCCAATACCTGGGTCTTGCCTCTGGCTCAGACCCCAGAACCAGGCAAGGACATGACATGGGCTAGGGAGAGGAGGAACATGGAAAACAGAGCCTTGGTCTCGGGACAGCAGGTACACAGAACCATGGATGCATACACAGAACACAGAGTCGGGACCCCTCCTTGGGTACAGGACATAGGGCTGGGATTCGCACACAGATCAGAGAGCCGGGACCCCACCTTGGGTACAGGACATAGGGCCAGGACTCACACACAGAACAGAGAGCCGGGACCCCTCCTTGGGTACAGGACATAGGGCTAGGACTCATGACCCACCGCGAGGGAACGGCAAGACAGCCTGACCTACCCCACGGAGGCAAGGACAAGACATGACAAGACATGACCCCCCGCAGGGCAACGGCAAGATGGCCTGACTTACCCCATAGAGGCGAGGACAAGACAAGACAAGACATGACCCCCAGCAGGGCAACAGCCAGATGGCCTGACTTATCCCATGGAGGCGAGGACAAGACAAGACAAGACATGACTCCCCGCGGGGCAATGGCAAGACAGCCAGACTTAGCCCATGGAGGCGGGGACAAGACAAGACCAACATGAATGAACACCAGACAGTACCTATCTAGCTCCGGTGATGGAACTAGACCGAAGTGCAGGCAGGGGCTGCAGATGAGGGCTAGAGGCGAGAGGGGCAGAGGAGGGATTCAGACAAGGGGGTTGGACAGGAATCACAGACCGCCAGGGCCAAGACTTGACTAAGAACTGGGAAGCCACCAGGGCCAGAACTTGACTGGGTGCTTGAATGCCGCCAGGACCAGGACTTGACTTGGTGCTTGAATGCCGCCAGGGCCAGAACTTGACTTGGTACTTGAATGCCGCCGGAGCCAGGATTTGACTTGGTGCTTGAATGCTGCCGGAGCCAGGACTTGACTTGGAGCCTCCGGGTAGTGGCAAGCTCTTGACTCGGCCCGGGAACAGTAGACAGCGGTTCTTGATTCCCTCCGGCAGGTTAACTGACGGACCCACCTCGGTGATGAAACTTTGCAGGCTCGCTTTGGTGAGGTAACTGGACAGGGTTGCTCCAGTGAGGAGAGGCGAATTACCGGCACTCGCTTTGGCAGAGACTAGGCTTGCTCCGGCCAGATGACATCCGCACACCGTGACTTTGCAGACGCTCCCGCGCCGAACGGCTGAAAGCCGGAGACTATAAACTACCGGTTCAGCTGAGTGTTAATTGCTTCTAATCACCAAAGCTGAGAGACACAGGGGAACAGGGAATCAATGGTCCGGATCGTAACATAAACAAGGTAAATTTAAAGGGACCCCGATGCGGACCATGACATCCACTTACCATAAGACCATAAGGATCATCTGTGAGAGTTCCCAGCTGGAACAGTAGGTGGAGCTATTGGGTCAGCATCGGGTTTTCCACTTTTATATGTGGTTTCAATGACCACAGACTCGCTATCTGGCAGAACAACTTGTTGTGAAAACTGCTTTGCTCTTCCCAAAATCCCCTGGTCCTCAAATCTGCATTTTTCTTTCAGTCATTTACAGCTCAGCAAGTCACATGAATATATTGTCAGTGAATACAATGTACCGACAGCAATGAAAACAGGAATTGCTTGAAACACTGGTTATAGAGAAGGCATCTTTGGAAGGAGATTCAGAGTTAATGCTTCATGTCAATTGATATAGCATGGATTTCCTGAATAAATTTCAAACTCCACCAACTACAACATTGTGTTTGTGCATTAATTATACCATATTCAAATTTATGCAAATATTTAAAAAATAGGAGGCTAAAAAATTGGATCTTGCGCTCTAAACTTTTTCTTTTGAGAACCACCAAATTTTTTTTTTAAATGAAGAACATACCTTTTGAGATCACACACTTTTCCTCCGATTAAAACTTCCCTTCTGCTTCCGCTGTCCAAGTACTTTCCCATGATTGTTAGTACGGTTCCTCCTGATTTTGAACCGTGTTGGGGAGAGATGCGAACAATACCTGGATTCTGTTACCCCATCCCAAAGAAAAGGAAGCTGTCAAACTTGGCATCCTTTGTAAGTAAAATTTAAACATTTGTCAACCATATTTTTAAGATGTGCTTGCCTGTATCTGTTCATCAGTCTTTCTACTTTTTAGAAGGTACAGGAATATGAAAGCCTGGACAAGTAGACTTCTTCTCCAGTGCTATCAGACTTCTGAATGAAACTCCTCTTTTACCTCCCTTTCCTGGAGGGGCTGCCATGTTCTCAAACCCTTCACTCTAACTCTGTTACGGTCACTTCAGCATTCCTCTTCTGCACCAATTCATTTTGCGCTAGCATACTTTACACCACGCCGCCCGGCAATCCTTCGGTTTAGCCCTAGCCTAATCACGGGACAATTTACAATGACCAATTAACCTAATTAATTATTAAGTTAACCTACCAACCGGTACGTCTTTGGGCTGTGGGAGGAAACTGGAGTACCTGGAGGAAACCCACGCAGGCGCAGGGAGAACATACAGACTCCTGACAGGCAGCGATGGGAACGGAAGCCAGGTCACCAGAACTGTAAAGCGTTGTGCTAACCACTGTGCTACCATTTTGCACGTGTCATTGTACTATGTTGCTGTACTAGTGTTTACTACATATACTGTTTATTCCGTGCACTTCATGTGAGCAAGGACTGTCGTTACATTCTGGTGTATATGAGAATAAGCTAACCTGAATATTTTCGTTCTGAAGGCTGATTGTTGTGGTGCGTGGATATTTGCCAGCACTGAGACTCTCAGCCAAGTGACCATTCTCCTCAGCAGGATCTTCAAGTCAGTATTCATCTTGTTACTCAACAGTAGGCATCACGTCCCTGGTCGCTACCATCACTGCATTTGCAGCAGGATATTCTAGATGATGTTCCCCTCTCTAATTCAGTGACGATGAAACTAACTGTAATGGATAAGCCCTTGCTCTGGCCTAGAACAACAAGCTCAGCCTGGAGAGGAAGTATGGCAGGTTCAGGCCTGACTACCGAACCGCAGGGGTACAGAAACTCAAAGCTTTACACTTCAAATTTATTGTCAACATGTACTGATCATTCAACATGGACCACCTTCAACTGAAAATGAGTGAATATTGTAACAACTGCTCAAAAACCAGCCAATGATATTCAAAGTCTGAAGAGAAATATGAATCCATTGATTGATCTCTTGTGTATTGTAATTCTCTTGTCCTTCTTTCACAGCAGTTTAGACAATTCATAGCGAAGAGGTTAATTTGGTCAAATGACAATCAGATGTTGCTAGCTTAGTGGCAGGTTCAAGCCATCTAAAAAAAATCTATCTTACTTTGGATGATACATTCACTGGCTTCCAGCTGCAATATGTACATTTTTCTAACAGGTTTCTACTTAGTGGCGATCTCTTCTGAAGTTCGCTCATATTTTTATTGGCAATCTTAACATCGTGAGACAGGTTTGTGCTCGCTGATATGTGCATCAGATCTGCAGTATTTCAACTTGCAGAGGGAAAATAACCCATACATAAAAAATAGTTTTGACGATAGCTCTGTGAGGGTTGATACTGAGGCAAATAAGAGCCTTAGACCATAAGACACACAGTAGAAGCAGAATTAGGCCATTTGGCCCATCATATTTGCTCCACCATTTCATCATGGCTGATTTATTATCCCTCTCAACCCCATTCTCCTGTCTTCTCTTCTTAACCTTTGATGCCCTGACTAAGCAAGAATCTATCAAACTCTGCCTTAAATATACTGTGGTCTCAATGTTAACTGTTACCGATCTCCCTTTCTTGGAAAAGTTGTATTAAAATGAAAAATGTACTATCTTGCCAAAGAAACATGGACCAGTGGCCAAATGCTTAATAAAAACAGTTTCGTATAGTCCTGCTCGCAATTAACATAATTATCAAAAGCTCAGACTGTCACATTCCAAAAGTGCAGGAATACTTAAAAAATGAAAAAGAAAACCTTTCTTACCACAAAAGAAAAGTTGGCTGCTTGTGTTGTCAAATTTTTGTTCAGCGTTAAATTAATACGGACAGGATTATAATCTTGTGTGGTGTTAAATGCTTCCAATATGCAAAGAAGTCTTTAGAGAAAAAAAATGTTAACTGACGTTACAAAATAGGAAACAAGACTCATACTAATATAGCTTTGTTATTCTTTATATTCTCCCACATTAACTAAAATGATGCATGAAAAATTGATTTTTATTATTATCTTTATCTGAATGAAACATTTTTTATTGAAGCTGTAGATCTAGAATGCTCAAATAGATGAGTTGGATTTCACACAACCATTACTGCAGACTTTAAAGGACAAAAAAAAGAGGGAAAAATTAACGTCACAAAAACAGAAAAAGCAGGAAAGCTCAGCCAGTGAGCAGCCCCTGTGAAAGAAGAAACCAGATAACACTTTGGAGCAGGGACATTTTCCCAGAGCTGGGGGAAGAGTAGAGAGGTTACATTCTTTGGGTGGTAATGGGCAAGAATATGGTGTATTTTAGACTATATAGAGGCTAGTTAAGAGCAATCTAATGACAAGCACGAGGACTGACTGAAGGGGAGGCACTTTATGGAAACAAAGTGAGAAAGAGGGATAAGCATGATTATGATAATAAACACAAGACATTCTGCAGATGCTGGAAGTCCAGAGTAACACACACAAAATGCTGGAGGAACACAGCAGGTCAGGCAGCATCCATGGAAAGGAATACAAATCAACATGTTGGGCCAAGACCCTTCATCAGAACTGGTTGGTGTGCTAACATGATAATGGACAATATAATGTCAAACCAGGATACAGGGAGATAGAGAAGAGGCTGCATTTTTACACTCTCCCTGCTTCCCAAGATTTTCAACTTTTTTGTCAAATTGAGTTTTTTGTCATGTACAAAGCATGGTGAGGTACAGGTTCAATAGCAAAATTTGCTTGTAGCAGCATCATAGGCACATCAGTACAGGCAACGCGCAGAATCTAGGTTATACAAGACAAGAGAGAGGGGGAGAGAGAGAGAGAGAGAGAGAGAGAGAGAGTGAATGAGAGAATGAGAGAATGACACAAACTGAGACAAGTCCATGGTAGTTCAGGAGGTGGTCTGCAGTGCTCCATTGCTGAGGTAGAGATAAGGTTGGGCATGCTGGCTGTAGGAAAGTAGCTGGCCTGAACCTGGTGGGGTGTGGTACTTCTGGCTTCTGTATCTCCGATGTGATGGTGGCAGCAATGAGAGGACAGGATCCCGATGGTGGGGATCCTTGATTATAGTTGCTGCCTTTCTGGAGCATCTCCTGTACTGACGTGGAACACGGTTTGGTAGTGACAGTATAATGGAATATGTGGGTTTTGGAACAGAAGACATGTATCCTAACACAGGTAATCTGAGTTTCGTTTTAATGTCACCAGCCTCATTCTGTCCCACACTCAGAAAACAGACAAGTTAAGTAATGGTTACGTAGCCTAGAACAAGACCTTAGGCAGCAGGAATTTGTCGGTAGAAATTGGAGAGAGTGAACCCTTGCATCATTTTAACTCATTGGGTGGAGGTCTGTTGAGGCGTGATTTAGCCCAGGACAGAGGAGGCCCATAATTTACTTGTCTGACTGAAATGAAGCCCACAGGTTGCTCCCAACCCACATGAAAACATTGCATACAAAACAAAAAAAAAAATACGTATTTTAATTGCTGCCTTCTGTGATTGCATCCAAACTCCCAACAGCTTTCCCTGTGGGTCCATAGTGTTACAATCTGACATGTGGTTCCTGAAGTACAATGGCCAAAAATGTGGTGTGTGTAATGAGTGGTCCCAATAATGCACTCTGCACTGAAACAGACATCCATTTTAAAAAATTCAAGTTGTGTTTTCTTGCAAAAACTATAAATAGTTTATATTTGTCTTGTGAAGGCTGCTTAGTGCACCATGGTAGCATAGCGTGACACTATTACAGCTTAGGGTGTTTGGAGTTCAGAGTTCAATTCTGGCGCTGTCTGTACAGAGCTTGCAAGTTCTCTCCATGAGCACATGGGTTTCCCCTTATAGTCTAAAGATGTACTAGTCAGTGGGTTAATCGGTCATTGTCCTGTGATTAGGCAAGTGTTCAGCAGGTGGTTTTCTGGGTGGCACAGGTCGTTGGGCCAGAAGGGCCTGTTCATACTTTTTCTCTAAGTAAAATAAATTATCTGATGCTGTGTGCCTGCAATGCTGCTGCAAGTAAGTTTTTCATTACAATTGTGCACACATGTACTTGTATATATGACAATAACCTCAACTTTGACTTTGAACGAGCTGGTCTATATACAGGTGACACTCAATTAACTTTGAGCAATAGATTTTAACCGTAAATCACACAAACCTGTGCCAGTGTTCAGACCTGTAAATTTGGGAGAAACCAGGTAATCAGATTCAAGGGATCATTCATCTGACAGAATAGAAAATGTTATAATAGGACTGTCTTATGTATCTCATTGGAACAGTTAATATTTAGCCACAATTGCAGATTCTTAGGATACCTGTTTCTGTTGCTTCTGTATGCCTCCAATTTGCAGACAGTATTTCCAACACTAATGGAAGTCATTTTCGGATTTATTTTACTTTTCATTGATTCAAAATTCCTTCCACAAATAATCAGCCTTGTTCCACCCTCCAAAGGCGCAGTTAACGGGGAGATCTGGAAATAGTTAAAGAAAGTGAAAAAAACAGTAGGCATTTGCAAACACTTCGAGTGAAAAGCCAGAGAGAAAATAAAACAACACGCAGAATGTCCAAAAATGTTCAATTCAGAATCAGAATCAGGTTTAATATGACTGGCATATGCTGAGAAATTTGTTAACCTAGCAACAGCAGTACATTGCAATACATGATAAGTATAGAAAAAAACTGAATTATATTAAATATATATGTATATTGAAGACAGTTCAAAGGCAGAAAAAAAAAGTGAGGGAGTGTTCATGGGTTCAATGTCCATTTAGAAATCAGATGGCAGAGGGGAAGAAGCTGTTCCTGAATTGCTGAGTGTGTGCCTTCAGGCATTTGTACCTCCTTCCTGATGGTAACAATGAGAAGAGGGCATGTCCTGGGTAATGTGGGTCCTTAATAATGGACAGCGCCTTCCTGAGGAACCACTCCTTGAAGATGTCTTGGATACTATGGAGGCGAGTACCCATGATGGAGCTGACTAATTTTACAACCCTCCGTAGCTTCTTACAATTCTGTGCAGTAGGCCACCCCACCCCACAGACAGTGATGTAGCCTGTAGAATTCCCAATTCTTGGGGATGCTAAATAAGTCCTTTCACATTGAACGTTCAAGGGATTACTACAAGAAGACATAAATATTAGTTATATAAGTAGCATTGTTCCTTTAGTGTTACACACAAGAAACCTGGAAATTTCTAAAAAGAAACAAGTTTTTAATCATTTCTATGTTGAACTGCACTACTCTAGAAAGTAAACCAGCCACTTTCAACCTTGAATCATCATTTGTTTGTTATGTGCTGTGTCCATGATTGTTCTTGGCAACTTTTTGACAGAGTGGTTTGCCATTGCCACTTTCTGGACAGTGTCTTTACAAGACAGGTGACCCGAGCCAGTATCAATACGCTACAGAGTTTGTCTGCCTGGCGTCAGTGGTCGTATAACCAGGACTTGTGATATGCACCAGCTGCTCATTCCACCCGCCACCATCTGCTCCCACACTTGTGCTAATAGTGCAATCTTGAAGTCAGTTGCAGATGCGGATACAGAAGGTTTAGGGAAGGATGGCAGCAGGAGGTGAGAAGACATAGCCTGTGCCTAGAGGTGGAAGCTAGTTATACTGGTCATAGCATGGTGATATAAAACCCAAAGGGCAGAGAGAAATGGACAACAGTCCCAGTCACTGATGTGATTACTGGATGAAATAAATGATCACATAAAAGAGGTACTGGAAAGGGCTGCATTTTCACCTGTCTATTTCCCTCCTTCTAAACCGTGTCAATGCCCAAGGACACCTCCTTTGGGGTTCACTAGATAAAATCCACTGTTTTATTTTCTTCAGCTTATTAGCAGTCCCTTGAGATCAAGAATGATTTATTTCTACTCTGCTTTTGTAGGGTATGACTGCTGATACTTACCATGGAAACCAGCCTCCCCTCCATGGTTTCTGTCTTTCCTTCTCAATCCCTTGGTAAACCAGCCAGCATAATCAAAGACGCCATCCACCCAGATGTTCTCTCTTCTCCCCCCTCTATCAGACAGAAGATACAAAAACCTGAAACCACCCGGCCCAAGGACAGCTTCAAACCCATTGTTATCAAGCTATTGAATGGTTCCCTTGTACAAGAAGATGGACTCTTGACCGCGTTATGATCTTGCACTTTATTGTTTACCTGTACTGCACTTTCTCTGAAACTGTTACACTTTATTCTGCATTCTGCTATTGTTTTACCTTGTTCTACCTCAATGCACTGTGTAATGATCTGATCTGTATGATCAGTATGCAAGAGAAGCTTTTCATTGTATCTCAGTACGTGTGACAGTAAGAAACATTGGAACTGGATCTAATTCCAACGTGAGTCAGCGCAGAAGGGGTGAGAGCAGACGCACTTGAGATGTCCTTTTTGTTTCTGAACCGTGGCTTCCACTCTACCATGATTAACATTGTCCTTGACTGCATCTCATCCATTTCCCATGACTCTGTTCTCATCCTCCTCCTTCGATGGAGCAAGGTCAAGGTTGGGGTCACCGTAGCGGGAAACGACACTACTATAGGTCGGAATGTTCTGGAGTTCAGAGTTCAATTTTGGTGCCATCTATAAGGAGTTTGCACATTCTCCCCGTGAACCGCGTGGGTTTCCCCTGCATGCTCTGGTTTCCTCCCACAGTCTAAAGATGTACCAGTTAGTTGGATAATTGGTTATTGGAAACCGTCCTGTTATTGGGCTAGGGTTAACTAGGTGGGTTGCTGGGCCGAGGGGCCTGCTCCACACTGTATCTTCATAAAAAAAGTGAACTGTTTTATTATTATTGTCACATGTACTGACATACAGTAAAAAAGTAATCTCGTATACTGTCTACTCACGTAGATCAATTGATTACAGGTAGTATAAGTTAATATAATCACAGAGTGACAATCAAGTGCTACAATACAGAGAAGGCACAGTGCAGGGAGACAGCAATGCGAAGATCATAAACAGGTAGAATGTAAGATAAGTATCCATCTTACCATACTAGGAAACCATTTTTACAGCTGGGTAGTAGCTCTTTTTGTGCCTGGTAGTGTGTTTTCAGGCTTCTGTGTCTTTTGCATGATGTGGGAGGGAGAGGGGAAAAGAGAGAATATCCAAGTTGTGTGGGGGTCTTTGATTATCTGGCAGCTTCATCCGTGATGCAGTGAGAAGTGTAGTCAAAGTTCACGGAGGGAGCCTAGCTTCCGTAATATTCTGAGCTGTGCCCACAACCATCTGCAGTTTCTTGCAGTCCATTAATATTTTATATTTAATTGGACACAGAATAATCTCCTTTGTATTGGAAGCATCAACAGATATTCACTTGAAAGGTTTGGCATACCTTCTGGTCTCTGTGTGATAAAGGGCTTTTGCAAAATTTAATTCCTCTTTATAGCTTATGGCTTTTCTGCCTTTGGCCTCTTTAGAACAAAGTCCAAAAAAGAAATGTGAAGAACATGACTTCATCCATAAACTCTTTGGTCTGGCTTGACACCAATATACCCTACATTTACGTCATATAGTACATGGGATTGCTGGAAAAGTGAAGTTTGCTATCTGATGATGAGTGGGCGAGTTGGTCATGTTTCTTAGGGTGATGGGAGATAATTGAGTATGGTAGGTGAAGATCACAAGTAGGTAAAGCACCCTCTCTTTAGGAATTTCCTTTTATTCTGACCTCTGAAGATTTATTAGTAGTTTTTTTTCAAAGAGGATTGCGGATAAAATTAAACGAATAAGCAAGAGAACACGGGAAATGGAACAGGGTGAGAGTCAGAGAGTTTTACATGCATGTACCCAAACTCATTGAAATTTGTTACAAATCCACACCACACAAAAACGAAAAGTTTTCAGCTTAGCAGGTATCTTTAAAGAGTAATCTATAATGCAGTTGTTTTAAAACAAAGGCAGGAAGGAAGTTCAAGAATTTATCTTGTGCCCTTGGACACAAAGAGATGAGGATAAATCCAATTTATTTACCATTGCAATTCTTAGATTTTGGCCGAAAGATTATTTCCTGCTGGGGATGGAAGGTTGAAACAATGGAGCACAAGAAGGCTTGTGGTAGGTTCGTCCAATGACTCTTGTCAGAGAAATCCTATCATACCCAAAGCCCAATGCGTTCAACACTTTGAACACACAGAAACATTGGGGATTTTGCCCGCTGGCATTCCCGCTGTGAATCCTGTCATTGCTGGTGTGGTGGAAGGAATCAGAACGGCAGTGAATTGTGGGTTGGGTGAAGCAGTATAATGATGGGAGGGAGGGTAGGTGGGTGAGGGGCGGGGGGGTGGGTAGGTTTGCTAGTAGACCAGGTCAACAGATGGAGGGCCAGTGGGGGAGGAGAGTATTGGTGGCAGGGGTGAAGGAGGCTGGATCAGCATGTAGGGATAAGGCAGTAGTAGAGGATTGAAGATTGTAACAGGGATGTGGTTGAGTAGCATTGGGTTAGTAACATGGCTACGTGGTGATGAATAGTAGAGTCCGGCCATCTTGAGAGGAGATCCTGAGATACTTACAATCAGAATGGGAAAGAGGCAAATACCAACAAACATAAAGAGTAGATTAAAAGTTCAAGGTTCAAAGTAAATTTATTATCAAAGTACATGTACACCATATACAACCCTGGGATTCATTTTCCTGTGCGCATACTCAGCAAATCTATAGAATAGTAACTATAACAGGATCAATGAAAGATCGACCAAGGTGCAGAAGACAACAAACTGTGCAAATGCAAATATAAATAAATATCAATAAATAATGAGAACGTGAGATAATAAGATAAAGAGTCCTTAAAGTCCTTAAAATTATCGCCCTTGAAGATTATGGAATTGAAAAACTTACTGATTTAATCAGTGATATTTAATTAATTAATAGGCATCTGTTAGTCTTGTGAGACCATGGATTTGTGCCTTGGAAGGTTTCTAGGACGCAGGCCTGGGCAAGGTTGTATGGAAGACCGGCAGTTGCCCATGCTGCAATTCTCCCTTCTCCACGCCACCGATGTTGTTCAAGGGAAGGGCACTAGGGCCGATACAGCTTGGCACCGGTGTAGTCGCAGAGCAATGTGTGGTTAAGTGCCTTGCTCAAGGACACAACACGCTGACTCAGCTGAGGCTCGAACTAGCGACCTTCAGATCACTAGACCGATGCCTCAACCACTTGGCCACGCGCCAACACTCAATGACATTTATGAGACTGGAATAATAACAGAAGAGATGAAGAATCAGTATTTATCACTCTTCCTAAGAAACCTGGAGCAATAGAATGTGAATTACATAGGACCATACGTTTATTGAGTCATATCACCAAGATACCTCTAAGAATTTTGATGACAAGAGCTAAAAGTAAGATACAAGCTGAAACAGGCAAAGAACAATGTGGTTTTGTGAAAAACAAAGGCATAAGAAACGCAATATTGATGTTAAGGATACTATCAGAACGAGCTATTCAAGTGCAAAAAGATTTGTTTGTTTGTTTTATTGACTACACAAAAGCATTTGATAAAGTGAAGCACAATAAGTTATTTGAAATATTACAGGAAACTCTAGATCTAGATTTGAAAGACCTCCGCCTAATCAGAAATCTGTACTGGGAACAAACTGCCGCTGTAAGAATAGATGGAGAAGTGAGTCAGTTCACAAAAATCAAGAGAGGCGTTAGACAAGGGTGTGTTTTCTCCCCTAATTTATTAAATGTGTACAGTGAAACAATATTACAAAAAATAAGAGACATCTTGGGAATCAAAGTTGGCGGTGAAAACATCAATAATCCTGACACTGTGTTAATTGCAAGTACCGAGGAAGAACTACAAAACTTAATTGATATAATTGTTGAAGAAAGTGCAAAAATGGGTCGATCTATCAATTGAAAAAAGACAGAATGTATGGTGATATCCAAAAAGCAGGAGAATCCTATCTGTAGGCTGAGAATAAATGGGGAAGACATAAAACAATTACAGAACTTTTGCTGCTTAGGAAGCTGGGTGACATCAGATGGCAGGTGTGACATGGACACCAAAAGAAGAATAGGGACGGTGAAAGACACCTTTACGGAATGAAGAGTATACTGACCAACTCTAAACTAGGCATGATAACCCACCTCATAGTATTGAAATTTTACGTTTACCTAGTTATGTTATATGGCTCAGAATGCTGGACAATATCTAGTAACATGAGGAAATGAATTGAAGCAGCAGAGATGCGGTTTTTGAGGAGGATGCAAAGAATATCATGGACAAAACGAATATCTAATGAAGATGTCATGAACAAAGCAAATACAGAAAGAGAAATAACGTATGAGATCATGAAAAGGCAATGTAACTCCAATTGGACATGTGATTAGGAAAGAGGAGTTAGAATGCAGAGTAATTATGGGAAAGATTGAAGGGAAGAAAGCAAGAGGAAGACAAAGACAAATGATGATGGAGACAGCAGCCAGAGAACTGGAAATGAACACTAATGAGTTGATCCACTTGACCTGAAACAGGAGTGTGTGGGCCATGGCAGTCAAAGCTCAAACTAGGCATGGCACCTGATGATGATAGTCATAGCCATAGTCATACTTTATTGATCCTGAAGGAAGTTGGGTTTCGTTACAGTTGCACCAACCAAGAACAGAGTATAGATACAGCAAAATAAAACCATAAATAATTAAATAATAGTATGTAAATTATGCCTGGAAATAAGTCCAGGACCAGCCTACTGGCTGACGATGAAAGAGAGATCATTGGTTGTAAGAACATTACAATGATGGGGCAAGTGAGTATAGTTATCCCTTTCTGTTCAGGAGCCTGATGGTTGAGGGGTAGTAGTTTTATTTGTCATACAGTATGTACATCAAAACAGAAAGAGAAATGCATCTCTTGCACTGGTGATGTGCTAGGGCAGCCCACAAGTGTAACCACACTTCGGGCATGAAAATAGCATCCCCACAATTTACTGAACCCTAACTCGTACATCTTTGGAACGTGGTCAGAAACAGGAGCATGGAGGAAAACCCACGTGGCCTTGGGGAGAACATATAAACTCCTTACTGACAAAGGTGGGAAAGAAACACACTGGTTAAAGGAGGGCCTACTTGTAAGACAATGAATATCTTAAACTAATGTGGAACTACGCTTCAGCTCTCTAGTTGATGCTTGCTTCAACATGTGTACTTAAGGTGTCTGAGGGCGCCGTTTTGGATCAAGAAATTGCAAAATATTTGAGTAGGCATGTTGTGTTTCATATGTATGGATGAGGCAGGCTGAATGGACAGCAGCATTCCATAAATATGTCGAAGTGGGTGTGCTTTGAATCTACTTCTGTTACTTAGAGCTCAAATATATTGCTCTAGCAATATGCAATAGACTAGACTCTATGCAATAGACATTTAAATCAGGATTTTTTGTCATAATATCTATTTTTGTTTGGAAGATTTAGAAGAAATTCATGCAATGCACTTTTCAAATTCCAATCAATATTACCCAAGTGGAAGCAACTTAGCATTTGTTTCACCTTAGAGTTTCTTACCTGGCTGATAACAGGAGGGCAGATATTCCACTTGTGAGTCATACATTCTTGCATTCTGGAACACCTACCACTGCACCATACACAGCCCATGAAGGAAGGAGCTGTTAAACACTTTGTGCATGACAAGAAATAGCTACACCGTGCAGCTGTTAAAGGTAGTTTGCTTATCTGGTAAAAAAAACATACACAAATTTTTATGGTACAGTTAACTGTTATACAAACAAGAATTGATTACATATAAAAGCTTCTCCATTCCATTAACAAAGGAGGTAAGGAAGCTATTAATCTGTTCTACATTTAAAACTGACTGGTATTAACATTCCAAATATATTGTGCTGTCAGGATCAAATTAAGCATACTAGACCCAGCCGTGCTCTCTAATTGTCAAAATCTACTCACATTTTCCATTACAAAGGTGCCATTCAGCCCATTGAGTCAATGCCATCTTTCTCATCAGCCCTTTCCCTTGCGAGTGAAAGCATGAAAAAATGCAGATGATGGAAATACGAAACAAAAACAGCAAATGCAGGAGGTACCCAGTCTTGACACAGAAGCATTGAAACAGTCTTGAAATGGCCTCACTGGCTGAATGTTTCAAGCATTTTCTATTTTAGTCTCTTTCACCCACATACAACGTAGAACAGTACAGGATCAGGTCCTTTGGCCTATAATATCTGCTTTGAACATGATGACAAATTAAACTAATTCACTCTTGCGTGCATACAATCCATAGAGACAGAGACAGAAACAGGTGAATTGATTATGGGGAGCAAGGACATGGCAGACCAATTGAATAACTACTTTGGTTCTGCCTTCACTAAGGAGGACATAAATAATCTTCCAGAAATAGTAGGGAACAGAGGGTCCAGTGCGACGGAGGAACTGAGCGAAATACATGTTAGTACGGAACTGGTGTTAGCTAAATTGAAGGGATTGAAGGCAGATAAATCCCCAGGGCCAGATGGTCTGCATCTCAGAGTGCTTAAGGAAGTAGCCCAAGAAATAGTGGATGCATTAGTGATAATTTTTCAAAACTCTTTAGATTCTGGACTAGTTCCTGAGGATTGGAGGGTGGCTAATGTAACCCCACTTTTTAAAAAAGGAGGGAGAGAGAAACTGGGAAATTATAGACCGGTTAGCCTAACATCGGTGGTGGGGAAAGTGCTAGAGTCAGTTATCAAAGATGTGATAACAGCACATTTGGAAAGCGGTGAAATCATCGGACAAAGTCAGCATGGATTTGTGAAAGGAAAATCATGTCTGACGAATCTCATAGAATTTTTTGAGGATGTAACTAGTAGAATGGATAGGGGAGAACCAGTGGATGTGGTATATTTGGATTTTCAAAAGGCTTTTGACAAGGTCCCACACAGGAGATTAGTGTGCAAACTTAAAGCACACGGTATTGGGGGTAAGGTATTGATGTGGATAGAGAATTGGTTGGCAGACAGGAAGCAAAGAGTGGGAATAAACGGGACCTTTTCAGAATGGCAGGCAGTGACTAGTGGGGTACCGCAAGGCTCAGTGCTGGGACCCCAGTTGTTTACTATATATATAATGACTTGGATGAGGGAATTAAACGGAGCATCTCCAAATTTGCGGATGACACAAAGCTGGGCGGCAGTGTTAGCTGTGAGGAGGATGCCAAGAGGATGCAGGGTGACTTGGATAGGTTAGGTGAGTGGGCAAATTCATGGCAGATGCAATTTAATGTGGATAAATGTGAGATTATCCACTTTGGTGGCAAAAACAGGAAAACAGATTATTATCTGAATGGTGGCCGATTAGGAAAAGGGGAGGTACAACGAGACCTGGGTGTCATTATACACCAGTCATTGATAGTGGGCATGCAGGTTCAGCAGGCGGTGAAAAAGGCGAATGGTATGCTGGCATTCATAGCAAGAGGATTCGAGTACGGGAGCAGGGAGGTACTACTGCAGTTGTACAAGACCTTGGTGAGACCACATCTGGAGTATTGTGTGCAGTTTTGGTCCCCTAATCTGAGGAAAGACATTCTTGCCATAGAGGGAGTACAAAGAAGGTTCACCAGATTGATTCCTGGGATGGCAGGACTTTCATATGATGAAAGACTAGATCAACTAGGCTTATACTCGTTGGAATTTAGAAGATTGAGGGGGGATTTCATTGAAACGTATAAAATCCTAAAGAGATTGGTCAGGTTAGATGCAGGAAGATTGTTCCCAATGTTGGGGAAGTCCAGGACGAGGGGTCACAGTTTGAGGATAAAGGGGAAGCCTTTTAGGACCGAGATTAGGAAAAACTTCTTCACACAGAGAGTGGTGAATCTGTGGAATTGTCTGCCACAGGAAACAGTTGAGGCCAGTTCATTGGCTATATTTAAGAGGGAGTTAGATATGGCCCTAGTGGCTAAAGGGATTGGGGGGTATGGCGGGAAGGCTGGTACAGGGTTCTGAGTTGGATGATCAGCCATGATCATACTGAATGGCATTGCAGGCTCGAAGGGCCGAATGGCCTACTCCTGCACCTGTTTTCTATGTTTCTATGTTTCTATATCCCTTTACTCCTTGCATATTCATGTGCCTATCTAACAGACTCTAAATGTTACTCTCATATCTACTTCCACCACTTCCCCACCATTCTGCGTGAAAAAACTTGTCCTGCACATCTCCTTTCAACTTTCCTCCATTTCACCTTAAATACATGCCCTCCAGTACTTGATATATCTACACTGTGATACAGATTCTGATCACTTACCCCATCTATGCCTCTCATAATTTTATGAACTTCCATTAGACTTCCCTTCAGTCTCTGGTGCTCTAAACAAAACAATCCAGGTTTGTCTAATCTCTCTTTAAAGCTCATACTCTCTAATCTAGGCAGCTTTCTGCACCCCCTCCGAAGCTTCCACATCCTTCTTGTAAAGGGGTAACCCGAATTGCACACAATATTCCAAATGTGGCCTGAATAAAATTTTATACATCTATACCATGATTCCTCAGTTTTATAATAAATGCCTCAACTAATGAAGGCAAGCATGCCATATGCAGCCTTTGACACCCTTTCTACTTGTATGGCCACTTTTAAAGAGCTATGGAATTGGACTCCAAGACTCCTCTGTACCTTAATGTAAATATGGAACCTATTTCCCCTCACACACCTTTCAACTCTGGTAGATATAAGCTTCTTCTTCAGCTGTCCATCGATTTCGATGTTGACTGAGGCCTGGGCAAGGTTGTATGGAAGACCGGCAGTTGCCCATGCTGCAAGTCTCCCCTCTCCACGCCGCCGATGTTGTCCAAGGGAAGGGCACTAGGGCTGATACAGCTTGGCACCAGTGTCGTCGCAGTGCAATGTGTGGTTAAGTGCCTTGCTCAAGGACACAACACACTGCCTCAGTTGAGGCTCGAACTAGCGATCTTCAGATCACTAGACCGATGCCTTAACCACTTGGCCACGTGCCAAGATATAATATGGAGCACTCAATAACCTATCAGGTCTTTTAGACATGTGAGGAAACTGGTGCTCCCAGAGGAAACCCATTTGGTCACGGGGAGAACCTGTAAACTCCACATGGGCTGTAGATGAGATCAGGAGAGTACCCATGCTGCTGGAGCTGCAAGGCAAATACTTCACAGGGCAGATCAGCCCACCAGCCTGCACATTGCTGGTAAAGGTATATCAGAACTTGTTTTTATATCCAATCTGGAAAAGAAATTCAAGATTTCTGCTGGAGCAACTTAGTAGATTCAGCAACATCTGTTGGTGGGGATGGAGTGAAGGGAAGAATTGACAATGTTTTGGGTCAAAGTCCTGCAACAGTTGACAACTACTTTCCCCACAGATGCTACTCGACCTAATGAGTTACTTGCAGTTGATTGTTTTGAAATTCAGGCTTACATTTATTAACTGAACTATTTGTGGTAAAAAATTCCCTTCAACCCAGAAAGTAGGTATAGCACTAACAGAGTATCTGGGATCCTTGTAAAGAGTGGGACCAGCGTGTTAACAGCCTTGCCAGTGACACTGGGCAGATGGAAAAACAAGTTAAGAATGACAGAGAAAGAGGGTGAATTTGAGTCTAATTAGCAATGAAAGAGAAATAAGCAGAGGGAAAGACTGAATTACAAAAGTGGGAAATAAGAAACAGAACAGAAAATAGGAAAACACCTCATTAAAAAAATTTAAATCCTTAAAAAGACATTTGCTTTCCAAAGGTAATCCTGCATGGTGTGTTGTCTTGGGGGTATGGCAGTAATTTATTTTCAGCAGGAAATGGATTTTCACATTGTTAACCCTAATTTCTGTGGCCAAATGAACAAATTCATAAAACACACACAGGGAAACTTGCTCTTGCAAGATTACTGGTGGAGATATGAAAATCATGCAGCAATTTGTGGTGACATATAACTTACAGGCATGCCTACCTACAAATTGCTGGTTCATTATACATTTGACATTAACTTTCAAACAAATTACAGGTAAGAAGTACAATAAGAACATTTTTGCCTTCTGGAGAGATCAACAGGTTATTGCTAAAAAGCAAATATGGCAAATGCTGGAGATCTGAAATAAAACCAGTAAACTCTGAAAATACATCAGCCAGCATCCCTTAAATGTCAGGTCAGAAACTTTTCATCAGAATGAAAAGTTGCAGTGAGGGAGCATAGGTATTAAGACAGAACAAAGAGAATGTCTGCAATAGGGTGATCTGAATGACACAGGTAACGCTAGTGCTGATTGAGAGGGATAGCAAAGGCTCGTTTATTGCAATCTGTCTGAAAGAGGTGGAATTAGAGGAACTCTATCTCTCTCCCTTCTTTGCAAATTAAATGATGCTGATTTTGTAAGTTATCCTAGCTCTGACCACAAGATCACAAGACAAAGGAGCAGAAGTAGGCCATTCGGCCCATCGAGTCTGCTCTGCAGCTCCTCCATGAGCTAAACTATTCACCCATCTAGTTCCAATTTCTGGCTTTTTCCCCATATCCCTTGATACCCTGACTAATTAGATACCTGTCAATCTCCTCCTTAAACATCCTCAATGATCGTGCCTCCACAGCTGTATGTGGCAATGAATTCCACAAATCCACGACCCTCTGGCTAAAAAAATTTCTCCTCATCTCTGTTTTAACTGGGTACCCTCTAATTCTAAGACTATGGCCTCTTGTCCTGGACTCACCCACCAAGGGAAACATCCTTTCCACATCTACTCTGTCCAACCCTTTCAACATTCAAATGACAGTGCATTTATCTGAAATGGTCATTCTATCTCTCCTTTGATGCTGTCTATTTAAGATCATAAGACATAGGAACAGAACTAGGCCTTTCAGCCATCGAGTCTGCTCCATCAATCCATCATGGCTGATCCCGGATTCGCCTGAACTCCATATACTTTCCTTCTTGCCATATCCTTTGGGGCTCTGACCAATCAGGAAGCTATCAACTTCGGCCTTAAGTAATCCCACGGACTTGGCCTCCACCAAAATGCATTATCATACATTTCCCAACACTGTATTCCATCTGCCACTTCTTTGCCCATTCTTCCAATTTGTCTAAGTCATGCTGCAATCACATTGCTTCCTCAGCACGACCTATCCCTCCACTATTTTTGTATCATCTGCAAACTTTACCACAAAGCCATCAATTCCATTATCCAAATCATTGACAAACAATGCAAAAAGTAACGGTCCCAATACTGATCCCTGAGGAACACCACTAGCCACTGGCAGCCAACCAGAAAAGGCTCCCTTTATTCCCACTCGCTGTGCCTGCCTGTCAGTCATTCCTCTATTCATGCCAGTATATCTGCTGTAATCCTATAGGATTTTGTCTTGTTAAGCAACCACATACGTGGCACCTTATCAAATACCTTCTGAAAATCCAAGTAAATGACATCCACTGCCTCTCTTTTGTCCACCCTGCTTGTTACTTTTTTGAAGAACTCTAACAGATTTCCCTTTACAGAAACCATGTTGACTTTGACTTATTTTATCATTAGTCTCCAAATACCCCAAAACCTCATCCTTAATAATAGACTCCAATACTTTCCCAACCACTTGAGGTTAGGCTAATTGGCCTATAATTTCCTTTCTTTTGCCGTCCTTCCTTCTTAAAGAGTGGAATGACGTTTTCAGTCTTCCAGTCCTCTGGGACCATGCCAGAATCAAGTGACCAATGCATCAGCTATATCTTCAGCCATCTCTTTCAGAACTCTGGGATGTAGTCCATCTGGTCTAGGTGACTTATCCACCATAAGACATTTTAGTTTGCCTAGCACTTTTTCCTTTGTAATAGCAATGTCACTCACTCCTGCTCCCTGACACTCACTGACCTCTTCCACACTGCAACTGTCTTCCACAGTGAAGACTGGTGCAAAGTACCCATTAAGTTCACCCGTCGTTTCCTTGTCCCCTATTACTACCTCACCAGCATCACTTTCCAGTGGTCCAATATGAATTCTCACCTCCTTATATAACTGAAAAACTTACAGTTTCCTGCTTTATGTTATTAGCTAATTTGCCCTCATATTTAATCTTTTCCCTTCTTATAGCTTTTTTAGTTTCCTTTTGCTGGATTTTAAAAGCTTCCAATCATCCAACTTCCCACTCACTTTTGCTACTTTATATGCCCTTTCCTTGGCTTTTATGTAGTCCTTAATTTCCCTTGTCAGCCATGGTTGCCTAGCCCTGCTATTTCAGAACTACTTCTACTGTGGGACATATCTATCCTGTGCCTTGTGAACTATTCTCAGAAACTTCAGCCATCTTTGCTCTGCTGTCATCCCTACCAGTATCCTCCTCCAATCCATCTGGGCAAGCTCCTCTCTCATGCCTCTGCAATTCCCTTTACTCCACTGTGATACTGATACATATGACTTATGTTTCTCCCTCTCAAATTGCAGTATGAATTCAGTCGTACTATGATCACTGCCTCCTAAGGGTTCCTTTACATTAAACTCCTTAATATGATCTGGGTTATTACACAACACCCAATCTAAGATAGCCTTTGCCCAAGTAGGCTCAAGCACAAGCTGCTCTAAAAAGTCATCTCATAGGCATTCAACAAATTCCCTCTCTTCCTATCTGACACCAACCTGATTTTCCTAATCCTGTTACATATACATATTGAAGTCCCCCATTACAATTGTGTCATTACCCTTATTACATGCCTTTTCCAGCTCTCTTTACAATCTCAACCCCACATCTTGGCTACTATTTGGAGGCTTACATATGATTCCCATAATGGTTTTTTTACTCCTGCAGTTGCTTAACTCCACCCACAAAGATTCAACATTCTCTGACCCTGTATCACCTCTTTCTAAAGATGTAAATCCATCCCTTACCAACAGAGCCACACCACCACTTATGCCTTCGTGCCTGTCCTTTCGATACAAAGAATATATTTTGATGGTAAACACCCAATTATAGCCTTCTTTCAGCCACGATTCAGTGATGCACACAACATCGTACCGGCCAATCTGTAATTGCACCACGTGTTCGGCAACCTTATTCTGAATGCTCGGCGAATTTAAATACAGCATCTTCAGTCCTGCCCTTTCCAGCACTATTGGCCTTACGTAAGTATTCCCAATAATTATATCAAACAGCACACATGTCAACTCTAATAGTTGAAGGCAGAAAGTAAAATGCTTAAGAAAATATATACAAGCAACAAGAATTACCTTCTTCCCTGTAATGACAACTATGTAGCCTTGTTCAGATCCAGATTGCTCAACTAATATTTGAGGGGATACTGAATCTGAGTCCAGCTGTAAATTGAAGTGAGGTGTTGATCGCTCAATTCGTGAAAGCACCACCTGCAAAAAAATATATTTGAAGCAATTTTTAAAACATTCTTCTATTTGTTCAGCACAGAGTCACAAAAGGCAAATTCCTCGCAGCAGTAAAGTTTCTCACAAGAGATTTTAAACCTGCTGTGGGTTAAATAGAAATTTAAGTTATTTCCTAAATTAAGAATCCCGGCTCTGAACCTTGATTAAATGTGATCATTTTCCTGTGGCCGACTGAAGTGAAATGATCCAAATGTATGCAGGCTGTCAATGGTGAATCATGATTTCTTTTGGGAATTTGGTTTGGATGTCCTGAAAATATAAAAGAAAACTCAAAATATCTTCTGCTGACCACATCTACAGGAAATTCAAAGGTCTGTGGATACTTGAAGTGCTGGATTACCTTGGAATTTATAAACTTGGAACCAGGGTCAGATGGATGGAAGCCAACACCATACACACAAAGGTCTGGGGTGCATTTCAGAGAGATTTTAATTAGAATGGGCTCTGTTAGAATAAAAATCTCTCCAAGGCTGTAGTTAAAATAAAGTTTATAACTAGGTAGTGTTCCTGCGAAAAGGTGCAATCATCTGAGGCTCCCTCTCCTAATGGCCATTAATCAGAGATGTTGAATCAGAATCAGAATCAGGTTTATTATCACAAGCAAGAGAAAATCTGCAGATGCTGGAAATCCAAGTAACACACACAAAATACTTGAGGAACTCAGCAAGTGAGGTAGCACCTATGGAAAAGAATACAGTCGACATTTCGGGCCGAGACCCTTCGGCACGATTATCACTGACATCTGTTGTGAAAGTTGTTGTTTTGCAGCAGGAGTACATAAAATACTATAAATTATAGTACACCCACATATACATGTAATTAATGAAGTAGTGCAAAAATAACGTAAAAAAACTCCAGAGTGTATTGATGAAATTGAATAGAACTTTCCACTAAGTGGAAGGAAAGACATGGTGTACTGGGCACATAGAAGCAGCAGGCTTGAAACAGGAACCATACAGTAATCTCAAATGAACCTCAACGGTGGACATAATTGTGAACCTTTGTATCAATTTCAAAGTTCAATGTGGCCAGCAGCAACCATAAACTGTTTCCAACCACTCAAAGCCATCAAGTTAAAGTAGCATTAATCAAACAGTCAAGTATTTTTGTGTAATATAGTCACACTGATTTACAACACAAAAACAGGCTCCTTAGCCTGTCTCATTCAATTGTATTGATTCCTCATGCCCCCCCCCCCACAACTGATTCTACTTGCTGGTATCAGGTCCTTATCCTTCTATGCCTTGCCTGTTAAAGTGCCTGTCGAAACATGTCTTAAATGTGGTGATTGCATCTGATTCTCATGTGGCTGTGAGCTCCAGATAACAAGCACACTTTGTGTACAATATCTTTCCTCAAATCCCCTCCCTCCCTCCCTGGATTGACTCACAACCATGTTGTATTTACTCTATAAAAGAGTCGTGGAGTTTTATAGCACAAAAAAAGGCCCTTTTGCCCAACATGCTGACTGTTAGGGTGTACTCTGAAAATTAGGATATATGGCAAACAGCAGCCATTCTTCAGATTAGAATGTGGATTGCAGACTGAATTCACAACACAGCTCAGGACAATGGCCTTCCTGGAGCTGCAGGCTGGGGGCAATTGCAAACAAAGAAACACTCAATTTACACCTCAGATGCCTGCATATGCATGAATGTGGCCCAGAGTCAATTTGGGATTAACATTCATTTTGGGTGTCTGGAGTGTGGGTGCGAAGGAGGAGGTGTTTGAAAATTACATGTAATTCAAAGGAAGCATTGTAGATACATTCTAATTACAGAATTGTTCTGCTGATACCTTTGATATTTAGCATATAAAAATGTCATGTAAAATTGGGTTGTGCGGGCCTCTCCTTCCAAGAGTGTCTTGGAAATGATGCCTGTATACTCGTTGTACTAGAATAAATGCTTCTATATCCACTAGCTTCAGTGTCTCTATGGTGACTTTGTTCGCAGTTACAACACTGACCAAGGTCTCTTCTTGAGCTAGTCCCATTTACCTGCATTTGCCCTATATCCCTCTCCTATTTATGTACCTGTTCAAATCTCATAACTGTTGTCATTGTACTCACAAAATCCTAATACAGGAAAAATAAAGCAGCTCCACTTGTACGGTGATAGGAAACACACTATATCTCCGGTCTTTCTTCACAGTGGAAAATGAAGATGAGAAACATATTTCTACGTACTTCCCCTTGACACTTGTCCCCCTTGACACTGGGGTAATAGTGCAATCAGAAGCTGAAGCATTTTACTGACCCTGCAGCAAGCAATTTGTTTTTCTACCATTTCACAGCACCAAGAGTTGGCACAGATATTGCGAATTGATGGGACTACATTTGGGGATATGAAATTATTATGGATCTGCATTATAGTAGCAATATACACAGACCTAGACCAGTGGTCCCCAACCTCCGGGCCGCGGACCGATACATTGCCGCGAAGAATGCAGTGGTGCAGCGGTAGTCGGAACACACCCAGCACATCTTCAAGAAAAATGCTGAAATAAACAAGCTAGTTAATTAGGTGCCGCCTGGCACGTAAATATCAGCCCAGATCAGAGGTGATTGCCGATTGCGTGGCCTCTGATCTGGGCCGACATTTACGTGCTGGGCGGCACCTAATTAATTAGATTGTTTATTTCGGCTATGTGCTGGGTGCGTCCCGGCTACCGCTGCACTACTGCATTTTTCGTGGTAATGTATTGGTCCGCGGCCCGTGGGTTAGGGACCACTGACCTAGACTCATAAATCTAAAGAAATGAATTTAATTTACATCACATTTTAACAGATTGGGAATTTAAATTCAACTTGACTAGATACATCCTCAAATAAAAATTGTCAAGTATGATCTCCACTTTTGTAAATCCATGCTGACTTTGATCATGACACGCACAGCCTGCCTGCAACATTTGAGCTGGTGAATATGGCCGAAAGAGCTACAGTAATAAGCCAGAAGACACTTAAGATGATGACAGCATTTTATCTCAACCAAACAAAATAAAACATGAATGTATTTGATTCCCAGTTGTTTCTGATAGCCCTTCAGCACCAATGCAAATTGAAGACAAATAAGAAAACAAGAAGAATTGCAGCCATTTTTCTTTTTTAAAAGGGTATGTGAAACAGATTACAAAAATGAAACAAGAAGGCTTAATGGATTTCATGATGATATTAAACAGATTTGTGTCAACTACTGGGATTCAGAGTTACAGCAATACATAGCCAATATGCATAGGTATCTCAGGAGCGTTCTGTTTGAAAGTCAATTACTAAAGCTCAGTTCCCACCCTGTTGCATTGCCCCATCTATTTTGCCCCCACCATGGAGTTGAGATTGAAGATTTAGTCACACTTAATTGCTGGTCAGTCCTTTTAATCCTCGTGGAAAATTACCCGTTCAGAACATATACTAAATCAAATCAGCAAAAATGGTTTTGAGCACAGATTGCTTTTTCAAATTTATTATAATAAAATTAGGGCTCTTACATAACCTAGCAAACCACTGCACCACAGTCACAACTCCTGCTAAATCAGTCACCTCATCATTATATAATTTAACTGCATTTTTAAAATTTAATGTTAATCTTTCTTAAATATATAACTGATCAGTGTTTTAAGTTCATGCCCAGAACTTCATCCTTTATCAGCAGTGCTAAATGTTCTATTTATTGGTTAAAATTTGTTAGACTGCATCTGAAATTAATTTCACATATTCCAATGCACCTACATGACTACACATTGTATTTAACATTACCAACCAGGCATCTGATTCTAGGCACAAATCTCCTAAATTGATAACCAAACACATTTAATTATTTTTATTTTACTAAACACCACTTGCAAACATCACTTCAGAACTATGCAACTGTCAGAATATCATGTCTTTTTTTGAGGCACAATACATGATTTCTGAACTACTGCTTGCATTAGGTGATAATTTTTTCCATCTGTACATCAAGATTTTGATGCCCAGAATTTCTTAAGGAGGAAACAGCAATTACTCATCTGGAATCATTGAGCCATAAAAATGCAAGGCACAGAGGGAAACCATTTAGCTGTCCAATAGATTACAAATCTTGGTGTCTGTACTGTCTCATTGCAAATGGATAAATTTAATGCCAGTGCTTTGTTTTCTCCCCATTGCCTACCTCCTTCATCTGTTTCAATTATTTTGCAAATTCTGTCTTAAAAGATGCAGTGCCTCTGTCTTGAGTACTCCCTAATCTGTGTTCCACCATTTCCCATAACCTCTTTCCTCCCTCTGATAATTTAAAATTGATGATCCCTCATTGCTGTTTTCTCAACCAGAGAAAGTAATCTTTCCCAACTCACTCTTTGTAATTCTAAAAGGCTCCTCTTTGTCTTATGCTACTCTCTGCTCTGGTACAAATAATTTCAGCCTCTAAAAGTCAATGGTTAGCTGTATTTGTCACATGTACGTTGGAGCATCAGAAAATGCTGTGAAATGTGTTGTTTTGCGTCAACGGCCAACATAGTCCGAGGTGTGCTGAGGGCAGCCCACAAGTGTCACCATGTTTCCCACGCCAATATAGCATGCCCACAATTTACTAACCCTAACTCATACATCCTTGTAATGTGTGAGGAAACTGGAGTACCCGTGTGCTCACAGGGAGAACATACAAATTCCATATGGACAGCAGTGGGGACTGAGTCCCGATCTTACGCTACAAACCACTGAGATATCATGCTGCCCATTTTTTATTGCTCTTATCCATAACCATCCTGAAAAAATACTCATGATTTTAAACCCCTTCTCTAACATGTTGATTCAATGTATAATGATTTAAATATTTAGTTTCCAGTAGTGTCTTGTTTATAAAATCCAACATGAGAGTCAATGTTTTTCTTCATGAGCTTCCCTGCAATCCATCTCTCACACACAAAACACACCTTTCTGGTGTATTTCCTGTCTTTTCTGTCAAGTTTATTGTCATTTAATTATATACATGTATATAACATATATAACCCTATAATGTGTAGAGAAAGGAGACGTTTCTCCGAACCAGGGTGTAAAGCACAGTAGTACACCTAACACACAATAATTTATGAAAGTAAGGATAAAATCTGCAGGGTGAATTATGCATAAATAACAAATGGAAATGCATAAATTAAATATTGTGAGGTACAGAACAGATTAACCAGCAACATTTCAAATGCGATGCAGCAGGGAGAGCAGAAGCCTAATGGACTGAGGGAAGAAACTGTTTTCTCTTTTTTTTTGCATTGCCATCTATCTGCCTTGCCCTCGTCTTCTGCAGTTCTCAGTGTTATTTGTGGTCTACCATATGGCCCACTGCCAATTGTGCCCCACCCCAATTTCCCCCAACTTGTGCAGTCAGACCGGGGATGTCAGAGGTGTTTTTTTTTAAAACACAGAGAGAGGTGAGTGTATGAAACTCACTGCCGGGGCTGGAGGAAGAGACAGATACATTAGGGACATTTAAGAGAGTCTTGGATAGACACCTGGATGAAAGATAAGTGCAGGGATATGTAGGAAGGAAGTTTTAGATTGATCTTGGAGTAGGCTAAAGGTTGGCGGAACACTGTGGGCTCAATGGCCTATTCTGTGCTGTACTCTTCCATGTTCTATGAACCCCCAGCATCTTCTATTTTGCTACAAACAGACAAACTGGGCCTCAGTGATTATTGTTGAACATACCTTTTCACAGAAGCAAACAACTCAGGCCTACGCAAGGCTGTAACAGCAGAAATAGGGTACAGATGGCACATCTTGGCATCAATGTTTCTTTGTATTAGAGTCTTGATGGTGTATCAGATGTCCACAATGAGAATAAGGAAGGGGAATCACTAACATTCAGCGCTGCTATATGAGAAGTTGTTGATCTAGACTGACTATAGAACATTACACACAATACTGGTCCTTTGTTGCACAATGTTGTTTGAACTTTTAAATCTACTATAAGATCAATTTAATTTAACCCTCCCCTCCTACATAGCCCTCCATTATTTTTATCATTCATATCTATCTGATGAATTTTCATTGAAGTTTCATAAATTTATCTTTTTATCACATAAATAAATCTTTTTCCAAATATTTATAAAATTGTGTAATCCTTTAACAGATTTTAACCTTAACTGATGATTCATTTCTTAATGTACAGATTAAGTATAATTGATGAGCTGGAATGTCTGACTAAAGGTTTGTCTACTCAATTTTGGGTAAAACATGTAGGAACTAAGTTTTTGTAACTCTTCTGCTCCTTGGAGGAAATGATTGTCACTTTTTTCTGGGGCGAGGGAATGGGGGCTTTGATGCTATTGTCGCTGTTTCTGTTCTGCGAGGAAGGGGGTTGGGGGATTGGGGTTTATGAGTTTTGTTTCTTTTTCTTTTTTGTTCTGGTGGGGGGCGTTGATGTCTTTTCTTTCTGTATTTTATGGTTATCTGGAGAAGGTGAATCTCAGAGTTGTATTTTACGTGCATTCTTTGACAACAAAATGAATTTTTGAACCTTTTTGAACCTTTGACAGGGAAACAAGAATGGGAAATGGTGAAGGAGGGTGGGCAGTCAATTACCAGAGGTTTGAGAAACGGATGTTCATGTCATCAGGTTGGAGGCTACTCTGTTGAAATATAAGGTGTTTCTCTTCTAACCTGAGCGTGGCTTCATCATGTCAGTGGAGGAGGCCATGGATAGACATATCGGAATAGGAATGGGAAGTGGAATTAAAATGGGTGGCCACTGGCAGATCCTGTTTCTTCTGGTGGATGCAGTGTAGATGCTTGGCGAAGCAGTCTCCCAATGTAAGTCAAGTCTCACGGATATACAGGAGGCCACACTGGGAGCACCGGATATACAGATGACCCTAACAGACTCGCAGGTGACATGTTGCCTCAGCTGGAAGGACTGTTTGCGGCTCTGAATGGTAGTGAGGGAGGAGGTGTGGGGGTCGGTGTGGCACTTGTTCTGCTTGCAAGGATGTACCAGGAGGGAGATCAGTGGGGAGTGATGAGTGAACAAGGGAGTCGTGTCGGGAGCGAACCCTGTGGAAAGCAGAAAGATGAGCTTGGTGGTGGGATCCTGTTGAGGATGGCGGATGTTATGGGGAATTATGTGCTGGATGTGGAGGCTTGTGTGGTGGTAGGTGAAGACAAGGGGAAACCTATCCATGTTGTGGCAGTGGGAAGATGTGATAAGGGCAGACACACGCAAAATGGAAGGGATGCGAGTGAGGGCAGCGTTGATGGTGGAGGAAGGAAAGCCCCTTTCTTTGAAGAAGGAGGTCATCTCATTAATTCTGGAATGAAAAGCCTCGTCTGAGAGCAGATGCAACAGAGACAAAGGAACTGAGAGAAGGGGATGGCATTTTTACAAGTGACAGGGTGGGAAGGGGTATAGTCCAGGTAGCTGTGTGAATCAGTGGGTTTATATAGATATCGGTAGAAGGACTGTCTCTCTTTCGAGAGCGAGAGAGAGAGAGAGAGAGAGAGAGAGTGAGAATGAATGGGGAGGGAGGTGTCGGAAATGGATCGAGTGAATTTAAGGGCAGTGTGGAAACTGGAGGCAAAGTTAGTGAAGTTGACCAGCTCAGCATGGGTGCAAGAAGCAGCACCAATGAAGTTGTCGATATAGCAGAGGAAGAGTTGGGGGATTATACCAGTGTAGGCTTGGAAATTGGACTGTTCCACATAGCCAACAAAAAGGCAGGCATATCTAGGCCCATGCAAGTGCCCATGGTTTGAAGGAAGTGGGAGGAGCCGAAGGAGAAATTGAGAGTGAGGACCAGTTCCACCAGACGGAGGAGAGTGGGGGTGCAGGGGAACTGGTTGGATCTGTTATCCAGAAAGAAGAGGAGAGCATTAAGGCCTTCTTGATGGGGATGGAGGTGTGTAGGGACTGGACATCCATAGTAAAAATGAAACAACCGGGGCCACGGAACTTGAAGTCATTGAAAAGATCATGAGGATATGAAGTGTCATGGATGTGGGTAGGAAGGGACTGAACCGGGAGGGGGGGATAAAACAGAGTTGAGGGTTGCAGATATAAGCTTGGTGAGGCAAGAACAAGCAGAAACAATGGGTGTACCTGGACTGACAGGAGGAGTGGAGGAGGTAGAAACAGGAGGTGCAGGATAAGGAAACTATGAGGTATAGTACACATACTTTGATAACAAATGTACTTTGAACTTTGAAGGTTTCCAGCACCTGCAGAATGTCTTGTCTATTTTCTTCTGTCTTATTTCTCTCTCTCTCTCTCTCTCTCAATCCTATCATTCTAGTTATTTTGTTTTCCGTATGTTATGTAACAATTAATTGAGCTTGAGGCTGTGTATCTCAAAAAAGACTCTTCAGTCTGATGACTACAAGAACTGATGTATAGGGCAACTCAGTAGTTTTGAAGAGGCCTTAAAGATGGAATCCTCCAAATGGACCACAACTATGTCGTCGTTTGGAGGCTTGCGTGCCTCAATGATCCAGAGAGCTATGTTGGCTGGAGTCAGGGCTTTCTGCTTTGGCTCTTGGTAGGGTCACCCATAGTAAACAGGTCAAAGGGTAGAGGCCAGACTAAGAGTGGTCCGGGTTCAGGGGGCTCTGCTCAGGGCGGACCACCCTGACAGGTAAAACAAAACTGTTAGAGAAACAGCAATGACGAATCCTACATCTGAGTGCAATGGTATTCCTTAATCTCCACCTGGGATGTGCATGAGTGGCAGTAGTAAAAACCAAGCTACTGACATGATGAAAGAAACTCTGAGCACTGCTGGAGATGGAAGACATTCATTGCTGCCCCAAATGCCAGTTACCATGCAGTCTTTTAACAGGGCATGTGGGAGGATCTGAACAATACAGTCATAAACAATAAAATGATACTTGCTAACTGAGTCTTGATAAAATTCAGCGTTTAATGTTTACATTTGTTCCCATTCACAGAAGATACTGCAATAAAAGGAGCAGTAACATCACGGGAGGTAAAAATGGGTAGATATATTATGCATGCAGAAACAAAGCAATTAGTACAATGAAGAAAACCTCATTGATTGCAATATACCTCTAGATCTCGAGGCATCACCTTGACAGATTAGATAAAAAGAATTATTTGCATTATTGAGCAATTGCCTTATTAAGTTAATTTTGCCATTTCCTTTGAAGAATGTGAAAAGCAGATATCCAACTATTTCCATGATAGACATCCAAATGATTGGCCATGAGAGCGACTCAGAATATAATGCATTTAACATTTTTAAGACTGAGCTAATATTTGGAATTAATTTGGCTCATATAGCTTTTGATTTCACTCACACTGCCCTGGAATGTCCTTCCGTGTCTACCTGCTAGCTGCACACGTAATTTGTGTGGTTTCTCCAATGAGAACTTGTTCAATGAGGTTAACTCTGACCTGAAGCCCTTTGAACTCTCAGTCCTGATTCAGGGTCCACAGATTGAATGCTGCCTCACCCTTTGAGCTCCTGCTGCAGTATGATTTTTTTTTTGTTTCAGTTCTGATCTGATTGGTGTGACACTTACACAACGCAGCATAGAGAATTCTGACTACAAATCACGTGGGAAAACCAGATCGAGGAGGAGTTTGAGTGTAAGGAAGCCAAATACCAGGAGCTGCTAGAGCACTGCCAGAGATGGGGTGGAGGGTACAATGTGAGCCTATAGAATTGGGGTGTAAAGGTTTTGCTGGCTGTTTGCTGTGCAGAAGCTACTCTCTCTCCTTGGCATTAGGGGGTTGCAAAGAAAAGAGACACCAGGACCGTCAGAGAGGCTGCTGTGTGAGACTCCAGGGGGCTATGGATCAAGAGCTGGGACCCGTGGACCAAAACTTCTGGGACACAAGCCAGGGCCTGATCAACCCTGGCTGGGTCGCCTGGGTGAGAGAGCCTGTTGCTGAAAGACCCGAAACACCTGATGACCCCAGGTTACATCACTAATGGTGTATCCCAGCACATCCTAGGATGTATCTCAGCACCACAGGCACACTTTGACAGCCACAAGGCTGAATCGACTGTCAAAGCTATCAAAGACCTTATATGCTCTGCCAAACACTGCAGGAAATCACTATATGTGACAAACAATTGGATTTTAAAAATAAAAACAAAGTGAAAACTTTAAACAAACTAGAAAATATGTAGAAGTAATTTATTAGATTTAAAAACGTAAACACGAGGAATTCTGCAGATGCTGGAAATTCAAGCAACACACATCAAAGTTGCTGGTGAACGCAGCAGGCCAGGCAGCATCTCTAGGAAGAGGTACAGTCGATGTTTCGGGCTGAGACCCTTCGTCAGGACTAACTGAAGGAAGAGCTAGTAAGAGATTTGAAAGTGGGAGGGGGAGGGGGAGATCCAAAATGATAGGAGAAGACAGGAGGGGGAGGGATGGAGCCAAGAGCTGGACAGGTGATTGGCAAAAGGATATGAGAGGATCATGGGACAGGAGGCCCAGGGAGAAGGAAAAGGGGGAGGGTGGGAAAAAAAAACCCAGAGGATGGGCAAGGGGTATAGTCAGAGGAACAGAGGGAGAAAAAGGGGACAGAGAGAAAGAAGGTGTGTATATAAATAAATAACGGATGGGGTACGAGGGGGAGGTGGGGCATTAGCAGAAGTTAGAGAAGTCAATGTTCATGCCATCAGGTTGGAGGCTACCCAGACGGAATATAAGGTGTTGTTCCTCCAAAATATTAGATTTAAGTTAGGTTTACTGGATCAAACAATATTAATTACCTGCAGTTGATGGATTTCATTGAACAGTCCAGGAAGAACTACAGGAAGTCTGCACCTCATTCTATGGGGAACCTTTGGAAAAACAGTTGCGTTCAGCAGTGAGGAAGTTTGGGATTTCTGTATCTGTACACCTGTACACAGGAATCCCAAACTTTATTTTACAGCGGATGTTCAAGTTTTGCACTGTATTGCCAACCTTTTAGCAAATGCTTCCCACAAGTGATGCTTCAACAATGCTGTCCAAACCTGCAAATTCTGACTCTGATGCATGATTTCAGGCACATGGTTCACAACTTCCTATAGTTCCCCCAAGGTCATAGGTCCTAATTTGGAAATGTAATTACTATTCATTCCTTCATCACAGCTAGGCTCGAATTCTTGGAGCTCCTTGTATTATATTAAATACAAATCTGCAAGACGGAAACAGTTACGCGTCCTTCAAATGGGCATTAAATGGAGTTACAGAGCACTACAGCACAAGAACAGGCCCCTTTGGCCTAATAGTCTGTGCTGGCCTGGTTTTCTGCCCCACCCCATCTAGCTGCACCCAGACCATAGCCCTCCATACCTCTCTCATCCGTGCATCTATTCAAACCTCTCTGAATGGAATACAGTGTTGGGAAATGTATGATAATACATTTTGGTAAAAGGAACAATAGGGCAGACTATTATATAAATGGGGAGAAAATTCAAACATCAGAGGTGCAAAGGGACTTAGGAGTCCTTGTGCAAGACTCCCAGAAGGTGAATTTACAGGCTGAGTCTGTGGTAACTCAGGCAAGTGCAATGTCGGCATTTATTTCAAGGGGGATAGAATATAAAAACAAGGAGATAATGCTGAAGCTTTATAAGACACTGGTCAGGCCACACTTGGAGTATTGTCCACAGTTCTGGGTCCCTTATCTCTGAAAGGATATGTTGTCATTGGAGAGAGTCCAGGGGAGCTTCACCTGGATGATTCTGGGAATGAAGGGGTTAACATACGAGGAGCATTTGGCAGCTTTGGACCTGTACTCATTGGAATTTAGAAGAATGCAGGGGAATATCATTGAAACCTACCGACTGTTGAAAGGACTAGATGGGGGTGAATGTGGAGAGAATGTTTCCTCTCGTGGGGGTATCCAGAACTAGAGGGCACACCCTCAAAATTGAGGGGCGACCTTTTAGAACAGGTTAAAGAGTGGTGAATCTGTGGAATGTTCTGCCACAGACTAGAGTGGAGGCCAAGTCTGTGGGTATATTAAATGCGGAAGTTGACAGTTTCCTGATTGGTCGGGGCGTCAAGGGGTAGGGCAAGAGGCCAGGTGTATGGGTTTGACTGGATCTGGGATCAGCCATGATGAAATGGCGGAGTGGACTCGATGGGTTGAATGGCGTAATGGTCTCATGGTCTAACATGTTAAAATTGAACCTGCATCTACCATTTCTGCAAGCAGCCTAAAACACTCCTTCTGATCCATGCCTGGACTCCCACCTCCAGGTTCTTCTGTCCCCTACTCTTCCGGGCCTGGGACGTCTCCAATCTCATTTTCATACTCTGCATGAAGCAGTTCCTGTGTTTAGTGCAAGGCCTGTTCAACATGGCTGACAACTTGAGCTTCCAGTACTACTGACATTCCAAGTCAGTGTTTCCACCACCAAAATTGTGTGTCTCTAGTGTGTCTGGCAGTGGCCAAGTGCACTGAGGAAGCACTGGGCAAGTGTACTTTAAAAGGCACAACATTGCCTGTGCGATCAGATGCAGGAAGCACTTTGTGGAGACTATTTTAATTTGAAAAAAAATAATTACTAGCTATTTTTATCAATTATAAGAATAAATCATGTCATTGTGTCCAATTCAATTACTCATGTAAGGCTTTAGTAACGTGGTCAAAGCTGCTTTTCCTCTCATTATTTTCTAAGAATGAGGGGCTATTATTTATTGTATTAAATTGCCAATTAAGTTGATGACGGAAGGATGGTTCAGACCTGTTAAACAGTAACAGATCTGGCACCAAGCCTTGGTTTTAGCTCATTACCCAGCTTCAGAGACAATGACCTGGGTTTAGGAACTGGCTCTGATGTGAGGAGAGCTCAAGTCTTTCAATCAGGGAATGGCAGGAGAGAAGGTTTTGACTGGAAGCCTGCCTTTAAAATGTTTCACTTCGCTGTTGTTCAGCAATAAGTAACTCAGGTCACTGATTCTCTGATAACTCGGGCCTCCCTTCAAAATGTTTCACTTTGATGTTGTTTGGCACACAGGTAACACAGGTCACTGTTTCCATGGTAACGCTGCCCTCCCTTCAAGAAGGTTCACCACAGAAGTTTAGCAACAGATAACTCAGGTCACTGATTTTTTTCCTCTCAGGTCTTCCCGACATGCACCCTGGTACCATGTGCTTCCTAATCTGTTGCCAGTCAGCATCCGCTTCCTGCCTGTTCTGAAGCAGTTTTGGCTTTTTACATGTTAACAAACTTGAGAATGAAATGTTGATCCAGTAGGCTGCAGAAGCAGCCAGAGATGACATTTTGACTCAGCCTGTTACCTAACCATCTAGAGCTAAAGACCCTGATATTAAGGCTCCTAGGCCAGAGAAATTCAAGGGCTGTATGTGAGGGTGAAATCAGTGCACTTCTCTCTATTTACTTGTGACACTGAAAGGGGCCAATTTGACCCCCTGATTCAATGCAGACTCAGGACAATCCCTATCCCGACCTTGCTATTCCACCGACCTATTCCACCAACTTTCCCATCAATCCCGCTAAATTGTACCATTAACCCACCTACTAGAGCAATTTATAAACACAGAGGTACTGCAGATGCTGGAAATCCAGAGCAATTGACACAAAATACTGGAGGAACTCAGCAGGTCAGGCAGCATCTATGCAGAGGAATAAAGAGAGGATGTTTCGAGCCGAGACCCTTCATCTAGAGCAACCTACAGTGGCCAATGCATCTACCAACTTGCATAGCTTTGGGATGTGGGAGGAAACCAGAGTACCCGGAGGAAACGCACACCATCATAGAGAGAACATGCAAGCTCCACAGACACACCATTGGAGTCAGGATTGAATCAGCAAGACAGCTGTTCTTCCAGCTGCACCAGTGTGCTGCAACGGTTGCATGGAATACTGTTTGCAATTGCATTGTTCAAATTAATTTTCATTTTTGGCTGCTGTACTTCCAGCTGTGAAGGCTGTCCACGGGGTGTGAGCGTGGATGAAGTTACAGAATGCACAAGAGACCATAGATGCTGCTTGACCTGTTGAGTTCCACCTGCAGACAGCCTGTTGATGAAGTTAAAGGAAGGTGTGCGAAGAGAAGCTATAGGAGCTCAGGAAGAATATCGAAGAAGAGGCAAGGGTGCATCCTCTTCATTGGAGTTGCTGCTCATGCGGTCATGGAAAATGGGCAGAGATCACACCTGCAAGGACAGAAGGAATCTCAATGGCCAGATTCGCACTGGGCCATTCACTAGGAGTATGGAGAGTGGGCGGGTGGAAGAGTAAGTTGCAACGGTCTCCAGCCCCTGCTTTTCTGGCCACAATGCTGAAAATGGAGGCAGAAATGGAGGAGGAGGAAGACACTACAGGTGCATCAGCAACTTCACCGGATATTGGCAGGCATAAATCCCAAATTTTCCATACTACCCGGAGGCTGGAGAAGCTCAGCACCATTGTTAATGGATCATTAACAAAGGGACTGCCTAACATGGAGTACCAGACTCTGTGGAGGCTCAAGACATGACCGCAGCCGTTAAAGCTTTATGTGACAGTTGGTCTGATGCCATTAACAAGGTTCCAGGTAACCGATCCGTAGCTTTAGGTGTTGCATTAACATTAACCAACATGGTCCTTGGCAGAGCTGCAGAAATAACGAGGTGTGGAAGCTGAAGTGATCAGTGAAAGAGAGTGACCCCAGTCCAAGAACTTTCAATGCTTATCCTTCTCCCTTTCAGCCAATAGACAACATGGTGTCTTAACTCCCTGTGGCTGAGTTTGCCCTCCATGAGTACAGATAAAATATTTTTTACAGGGAGAAGTCCAATCTCCAAGCAATCAACACATGGACCTGAATAAATTCCCCTACCTCTCTCTGAAGCACTGTATAGATGCAGTCAGAAGGATAAAGGGCTTGTAAAAGGATGCTTGATAAAATGTATAAAAGGTTACAGTGTTGAAGAATACCTCCAAGATGCATTGAATCACATTATTTCCCCATTAGTGCCCTCTTGGCAGTCACATGACTCATATCTGATTAGGCCTTATTCCATGTCCCTGGGAGATGGAACGCTTGAACAAATGCAACACTGAGGTGACACCAAGATATTGCCAGCAACATCCCAGAAAATGAGTCACACAGTATAACATACACAAACCTCATTGTTTTTTGATAAAGTTCAGTGATCAATCAGGTAGCATGTGATTCGGGTAAAATAAACTTACCTTATTCATACCTAATATTTGTGTGTCATTAACTTTTGGAACTTATTATTTGGGTAGTAGTTAATATTCTGGTCAGGTAAGTTAACCCATATCTCCAGTGTTACAACTGTTATTAAAGGCCCACCAGCATCTTTACTTCCTGAGAAAACTAAAGAAATTTGGCCTGTCCCCTAAGACCCTCACTAATTTTTATAGATGCACCGTAGAAAGCATTCTTCTAGGGTGCATCACAACCTGGTATGGAAGTTGTCCTGTCCAAGACCGGAAGAAGCTGCAGAAGATTGTGAACACAGCGCAGCACATCGCACAAACCAATCTTCCGTCCTTGGACTCACTTTACACCGCACACTGTCGGAGCAGTGCTGCCAGGGTAATCAAGGACACGACCCACCCAGCCAACACACTTTTCGTCCCTCTTCCCTCCGGGAGAAGGCTCAGGAGCTTGAAGATTCATACAGCCAGATTTGGGAACAGCTTCTTTCCAACTGCGATGAGACTGCTGAACGGATCCTGACCCGCATCTGGGCCATACCCTCAAAATATCCGGACCTGCTTCTCAGTTTTTTTGCACTACCTTACTTTCCACTCTATATTTTCTATTTATGATTTATAATACAAATTTTTAATATTTACTATCAATTTGTAATCCAGGGAGCGGGAAGCACAGAATCAAATATCGCTGTGTACGTTCTAGTATCAATTGTTTGGCGACAATAAAGTATCAAGTATAAGTATAAAGTTATTACCTGAGACCAAATGCCGGAAAAGTCAAGCTACATTAAAAACATTTAACCCAGGAATTCTTTGATACTGGGAAAGGCAATGTTAGACAAGCAGTGTGTGGTAGGCCAATGTATATGCCCATCAATTCACTGGAATATTTTGGGCAACATCTCGGGCAAAATTCTACAGTACACAAAGAAAGCTGTGAATTGTATGACTAACGTACACAAAGGACTTTCCTCCATTTATTCTGCCACTGTGGTGCAAGCAGAAGAAAACAGGTTACAGCTAGGTGTCAGAGAGGGAGGTTCATGGGTGGGGATGGGTAAGATTGGGATCTCAACCATTGAGTTGGAATATAAAGAGGTCAAATCAGTGATTGGATAGCGGGAGAGCTGTTAAGATGAGACAACATTGGAAGTAGGGAGCCAGATTTTGCTTACCTTATGGCCCAAGGGACAAGCCAAACAATAAGTTAGCTTCAAAGGGCACTTACTTTGAACAGATTCCCACTACTGGACTCTGTAGACTCGAATCTCCTCAGAGTGGTTCCTTTTAAATGTTACCCAATCCAGCTTCATAAACATGAAGATCAGGCTAGCCCAAGCTTGCTGGCCTGAAGAACGTACCAGTCGCCCAAGGTTTGCTGGGACACATGCTGAATACGTGTTCCGCAGGGCTGTGTGTTTAGCCCTCTGTTCTACTCGCTTTACACTTACGTGTGGCTAAGCACAGGTCCACTGCCATATTCAAGTTTGCTGATGATACCACTGTCGTAGGCCAAATCAGAGGTGGGGATGAATCAGCATAAAGGAGGGAGATTGAAAAACTGGTTAAACGGTGCCAGACCAGCAACCTCTTAGTCAAGACCAAGGAGCTGATTATTGACTTCAGGAGGAGGAAACCAGAGGTCCATGAACCAGTCCTCATCGGGAGATCAGAGTTGGAGATGGTCAGCAACTTTAAGTTCCCCATTGTTATCATTTCAGGGGCCTGTCCTGGGCCTAGCATGTAAGTGCAATTACGAAGAAAGCACGACAGTGCCTCTACTTCATTAAGAATCTGTGAAGATTGGAATGACATCTAAAACGTTGACTAACTTCTATAGGTGTGCGGTGGACAGTATATTGACTGGCTGCATCAGAGCCTGGTATGGAAGCACCATTGCCCTTGACCGTAAAATTCTACAAAAGTTCGATACGACCCAGTCCATCATCGATAAAGCCTCCACACCACTGAGAACATCTACACCGAGGGTGGTTGCACAAAAGCAGCACAGATCAATAGGGATCCCCACCACCCAGGTCATATTCTCTTCTCGCTGTTGCCATCAGGAAGGTAGTACAGGAGTCTCAGGACTCACACCACCAGATTCAGGAAGAGTTACTCTCCTCAACCATCAGCTCTTGAACCAAAATGAATAACTTCACTCAACTTCACTTGCTCCATCACTGAAATGTTCCCACAACCTACGGATTCACTTTCGAGGACTCTTCATCTCATGTCCTCGATATTTATTGCTTATTTATTTATTATTATTATTTATTTTTCTTCTAGTATTTGCACAGTTTGTTGTCTCTTGCACACTGTTTGTATGCCCATTTGATGTGGTCTTTCATTGATTCTATTATGTTTATTGGAGTTATTGAGTATGCCTACAACAAACTGACTATCAGGGCTGTATATGGTGACATATATGTACTTTGATAATAAATTTACTTTGAACTTTGAAAACATTCCTGAGCAAGTCTATTGTATAACATTAAAGCCATTTGCCTAAGCAACTGTGATATTATTCCTCAAATTCACACCACTATCATCAAGAAGGACATGGATATTGGGCTCATTGTTCAGGATTTCTCCATCAGGGTTGGGAATATATTACTGTTCCTTTAGTATTGGTGGTCTAAATCATAAATCAGAGGTGCAAAGGGACTTGGGGGTCTTGGTGCAGGATTCCCAAAAGGTTAACTTGCAGGTTGAGTCGGTAGTGAGGAAGGCGAATGCAATGTTAGCATTCATTTTGAGAGGACGAGAATATAAGAGCAAGGATGTGGTGCTGAGGGTTTATAAGGCATTGGTCAGACTGTATTTGGAGTATTGTGAGCAGCTTTGGGCCCCATACCTCAGAAAAAACATCCTGGCATTGGAGAGTGTGCAGAGCAGGTCAATGACAACAGCAGAATCATTAACAGCACACATTTTCTGAAAACAAATATGATGTGATTTGTCCAGGGTATTTTGCTTTAGAAGAGTATTTGATATTCATAAAATTAAATACAAGTCATCTATGCAAAATTCTATTGACCTTGTCCATCCAATGCCAACTCAATGAAGACACTAATTAATTTCAATGTTCCAGTAATACATTATAATGAGAACACAGCACCATTATTTATTTCAATTAATGTGAATTCACTCTAACCTCATCTTAACAACTTTAAATAAGCCAGCTCTATCCTGGTTCACAGCTTCCTTCTCATCCTGCAAGATGTCCTTATCCACTACTGCACCTGTGCCATCCAATACACAGGAGACCTCAGTACCATAACTGTACAGGGAGGTAGAGCAAACATTCCCCAGGTGGTAGAATGCCAATGTCCCACCACTAGCTCTGTCCCGGTGACCCTTGTCAGCTTGCTGCTATTAAGGATAATTTCACAATGTTTAAATGACTCTGTTGTTAGACACATTGTTACATACCTCGTGGGTATCTTGTGACTGTCTTATGACCATGATGTAAGTGAGTATCTTGTGAGCATGATCTAATGGTCTCGTGATGGTGGGGTGATGTAATTTTCCCACCAGTGTGAGGTCATGTGACGACACGTTCTCAACAGGTATATAACGGGAAACCCCTGTTGTTACGCAGGTTGCAGTTTAGTTCGTCAGTTAATTTGACAGTTACTCCGTTATGCTGCGTATTCGTCTCAAGACACAGTTTCGTTTTAAAGTGGAGTTTTACTTTCTATTGTAAGTCTAGTATTGGAGAGTGAAGACCTTATTAAAGTATGGGAACCTGAAGGAGCGAGTAAAGCTGGTGTCATTTGGTGGTTTAATATAGGATTGACCTTATGGGATCTTCTTTCAAAAATCGTGACCTGCATCTGAGATAACTCCTGCAAGGTCTGGGAAGTTTGTGCAGTGTTCACTTGCCAGAAAAAGGTCAGTCCCTTTAAGCTGTTTTATTTCCTTCATCGTGAATCCTTTGGACAGAATCAGCAGTAATGTCACGTCTCCGAAGAAATACGTTTCCAGAGAAGTCTCTCCTAATTGACTGTGTAAATCACTTGGACTTTCGAATTTACCGCTTTAAGACTGTGTTCGAATTTACCACCTTAAGAACTGTTCCAGATTTGCCGTATAGCCATTAACTTCTGGTTAAGTTACTGGTTTGAATACTTTTCGCTATTGTTGAGCAGAGTTTAATAAATGTTTGTTTTTTTAAAACCTGACTCAATTATATTTTCATTGTTGCTGGTCACGTGACAAAAACTGGGGGCTTGTCCTGAATTGTTCCGATTTTGAGCTTAATTGCTTGTTTAACTATCAATCTGATTTGGAAAAGGGAAATACCTGATTCTTTTGCAGGTGGTATTCGGCAGCAATGAATATTGACGACTTTATGGCATTGCCAGACCCGGAGGTATTAGCGAAGGCAAAAAAGGGTGAAGTATCCGAGATTGCTAGAAGGTTGGACCTTAAGGGAATTACGAAGGGTACAACAAAGCCAGTAATTCAGAGGAAAATCGCACCACACTATATAGAGTCGGGTGTTTTTGATGAAGAAGTGTTAGATATGTTTCCATTGAGTAATCTAGAGATGCAGTTACATATCCAACAAATAAAACTAAAGCAATTAGAAGCTGATTTGGAACAAAGTCAGTTAGAAGCTGCAAATAAACAGAAGGAATTCGAAGCTAGAGAAGCAGATAAACAAAAGGAATTTGAAGCTAGAGAAGCCCATAGGAAAAGGGAATTTGAAGAAAGAGAAGCAGAGGAACAGAGGAAATTTGATCTAGAGATGGAGAAATTAAAGTCCGAGAATCAGTCCTCTGGTTCTAGGAAACAGTTTGTTGCTAGTCGGGAAGTTATACTGGCTCCTCCATTTAATGAAACAGAAGTGGACAAGTATTTCCAACATTTTGAAATTGTTGCTCTGATTTCAGGGTGGCTGAAAGAGAAATGGCCAGTGATATTATAAAGTGTATTTAGAGGGAAGACACAACAAGTTTATACAACTTTAACTGCTGAGGAAGCACTTGATTGATATTGTGAAGCAGCATATACTAAAAGCGTCTGAACTGGTTCTGGAAGCTTATAGAGAAAGATTCAGAAATTTGAAGAAATCCGTGGAAAAAACTTACGTGGAATTTGCCTATGATAAATCTGTGTGTTTTGAGATATGGGTTTCCTCTAAAAATGTGAATGGGGAGTATAAAAAATTAAAAGAATTCATTTTATTGGAGGAATTTAAAAGGAGCATCTCTGTTGAAGTAAGGACATACTTAAATGAGAGGGGCACTGCTACATTGCAGGAGTCTGCTAAATTAGTGGATGAGTATGCTTTAATCCATAAGAGTAAATTTCTTCCAGGTAGAACTTTTAAAAGGAAAAATAGCACAGAGAGTCTAGGTAAACCAGAAATTAAATCAGAAGTTAGTGAGAAAGGTAAGGATGAAGGGAAACATGTGAGGGAAAGACATTTTGGTCCTATTTGTAATTATTGTAAGAAATCTGGTCATGTAATAGCTAACTGTTTCCGATTGAAGAAGAAGGAGAAGGAAGCAGTCCCAGATGCTTGTGTGCAACACACTGAAACACCTGTAAATCCACAGGGTTCGATAAGTACAAATGAGGCTTTGTCGGAGTCTGACCAAGTTAAGAGGGAATATGATCATTTTATAACCGAAGGATTTGTATCCTTGAAAGTGGGATCCACTCCAGTGCCAATAAAAATCCAGGGATACTGGAGCTTCTCAGTCACTTATGTTAGACAGTGTTCTAAAGTTTAGTGTTGAGTCTGACATTGGTGAGGTAAAGTATATACGAGGTGTTGGGAGTGCCCTTATGCCTGTATATTCGCATAAAGTAAATGTAAGGTCAGGGTTAGTTACAGGACTTGTTAAAGTAGGACTACAAACCAGTTTGCCTGTGAATGATGTTTGTTTATTGTTAGGAAATGACTTAGCAGATGGACAAGTTTTTCCTGAAATGTATTTGACAATAAAGCCCATTTCTGAGGAACCAAAGATGGATTCTAACACGGATTCCTCCTGTGTTGTAACCCGAGCTACGGCTAAAAAGATTGATGTGCAGGATGGGTCTGTTACCTATGACTGTTCAACTCGGGATTTGAATTTTGAGGATGTGTCAGAAACTTTCTTACCTTCATTGTTTGATCAAGATCCTGGTAGTAAGTCTGACCATGAAGATTTGTCTCTATCTCGGAAGGAGATGATAGCAGAGCAGAGTAGAGACCCTGAGATTATCAAGTTAAAGGAACAAGCTCTTCCAGATAGTAAAACTGAGAAGGTGTCAGTAGGATATTATTTTGAGAAGGGAGTATTAATGAGGAAGTGGAGATCACCTACAATTCCTGCAAGTGAAGAATGGGAAGTTAATCACCAGGTAGTAGTTCCTAAAGTTTATCGGAATGAGATTTTAACTATGGCTCATAGTATGCATTTGGGTGGCCATCAAAGTGTGAAGAAAACTATGAACAAGGTTTTTAAACATTTTTACTGGCCTGGTTTAAGAAAAGATGTGGTGACATTTTGCAGAACATGTCATACTTGTCAAATTGTGGGTAAACCTAATCAAGTTACTCCAGTGGCCCCACTGTAACCTATTCCCGCATTTAGTGAACTGTTTTCAAAAATTATTATAGACTATGTAAGCCCATTGCCAAAAACCAAAACTGGCCATCAATATTTGCTGACCATCATGCGCACAGCGTCTAGGTTTCCAGAGGCAATAACTTAGGAATATAATGGATAGAACTGTAATAAAGGCTCTTATAAAATTCTTTACTTTCTTTGGGTTGCCTAAGGAAATACAATCTGATCAAGGTAGTAATTTATATCTGGATTGTTTCAGCAGATAGTTTATAAACTGGAAGCAAAACAGATTACCTCATCTGCATACCATTCAGAATCGCAAGGCGCTTTGGAGAAGTTCCATTCTACCCTCAAAACTATGATTAGGATGTACTGTGTGGAAAATGAAAATGATTGGGATGAGGGCGTATATTTACTTCTATTTGCAGTATGGGAGTCAGTGCAGGAATCCCTAAGTTTTATTCCTTTTGAACTTGTGTTTGGGCACAGAGTTAGAGAACCTTTGGCCTTGTAAAAAGAACAGTGGATTAATAAAGGGTTTGTGATGAGAATACACATAAATTAAGATGTTTGCTGGCCTGGGTTAGCACCAGTGGCATCAACAGTTGGTCTGCCACCTGTCCTCAGGGGAGGGAGAGATAAGGAACAATGAAGCAGCATTTGGAGATGTTAATGAAGGAGCCATCAGTCTGGGTATTGTCAAGATCGGCTCCCCCTTTGAACCCTGAACTGTTTGAAGTGATGGACAGGCGATACCCCAGCAGGGGAATAAAAAGGGACAGGTTCGCTACGGCAGGACACACACAACACCACGAGGTAACGAGACCCTGGAAGCGGTGCTCCCCCCCCCCCCCACCCGCAGGTGGCGGGAGTGGGTTGGAAGGCTGGTTACGGAACCAAGCCTTAGACGCACAGGGTGGAAAGGTACGATCAGCGGGAACCCGGTGTGTGTCCACCCTTGCTTGGGTGCCAGGTTCACTGCAGAGGATCGACCGCATCTGGAGGAGGGGTCACAGTCGGTGACCCCAGGTGACATCACAAAGGACTCGCCCGAAAGCTGCTTGTGAGCAATATCGCAGGTCTGTGAGTGGAAGCCGTTTTTGAATGATCATTCATTCTCATTCTCTCTCTCCTTCCCCCCACATTGTCCATCGCCATGGCAACGATTACTGCGAACTGAACTAAATTGAACTGGACTTTGTGTCACTTTGAAATTGGTCATTTACCCTTAGACAACGATAGAGCTTGATTGATCCTGTTATCTGAATTCTGTGCACATGTGTGTTTATTATTGCTGAACTGTTGCATTTATTATCCTTTCGATTACTGTGTTGCTTGTTTCTTTAATAAAACTTTCTTAGATCTAGTAATCCAGACTCCAACTGAGTGATCCATTTCTGCTGATTTGGCAACCCAGTTACGGGGTACGTAACATAAGTGGGGTTCTCGTCCGCGATTTTGAACGCTAAATTTGGGACGGAGTAAATTGATTGGGTCAAAATTCCCGAAAGAAAGAAAGACAAACAGCAGAAATGGAGGCTGAGGAATTTATAAAGGTGCCGACCTTGGAGGCATTAGAGGATGCCAGGAAATCGGAATTGGTAGCTGTGGCCAAACGGTTGAATCTTGCTAAGGGGAAGTCGACAATGAGGAGAGAGGAGATACACAGAGCTATCGTAGAGCACTATGTATCAAAAGGTGTGTTTCCCCAAGGCGAGCTGGAGGTGGTGTCTATTGAAAAACCTGCTGGAGACGTGGTACAGGTGTAGCTTGAAAAACTGAGACTCGAGCACGAGTTCCGGGTATGGCAGTTGGAGCAAGAAGAGAAAGAGAGGGACAGACAGTTACAGCGAGAAGAGCAGGAGAGAGAGTTAGAAAGGCAAGAGAGAGAGAGACAGTTGGAGAGATAAGAGAAAGAGAGAGAGAGACAGTTGCAGCGAGAGGAGAAACAGAGGGAAAGGGAATTCGAGTTGGAGAAGTTAAAGATAAGGGCCGAGCAGGGGCTCGTGCCGAACCAAGGTGGAGGGCTCCGGGTGACCCAGGAGGTTAGGCTGGTTCCCCCATTTGACAATACCGACGAGGATCGGTACTTCCTCCATTTCGAAAAAGTGGCTATAAGTCAGGACTGGCCGAGGGATAAGTGGGTTGTTTTACTTCAGAGTGTACTGAAAGGGAAAGCCCAAGAAGCTTACTCAGCTTTGCCCGCGGAAGATGCCCAGAGGTATGAGGTGGTGAAAGAGGCCATCCTCAGGATTTATGAGTTGGTCCCGGAGGCATACCGGCAGAGGTTCCGGAATGCGAGGAAGCAGTGGGACCGCACGTATTTGGAGTTTGCCCGTGAGATGCAGACATATTGTGAGCGTTGGTGCGCCTCGAAGGGGGTAGAGGGGGATTATGACAGACTGCTACAGCTGATCCTGATTGAGCAGTTTAAAGGTTGTGTCCCTGAGGGTATGAGACCCTACCTAGATGAGAAAGAGGCAGCCACGTTAGCCGCAACTGCTAAGTTAGGGGATGAGTATGCGTTGACGCATAAAATGAAGTTTGCCCCGAGTAAAGGCTACCAGAAGGGTAGTCAGGACGGCGGGGAGAGTCCGCCGGAAAAGTCAGAAAGTAAGCCGGGGACTAGTGAGAAGGATAAGGTAGACCGGGAGCAGTCTGGCAGAAAGTCTCCTGGGGTCGTCTGTTATAATTGTGGGAAAGTCGGACACTTTGCGTCCAGGTGCTTTGCCCCAAAGAAGGAGACGGGAAAAGGGAAGACAGCGACTTTGACTGGCTGTATCGAGCTGTTAAACAAACCGCTAGGAGAGGACAGGTCTGTCAAAGTTCAGGAAGGGTGCGAGAGGTTTATCTCGGCCGGATTGGTGTCAGTGAAGGAGGGGTTAAAACCAGTTCCAGTGCGGATCTGGAGAGACACGGGAGCGTGTCAGTCACTAATACTGAAGAGTGTATTAGAGTTTAGCTCAGAGACCCGGACTGGGGAGGTTAAGGTCAAAGGTGTTGGGGAAGGGACAGAGTCAGTCCCTCTGCACCAGGTACACTTGCAAAGCAACCTGGTCTCTGGACTAGTCACGATCGGGGTGAGGTCCGAATTACCGATGAAAGGCGTGGAAGTCTTGCTCGGTAATGACATCGCCGGGGGAATCGTGTTCCCAGTCGTGAGATTGACAGGTCAGCCTGCCAGCAGTGAGGCCCCGCCCATGGACTCACAGGTTCATCATGGGGCTGAGGTGGTAAATTTAGCTGACACGTTTCTGCAAACCTTGTACGAGAAGAGGGTAGAAAGTGAAAAGAAGGAGTGTAGTGAGGCAAGAGGTAGTGGGGGAGCTGGGACAGACGTAGCAGTAGCCAGAAAAGAATTTGTGCAGACGCGGGAGCGAGACGAGGGGCTGATGGTTTTGGCAGAGACAGCTCTCTCTGACACAGACTTGACAAGGGAACTAGTAGGCTATTGTGTGGAGGAGGAAGTGCTAAGGAAGAAATGGAAATCAAGTACAGTACCCGCAGATGAGGAATGGGGGGTGGTGCAAAAGAGTTATGAGGATGAGATTTTTAACATGGCCCACGAGGTACCCCCCGGTGGACATTTTGCGGTGCTGGAGGAAACAGTTGGTGGAATCATGAAAGAGGTTTACCGGCTGCCCAGGGGGAAGGATGTTATTGATCCTGACCGGCGCGAACTGAGACGGTCACAGGCTTTTGATATGCTAACCAACCTAGTCGGTGTTAGCATGGAAATCAATGAAGCTAGGGGCCCCCTGATAAGGGAAAGAAACCATTTTGAAAAGATTAGTATGGGATCCATCAGATGGGAGAAGGCTATTGTTTTGGCCAGGTCTACTGATAAGGTCTCTCCCTTAATCCCCGAACAAAGCTATCGCTGACCTCCCAACCCCGACAGACAAGAGGGCCCTCAGAAGGCTCTTGGAGAAGGTGGGGTACTGTAGGAAGTTTTGCAATAACTCCGCGGTCACTACCCCCTCCCCCTCCTACTAAGCCCTTGCGAGAGAAAAGTAAGTCGGAATGGGACGACCCTTGTTATTGTGGTCCGGGACGAAACCAAATGAGAGGTTACATTGATTGCAATTCATCAGTGTTTTTGGCCACTATGAAGTTTGCTAAGTTGGAGCCTGGTCTAAGGGATTATAAATAACACATATAAAAGAAACAGAAAATGTGATTGCTGACTGTCTGTCAAGGTGCTGACAACTTCAAATTCTCTGTATTAGCCAAATAGCTGATAAAGATGTATATTTGTGTGTATCAAATAATGTACTCATGTTTGTAATTTTTACCCTGATAAAAATCCTTAAAGAGGGGAAGTGTGATGAGAATACACATAAATTAAGATGTTTGCTGGCCTGGGCTAGCACCAGTGGCATCAGCAGTTGGTCTGCCACCTGTCCTCAGGAGAGGGAGAGATAAGGAACAATGAAGCAGCATTTGGAGATGTTAATGAAGGAGCCATCAGTCTGGGTATTGTCAAGATCGGCTCCCCCTTTGAACCCTGAACTGTTTGAAGTGATGGACAGGCGATCTGGAGATGTGTAATGAAGGGATGGGAGAGAGAGTTGTCTAGAGCAGCTCCCCCTTTGAACCCTGAACTGTTTGAAGTGATGGACAGGCGATACCCCAGCAGGGGGATAAAAAGGGACAGGTTCGCTAAGGCAGGACACACACGACACCACGAGGTAACGAAACCCTGGAAGCGGTGCTCCCCCCCCCCCCCCGCAAGTGGCGGGAGTCGGTTGGAAGGCTGGTTACGGAACCAAGCCTTAGACGCACAGGGTGGAAAGGTACGATCAGCGGGAACCCGGTGTGTGTCCGCCCTTGCTTGGGTGCCAGGTTCACTGCAGAGGATCGACCGCATCTGGAGGAGGGGTCACAGTCGGTGACCCCAGGTGACATCACAAAGGACTCGCCTGAATGCTGCTTGTGAGCAATATTGCAGGTCTGTGAGTGGAAGCCGTTTTTGAATGATCATTCATTCTCGTTCTCTCTCTCCTTCCCCCCACACTGTCCATCGCCATGGCAACGATTACTGCGAACTGAACTAAATTGAACTGGACTTTGCGTCACTTTGAAATTGGTCATTTACCCCTAGACAATGATAGAGCCTGTTGGTCCTGATTGATCCTGTTATCTTAATTCTGTGCACATGTGTGTTTATCATTGCTGAACTGTTGCATTTATTATCCTTTCGATTACTGTGTTGCTTGTTTCTTTAATAAAACTTTCTTAGATCTAGTAATCCAGACTCCAACTGAGTGATCCATTTCTGCTGGTTTGGCAATCCAGTTACGGGGTACGTAACAGGTTACATACTAATTTGCTGGATTATGTTTTAAAATTTAAGGAAAGATTGCATAAAGCTTGTAGCTTACCTAGGGAAAATTTAAAATTGGCTCAGGAGAAAATGAAATCTTGGTATGATAAGGAAGCTAGAATGAGGTCATTTAAGCCTGGAGATAAGGTGTTGATTCTTTTCTTGGTGCAAACAAACCCCTTACAAGCTAAATTTCATGGTCCTTATGAGATTATATCAAAGTTAATGATGTGGATTATGTGATAAAAACACCAGATCAAAGAAGGCCAACACAGCTTTGTCATATAAATATTATAAAACCATATCATAAGAAACAGTCTGCTACTATGACCGTTGTGGTGAATAATAATGAGTCTGATCCCACTAGGAACTTAATGGATGATTCATCTGAAACTCATTTTAAACCCAGCATTATTTCTGCCAGATTACCAAACTCAACAATTCTGGAAAATATTGATGAGAAATTATCTCATTTAAAGACAGAGCAGAGGCAGCAGATGAAGTGGTTAATTTTTAAATATAGGGATTTATTTCCAGACGTTCCTAAAAGAACCACAGTAGCTTCACATGATGTAGATGTCGGAGATGCCAAACCTATAAAGCAACATCCATATCGGATGAACATGGAAAAATGTGAACTTGCTAAACAAGAAATTAAGTATATGTTAGAGAATAATATTATTAGACCTTCTAATTCAAATTGGAGTTCACCGTGTGTTATGGTGTCTAAGCCAGACAGTAGTATTTGATTTTGTACTGATTACAGGAAGGTGAATGCTGTGACAAAAACTGATACATATCCAATCCCTAGAATGGATGATTGTGTGGATAAAGTGGGAAACGCAAGGTTCCTCACAAAGATTGATTTGTTAAAAGGTTATTGGTGTGTTCCATTGACGGATAGAGGTAGAGAGATTTCTGGATTTGTAACCCCATCTGGGTTATATGAATATAATGTTCACCCCTTTGGGATGAAGAATGCACCAGGTACTTTCCAGCAGATGATTAATTCTGTAATTCATGGGTTAAAAGATACAGATGGCTATATTGATGATTTAGTTACAGGAAATGACACTTGGGAAACACATATTACTGCGGTGGAGAAACTATTTGAAAGGCTTTCAAAAGCTAATTTAACTATTAACTTAGTTAAAAGTGAATTTGGACATGCCACTGTGACTTACCTTGGTTATGTTGTGGGTCAGAGTAAGTTAGCTCCTGTTCAGGCAAAAGTTCAGGCAATTTTAGAGGTACCCACTCCAACAGGTAAAGACCCTAAGGAGATTCTTAGGAATGGTAGATTATTACCACAAATTTTGTAAAAATTTTGCTGACATTGCCCTTCCATTACTAATCTCTTAAGGAAAAGTGAAAAGTTTGTTTGGACAGAGCCTTGTCAGGAGGCATTTAATAAATTGAAACCTATGCTATGTCATCAACCTGTGCTCAGGTCATCTGACTTTGAAAAACCCTTTTCATTAGCTGTAGATGCTAGCTATGAGGCTGCAGGAGCAGTGTTACTTCAAAGCGATGAGGGTGATGAGGTTGATTGTCTCGTAGCTTACTTTTCTAAGAAATTTAATTCGCATCAAAGAAATTATTCAACCATAGAAAAGGAATTAATATCTCTTGTTTTGGCTTTACAACATTTTGATATGCATGTTGGTACAACTCAGAAACCACTCATAGTTTACACCGATCATAATCCATTACTGTTTTTGAGTAATATGAAAAACAAAAATAGAAGGTTACTAAATTGGAGTTTGATGTTACAGGAGTATAATATTTTGATAACTCATATTAAAGGCAAAGATAATGTGATTGCTGACTGTCTATCTAGATGTTGAATGTACAATGTAAATTTTTTTGATGGAGTGGTATTTTAACATTTGTAACACTCCTACTGTATATTAGTTTGCAAGGTTCTGTATGATAATACTGTGGATATTGTGTATGTTGTAAATTTTATACATTTGTATTTTTTTTGTGAATATAGTTGTTAAAATTTTGCTCATACAAGACCAAAATTTTCCTTTTTTTGGAGGGAGGTGTTACATACCTTGTGGGTATCTTGTGACTGTCTTATGACCATGATGTAATCGACTATCTTGTGAGTCTGATGTAATGTTCTTGTGATGGTGGGGTGATGTGATCATTCCGCCAGTGTGAGGTCACGCGATGACACGTTCTCAACAGGTATATAACGGGAAACCCCTGTTGTTCTGCAGGTTTTAGTTTAGTTCGTCAGTTAATTCGACAGTTACTCCGTTATGCTGCGTACTCGTCTCATGACGCAGTTTTGTTTTAAAGTGGAGTTTTACTTTCTATTGTAAGTCTAGTATTGGAGAATGAAGCCCTTACTAAAGTACGGGAACCTGAAGGATCGAGTAATGTTGGTGTTGTTCGGCAGTTTAATACAGGATCAACCTTATGGGATCTTCTTTCAAAAATAGTGACCTGCATCTGAGATAACTCCTGCAAGATCAGGGAAGTTTGTGCAGTGTTCACTCGCCAGAAAAAGGTCAGTTCCTTTAAGCCATTTTATTTCCTTTGTCGTGAATCCTTTGGACAGAATCAGCAGTAACATCATGTCTCCGAAGAAATCCGTTTCCAGAAAGGTCTCTCCTAATTGACTGTGTAAATCACTTGGACTTTCGAATTTACCACTTTAAGACTGTGTTCGAATTTACCACCTTAAGAACTGTTCCAGATTTGCTGTATAGCTATTAGCTTCCGGTTAAGTTAGTCGTTTGAATACTTCTCGCTATTGTTGAGCAGAGCTTATTAAATGTTTTTGTTTTTTTAAAGCCTGACTCAATTATATATTCATTATTGCTGGTCACGTGACAAAATAGATCAACTTAAAAAAATGCCAGTAGGTTTAATTGTAAGTAGATTAACTTAAAACAAATTAAAGAAAAATAATCAAAAAACTTAACTTGAATATATCTTTCTTATGATGACAATGATCTGAATAGATCAGGGAATATAAATTAAAATAGCTAAAATGTTTTGCATTATTTCTTGCTTTGCATTACAAGAACAAATAAATTAGGGAGAAATTATTTTGGCATTTAATAAGATTCAAAGCCCTTCTTAATTTCTGTTTTATACAACACGTTTCCTGTCCCAAGCTTTGGTTGACCTTGAGCAGATATATATAAAGCATGAGGTTCAAAATTATTGCCTGATAACATGCATTAGCTGGAGTACTGAAAGAAAGATATGGATTTATAATCACAAGTCTGCAGATGCTGGAAATCTACAGCAACACACAGAATGCTGGAGGAACTCAGCAGGTCAGCCAGCATCTGTGGAAAAGAGATGAATCTGCTAGGGTTGTCTTATCACGTCCGGTGCTCCCAATGCGGCCTCCTCTACACTGGTGGGACCCACTGTAAATTGGGGAACTTTGTTGACCACTCCGCACCATCTGCCACAAGCAGGAATTCTTGGTGGCAAAATATTTTAATTTTGATTCCCGTTCCTGTTGATCAATGGTCTCCTCTTGTGCCAACATAAGGCCACCCTCAGGGTGGAGGAGCAACACCTTATTTTTCGTTTGGGTTGCCTCCAACCTGATGGCATGAATATCAATTTCTCTTTCTGGTAACAAATTCCACCCCCCCTCCTCAATTCCCCATTCTGACCTTTCACTGCTTCTAGCCCGACTATTTCTTCCCCCGGGGCCTCTCCTCCTTCCCTTTCTCCTATGGTCCACTCTGCTCTCCTATCAAATTCTTTCTTCTTCTGCCTTTCACCATTCTCACCCACACGGCTTTACCTAACAACCCCTCCCCACCTTTTTATTCTGGCGTCTTCACCCTTCCTTCTCAGTCCTCAAGAAGGGTCTCGGCCCAAAACATTGTTTACTCTTTTCCATTGATGCTGCATGATCTGAGTTTCTCCAGCAATTTGTGTGTGTTACTATGGATTTATAATGATTCATATTAAACAAGTTTCATTTTGGAAAACATCTGTGCTAAGCTTCCAACTGAAAGCTGTGTCTGGCAACTTTGGTCAGCTGATTCCACTTCAAAATACTCGATACCGCTTCAGCCTGTGTATCTATCGTTCCTTTGTAATGATTACAACTTTTCCATTCAAATAGCACCTTTAATGTTGAAGAAGACAGTCACATGGACTTAAGTACATAATCAGATACAAATGGATATAGCAGGAAAGAAGGTGACATAAGAAGGACATGAAGCTAATGGAAAAGTTTGTTAGATTGGTACTAGATCTGATTGGAAAGGCTGCCCATACTGAGGGTCCTTTGAGAATTGAAGTTTTAGTTGTATGAAAACTCTGAAAACTTATCAGAGAAGAAAAAAATGACGGCCTTAAACTAAAATCATAAATATAAAACAGACACTTATAAATGAAGTAAGGAATTCAAGACCAATTGTCAGAACCTAAATAAAATGTCTCATCAAATTAGAAGTTAGAAAAATACACGATAGAGCAAACAATGGGCTTTTGTTGTCACAGTTAATTTGTGAGCAGCAGAAATAACAGCTCACATCTCTTGAACCAAATGATTATGTGAGTATCAGAGAATTGTTTCACTGTTAAAGGTGAGGAGGGTTCAAAGAAGAGGTCTTAAAGGAAGCAAAAGTAGGTAGGAGGCAGGGAGTATTAAGGAAGGATCTCAAGACTGTGCATTCTCCATCAACCATCTTACATTGAGAAAGATGGTGGACAATGGAAAAAAAAGTCTGGTTCTCAAGGTTCATTCCAAAATAGGAAATATTTCTAACACAGTAGCTTTAAACCACTTGGGGGAGGAGAGCCTGGTTATCTGACTTGTGTGTTAGGTTCAAGACAGATATACAGTATTGTTCATTCGCTACGTGCCATGTCATATGACCTGGATGAACATGGTCCTTCCATGACCATGACAGTCCTTGGCTAATTTGTCTACAGAAGTGGTTTGCCACTGCCTTCTTCTGGGCTGTGTCTTTACAAGATGGGTGACCCCAGCCATTACCAAGACTCTTAAGTCAGTGGTTACATAACCAGGACTTGTGATATGCACCAGCTGCTCATACAACCATCCACCACCTGCTACCTCCTCCCATGGGTTCATGTAGCTCAGATCGTTGGGGGGGGGGGGATCTAAGCAGGTGCTACACGTTGCCAAGGGTGACCTGCTGGGAAGGAGCCTCTTACACCTCCTTTGCTAGAGATGTATCTTTGCCCTGCCACCTGACACAGTATACACACTCATAAAAAATTCAGATAAAATATGGTCAGGATGGGTATTATACATCAGCAGAGCTTTTCTGATGAGATGCATTTAGTTTGAAATGGCTACTCCAGTTAAGCACCAGATATGCTTATGTCAGCAATGTTTGGACTTGTAGAAGTAAATATCAAAGCTGTGATGGGGAAGCAACTGGGGGAACATAATGGTTTCTCTAATAAAGATAATATCAGGTCAATGGGAAAGGTCAAAAGGACAGGCAACTGGAAATAATATGGTGACTGAAATACCAAGATTAGATAGTGAAGCATTAAAAACTGCACTTCCAAACAATTTTAATGCCTGCACTGTTTTGTGCACTTTATGCAGTCCTGGGTAGGTCTGTAGTCTAGTGTAGTTTTGTGTTGTTTTATGCAGTTCAGTGTAGTTTTTGTATTGTTCATGTAGCACCATGGTCCTGAAAAATGTTGTCTCGTTTTTACTGTGTACTGTATCAGCAGTTATGGTCGAAATGACAATATAAAGTTACTTGACTTGACATTATTTTGTGAAATGGCCTTGTATGGGATCAAGAACAGAAGCAGAGAGGTCAATGGAACTGGCAAAGCTTGAAGTGGTGGTTGTGAACAGGGATAAGCGATTTTCAATGGAAAAAGAAAGGTAAGTTCAGAGAAATGAGGAGGAAATGTAGAGACTGAAGAAGGAAGATATTTTGTTAAGAAATTCAGAGCAGTGCATTAGTGAGGTTGCTGAATAAAAGAAGGATAATATATTTTAATAGTCTACCTGCATAACGCGACCATCGGCAGTTCCCAGATTTGCAACAGTCACTTTTCCCATTGTGAAGACTGCAATTGACGTTAACAAGGTGTTTTGGAATTGCCCAAGAAACAAGTCGAGCCGTTGTGCAGGAGTTGTGCTTTCCATCTGAAACGCATCATTGTTTCCTCTGCAAGCCTTCTCTCTGGGTGTGAGGGTCTACAGGATTAAACCAAAAATTAGAACAGTATTGTTCAATTCGTTTTGCAATGACATTCAATGTGCTACATGCAAGTTGCTTTGTGAGAGTTATTTATTATGTAAAGTGGAGATATTGAATAGATATTAGTAAAGCAGAAATATTCAAGATAATTTTCAAACTAGCTTTCAATCTTTCTAGCTTTGTTTCCTTTTGAAAGCATCATGTAGAAGTCTATAACACAAGTCAAAGACTGTGGACAACCTTAGTGTTATTCAAATATCCTTCAGGAACAAAACATGTTCAGTAGAGAGGAAAACATTCAGATTTTAACTTCAGTGAATAAACTGAACTTTTCAGCTAACAACTCGAGAATCAGGAGTAATAAATTTAGATGCTGGATACGTTCAACAGGTCAGGTTTGGTAGCATCTAGAGAAAAAGAAATAACGTTAATTTTCCCCTTTTAAGCCCCTTCATCACAAGGAAGAGAAAGAAAACAAGTTAATTTTAAGTTGAAGAGGGTTGAATGAAAAAGGGAGTGAGTAGTGGAGATCGAAGTCCACACAAGGGACATGCAAAGGACACAGTCCTTTCAGGAGCAATACACGAACTGCAAGATGACCTCAGCGGGTCGAGCAGCATCCGTGAAGGAAGAGCAACTGTCGATGTTTTGGGTCAGGAATCTTCATCAGGACTTACAGAATTCTGAAAGACAATAGGAGGGCAAGAGACGTCTGGTTGGAGGTGGCAGTATTTTCAAAAGATTATCTACTGAATTTGGAGACTAGTGGAGTAGACAAGGACCAGAGAAACTCTATTCTTGTTCTATCAGGGGGTGCGAGCAGAGATGTAAAAAAAATCAATGAGCTGTGCTCAATTCAAAAACTATAGTGGAGAAAATGTATCTGACAGTCAGAGATACTAAACCAGTTACTTTCACTGACAGCTTTAGCAGAAGGCAAAGCTCAACCTCCACATTCTGTCTAGGGCTAAGGTGTGCTGTGGGGGCGGTATCCCTCTGCAACACAGCACAAAGTCTAAGCTTGACGGTGGACTGGAAGTTGCTGAGAGCCAGCATGATCAGCCTTCTGCTCTGGACGACGTAGGGAGAATTAGATGGGTACTGCTGAAGGTAATTCAGGACAGCTGGTTCACTTAGCATTGCCAGACCAACTTTTTAAATTAAATTTCTAGTTTGAACTACATTTTGTTTTAGCAGAGCTACATTACCTTCTGTATTACCAGCTTAGCACAGTGGCGTAGCTATCCCTTTAGATGCCTGCAGACTTTAGCTTTTCACTATTTATAAAGTATCATCTTCTACATTCACAAGACTAAAGTGCATGAACTTGCATTTATTAATACAGCAATCAATTTGCCACAGTTTTGGGGTTCAGATAATCGCTATAATTTAGGCATTCAGCTACAATACTTACAATGAAATTCCATCTTTGTCTCATTGCCAAAGGCATATTTCTTTCTGAAAATCAAAGTAAAGTCTACAGTTGTTGAAAATCTAAAATAAAATCAGAAAACTTTGGAAATACTCAGCAGGTCAAGCCACATCTGTGGGATGAGAAACGAGCAATAGAATTCAGATCAAAGACCCTTCATGAGAACTTCTGAAATAACTTCACATTGATGCAGCTTGATTTGCTGAATGTTTTCAGCATTTATTGTATTTAGTTATTTCTTACCCCACCAGCTTGGTCACTAATAAATACAGAGAACAACTGAAGTCTCAACAAGATTCCAGGGGGACATCACAAGTCATATCTTGCCAATTTGAGCACCTTCCTGATATTCTCACTCCCTGCCTCCCACAATGACCTAATTTTGTAATCAGATGAATACTTTACATTCTCTCTGTTACTTTAGTAATATCTTTTAAATATTCAACAAGATCTGAAGCATCCTGGGAACAATGCCAAAGATGTTTGTAATATGCCAAAGTAGTAGTGGCTGCCACGACAGAAGTACAAATCCATACTTCACTAATGGGTTCATAACAAAACCAATGTCAGTGCTGGCTGGAGACACAACAGACCACAAATGCTAAACTCTGGAGCAACAAACAAGATGCGCAGGAGAAACTCGGTGAGTCAGGCAGCATCTGTGGAGGGAAATGAACAGGTTTCAGATTGAGATCCTTCATCCGGACCCCTCCTTTGGAGGAATCAGAGCTGTCAGTTGCCAAACTGGATTGCATACGTGCTATCACACTTTTCTCACTGTAATGCCGCAGTTCCCCTCTAACAAGCTTCCTGCTGGAATGGAGCTAATCAAAAAGGATAAACATGTTCCAATGGGATTCAGGTGATAGGAAGTTGGCAGCCTGTTTTACATCTCTGGGCCTTTTTTTTCTTCTAGTGTCACAAGTGATCTTCCTCCTTTAACCCTATTCTATCACTTGTATTGATTAATTTTGCTGGGAACTTAAAAAGCTTGTTGGCTTACCACTTCTTCAAGGTATATTTGAGTTTGACATGATCTGCTGCTCTTTTGCCCAAGTCCTGCAAATGTAACTTTTTCCTCATGTATTTCTAATTCTATTTGTAAGAAGAAATTATGAAATCAGTGTCCATCACCACAGTACGCCACAAATGCTAGCTTCTTCTTCCCTCCCAGATCAGCCACTTCCCTAGTTACTGCCAATTATTTAAAGTCGGAATCCTCTGGTTACTGAACCCCCCATCACAGACGCAGTCACTGTATATTAAAAAAAATGTCATGGTTTTGAAACTCCCTGCTGACTACTTCCCCCATTTTCTCTGCTATCGTCTCTTTGGTAACTGAAATCTGTGAGACCATTCTGGTAAATCTCCTCTGCACCCTCTCCAAAGCATTATACCCTTCTCGGTCAGTGGTGCCTGAACTAGGCACTGTGTTGAACATGAGAAGCGTGGAAGAACTGGGTGAAGATGCGGGAGGTGGGAGACTGAGGGAAGCAGTCAGGGGAAGGGTAACGGAGAAGGGGAACTAGAGTAAGGAAGGATTCAGAATAGGATGGGTCTGCAAGTGAGGAAAGGTGGCATCAATGGGTGAGTGTCTCTATGCATGAGTAGGTTTAAATTGTACAGCGCAGCCAATCTCCTGTTGTATTCGAACCATTTGCAATGGGCATGTCCAGTCCATCAATTCTGCATGTCCACCTAAAAATAAATCAAACATTGGACTCAGAATTGTGGAGGAAGTAAATCTTCTTCAATGCTGAGAGACTGCACAGATGATTACATTTTGTTAGCTATGGGTAACTTGGAGGTACCTCTGATTCAGAGGCAGAAGACTTAGGGATCCGTGTTTGCTTCTAGTGATAGCAACATAAAATTACAGGCCAATGCTCGAGATCTGCATCAGTAAAATTGCTGCTTCTTGTGTAAGATGTTAAACTGTGGCCTCATCTTTTTGGACTGGATGCAAAGATTCCATGGCAATATTTTGAACAGCAAGGAAGATATTTCTGCTATCCTTGCCAATATTTATTTCTTAATCAACATTATTGATAGAGATTATCTGATTATAACCAGATTGCTCTTTGTAGTGCTTAGATTGCTATCTTTGTTACAACAATGACTTAATTCTTTGGCTGGAAAGTTACTTTGAAAATCTTGAAAGAGCCATGAAACGCACTGTATAAATGCAAGTCTTTCCCTTCTTTAATTTATGGATACAAGCTATATTTCAGGAATGCCAGCAATATCAGGTGTCATTAGTCATTGTCTAATTTATTTTGCCGCAAATTCAGCATCTGAATTCCACTCCAAAGATAAGATTGAATATAGATTTTCCATTAACACTGACCTCTCTGTCATTTTCTCTTCAGGGAGTGTGCATCAATCAATTTTGTTTCTGTCAGACAGAGAATATTGGCAGTTTTAAAAAAATTATTTATAGCAATAACCACCGATCAGTAAGCCCAAGGCATTCAGCCTGAAATTACTGATTTTAGGTGTTCTCACCAAAATGTTCAAGGCTACGGATCACTGGTAGATATGGAATTAGCAGTACGGACGATTGGATATAATCTCATCAGGAAGGATAGAAGGAAAGGAGGAAGGAGAAAAGTTTAAGACTTGGCTGACGTCCATCATTATACTTCATGCCTTGTCATTAAAAGACTGATTCACAAGTCCTAAAGTGCAATTAGGATCAAGCGCAAAAGAAATTCCCCATGATGAATAGCCCTGTTCAGGCTCCAATGTGAAAACTACCTTAATGAATTTTGACTGGTAACATGCTACTTAGTTTCCCTGAAAGAATGAGTAATCTTTTCCCTTAGGCAATAATCTAAAAAGGAAATCTATATTCAAGCACAAGACTGATCACAGAAACATCGGTTGCAGTGTTTACTATTAAGATTGGAATAATGATATATACAGTAGATAATCTTACTGACATGATGAATCCTAAAGGTATTTATGAGGATGCATTTTTGAACTAAAACAACTACGTTAGTGTCTTTAACACATCAAAACATTTCCAGTTGTACAGAATTATCAACAGATTGAGCAACATAAGGATATATCAGTGAGGTGGCTCAAACCTTGGCCAACATATAATAAGGGGAGAGATTCAGAGCGGTAAAACAACAATCTGCTGGAAAACTATCCAGAAGTCTCGACTTGTCTTTTTTTTTTTGCTCATTGTGTCAACCATCCATTAACCAATGAAACAAGGCAGCAGCTTAATAAAAAGGTGGAATAAAAAAAAAGAGTAGCAAATCTGGTGGGATTTTATAGTACTTCTGAAAATGTACTTAAGCACAAGAATAAACAATTTTAATTAGCCTGTCTAGCAGTCCACTTGTGAATAATCTGATCTCAAATGACTGGAAAGGACTTAAAAACTAAATGGATTTTTACTGGAGTTCTGTTGTCAGTTTCCTAATAAATTATATTTTATTAAAAGCTTTAGCATGACTTTTGCCTACAGTAATTGCTTCTTTTCATAGGGAATAAAACATATTCCATTACCAAACATAAAAGAAATTATTACCAAAACATATAAGGGGCTGTTAGAGGAAGCCATTCAAAAGCTTGTAAGAGGAAGTGAATTTTGAGAAACTGACTACAGCAGGAGAGACGAGTGATGAGGCGAGGGAATTTGAGATCTTAGGGCCTTGATGGTTGACGCCAAAATCATCAATGGAGAAGCAACTATGATGTAGAACAACCCATAATCAGAGTCTAGATATTTCGGTAGATTAAAAGGTTATAATAGATTATGAAGGATAGGATTCAGGAAGGATTTGAAAATATGAATGTGAATCTTAAAATAAAGGTGTTGTTTGAAGCAACAATAGGAATCAGAATGAGCCAATGAGCACAGGGTGAATAGAATAGTGAAAGTTAGGACTGCAGCTAAGCTCAGGAGTTCTGTCTGATCCACTACTTAAAGGCAGCAGTGTTTTTGGATGATGCAAGTTCACTGAGAATGGAACAAAGAGAGGGCAGCCAGGAACGCAGTCAAATAGATCTATCCAGAGGTAACAAAGGCAGGGTGAAGTTTGCTGCAGTGGATGAGCTGAAGCAAGGCCACATTTAGAACTTGCATCGTTGGTGGAAGCAGGCAATTGCAGGAGATCAGGTCCCAAAACCTAAACAGATGACACTGAGGCTACAAGTACTCTGGCACAATCTGAGGAAGTTGCCAGTAGAGGGCGGGGGTGGGCGGGTGTTAGGAGGGAAAGGGAGTTGGAGATGGTGAGAGAATTGGAAGAGTCTAAGGATGCAGCAAGGGAATGGAGTTTGTATTGGGCCCTAAAGGCAATGGCTCCAGTCCTCCCAGTACTTGAGGAAGTTTCATTTGACCCATTTCTGGATTTGGACACGGAGACTGAAAATCTAAAGACACTGAATAGATCAGGATAGGTGGCGATGTAAAGTCTGTGTTCATCAGGAAGTCAATTGAAACGGAGGTTCTGTGTGTGTCTGTGTGTGGTTGATTGAAATGCAACATGTAGATGAGAACCTGGAGATGAGCAGGAATGGAGCTTTGGGGAACTTTGGAGGTGATAGTGAGAAGAGACACCATGACCCATGATTACCTGGCTGCACCAGACAGGTAAGAATGGAATGATTGTGCATTTGATGGCATCAAGACAATGGAAGGGGAAAATATCAACTGTGCCAAAGGCTGCAGAAAAATCAAAAAAGATAAAGGTGGTTGGATTTGATTTGTCATAATCACATTAATGACTTTGATCAGTCCATTTCAGGGGCAGAATCTGAGCTGACTGATTAGGACAATCAATTCCAGGTAAATAGGCAATAGTTTGCGAATCCGTAGCTCATTTAAGGAGAGGAAAGGGAATTGGAGAGGGGGCAGAAACACGGGATGGTCAGTGGCTGGGTTTTGAGGAGACCAGTATTGATGGCATTAACAATACCAGCTGATGAGGGCCCAGAAAGGGGCTGGATCATTGGTAGATATGAAAGAACTTACCAAAGGCAGGGAGAAGAGAAAAAAGACAACCCAGAGAAAGACGTGAGTTTGGGACAAGGGATGGAAGTGACAGGGGAGGTGAAAGTAAGTTAAGGGGCAGAGGGACAGAATAAACAGCTTCATTCTTGATGAAAAAGAGGATTATACCTCCTCATGGTGTTTTTGAGAGGTTTTGCTGAAAAAGTTGTTCGAGGGTTTTAAAATGACTTGAAATTAAGAAAAGAAGCTATGGGTTATCACTGCTGATCCTGGAATGGATGGACCTACCGACACTTTATGTCATCTATCAAAGCACTTCAGTAAAATATTAAACCAGTTGCTTGTCACGTCTATTTAATTCTTTATCTGTTAGATTTAAAGGAGCAAAAGTGAAGACTATACCAGTAGCTTGTGGAGGTTTAAAGAAATTTAAAGTTTTAAATGAACCTAGAGTGTCAAAGCTGGAAACAAGTGGTTTGCTGAACAGTTTGAGATGGTTAGGTTTGCAGAAGTGCAACCATTATGAACCAGGAGTGAACCTCCTCCAGGGGCAGACAAAGGAAGAAGCCAGGAGGAATTGGATGGAGAGCGAAATAGGGAAGTGAATGAAGACAGGCCTACCAGTAACTGAGATGATGAGAGTGATAAACCCACAATGGATGATGTGGTGAATCAAATGAATAAGGCAGGTTGGTGTTTACGCGGAGGCAGAAAGTGAGGATAGTAGGGAAGTAAGCTCCAAGGTCAGACAGTAGGTTAGTGAGATACTGGTTGAAATCATGAAGGATTAGCAGTCACACAATGGAGAGGATGATGGCAAAGAACAGTGAAACTAAGGCCTATCAAGAAGTTTAACTCCAAGAGCTTTCTTGAAGATCTACTACAAGTACAACTAGCAGAATTTTGACGAAATTATTATTTTAGTCTGGGGTTCTGCATGCATTTGTGGGTGGGGTCGACTTCTAACTAAATTAGCATAAATCTTCAAGGAAAATCATGCTGTGCATTAATTCAGTTCTACCTTTTGTTGAAAACCACTGTTTCTTAAAATAATACTTCTTATAAGATTTGTACCTTTTAACAAACTCATGTATTTTTCACTCACCGGCAGAAAGCGTTACAGCAGCTAAACTAACAGCTTATCACTTTAAACAACAGGAATTCTGCAGATGCTGGAAATTCAAGCAACACACATAAAAGTTGCTGGTGAACGCAGCAGGCCAGGCAGCATCTCTAGGAAGACGTGCAGTCGACGTTTCAGGCCGAGACCCTTCGTCAGGACTAACTGAAGGAAGAGTGAGTAAGGGATTTGAAAGTTGGAGGGGAAGGGGGAGATCCAAAATGATAGGAGAAGACAGGGGGGGGAGGGATGGAGCCAAGAGCTGGATAGGTGATAGGCAAAAGGGATACGAGAGGATCATGGGACAGGAGGTCCGGGAAGAAAGACAAGGGGGTGTGGGACCCAGAGGATGGGCAAGGGGTATATTCAGAGGGACAGAGGGAGAAAAAGGAGAGTGAGAGAAAGAATGTGTGTATAAAAATAAGTAACAGATGGGGTACCAGGGGGAGGTGGGGCAGTAGCGGAAGTTAGAGAAGTCAACGTTCATGCCATCAGGTTGGAGGCTACCCAGACGGAATATAAGGTGTAAGGGAACATCGACTTCTCTAACTTCCGCTAATGCCCCACCTCCCCCTCGTACCCCATCTGTTACTTATTTTTATACACACATTCTTTCTCTCACTCTCCTTTTTCTCCCTCTGACCCTCTGACTATACCCCTTGCCTATCCTCTGGGTTCCCCCCCCACTTGTCTTTCTCCCCAGACCTCCTGTCCCATGATCCTCTCGTATCCCTTTTGCCAATCACCTGTCCAGCTCTTGGCTCCATCCCTCCCCCTCCTGTCTTCTCCTATCATTTTGGATCTCCCCTCCCCCTTCAACTTTCAAATCCCTTACTCACTCTTCCTTCAGTTAGTCCTGATGAAGGGTCTCGGCCTGAAACGTCGACTGTACCTCTTCCTAGAGATGCTGCCTGGCCTGCTGCGTTCACCAGCAACTTTTATGTGTGTAGTTTATCACTTTTCTCATTTTTCATTGGCTAAGTATTAGCACATTACCCATGTGAGGCAATTGTTTCAATTATGTAGCCTAATTCATTCCTATCTAAGGAATTTTTTAATCTTATCTCTAAAAGTGATGCTAGAGGAGGAGAAGACGGCGGCGTGACGCAGCTCGCTGCAGCCACTCCGGTGGTGATATCTGTAATCTGTCAAGTATTGTGCTGTGCATAATCCTGATTTGATGGAGACAGATGTGAGAGCACGGAGGAACATCTGGTGAAACTTCTGAAATGCCTGCTTCGCTGCCACTGCTACTGTGTGATCCAGAATCTCTGCAGGGGAAGACCCCGAGTCCTCGGCTTTGCTTGTTGCTCAGCGGCCGGGGCGGGGTCAAAGTGCTCGGCAGAGGATAGTGCTCAGTGCTCGGTGTCAGAGGGCTGGTCGGAGGCTCGAAGTTTTCAGACGGACTCAGAGTCCGCTGCGGTCGGGTGCTTCCAATGGTGCAGCATCGGCAAATTTGCGGCGCTTGGAGGTTCATGGCAGGTAGAGTTTCTCCCTTCTACCGTCTGCGTGAGATGATGAGGCTATCGGAACTTTGAGACTTTTTTTTACCATGCCCATGGTCTGCTCTTTATCAAATTATGGTATTGCTTTGCACCGTTGTAACTATATGTTATAATTATGTGGTTTTGTCAGTTTTAGTCTTGGTTTGTCTTGTGTTTCTTGTGATATCATTCTGGAGGAACATTGTATCATTTTTTAATGCATGCATTTCTAAATGACAATAAACGAGGACTGAGTGTCCTCATAATCTAATCTAAAAAAAAGCGATAGATTTTTCAGAGGCACCATTTTGTCTTCTTGGCCATCTTTATTCCTTTGTCTTACACCTCTTAGCATCATTTCTCAGCTCTTTATCTAGATTGATTAGTATTTGTATGTTTGTACTCGAAAATAAACTGAAATCTTAGAATTAAGGCTGCTTGTCATTCTTGGCTCATGGAAGAACCCCGAGGATCAGAAATGAACAGAGATCCAACAACTTCTTTGATCTTTTGAGACTGATTTCAGGTAAATTCCAGGCCAGAATAAAAACAAAATTACCCCATATTCGACTCTGTTTATCAGTTTAATATCAACTAGCTTTAAATAATCCTGAGTACAATAATTATCCCCACAAAGACTACATAAATCTCACAATCAAAAAGAAATACCATATACCCATTTTGAATTTTTGCTAGATTTGACAATCAGAAACAAACTATGCCCATCATCAGTGTCCAATCACATGCATTGTGCAGGGGATGAACTTTGAAAATAATCTTTCCATAATTAGCAACAGCAGAATAAAATTAAGTGTATACACTCAGAATTATAAGCTTTTATTAACAGCAGCCTTTTCACTGCTTAAACATCCCCAGAAACACACGCTGTCTGCCACACTTCACACCACACAATTCATAACCAAAGTCTATTATGCGAAACTTGCTGATCAACAGTCTCTTTCCTATATTGTTGAAAGCAGCTTTGTTCACTGACATGATGCAAGTAATAGATGAGGTTTCTATCTAAGTTTAGATCATTTTAGTGGTGAAAGTCATTGCCGCAAGCTAATGATATTCAAGGTAGTAATATTACTTTGTATGCTCCAATATTGGACAAGGATTTATTTTTGCAAACTTCTTTATTCAAGTTTCAAGTTGTACCATGTAACAATAATCACCAAGCATCCCTAGACACTTTTACTGTGATACCATTTCAACGTGTGCACTAAGTTTAGAACAAAACACCTAACACGCAGTACAAAAATAATATCCTTGATACAAACAAATACAATGTCTATCATTATGAAAAACAAAACTCTGCAGTCTTTCTTTTCACACCACAGAAACTTCCATCCTAATGTAGCTTCCTGGTGTTTTTCTGCACTTGCAATGGACTGAGGGATTGGATAATCCCTCTCCTTGCCCCAAATCTCACTCAAAACTCCCTCCTGCTTTCGACTACTGGTTTTGTCCAGCTGACATGGTTGACATCTCCAGACAATCTGCTGCTGCTCCCTTGCTTTGGAAGGTTGGTATTAATTATGTGTTACACATCAGTATAGCAACTAACCATGAAGCAGTAATGTGCTTGACAGTCACACTCTCTACACTTGGTGCATTATCTGCAATTGTAGGAACCATGGATCTGTCCTCTATCTGCATTGTTCTCTGTGTTGGATGTTTATTATGCTTATTGTGGGAACAAGTTACATGAGTGGGGGCTTGGTAAAGGCAAAGGGAATAAATCACATATTCTTGCTTATTTCCTGGCAGTTTGTAGCTTGGGATCGGCAGAGCTTGTACCTTTTGCTGACTGCTGAGAGAACACTGAGTAATGCTTAGCTTACACCTGGGTATGCTTAAGTTCATTGGTTCAAGATTGTAAGTTTGCAAACTGCTAACAAAGGATTGAATAAAGGATTCGAATTTTGAAGCAATCTGTGGAACTAGGGGTGCGTCATGCAAGTATAACAAATCCCTAGGGTCGCAGGCAGCGGCAATTGTTTTGTTTTGGTTTTGGTTTAGTTTTGCTGCTCAACAATGTTAAAAATGTTTCTTCAAAGCCCACAAATTTTCCACCTGGAAGGAGAAAGGTAGAGAAACCACGAAACCCTCTACAAGTTCCCTTCGAAGTCATGCAACAATTGTAGCATATCAATTGAAACTCTCGATGCAACAATGGTGGAGATATCTCCAGTTATGGAAAGTGTCCAGCTTCAAAGTGAAAATCCTGACATTCTTGATGTAAATTAATGGTAGTCTTGTCATTAAAAAAACACACCTCATAGATGAATAAAACATAGGATATAAAGCAGATGCAACAATCAGAAATGTTCTGGGTTTTGTCAAAGCATTTTTCATTAAGATGGATAATACATGTATCCATTCACTACATGAGTGTTGAGATCATGTATAATTAAGAAGTCTATTATTCATTTTTGTCTATTAATTAAAAATTGTGATTAATCATATTAGTATTTCCCAATTAGCTACACAAAGCGTGGAAGAAAATAAACTGATTGCAAAAGCCTTGAGTTTTGTTTCTACTTGAGTAATTAATGTTGGATTAATAATCTTAAACTTGCAAAAACCCTCCTTACTGACTTCCTCTTCCCACCAGTCTTCATAACGTTCAAGATACAAAGTACGATCCATGCATATTCTGCCACAAACACAATAAATTATTCTTATCTTCAAATTTTATCATCACCCTGCTCATTTGTAAACTTTCCTATTCTTGCTTTATCCTCAAAGCTTTATGCATTTCCATGGATTCCTTTTAAGCTTCATGTTCTGAGAGAGGCTCAGCAACTTTAAATTCTTCAGTGCTACAGACATCCCACCTCTCCTGGAAGTTCCGGGAGTCTCCCACATATTAATAGTGGCTCCCTGATGCCCGCAAATTATATACAATATCCCGGAAATCAATTTTTTGAGAGCGAGCGAGGGCGCACGCGAGAGAGAGCGTGAGAGAGAGCAAGACAGTGTGCGAGGGTGACCACGAGAGAGAGAGAGAGCGAGCGCGTGTGTGAGAGAGAGAGAGAGAGAGGGAGAGAGCGCGCCATGGCTGAGTGTTCCAAAAAAGGAAAATATAAAAAGTACGTCACCCCAGACTACCCTAAAGTGTACCCCTGCCTAAAAGGGGTCAAAAATAATGACAGTGTTACTTGCTGCACTGTTTGCAACAGTGACTTTTCTATTGCCCGTGGTGGGTTAAGACTGTAAAAGGCATGTTGAGGTGACATTTGTTCATTAGCATAGCTAACGTTATTTAAACTAGCTGGTTAGCTGCTAAGGAGCTACTCTATTGCAGACATCCCACCTCTCCTGGAAGTTCCGGAAGTCTTCCGCAAATTGATGGTGCTACTTCCCTGAAATGAGTTTTTGCAGGGTGGGATATCTGGTGCTACCATTTCAGAAGACCTGTCCTGGGCCTAGTAAGTGCAATTAAGAAGGAAGCAAGGTAGCACCTGTACTTCCTTAGGAGTTTCCAAAGATTCGGCATGGCAACTAAAACTTTGACAAACTTTTATAGAGGTGTGGTGGAGAGTATTTTGACTGGCTGCATCATAGCCTGGTATGGAAACACCAATGCCCTTGAAGGGAAAGTAGTGGATATGGCCCAGTCTATCATGGGTTAAAGCTCTCCCCATTATTGAGCATATCTACACAGAGCATTGTTGCAGGAAAGCAACATGGACCCCACCGCTCAGGTCACACTCTTTCCTTGCTGCTGCCATCAGGAAGAAGGTACAGGAGCTTCCGGACTCACACCACCAGGTTCAGAAGCAGTTATTACTCCTCAATCATCCGGCACTTGAACTAAAGTTGATAACTTTACTCAACTTCCCTTATGCCATCACTGAAATGTTCCCACAACCTATGAACTCACTTTCAAGGACTCTTCATCTCATGTTCTCAATATTTATTGCTTATTCATTCATTTATTATTATTTCTTTTTTTAATATTTGCACAGTCTGTTGTCTTTTGTACACTGGTTGAGCATCTAAATTAGTACGGTCTTTCATTGACTCTATTCTGGTTTTCATTCTATTACGGATTTATTGAGTATGCCTGCAAGAAAATGAACCTCAGGATTGTACATGATGACATATATGATAATAAATTTACTTTGACCTTTGAACTTGAACTTTGAACATCAGGCCCTGACAGTCTAACTGGCCAGGTACTAAAAACCTGTGTCAATCAACTGGCTGCAGTGGTCAGGACATTTTCAACCTCTCACTCTTGGGATCTAAGGTTGCCACATGCTTCAAAGGGGCAACAATCAGCTCAAGAAGAGCAGGGTGAGCTGCCTCAAAGACAATCGCCCAGTAGCACTTACATCTACTGTTATGAAGTGATTGGTTATGACTAGAGCAAGTACCTTAAACAGCTGCAATTTGCCTACTACTGCAATAAGCCTAGAACAGATGAAATCTCACTGGCTTGTCACTCTGCTTTGGAGTGCCGAGACAGCAACAAAACATACATCAGATTGCTGTTTATTGATTACAGCTCAACATTCAATACTATCATTTCCTTAGTATTAATCAGCAAGCTTCAAAACCTGGGCATCTATACCTTCTTTGCAGCTAGATCCTTGACTTACTCATTGGGAGATCACGTTTTGTGCAGATCAGTAAGAACAAACCCGCTTCATTGACTGTCAACACTGGCTCACCTCAAGAATGTGTGTTTACCCCACTGCTCTACCCTCTTTACACTCACGAATGTGTGACTAAGCACAGCCTAAATGCCAACTAGAGATTCACAACGACACCACTGTGATTGATGAAGTTTCACATGGTGATGAGGAGGTGTACGGAGGTCAGATATGTTAGCCGGTTGAGTGGTGTCACAACAAGAACGTTGCATCTAACGTCACTGAGATCAAGGAATTGATTGTGGACTTCGTAAAGGGATAGTTGGGAGAAGTCGTACCCGTTCTCATTGTGGGGACAGCAGTGCAAAGGATGAACAGCTTTAAGTTCCTGGGTGTCAACATCTCTGAGGATCTATCCTGGGCCGAACACATTGATGTAATTGCGAAGAAGGCACGCCAACAACTTTACTTCGTTAGGAGTTTGAGGAGATTTGGTATAAATGTATAGTGCATTTAAAGTTCAAAGTAAATTTATTATCACAGTACATATATATCACCACTTACAACCCTGAGATTCATTTTCTTGCAGGCATTCACAGTAAATACAAGAAAGACAATAGAAGCAATGAAAGACCGTACACAAAGGGCGGGCAAATAAACAAGGTGTAAAAGACAATGAAATGTGCAAATACAAAAAGGAAAAAAAAACAAGTAATAAATATTGAGAACATGAGGTGAAGAGTCCATGAAAATGAAGCCATACGTTGTAGGAACAGTTGAGTACTGTGAACGGTCTTGGGCTCCTTATCTAAGAAAAGATGTGCTGGCTTTGGAGACAGTCCAGAGGAAGCTCACAAGGATGATTCTGGGAATGAAAGGGTTATCATACGAGGAACGTTTGATAGGTCTGGGTCTGTACTCGCTGGAATTTAGAAGGAATAACACTGAAATCTTGGAATGTTGAAAGACCTAGGCAGAGTATATGTGGAAAGGATGTTTTCCATGGTGGGGGAGTCTAGGACAAGAGGGCACAGCCTCAGGATGGAGGAGCGTCCATTTAAAACAGAAATGCAGAGAAGTTTCTTTAGCCAGAGGGTAATGAATTTGTGGAATTTGTAATCGCCTGCCACTGTGGAGGCACGAGATTGATAAGCTCTTGATTGGCCATGGCATCAAAGGTTATGGAGAAAAGGCTGTCGAGTGGGGCTAAGGAGGGGAAAAAAGGATCGAGTGGCAGAGCAGGCTCAATGGGCCAAATGGCCTAATTCTGCTCCTATGTCTTATGGTCTTGTATTTTGAGGTCCATGCAGTAACTTACACATAATCCATCACAGTATGTGGATAAGGAGTGTTATCTTACTTTAGGTTTTGAACTGTATTCAATTTGTAGCATTTGACAAATTAGTCCTTGACATTTGCTAGGAAGACTTCAAGTCTCCAAGCAAATACAACAAAAATAGGCAGACACAAAAGTGAAAAAGAAGTATGCTGAACATTACTTCTAAGTGAAATAGGATCTGCCAAACATATCATGTACTTCAGCTTGGAGGCAATTCTGAACATGAAGTGGTTTTGATTTCAGCCTTGAGCAGAAGCTACAAGCCTTTTCATGTTGCTCAGCACAGCCCTAGATTCCGCAGTGCGTGTCATCCTCAGGTTCATTATGATGTTACGAGATACAGCCCAATAACCACAGAACTGCAATAGTGAATCTGTGGCAACATGCTCCCTTTGCCACTTTCCTTCTCTAGTTGCTACTGTACCATACTTACACTGAAGTGCACTGTGGCGTTAACACCAATTTCATGACTTTGTGAATGAGAGAAAACAGTCAGGTTGCTATCTTTCCTTAAAAAGGAGTTGAAAAATTGTTGCCATTGAACACACACTATCATACTTGCTTCTTGTAAGTAAAAAAACAGCTTTTATTTTACTGTATTTCAGATCAGCTTGCATTCTTTTAAAAATCTCTTTTCAGAAGGGTTGAAACTAAAAGACTACTGATGGTATTTCTTTTAGCCACACAATATAACATCTCTAACATCAATGCATATAAAACTAAAATACAACTTTATATTAGCATGATACTTCCAAAATTATCACTTGTTTCAAATAAACTGTAACCTGCCATTTATTTTGTAAATACCTGGAAATGTTATCTTCTAGCTGGGTGAAAAATGAGGGCAATTGTGTGATATTAACATTCAAAAAGGGGGCATCAATTAAGCTTTGAGTTGTACAGATAGAAACAGGCCCTTCAACCCACTACTTCCATGCTGACCCCTTGCTCATCTACACTAATCCCATTTACCCATATTAGGATAGCATTTCTATGCCTTGTCTACTTCGCTGTCTGTCTAAATGTCTCTTAAAAGTAGAGACAGAATCAGAATCAGAACCACTGATGTAAGTTGTAAAATTTGCTGTTATGTGGCAGCAGTACATCGCAATACACATTAATAAAAATTGAGAATTACAGTAAGTATATATAAAGCAAATAGTTAAATTAAATACGTAGTGCAAAAAGACAGAAAGTAGTAGTGAGGAAGTGTTCGTGGGTTCAATGTCCATTCAGAAATCTGATGGCAGAGGGGAAGAAGCTGTTACTGAATCACTGAGTGTGTGTCTTCAGGCTCCTGTACCTCCTCCCTGCTGCTTGTTTCTGTCTCCTCTGACGTGGCTCTGATGGTTTGCTCTAGATAATGAGAGAAACAAATTTGGAGACACAGGAAAGAATGCAGATCATAAGCACAAGAAAGCCTGCAGAAGCTTGTAATCAAAAGCAACACACACAAAATGATGGAGGAACTCAGCAGGTCAGGCAGCATCTATGGAAATGAATAAACAGCTGACGCTTTCAACCGATACCCCTCTTCAGGACTGAGAAGGAAGGGGGAAGATTATAGAGCAACACAAAAATAAACGGCAGAGAAATTCAGCAGGTCAGGCACCACCAATGGAGGGGAATGAACAGTCAACGATTCAGGCTGAGACTCTTCAACAAGACTGGAAAGAAAGAGGGCAGAAGCCAGAGTAGAAGGGTGGGGGAGAGGGGAAGGAGGACAGGTTGTTAGGTAATGGGTGAATCCAGGTGGAGGAGGGGGGAAGGTGGAAGGTAGGTACGTGGGGGAAGGGGTGGAAGTTAGAATGAGAGGAGGTGTTAGGTGAAAGAGGCAAATAAGTGATGATGGAAACTGATAGGAGAGGATAGTGGACTGGAAAGCATAGAGAGGAGGAGAGGATGTGCCTTGTGGGGGGATCCTGCTGGAGACAGCAGAAGCTGTGGAGAATATGTTGGATACTCATTGAGTGATACGTGAGGATAAGGAGAACACTATCTTCTATGTGGAGGCAGGGGTGAGGGTAGATGTGTGGGAAATGAAGGAGATGCAGGAGAGAGCTCAATGGAGAAATGTCCTGGAATGGAAAGCTTCATTGTGCAAACAGATATAGTAAAAAAGTTAATAGCATCCTCTCAAGTGACAGGGTGGGAAGAGGTGTCGTCAAGGGAACTGTGGGAGTCAGTGGGTTTGTAAAAGATGTTGATAAATAATGAGATCAAGAAAGGGAAGAGAGATTTTAGAGGTGGACCTAGTGAATTTGAGGGCTGGCTGCCTCCAGGCTGCGGTTCCTGCTCCCCGGGTTGTAATCTTGGTCTCAATTGCTCCTAGAACAAATCCTCTCATGGCTCTGCTGGGTCCTACTGCCCCTCCACTACTCCTCACCCATCTCTGGTCTCTTATGCCTTTTCACTGGAACATGGGTTGTTCTACAGAGTCAAATCTACAGACCGATTCTTTCTTCATTACATTGATGACTGCATTGGTGCTGCTTCATGCATGGAAATTTTATCAACTTCGCCACCAACTTCCACCTCAAAACATCAACTATTCATTTCCCTCCATACAACTCCCTACCTGCTTCAAAAAAGCAGTAATACAGGTGCCCAGGAAGAGCAGGGTGAGCTGCCTCAATGACTATTGCCTAGTCGCACTCACATCTACTGTGATGAAATGCTTTGAGAGGCTGGTTGTGACTAGAATGAACCACTCTGCTTTGGAGCACTTAGACAACAGCAAAACATCTGCCAGACTGCTGTTTATCGATTACAGCTTGTCATTCAATACCATTATCCCCTCAGTATTAACCACCAAGGTTCTAAACCTAGGCCTCTACAACTGGATCCTTGACGTCCTTACTGGGATACCACAATCAGCCTGGATCGATAAAAACATCCTCCTCCTCGGTGACAATCAACACAAACTTAGCCCAATTCTCTACTCACTCTATATTCATGACTGTTGTGGCTAAACACAGCTAAAATGCGATCTACAAATTCACGGGTGACAAAGCTGTTGTTGGTAAAATCTGAAGTGACAATGAGAAGGCATGTAGGAGTGAGATAGATCAGCTGTTTGAGTGGTGATGCAACAACAGCCTTGCACTCAATGTCAGCAAGACCTAGGAATTGACTGTGGACTTCATGACCGCACCAGCCCTCACTGGGGGGGTCAGCAGTGGATAGGGTGAGCGGCATTAAGTTCCTGGGTGTCAACGTCTCTGAGGAGCTGTCCTGGGCCTAGTACATTGATACAATCATGAAGAAGGCATGCCATGCGCTTTCTACTTTAAATATGTCAGGAGATTTAGTATGTCAACAAAAACTCTGGCAGATGTCTACAGATATACATTGGAGAACATTCCATTCAGGAGCTAGCAGAGTTGACGCAACGCTCCCCACCATCAAAGACATCTTCAAGAGGGGGTTCCTCAGACCCTCACTATCTGGCACATGCCCTTTTTGTCATTACCATCATCAGGGAAGAGGTACAGGGGCCAGAAGACACACACTCAGCAATTCAGAAATGCTTTCTCCTCCTCAGGCATCAAATTTCTGAACTACTTATGAACCCATGAACACTACCTCAAGATTTTTTTTTGCACTATTTATCTATTTTGTTATTTATAGTAATTTTATGTTTTTGCATTTAACAGAGGCTGTAAAGCAACTAACGTCTCTACATATTAGGCTGTGATAATAAACCTGATTCTGACTCTGAGATGATAGTCTAACAAATGAAGGTTTTATTCCTCAAACCAATATCTTATCACTGTATAGACACATTACCCATTCTGCTGGTATAATAATGACCGACATATCATTTCACATCATGAATTTACAAAACAAATGATTGAACTGATTCAAAACTAGTACTTTAGTTTTAAGAGGAAGTAAGGCCAAATGCAAAATGAATGTATGTTCCAAATGACACAGGATTTCAAAAATACTTTTACTCTGGTGCTTAAAAAGTGTGAATGATGAAATCTGAAATAAAAATAGAAAATAGTGAATACATGGTACTTTGATGTTATAGTGTTGCCGAGCTTGGCAATTAGCTTGCAGACATTTTATCACCAGTCGAGGCGACATCCTCAGTGCACAGTTGTTGGAGTTTCTCTCTGGGAGTGCGTGCGTTTATATAGACACCCATTCGCTTGCCTCAGTCCTGATTGGCTACCCCTTCAGTTTACTCTTGTAAACCGTAGCGGTAGCCAATCAAGACTGAGGCAAGTCAACAGGGGGCTATATAAACCTGCGCACTCCCGGAGAGAAACTCCAACAACTGCGCACCGAGGGTATCACCTCGACTAATGACACGTCTGAAAGCTATTTGCCAAGCTCGGCAAACACTGCAACATCAAATGCCTCAACGCGAGTTACCAATATTCACCGCCATTTTACATGATATTTTAGGCAGTATTCACGGAGGGGAAACAAGGATGAACAATACAGACATGGTCATTCAAGAAAATATACAGCAGTTTAGTTTTGCATCTGTGCTGACCAACCTTGTCCAAAATGGAGATGTAAACCAGCTTTCATATTCTATGCATTGAGATTAAATTGAGTTTGTTAATATTAATGCTTAAGAAAAATCATGAAATGGTCTGGTAGAAAAAAAAGTTGAAAATATACAATTCTAATTCACAGTTATTTCCAAATTAGTATTAACGTGTTCCCAGTTAAAACTATCAATTTTCTTTACACAATACTTGTGGTTTTTGTTTCATTTCAACATTCGTAGTCGAGACAAATCAATATTGATCATTACCAGACACTAGTCTCAACCCATGAGGGACACAGACTATCACAATATAAGTGCCTTCACAGGCAGAAATCAATTTGCTATGTCAATTTATGTAATTAAACAATGAGGTATGGATACACTCACAGAACTAATGAATTTAACATGCACACGGGTTTCCTTCGAGAAATCTAAAGGGTTTTAATCAATATTTCTAAAAAAGAAATTGTTTCTATTTTCAGTGTATAATACCATGGTCTACAGCAGGAGCAGATAAGTTAGCATTAACTTATGCAATAGCTTTTCTGGTCCCCTTTTGTTTATCAAAGGTTAGTACAGTATACACAAGATGCTACCACAGACACATGACTTTGCATTACAGATGCCACCATGTTAGTCAGCAGTTTAATCAAATTATCCCTGAAATAATGCTAATTGGAATCAGTTAAACATCTTCATAGCCATTAACCCAAAATAATAGTTTCATCTACATGAGTGATTAGAAGACAGAAAGAGGAGGAAAACTAGAATTGAAAAGGAGCAAATCGATGAGCCTGTTATTGTGAAGGATTGTGGAATGGATGTGAAAAAAAACAGCATCAGAAATAAAGCAAATTTGCCAAAAAATTAAAGCTCTTTTACTATTAAACATCAGCTGAAATTTGGCCCCTGATCAAACTTCTTTTGGATGAGTATCTCCATGTAAAAATAAGTTATCTATTTCAAAGTTGAAAAGTTCAAAGAACATTTATTATTAAAGTATGTATACCATATACAACCTTGATTTTCGTCTTTCTGCAGTCAGCCACAAAACAAAGAAATACAATAGTGCCCACACAACAAAGGCTGTCAAATATCTGTAACCCTAGTGGCTTAATCTAGAGGAAGACAGCCCCCGGCCCAGCCAAACTTAAGAAATCTTGTTTGGGTGGTTGCTACATGATGTATTCCCCTGTTACAAATCAGTACCATGAAATAACCAACAGTACACAATATGCAATTAAACGGTTGAGCTTTATAATTCTTTATTTGACTATATGGTTAGTAAAGAAACAAAAAAGGGGAAGGACCCATTCTCATGAAACAGTCTAATGCGCAACGTTGGAGCTCACGGTTCTGTCCATTCGTTCCCCGTCCACCTCTTCTGAGCATAGCTGACTCTCGGATCCTTGCTCCAAGTCCATTCCATCTGGCGGTCTACCAATTCTCTCCATTTGCGTCTTCTCTCTTCACCTCTCCCTGACAAAAGACTGCGAAATCCTTTCTCTCAGACCCACAAGAAAGAGCAACGTGCCTCTCATCAGATGGCACACATTCCAAAGCCTCCGTTATCTCTAGTCATAACCCAAACATTGCTGCTACAGAGAAGCCATTACGTCAGCAGTGAAACATTAGAGAGGCCATTACATCAGCAGTGAAATCTTACAGCACGTTACACATCCAAATTGTGAAAAAAAACAAAACACACCAACAATAAAAAAGTAAACAAATAACACACAGAACATGAATGATAGAGTCTTCAAAAGCCAGTCCACAGCCACAGAGCCAGTTTTGATGGCTGCAGGCCACAGACATGGAGTCAGTTCAGTGTTGAGGTGAATGCCGATGGGTAGGCCACAGCTGCAGTTACTTCAGCGCTCAGGTGGGCTGAACATCGGTTTGTCCTCCATCCTTGTCCTCAACACCTTGATCGTTTTAATCTGGCGCAGCGCTTAAATCAGTTAAACATCAGTTCATTTTTTGCTCTCGGCCTGGGCCCCATCGCTTCAATCAGGCCCAAAATCCGCTCCTGTAATAGCCCAGCAAATAAAGCAAATTTGGAATTTGCTTTAAATTTTAATGCTGTTAGCTTATCCTAATGGAATGCCTTAATGGAATTATCCTAAATGGAATGTTAACAACAGACAATCCATTAAAGGAATAACACAGAAATACACATAATTCAGAAAAAAAAATTCTGTTCTACTTATTTCTTTATAAGTGGACGAGGTTCTGACAGAGCCTGTAAATAAAACCTTAATTTCTGTGCAAGAAAACGTAACGAGATTTTTCCCTAGAGTAATTGAATTGCATGAATTTCCTCACCGAACCCTGTTGCACCCTCACTGCTGAACGAATCCATCGTGCTCCTCTTGACAACTGATGACAGCAATCTGTCTCACAAGTTACCTTTAAAAGCATGCAGTTGTGCACAGAACCTGTGGCACACTGGTGCGGCAGATAGTGCTGCTGTCCCAAGGTTCCAGTGAGCTACGTTCTAATCTGACCTCTGGTGCTGTCTGTATGGAGTTTGCATGATTGTGTGGGTTTCTTCCGAGTGCACTGGTTACTCCCGTATCTCAAAAGAAGTTTACTTGACCGCTGCTTATACCTTGTATTTCATAAATGGATGGTAGGCAAATTATGGGGAGTAGCTTGTATAGGCATGTAAAAGAAATCAAGCTACAGGGGAATGCAGACATCCCACCTCTCCCGGAAGTTCCGGGAGTCTTCCGCAAATTGATAGTGGCTCCCTGATGACCGCAAATTATATACAATGTCCCGGAAATTGATTTTTTTGAGAGCGAGCATGAGACAGTGCGCGAGAGAGAGTGAGCGCAAGAGCAAGAAAGCAAGCGCGAGAGCGAGTGACAAGAGAGAGCGAGACAGTGCACGTGAGAGAGAGCGAGCGAGAGAGAGAGAGAGAGCGAGAGTGAGAAAGCAAGCGCCGAGAGCGAGAGAGAGAGAGAACGAGAGCGAGAAAGCAAGCACGAGAGAGCAAGAGAGAGCGAGAGCGAGAGCCGGAAAATGAGCGCGAGAGAGCGAGAGAGTTCCAAAAACAGAAAATATGAAACGTACATCACCCCAGACTACACTAAAGTGTACCCCTGCCTAATAGGGGTCAAAAATAATGACAGTGTTGCTCGCTGCACTGTTTGCAACAGTGACTTTTCTATTGCCCATGGTGGGTTAAGACTGTATAAGACATGTTGATGTGAGTTTAACAGGTGTCATTCATTCATTAGAATAGCTAACATTATTTAAACTAGCTGGCTAGCTGCCAAGGAGCTACTCTACTGCAGACATCCCACCTCTCCTGGAAGTTCCGGGAGTCTCCCGCAAATTGATGGTGCTACCTCCCTGAAATGAGTTTTTGCAGGGTGAGGTGTCTGGGAATGGGATTGCAGAAAATGCTCTGAGATAGAATTAATCCATTTTGTCAATGTTATAGGAGAATAGAGTAGATTTAAACAGAACAAATCATGACGTAAATGCACACCTGGGGTTTAAATCAGCGGTCCCCAACCACCGGGCCGCGGACCGGTACCGGGCTGCAAAGCATGTGCAACTGGGCCATGGGCCGCGAGCCGCGAGGAAACGATATGAGTCAGCTGCACTTTTCCTCATTCCCTGTCACGCCCACTGTTGAACTTTAACGCACGCGAGGCCATCAGTGACCCAAGACGTGCAAAGGAATGGGTCCGTGACCCATTGGTGAATGCTTCCGGTGAATCATCCATGTCAGCGCGGGAAAAAGATCAACTCCTCAAGCTTGCAAATGACGGTGGGCTGAAAAGTATGTTTGACATAACATCTCTGCCGGCATTCTGGATCAAAGTCAAGGCTGAATATCCTGAGAGAGCCACAAAAGCACTGAAAACGTTGCTTCCATTTCCAACATCATATCGCTGTGAAGTGGAGTTTTCTGCGATGAATGCAACGAAAACTAAATTGTGGAATAGACTGGACATAAGGAACCCCCTTCGAGTATCGCTGTCTCCCATCACCCCTCCATGGGACCGTCTTGTTGCAGGAAAACAAGCCCAAGGCTCCCACTGATTCAGCGATATTGGTGTGTTGCAACAATTTTATATGTTCATACGAGGAAAATATGCGTTGTGTGTTTAATATCCAAACGTTACTTAAAATGTTATGATGCTATTGACTCATAAGTGACTTATAATTCAGTTGTCCCTAACCTCCGGGCTGCGAAGAATACAGCGGTGGCCAGAACGCACCCAGCACATCTTTAAGAAAAAAACCGAAATAAACAAGCTAATTGATTAGGTGCTGCCCGGCACATAAATGTCGGCCCAGATCAGAGGCGATGCAATCGGCAATTAGAGCATTGGCAAAAATCGGCATCTTAAAGATGTGCTGGGTACGTTCCGGCCACCGCTGTACCGCTGCATTCTTCACGGCAATGAATCGGTCCGTGGCCCGGAGGCTTGGGACCACTGTTATAATTGACTTATCACTATATTCATGCGAGGAAAATATGTACTGTGTGTTTAATATTAAATTCATTAGATAAACCCCTTTAGAAACGAAATTGAGTGTATTAGCCACTTATAAGTGACCTATCACCTATATTCCGGTTGTGATTAACACCCACCCCCCGCCCCCCCACGTCCGCAAGAATATTGTTAATATTAAACCAGTCCGCGATGCAAAAAAGGTTGGGGACCCCTGGTTTAAATCATCAGTTGTATACAGGTTTTAGTGAAACATGATAGCGTTCTCACATCATCATAGTTCAGGCAAAACCTGACTCTCGCTTGAAGGTACATAAGGTGGGACAGTGATATCTCGGTTGGGTTGTGGGCCCAACTAATGGTTCCCAAGTGGACAATATTGACAACTCCCTGAGAACAATGGGAGTTTCTATGGGACAACAGAGATAAAGGGGTGGTGGTGGGGGGGGGCACTCAGTACCAAGGAGGCAGTTGAGGGATTACAGGCTTAAGTTAAGAAATGAATTACTTATTATAATCATTTGATTCTCAGTGCCTCATAATTGATTACAATGATCTCTTGCTAACCCACCTTTCTCTTAGACTTTGCTTGAAGCATATTATAGGTGTTTAAAAGCAATGGGATACTTCTGTATTTGGCATATCATGAGAAATCTGGACTGAAGATATCATGTTATTTCCAGGCCTGGCCCATGCATTACTGTCATTCACTACTGTAGTGCAGCGTTAACTAGTACAATTCCCACACTATAATCACACAGTTACACAATTCCTATGAATTACGGTAGGCGCTCAATGGGGTAAAGTTCAGAATTTGCCCTTACAAATGGTCTTGACTGCATTTCTGTAGCCCACAGCCCAAGCGAGATATCGTTGCCTCCCTGTAAGCAGGGAGTCAGTTTGCCTGAGCTATGATGATGTCATAATTTTCCGCTTTATTGACTGCAGTATTGGAGGCTGGAATAAAACAATACGCAATTGACCGTGGGTCGTTAATCTACAATGAAAATGGCAGAAGCAGAACAAAACAAAAAAGAAGTGTAGACAGTATAGTGTGGTGTATCTGAAATGTGGATTTATACCAGCACCAAGCAACCAACAGCAGCCAATGTGTCTGTTGTGTGAAAAAGCTTTTTCAAACAAGACAATGAAATTTGGCTCCCTGAACATTTGAAGAGAATACATTCTGATAAGCAAACAAAAACTTGGCTTATTTCCAGTCACTTTGTGAAAACTTTCAGAAACAAAAAACTTCAAAACATGTTTGCCAGTAATTCACAACAAAACAGTGATGGTTTGCATGCTTCATGCAACATTTCATTGCTCATTGCTAAATCTGGAAAGCCTCATACAACTGAAGAAGAACTAATCCCATTATGATAGTAACCTCCCTGTTTGCTGGAGAAATTGTAGAAATCAAAATGCAAACCATTATCATATTTTCTGGGAATGACCCATTGTCAAAGATTATTGACGTGGGATACACAATGCCCTACAAGACATTGTGGCGACCCACTTTCTAGCGCACACAAACCGGCCCACATTACCTCCGACAGGGGCGCCCAGTTCACCTCCAGCCTGTGGTCGGCCATGGCCAACCTTTTAGGATCGCAGCTACACCACACAACTGCCTACCACCCACAGTCGAACGGACTAGTGGAGCGTTTCCACCGTCACCTCCCGCCTGGAGGGGCCTAACTGGGTGGACGAACTTCCCTGGGTCCTGCTCGGAATCCGCACGGCGCCCAAGGAGGATCTGCACACCTCGTCGGCCGAGTTGGTGTACGGCATACCAGCCCCAAGGGGGCAAGAGGAAGAACCCACAGCAGTCCTGGACAGACTACGTGAGAGGTTCGGTAACCTGGCCCCCATCCCCACTTCACAGCACGGACAGAGCCTGATCTGCGTACCCAGAGACCTGCAGAACTGTAAGTTTCTTTTTGTACGACGGGGCGGACACTGGGCACCGCTACAGCGGCCCTACGAGGGGCCGTTTAAGGTGACCAGGAACAACGGGTCCACGTTCGTGCTAGACATTGGGGGGAGAGAGGAGGTTTTCACGGTGGACCGACTCAAACCGGCCCATGTGGACTTGGCACAGCCGGTCCAGGCTCAGGCACTGCGGCGCAGGGGCAGACCTCCCAAACAGAGGCCGATCCAGACTGTGGACATTGGGGGAGGTATCGCCGGTTCTGGGGGAGGGGGTTATGTGGCGACCCACTTTCTAGCGCACACGAACCGGCTCACAACAGCGCACGCAGGCAGAGGGCCGGCACCAGAAAGGGCGCCAGGCCATCTTCACCAGCAGGGGGAAAATCTCGCGCGTGGAAAGGGTCTGGGAATATGCATTCCCCACAGCAATCCCGCCCCAGGGAGGGCGGGAATGGAAAGGCTTTAAAAGCAGGCCGCGAAGTTTGAATAAATCTCTTTCATCGCAACTCTAACTCACCGACTCCGTGTGGTTATTCTAGCGCTGTGTGTAGCACACAGCTACAACATCTTTAAATGTGAAATATCCTTAGAAAGTAGGACCATATATTTTGCGTATGTACCTCAAGAATAGTTGAAAAGAGATAAATATTTAATGAATATACTGCTGGTGGCTGGTAAAAAGACCCCTACCAGGAAATGGTTATCACAGGAGAGCCCAACTTTAAATGTATGGATGGAAATTACAATGGACATTTACAAAATGGAGAAGGTAACAGCATCTGTTAATCATAAGCTGGAACAGTTTGATTCACACTGGGAAAAATGGTTTAACTACATAACACCTCATAGGCCTAATTTTATTCTCACAAGTTAATGAATATGTTGTAAAAAAAGATCACGCTCTACTCTGTACATAGTTTTCTTCTTTTGATTGTTCTTTCTTTCCTCTCCTTTTTATAAGTGTATACCTCAGATAAATATTATGTGGAGATTTGTGACAAATATGACTATATGATATATATGTACAGTATCTGAAATACATCCTATGGAAAGTTTTGTTTGATGATGAACTTCAACAAAAAATAAATTACAAAAAAAAACAACTGAAGAAGAACTGACTCTGTCAGCAGTAAGGGATGTTCTGAGCAGGGTTTGCATGTCACCAGATCAAATAATTAAAGCAATTCCATTCAGCAAAAACTCTTGTTCAAAGACAAATAGATGAAATGTGGAAGTCACATTGTGCAACATACTTAGGACAACAGAACTTGCTCGGCATTTGGATGAGTCAATTTTGCCAGGCAAAAAATCTTGGCTTTTTTGTGGTAAATTGGATCAGTAAATTTCTCAATGACATCAACATTAGGGGCTTAGTGGACATTGAGGAAGGTTATCAAAGATTTCAGCGGGATCTGGTCCAGCTGGAAAAATGGGCTGAAAAATTGCAGACGGAATTTAATTCAGACAAGTGTGAGATGTTGACCTTTAGGAGGACCAACCAGGCGAAGACGTACACAGTGAATGGTAGGGCATTGAGAAGTGAGATAGAACAAAGAGTTCTGGGAATGCAGATCCATAATTCCTTGAAAGTGGAGTCACAGGTAGATAGGGTTGTAAAGAGAGCTTTTGGCACATTGGCCTTCATAAATCAAAGTACTGAGTACACGAATTGGGATGTTATGTTAAAGTTATATAAAAGTTTGGTGAGGCCAAATGTTGTGAGCAGCTCTGGCCACCTATCTACAGGAAAGATATCGATACGATAGAAAGAGTACAGAGAAAATGTACAATGATGTTGCTGGGACTACAAAACCTGAGTTATAGGGGAATGTTCTACAGGTTAAGACTTTATTCCCTGAATCATAGGAGAATGAGGGGAGCTTTGACGAAGGTTTACAAAATTTTGAAGGGTATAGATAGGGTACAGGCAAGCAGGATTTTTCCCACTGAGGTTGGCTGAGACTAGAGCTACAAACCATAGGTTAAGAGTGAAAAATGAAATACTTAAGGGGAATCCGAGGGGGAACATCTTCACTCAGAGGGTGGTGCGGGTGTGTCAACTCATTCCCCGGTGTGACGTTTCAGAGGATCTGTCCTGGGTTCAGCACATAAATGCCATTACAAAGAAAGCAGAGCAGTGACTCTCTTTGAAGTTTGCAAAGATTTGGCATGTCATCTAAAACTTTGACAAACTTCTAAGATGTGTGGCTTACAGCATATTGCATCACAGCCTGGTATAGAGACACCAACACCCTGAAAGGGTAAAGTAATGGATTCAGCCCAGTCCATTGCAATGAGGACCACCACACCTTTCAGCACATCTGTATGGAGTGCTGTTGCAGGAAAGCAGCGTCCATAATCAGGGACCCTCAACATCTTGCTACTGTCATTAGGAAGGAGCCACAGGAGTCTCAGGACCCACACTACCAGGTTCAGGACCGTCAGGTTCTTGAACCAAAGGAGGTCCCTTCACTTAACCCAACACTGAACTGCTCCCACAACCTAATGGTTCACCTGCAAGGACTCTTCATCTCACATTCTTGATATTTATTTATTGTTTTTTTTTCACTTTTTTTTCTTTTTGTATTTGCAGTTTGTTGTCTTTTGCACACTGGTTGCTTGTTTTATTACGTATGGTCTTTCATTGATTCCATTGTGGATCTCTGCATTTATTGTGAATGCCCACGAGAAAATGAATCTCAGGTTTGTATATGTACTTTGATGATAAACTTACTTTGGACTCCGAAGTGGTGGATGCAGGTTTGACTGCAACATTTAAGAGAAGTCTGAATAGGTACACGGATGTAAGAGGTATGGAAGGCTATTGTCCCTGTGCAGGTTGATGGGGTTACACAGCACAATGGAGTGGATGGGCAAAATGCCTGCACCTGCACTGTAATGCTCTACGACACTCTGACTCTAAAATCCTGATGAAATGCTTACTCAGTTGGAGAGCTGGGCTGATGAGAGTTAGATGTCACTTAAGATCAGGACTCAACTTACACGTGTTAAATCATCAGCAGGCACATTACTGCCAATGATGAACTTCAGTAGTGCAGAGAAACATGGCCAAGAATTAATAACCAGATGCATGTCTCTAAAGTGATCAATACTGTTAAGATAAATATTGGTCAAGACAGCACGACAATTCCCCTGTTTTTCTTGGAGCTGTGTCAGTCAATCTTTTGCATCCATCTAACTTGGGAAGATGGAATCTCAGCTTAACATGTAAACTGATGGATAGCCCCACAACAGAGCCACACTTTCTCAGCAATGTCCTGAGAAAGATATGGGGCCAGATTTCTGGATGGTACTCGAAGCCATGACTGTCAGACGCAGGAGGTATTCAGAATCGGAATGAAGGTTTATTATCATTGACACGTGTCATGAAATTTGTTGTTATGCAGCAGCAGTACAATGCAATACATAATAACAAAACTGAACTACCATAAATATATATACATATATATTTCAAAAAAGTTGAATGAGTAGTGCAAAAAGAGGAGGAAAAAAAGTAGTGAGGTAGTATTCATGGGTTCAATGTCCATTTAGGAATCGGATGGTAGAAGGGAAGAAGCTGTTCCTGAATCACTGAGTGTGTGCCTTCAGGCTCCTGTACCTCCTCACTGATGGTAGCAATGAGAAGAGGGCACGTCCTGGGTGATGGGGGTCCTTAATGATGGATGCTGCATTTTTGAAGATATCCTGGATTATGAGTTCTCACTAAATCTGGTTGCACACCCATTTTAAAGTGGATGAAAAAAATTGAAGAGATTTGGAAAAGATAGGTGATATACTGATTGATTAACTGGCATAATGTCATGGCAATTCATTTCCTGTCAATGGTACTAAGTGTACTGCACATGTAGATCAGCATGTTACACTTTGACTTTGAAATTCATGGCACTGACTACCATGGATTGAGTTTCTGAGGCAGAGGAAAAAATACCGACAACTACCCAGCGCAGGTGTTCCCAACTTAGGATCCACGGATCCCTGGCTTAATGATATTGGACCAAGTTTGGAAACTCCTGATCTGGAGTATTTAGTGTTGTTAGACATTGAACAAATGAAGGAAATAGATTTGGAGGTGACTGGTGGACAGGTGATTGAAGACATCATATCCAAGGTACTGGAAATAAAAAGAGTAAAATAATAATAGACTTTATAACAAGGGAATAACAATGTAAAGAAATTCCGGGTTAGAGCATTTTCAGTGTGTGCTGGGTTAACCCTTTTTGAGGAAAGTTGTGAGAAGCCATGCCTCCTCAGACTTTACTAGCATAGAAGAGCAAGTATAGGGGTTGGAGGAGCTGGAGAGGATATTGCCGAAGAGAAGAGTACTGGGGCCTGGGCAGGAGACCTGATTAGAGGGAAGGGAGTGAGTGCTAGGGGAGATAGGGATGATGATAAATGCACAGTGAGATGATCAGGGTAGAGCTGAGGAGTGGGGAGGGTGGAGATGAAATCAGGGGGTTAGAGAGATAAATGCAAGCGAAGAGGCAAAGATTGTTGGCAGCAGGCAGGCTGGTGATTGATGTGATGGACACAGGAGAAGTTAAATCAGTGAGGGGCTGGGCAAAGAGTATGGTGGGGAGATCCATGGGGCCATGGAGGAGATCAAAACTGAGTGGAAACCATTCACAGCAGGGTGGGAGATGCTGGTACAATGTGGGATGTGAATGCGCCAGTCACTGAGGATGACAATACAGTCAGAGAGATACAGCATGGAAACAGGCTTTTCATTGTACTGAGTTTGTGCCAATTTACAACCATCTCTTTAAACTACTTCATAATAATCTTCCCCACATCCTTGCAAGATGAGGACAGAAAATTTTGAACCCTGCCTTGAACAGAGATTACATGAACTCATGATTTAATTTCTCCATTTCCCACAAGGGTATTTACCTAAAATGTAAAAAAAAATGATGCAGAGATTGGTGAATACATGGAATAAATTGCCTGAGAAGGTGAGGGTGACTGTGATGGGATAGATTTTACTTGCTGATAGCAATGAATTGGATATTACTCAGGAAGAAAAAAAAATCAATGGAAAGTATGTTAAAGGCATTGTGGAATATAGCATTATTCGATTATTCCAATGGCCTTCAGTAACTTTGCACATTCCATATTTTTATAGATGTAAAATTATTCTTAAAGGAACCAAAGTCTTTTCAATGCCTTTGACAGAGCACGTTAACATCAGCCAAGCTCTTTCTTCTAATGGAGGTGTTAATTAGTTTAGAGTAAACCAGTTAATAGCACGGGTAAAAGAACAGAAGAGAAAGGAAATTGATACAACTGCTTTAGGCATCTGCACAATTACATTACGGACAGCCTTTCATTTCTCCTTCCATACATTATGAGTGGGAAAAAACGATGACTCATCTATTGCAGCGATCAAACTGATATGAAAAATCCATCTGGTTAAATGCATCAGGGGCCCATTCTGAATTACCAGTTCAAGCACTCGTGAAAGACACATTGGCATTCTCCCAACATTTGCAATGTAATGTATTATAATATTCTGCAGGAAAAAGTCTCTTTTTTGGCTTCATAAGTCAGAGATAAATCATGATACTATTACTTAAATGTCAACTTACTTCACTGATGCAGTATCTATCGGCACCACTGTGAAAATGGTGAAGGCCTTTTGGAAGATTTTCTTTCTGACACCTGTCAATGAACAGCTCAAAGAATTGATTGATGAATTTTACAGAAAATGCACAGACTGTTGATCTGTTGGTAGGCTCCAAGGACTCCGGTTTACTTTGTACAAATACTGCAAAGAGTACATCCTCTTCAGCAGAAACCCCCAGTTGTTCAGCAAGGTCTGCACCCGGTTTGGCTACGTATGCAGCCTGAAGGATGTTGTACACTTCTATACTTGAGGACCTCTTTCTTCGCTTCTCACTGATTATACATTCCAGCGGCATTTCAACATAAGAGTTCAGGAAAGGATCTGAAGTGCACAGTCGAATAATTCTGGTGTGAAATGATTTAGACTGCAAACTTTCTCTTTGCACAGTTAAAAAGTACACGTAGTTCCCACTTTCAAAAGTGTAAAGATACTTAATTGGGTAGGTGTCCCTATACTGTGGAATAACATCCATATATGAATGTTCAGAGATGAACTGGAAGCCATCTTCGGATTCCTTTAACCTCCTTATAGATACTGAATGTAACCGGGAATACAGAGGAGCAGAACTCAATGTTGCACCGATGTACAAATTCACAAATCGATTGTTCTTCTTTATCAATACTTTTGTACCTAGGGGGCTGGCAATACAGTCTGGGTACATGTCATGGTTATTGTTGGCAAGTGAGTACATACACCGGGCATTGTTTGAAAAATTGGCAAGAGCATTTTCCTCGAGATTGTGAAGGAAACAAACGCCGTTCCTTGCGCTGCCACAGCTGATAAGTTGATCTCCATAGAACGTCTCGACCAGCAAAACCATGTTCGTATTGTTTCTCCACACAGACTCAGAGTGGTTTGCCATATCCTCACAGTTGTCACATGGTGAACAATTCAAGGATTCCAACACGGGGCCAGTTTTGAACTCAGAAATCTTTTCTAGGTTACTGTTCAGGACGTAGATCTTATTTGTTGCTCCCACATAGATGCGTTGTTTGTGGAGGACTGCGTTCTGTATGAAAGTTTCTGTGGTGAAGCTGGAAAGGCTGTACTGCATGTTCAAGTCCAACTCCACATCCTTTTTTGCATCCTCACAGTCTGCACTGCTCAGCTGAACCAAGCTCCCCAGAAGCATCAAGAGACCCCAATTTCCTGCTGGAAATCTCATGGCAGAATGTTTCATGAGCTGTAAGACAAAGAAGACTATTTAATACAAGGCATATGACAACTAATAACAGGGCAACTAACTGAATGTTATAATGCATGTATTGTTAACTTATAAGTAAATCTTTTTATGACATTGAAACAAATTACAAAAACTAGCAATTTTTTGATAATTAGGCCAGTTTATTTAATGCACAGATAATCTGTACATAAGTGGATTTGGCCCAGTACATCACGGGTAAAGCTCTCCCAATCACTGAGAACATCTATATGCAACGCTGTCATAGGAAAGCAGCATCCATCAACAGAGATCTGCACCACTGAGATAATGTTCTATTCTCGCTGCTGCCATCAGGTAGAGGGTATAAGAGTCTCAGGACTTGCACCACCAGGTTCAAGAACAGTTACAACCCCTCATTCACCAGGCTCTTTAATGGAGGATAACTGTACTCAATTGCCCCATCATTGAGATGTTTGTACAACCAATGATCTCACTTTAAGGACTCTTTATCTCATTATCTCTAATTCTTCTTATTTATTGCTATTTATTTATATGTTCATTTGCACGGTTTGTTGTCTTCTGCACTCTGGTTGATCTTTCATTGATCCTGTTATATTTATTACTCTAAATTTGCTGAATAGGCCCATAGGAAAATGAATCTCAGGATTGTATATGTACTTTGATAATAAATTTACTTCAAACTTTGATGTCTGGTCAGCAATCTGACGAGTAAGTGGGAGATCTTAGGGAAGGCATGGTGGGATTGTTAAGATGCTTAAGTAGAAGGAGAAAGATGCAACGAATTACCAATCCAGAGATTCCCACTGACTTCAGGTTGCCAACTGTCCCATATTAGCCAGGACATCCTGTATATTGGGCTAAATTGGTTTGTCCCATACGGAACCGCCCTTGTCCCGTATTCCCCCAGCTAAGGTAGAGCGTTCCTATGAAACCTTTCATGCCGAAATGGCGTAATGCAAAGAAGCAATTACCATTAATTTATATGGGAAAAATTTTTGAGCATTCCCAGACCTAAAAAAAGCCTACCAAATCATACCAAATAACACATAAAACCAAAAATAACACTAATATATGGTAAAAGCAGGAATGATATGATAAATACACAGCCTATATAAAGTAGAAATAATGTATGTACAGTGTAGTTTCACTTAATAGAATCGGGAAGATTAAGCCAAAACCGATTTGTAGAAAAAGATCCGCACGTACACGCATGCGCACGTCATGTATGTGCATGTCACACATGCGCACACAGGTGCCCGCGCAAGGCTTCATGGTCATGGTAGTCTTTCTCGGGGTAAACACAAGAATCCCGTATTTGACTGCTACTTTTGTCTCTTATTTGGGAGTGAGAAAGTTGGCCACCCGACTTCAGGTCCTTCCACTCCGTTCCTGCCCACTCAGTCATAATAACACACCACATAGGCTAAGGCCCACAGCATAACAAGCAATGCACAGTGATATTCAATTAAGAATCAGTAGCTTGGGAATGTAAGGTGATAAGATGATAGGAAAGAAAATATTTGGTATTTCCTCTGACTCAAGCAACAATTCATCAAATTCCCGAAGCTCAGTTATCAGCAGATACTTTAGTGGAAGTGTGAAAGGTTATGAACCTATTTAACAGTACCAGGTGGTATTTCAATATTGACAACCATAAATACATGGTAAATTCAAGTAGGGTTACACTGGGCAGTATATGACAGCAATTTTCTTCATGCTGAAGCAAGAATGTTGGGCCCAATCATGCCAGCATTCAGACATCCCCAGGAAACTCAGTCTTTGGTCTTGTCAGACTAACATAAATTCATGATCAACTGGATGGAAGGAGTTGCTACATCACTGCCACCAGAAAATTGCCAGTAAGAGGCCAGCAATATCATGAAGGATCCCACCCACCCTGCTTACGGACTGTTTGACACACTTCCATCAGGGAGGAGGCTACACAGCATCCACAACAAGACCACTAGGCTCACAATAAACTTCCCCCAAGCTGTCAGTCTGATCTACAGTTCCACCTACTAACCACCCCACCAGCCCCCACCACTATTACATCCACGTCAACCACTTTACTATTTCCTGTCAGAGCTAACTTATGTTCTGATCGTCCTGCAGCTAGCATCACTTTATGTACACCCAATCAGTCTATTTATATAAACTGATCTTATGTATATGGCCACACCCAAACAGTTACTTGTACATTGTGTTTTATAGGATTGCTTTTATATTTACTGTAAACATGAGAAAGTTTGCAGATGCTGGAAATCCAAAGCAACACATACAAAATGCTGGAAGAACCCAGCAGGTCAGGCAGCATCTATGGAAATGAATAGTCAACGTTTTGGGCCGAGACCCTTCTTCAGGACTGAATAGAAGTGGGAAGACACCAGAATAAAAAGGTGGTGAAGGGGAGGTGATAGGCAAGAGGTAAGAGGCTGGTGGGGGAATGGAGGGAAGAGGGAAAGGAATTTTTTTTTAAAGGAAGGGGAAATTAATATTCATTCCATCAGGTTGGAGACATAAGGTGATGCTCCTCCACCCTGAGATGTGACTCATCTTGGCACAAGGGGAGGTTATGGACCAACGTGTCGGAACGGGAAATGAAATTAACATGTTTGGCTAATGGGAAGTTCTGCTATTTATTGTGGTTTTTAGGCTTACTGTATATTTTTATGCTACGTTGGAACAAGAATCATTTCGTTCTCCCCCTACACTTCTATACTGAAGAATGACAATAAAAAATCTTGAATCAGTCACTCTACTTCATGGCTGGATTTCAAGTGGAATCCAGAATTGATACCCTATTTTGCTGGAAAATACAGCTCTCTGAACTTATGTTAATTAGAATAGGGAGTCATAGCTTGGGGATTTAGAGAGAAAAAAACACTGTGATTAAGTTATAGTATTTATTTTTACTCATTTAATTTGGCTCTAAAGTTTTTAATTCTTCAGCTCTGAGTTTTCATTAGAAATAAAAATTGTGTTGATCTTATGTTTGTTAACGGTACATATTAAATCATTTGCTCTATGCTTTGAAATGTCTACCACTTCACTTTCTATAGTAAAATAACTCATTACTGATGCTATTTCCCATAGTATTTGCTACAGGTAATAATGTCATTAATTACTTAAAATATAACTTTGGTGAACCTTTCACCTTCATAACTACCTTATTGTTCACCATGGACCTTATTGTGAAATATGTGTGATACTGAGTTCCCACGAGATGTTGTCTTATACAAATATCATTCCCTGTAAACTTTTATTCACATAAAGCTTCATTGCAATCTGTAGCTCTCTGTACTTGAAGCTTCTGTGAGCTGGCAACTGCATTCTTAACCTGCCTTGGGGATACAACTTTAACTGTACTGACCATAGGTCAGGGTGCAATTCCTATCCCAGCAAGTGTCTGGAAAACACACAGCTGGGTTAACATTTCTTAAACCACAATTACCACAATCCCACCATGGCAGCTGGGGAATTTAAATTCAGTAATTAAATAAATCTGGAATTTTAAGAAAAGCTAGTGTCCATTATGAAACTACAGACTGTTGTAAAAACCCATTTGGTTTATTAATGTTCTTCAAGATGGAAATCTCCTATCCATACTTCGTCAGGCCTACAGGTGTTTTCAGACCTTTTGAGATAAATGCCTCCTTTAAAGATAATAGGAAAGAGTAGCAATTGTTAATTATACCCTTGAAGTCCACAACACATTAATAAATTTAAAAATATATATTCTTAAAGCATTTTGTGATCATTTTGGTGATTTCTGAGTTGGCATTTGGGTGCCACAGTAGCATAGCGATTAATACAATGCTATTACAGCTTGATGCATTCTGGAGTCTGGAGCTAAATTCTGGCACTGTTCTGTAAGGAGTCGTCATGGCTATCCCTCAAGGTCGAGGATGATGGTCTTCGTTCTGAAGAAGTGGCCCACAGAGCGAAGACGCCTGTGCGTTTGTTTAACGTGTACTTGATGTTGCACTCCAAGAAGCACACGATACTTCACAAATCAACCAACTGATTCCAATGGCACGGAAACCACGACGATTGGAGCTGATGGATTTGTTGCAGCCTTCATCCACCTTCACAGCCACTGAGTTCGAAGTAATTTGTCTGCCTGTTCCACCGTTGAGGTCTTGGTTGGATTGTTCTTTGTCAGGGACCTCACCCTCGACCTTACCGCCATGGGTGACCCTACCAGGAGCATAGCTCTAGACGGCATCGCTCTCGGGATCTCAGGACCACACAAGCTTCTCCACCACGACAAGGTGACAATCCACTGTTCTGTAAGGAGTCTCTGAAAGCTGCTCCCCCTCCCCCACCCCATGGAATGCATGGGTTTTACAGGGGTGCTCTGGCTTCCTCCCATAGTCCGAAGACGTAACAGGTAGGTTAACTGTTCATTCTAAATTGTCATGTGATTAGGTTAGGGTTAAGGTAGTTAGGTGGTGTGGCTTGAAGGGCCGGAAGGGCCGAGACTGCATGCTAAATAAAACTCGGCCTATTTAAATATTTATGGTTTTATTACTATTTATTATTTATGGTGCAACTGTAACGAAAACCAATTTCCCCCGGGAGCAATGAAGTATGACTATGACTATGACTATTCAGCCAACCATAAACAGCACAGCAATTTCAAAGGGTAACCTTAATGCATTTAATTATGTATTTTTATATATTTTAATTTTCATTTTATAGTACTTAGAGCCAATTTTTAAAATGCATCTAAAAACGTCATCAGAATTTTCCAGGAAGTGAAACTCTGTCCCATCATTCTCTCTTGTCAAAGACTGGTGGAAGGGTGTGAAGTGGAGCCTCAGCAGTAGACTGCAATGATCTGCTCACTGCACTTCACTGGAAGTCTCCTACCTGCAGGGTGTCATAGAAAACAGGAGATGGCCAATTGACCCTTTGAGCCTGCTCTGCTATTTAATGATCATGGCACATCTGACTGCAAATTTATGTCCTCTTCATCCTACCCCATTCTACAACTTCTCTGCAACTTCAAAATAACTTGTTCTCTCATTTCTAACAAGGGGCCTTCAACCTGAAACTCTAAGTCTCCTTCTCTTCATCAGCTGTTGCCTGACCTGCTAAGCACTCTTGGCATTTTCTCATTTTATTTTACATTTCCCACATCTTTGGAGTTTGATTTTCCCTTTGCTGCTGCCTGATCTCTCCACATAGTGACTACTGTTTTTTTTAAAATTGTAGTTTCAGTGGGTAACACAATAAAAAACAAGGCAAGCTACGATCAATCCTATAACAATAAATTTGGCTTTACAATAAGTTGCATAGTGGTTCAGTCTTTCTTCATTGGAGAAGAGTAATGAAGCTAAAGCTTTGCTCAGGTACAAAATTAAAACCAGGTTAGACCACTCAAGCCCACTTACTATTATTTCCATACTCAAAATGACCTACCATAGACATAAAAAAAAAACAAATCTCGGGCATTATTTGTGAAGATGCAATACCAAACATGGATCAAAAGAGATGACATCAATACACAGTGACATTAAACGAATCATCCTTAGCTGAACAAAGTACTGACTCATGTCTGCCCAAAACACTGAATATTCTATCAGGAGTCTTTCGTGGAAGAGAAGTTATCTTTGGACCTATATAAGTGCGCTATAAATTCAGAACTTACTGAGTGCTCCATGCTGATGCAATGGCCATTCTGCTGTATTGCTGGCTTCCATGAATAGATGGAGCCAACCTGAAGGCAAAACCTTTAACTGAATATACACCTGATCCAACTTAAACTCAATCCATAGGGTCAGATTCCTTCAGGCTCAAGACAAACTGACACTCCAGTATCAGGTTCTGCAGTTGGTTGGCCATCAATTGCAACATTAGAAATATGCAGATGTTTTAGCTGTATCTTAAATGTTTCTGATAAGAGTAATGAGCAGGCAGTTATTAAATCACAGGTTATAGATCCATATAGCCCAAAAACTGGCCATTCTGTCCACTATGTCCTTGATAACCACTGTACCTATCTATAATAATCCATTTTACTCAACCATGTGAGTCAATTCATCTCACAGGCAAGGAGAAGGCCTTGTAGTCATAGAGTCATAGAAAATTACAGCACAGAAACAGGCCATTCAGCCCATCTAGTCCATGACAAACCATTTTAACCGTCTCCCACAATGCACTAGGTGACAGCACTGACCTCAAGTCTGTCTGCCTCCAGAGCCACAAAAATCCGGCACCCTGAAAGCGCGCTAGTCTTCTAGGCTGTGTCCTTGGCATATCGAAAAGCGGCTGGTCATGAGATATGGAGGTCAAAACTAACCACAGCATACAACAGAGACAACATTATTTAAGATGTCTATTAGATCCCAAGTTGCCCACTGATGTAAAGCAGTAGCCACTGTGCAGCCATGCTAAAGTTATGGTGAAAATTTAGAATCATTGCAAAAACCAATCCCAAATGGAAATATTGTACTTCTTCCTGGAGAAGGCATCTCACGTAAGGACTATATTATTGCGGGTGTTCTTGTGGTGTGTAAAAGTAGTTGAAAAATTCCCACATGTGGCTTAATCTTTCTGGACATCTTTTACACTTGCAGTTAATGTTAGTACATAGAGAATAGAGATAGCTTTTTTAATTTTTCACCTGTACATTGAAGCACACAGTGAAGTGCATTGTTCTGCATACATTTAAATCAGCTTCTGGCTCCAACATAGTATGGCCATAAATTACTAACCGTATCCTGTTCATCTTTGGAACGTGGGAGGAAACTGGAGTACCCAGAGAAAATCCATGTAGTCACGGGGAGAACGTACAAACTGCTTACAGACAGTGGCAGGAATCGAACCCCAATCTTACAGCTGGGAGCTGTGAAGTGTTGTGATAACGTCTATGGTATTGTGTGCCACCGCTGCATACAATGCCGAGTCCAGTCTCCAACTAGGTAAAGGACACACGAGGATCTGCAGATGTTGGGAAACTTGAGCAACACAGACAAAATGCTGAAGGAGCTCAGCTGCTCAGTCAGTATCCATGGAGGGAAATAAATAGTCGATGTTGGTTTTCTGCTATTGTCACCAAGTACGCCAGTGCACCTGAGGAGGGAGATACTATTGCAGGATTTTCCAAGCTCAAGCTACGGACAGCAATAGGGTCAAGGTAAGACAGAAAACCAGCAAACTCTCCCTTTTGCCTTCAACTTGGTTTTACATTAATGGTACATCTCTAGGCTGGTAATTATAATAAGAACTCATCAGATAAAAGATTTAATATATAACACTGCCTGTACAAATATTTTCATTTTTAAACGTACAGTCCTTGTGAGTCATTGCTAGAGTGTCTTGTAAATGATTACTAATCAATTTCTGCATAATATAATGCCTTTCGTGTGGTTTGGGTTATTTTCTGCAATAAATCCATTATTATGATATCTTTGTTATCAACAGCATGTAAAATAACCCTTCGTCTAGTGCCTTTCATTTGAATATATAATGTGGTTTATTATGATCCTTCACCTTTCAAAGATAGGCTTTCACTCGTCTTAGTAATTTCCCCAGGGAACCGATCAGTGGCTTTTGTGGATCTTATGTATATTACCACAGCAAACAACCTACTGACTCATGGAAAGTAACAGTACTTGCTCTTCAAAATTACATTTCCATCCACTGATCTAGCCTAATGCTGTATATCAATCAACTAATTTCATTTAGACAATTATAATTCACAAATGCGCATTTTGATCAACAGCCTAAAATTAGTTTAGTAGTGGAGCCAATCTTTGTGATTGATACAAATTAGACCATTTTTAGAGCAACTTAAGTTGGATGCTTCTGTAGGCTATTTATTTTCAGGCAGTGTAAATGGAAAATAAAATAGAGCTGTTTTAACGCAGGGCAAAACTAAAATTTATTTAGTTTCTGGTTTCAGGTTGGCACTGCATTCCATAACACTGGACAACAAAGATTTTGCTTCCTAAATACTTATGGATGTATCTTATGAATTTTGGGCTACTGACCATGAAAATCACCATGAAATGTCTCTATCACGCACCATTATTTTGAAATCGCCTATATTTATTATTCCAGTTCATAATTCAAGTCAATTAAAATGTTGCCCACAATGTAAGCTGTGAAGTTTTCTATCTTATCCAGGCATGCCTGGGCATTCTTAGGCAGGGCAGATGCTGCATTGCAGGACAGGATTTAGAAAGGCTATAAAAGCAGACATCCCACTTCTCCTGGAAGTTCCTGGAGTCTCCCACATATTGATTCCAGCTCCCTGATGCCCACAAATTATATACAATATTCCAGAAATTGATGTTTTTGAGAGCGAGCAAGTGAGTGAGAGGAGGAGAGAGAGAGAGAGACAGACAGATAGAGAGAGCGAGTGACAGCTGTAGCGAGAATGCATCCTGATTGGTCTCTCTTTGTGCTAAGTAGACCTATCAGTTTTCTCTGTGGGTGTGCTTTACAGTCGACCTCTCTCTCTCTTTCATTGCTCATCAGTTCAGTTTAGTGTCCTGCAGCGCCATGGCAGAGTGTTCCAAAAAAAGAAAATATAAAAAGTACTTCACCCCAGACTACACTAAAGAGTAACCCTGCCTAATAGGGTCAAAAATAATGACAATGTTGCTCGCTGCACTGTTTGCAACAGTGACTTTTCTATTGCCCATGGTGGGTTAAATGACTGTAAAAGACATGTTGAGGTGAGTCCTCGATCATATCTCTACTAACCTTGAAGGACTGGTGCCAAACTACAAAAGTTTGCCAGTTGATGAGTTCTGGGGGAAGCTGTCCAAAGTAAAATCTGTGAGCACAGGGCAGTTGAGATTCAAAGAGCTCTGCCAGTTGATGAAGCCGCTTTTGGTGCTGCCAAATTCTAATTGTGATGTAGAAAGGGCATTCAGCATTAAGACAGAATTCAGAAGTCAGCTGTCTCACAAAACACTTGTGAATCTGATGTCTTGCAAAATTAACAAATTCATTGACACAGTCTGCTATAAGGTTGAGACTTCCGGTTGAGACCTTCCTGAAATGAGGGTGCAGGGTGGGATGTCTGTAAAAGCATCATGCACACACTATTCTATGCATTACACTTACACGTCTTATTGGTTTGCGATCACACTGATGTGCATGCTCTACGTGCATTGCGTATTGTGTGTACTCATTATAATAAAATAATTATATTTCCAGAGTATTTGTGATAGCAAGATGTCTCACCAATGCTGCAATAGTAACGATACTTTCTGTTGTGGTGAGCATACACTTAATTCTCAAAGACAGAGCATGACTCCATTTATTAAGAAAGCCTATGAGCTCTACTTTGGGTGTAAAATTGGCAACCAAGACAAGCCTGGGCTCCTCACGTTTGCTGCACAATATGCACTGTCAATCTTAGAGCTTGGCTCAGACGTACTCGGAAGTCAACGCCGTTCACTGTCCCAATGATATGGCGAGAGCAGAAGGATCATGTGACAGACTACTACTTCTGTCTGACCAGTGTGTCTGGTTTCCCTGCTAAAAACAAGAAATCCACTCAATATCCCTATCTCCCTTTAGCTATGAGACCTGTGCTGCATGACGATAGTCTTCCAGTCCCAGAGCCATCAGAGACATGGAGTCTAGAGGAACCAGGTGACGATGCCATGGCACATGAGCCAGATACCCTTTATCTCAAGTGAGTTTCATCTGATAACTTAATCTGAGTTAAATGATCTGGTCAGAGACTTGGATTTGACAAAGGCAAATGCAGAATTACTGGGTTCAAGACTGCAAAATTTCTGTGAAGGATTTTGCTATTTGAGACAGATGTTTCTCAAAAAAACTGATGCCAAGATTAAAGAAGGCAGGTCCACAAATCCAACAGGTCATACCTGCAATTCAAAGAATTTCTAGTGAGACTGGAGAAAATCTCATGGAAGGCATTCAAGGATGTTGTTGAAATTATTCTTGGCAACTACAGAGCACCAAACTGCAAGGGGGTCACAAATCCAACAGGTCACATTTATTTTTCAACATAGTCCCCTCCTTCATGTACACACTTTGTTCAGCGGTCGTGGAGCATATGGATCCCTTCTTTACAGAAGTGATCCACAGCAGGGGTGATTGATAGGTTCCTGGCCTAAGGTAGAAGGAGGTGAGTTATTAACTTCAGACTTTCTGCATTATCACTCAAAGAGTTGAAATGCACGTGCATGTAACGAGAGCTTCTTAGACCTCCAGGTGGTCCACAACAGGGGTGATTAATAAGTTTGTGGCCTTGGGTAGAAGGAGGTGAGTTATACAGCTCTTGTTATGTGCACGTGCAGTTCAACTCTTTGAGTGAAATTGTGGAACGTTTGAAGTTAACAACTCATCTCCTTCTACCTTAGGCCACGAACTTATCAATCACCCCTGCTGTGGACCACTTTTGGAGGTCCAAGACTATGATTTCTACAAAGAAGGGATCCGTATGCTCCACGACTGCTGGACTAAGTGTGGAAACGTAGGAAAAATAAATGTGCTAGGTTTTCTAAAATTTACTCCTTCTACCTTAGGCCACGAACTTATCAATCACCCCTCGTACATGCAGCTGGTTGACGACATGCTTTAAGTATACAACAACATGAAGTGCAACTAGTCACTAAAGATTTATTTTCTGCATTCTCATTTAGACTTCTTCCCTACAAATCTTGGCTCTATCAGTGATGAGCATGGTGAAAGGTTTCACCAGGACATTGCAGTCATGGAGAAATGCCATCAGGGCAACTGGAATCCATCAATGTTGGCTGATTATTGTTGGACACTTAAGTGAGAAGCCGCAGACACTGAGTACAAATGAAAATAATCAACAAAACATTTTTAGCTCTGTTGAACAATTGCAAAGCATCAGCACTGTTATGCAATTAAATGCACTATATTCAATAAAATTTAATTTCCTGTTTCTCCAAATTCCAACGTGTGTTAAGGAGTCTGAAATTATATTTGTGTTCAGCTTCAAGTGGTCTATCATAACCACACAAAAAAAATTCTAAGGAAGCAACACCTTCGAAAAAATTTGCTGTCCTGAGTAATTATATAGGATGGACTGAAAAACCACTTTATCAAAATCTCAAAAGAAGCAATCTATTTTTAATGACATGCAAAGAGTTTTGTGGGTGTCACGTAAACACGACAGGCAATTTCAAAGCTACAGCAATTATAAGTCATCAACAAATTTGGGTCTATTGAACATATTATTTCCTGTGTGGCTGTCATATGGAGAGATTTATTTCAGCAAAATGGAACTAACATTATGCCCTGGTTACGACTAAGAAGCAACTAACATTCTTTAGTCTCATCCGACACAAATTAATATAATCACCAGTGTCCATGAAGCACTAGGTTCAATATTGTCAGATGCTATTGTGGACTAAAGGAAAGTGGTTAAATTGATAAGCGGTAAAAGAATGCTTACTGTGGACTTTGCACATAAATAGCAAATTCCTTTGCTTCAGCTCAGAACCTTTTCCCAGTTTGGCAATCTACATCAAACAGTGCAACAGTTTGTCCCTGCTTCCAAGGGTTACTGAATGAAAAAAGGACAAACTTATTTCAATCGTACAGGTGAGCTGGAAATACTGTAAAAAATCTCAGAAAATGCTCTATTTTTAAAAGTTATACATATTGAAGCAACATAACAAAAATAGCAGATGAAACTATCCCAAAACAGGTCAGCAAACTTTCTAAGCAGGCTACTCAAAAAAAAAACCTAAAATGATAGATCTTGTTCGGAGCTTTCTGTTGCAGCATGTGCAGGCTCTTTTGTCTTCATAATCACAGAGATCGTTCAGCATTCTGCCAAGTCGTACTGCTTTGCTGGAAGGCACGTTAAATAAACTGTTCCTACACGGAGTCAAAAGTGTAGAAACAGATGCCTTGCCAACTTGTGCATGAACCTCACAGCACAGTGACACTGGGTCAACAGAGAGCATATTTGTTCTTGGAGGCATAGTACATTCAACAGCAATCGCATGACTTTACTTTGAAAATATGCTCAAATATTGAGCCAGATTATGCTGAAAGTCATCAGTTAGCTCTGTAGAGAAATGCAAGGTAACTGCAGTCCATATGCAAGCTCATTCAGCATATGCATGCCTATTCACTACAGCCCTGAAACCAGTAGGCTACAACACAGAAGCAGGTCCTTAGGACCAGCTGGACCATGCCAACCAAGATGCCCCATCCCAAGTAGTTCCATTCACAAGCATTTGGGCCATAATCTTCTAAACAAGTGGTTCCCAACCATTGGTATGCCATGGACCCCTACCTTTAACTAAGTAGTCTGTGGACCCCAGATAGGGAACTCCTGTTCTAAACCTTTCCAATCCATGTACCTGTACAACTCCCTTTTAGAAGTTGCTATTGGACCTGCCCCAAATGCTTCTTCTGGCAGCTAATTCTACACAGATACCACCCTTTGTGTAAAAACCCCTCAGATTCCTCTTAAATCTTTCCCCTCTTACCTTACACCTATGCCCTCTGGTTCTTGATAACCTAACTCTGGGAAAAAGACTGAGTGCATTCACCCTATCTATGCCCCAGATGATTTTAGACATCTCTGTAAGATCACCTCTCTGTGTCCTAGGCTCCAATGAATAACTTGCTGGCCTGTCCAACCTCCCCCCAACAACTTAGTCTCTCATGTCCTGGCATCATCCTCCTACATATTTTCTGCACGACTTCCAGTTTAGTAACATCTTTCCTATAGCAGGGCAACTAAAACTGAACACAAGTACAGCCTCACCAGCATTCTGTACAACTGCACCTTGACCGCACAACCTTTATACTCAATGGCTTGAGTGGTAATGGCCAAGTGCCAAGTGCAATGCAATTCAACCCATTGACTTAATGAGATCAGAGACTCTCTTGTTGTACACGATGTCCGTAAACAACGAACTCCATATCAGGGGAAGGTTAGGAAATCTGCCCTATGTTTACAGTTAAAGTGATGAAAATTAACAGGATCCTTAAGCGCAGAACTATTCCATGTTTATGGTGACCTAAATTGGGAATATATCCAAGGCATATTACAGGTATGTCAACGGCTGCAGAAGAGACATGAGGACAGGAAGACAGTTTGAAAGTGCCATTTTGTGTGTCGGGGGAAGGACTGTGGTAACTAAGACGAAGGGGTAACCGAAGGTCACCTTGGGTGTATTGGAAATGATGGGATTAGAGAGGTCACTTGCAAGGTCAAGGGGTGGCTTTGGCATTAGCAGAGCCCAACAGACAATTGTGCGGTTGAAACTGCAGATGCAGTATTTTTTAGGAGTATAGATTTTCTGATCACCACCGTGGCAATTACTTGTGATTCAATATCAGTAATGAAGTTCCATCGTAAGGGAGTCAAATCTTTACAACTTTTCCACACCATAGATAATGTGTGCTGTAAACCTTGATGGATTTAATACCTTTGCCAATTACTTTTACGGTGAAATCTATTCTGGTCTCTGCTGTTTCCCTTTGGTTCTAAAAGCAGGAATAAACACTTTGCTGATGGAGCTAGTTCTACTGCATCATTAAAGGTTAGTTTAAGCTGGAGAACTGGGTTGGCTTTTGCAGCTTCCATGGGAAAATAATGACATTAATGCATGCATGCATGTACACAATAAAAAATGGCACTGAAGACTCCAAAAACCTTCAAGTAACAAACATGCAATTTGAAAATAAGTTTGTTCAATTCATAAACAAATCTGTCAGGACCCAGGAAAAAATTATCAGCCCGAGTTCTGATTGGAAAAGCCATTATCAGATCAATGAAAAGTAAGATGCCACGTCTTGTCACCTTGCTATTGAAGAATTACAAGGATTACCCCTTAGTAATAATGATCAGTGAAGCACCAGGATAATCTGTATTTACTGACAAGTACCTTTGTTGGCTCAGTTCACAAGCATGTGAATTTACACAACCGAACACCAGCTTGCACACCCTCTAGTTTTCCCTGACCCTCCATGAAGAGTCAAAGAAGAGGAAAGGTAAAATCTGGGAACAAGAGTCTATGCTAGCCAGGCATTCTTGTGGTCCCAATGTGATCTCTATGTGTCCAATGTGGGATCATCAATATCCACAATGGTTAGTCTCCAGAGAGCTGTCGCTGTCTGATCTTCTATTTTTATCCTTTTCCTTATCAGTCTATGATGTTATAATTTAATTGGCACTTAATTGTTCACCTGACTGACCTGTATCAGATTCTCACTCGATGTATCTCAGAGCTATCCACAGTATTGTTTATGGCCTTGTCCTTCAACTTAAGTAACTTCTTTTGTTCTAGTCTACTCTAACTGTTTCAAACCAGTCAAACAGGATCACCCAGACAATGGATCCAGAAGATGAGATTACTCCTGCAAACCTGCCATTTTACACAATGAAAAGCTTCTTATCTGAGAATGGTCTCATAGGCAGCAAATCATTAGCAGAATCTCATTGCGTCCACATACAATTGCTATGATTAACTTATCCTAAAGCAAGAAACGGTACATCAAACAGTTCACAAAATGGTGGTTGCAGGGACTGTCTCACAAAATGGCTGCCTCCAATCCTGTTCACTGATTGTAGTTCCTTCTGGCCAACAGGAGGATGGTTATAAGGCCACTTATAACCAAATTCGGGCTGCTAACTGTCGATGTAATGAGATGTCGGTACAGCTGATCCATTGGCATCTTGCAAAAACCATCTGTTAGGATTGAAAGTACAAGATTTTTCTGCCGAGAAACTGTTCAATACAGATAAAGGTATTGGTCACTGGCTGAAACGTCTTTAATATCGCTAGATGGGATACATGTTAACGGCATAGGGAAAGAAGACTGGAAGTGTTGAAGGACAACACTCACACTATGCCCATAAATTAATCCAGTTCTAAACACCAGTCAATTTAAGCAAAGTTATGATAAGGGGGTGTGTAACAGAACCCTTTCCTTGGGAGGTAATAAGGCATTCCTGAATATTTCATTAATATTCAATGATTGTTGACAGCATGGACTTTGGATGATTTTCATCAATTTACATCTGGAATTGCTCTTCTTCCTTTAATTCTGTCCAGAGCTTTATCAGCATGAAACATAATATCATGTTGCCTTATGAAACAATGGTTGCTGTTGCATGAACGAAGTCACCAGAGAGAAGTACTGGTAAAAATGAAGTAGTTTCTTTACTCGACAAAATGAGACTCAGCAGACATCATATTGAGACCCTTTTTTGGAGCAAGAGGGCTGCTTGACCCAACAGCACATGACATTTTATATGCTAAAGATCAAAGGACAATTCTACATTTACAAGTGTCTACAATGCTTCCTTTGAATTATATAGAACTTTTACACCCCCTTCTTCGCACCCACACTACAGACACACAAATGAAATCTAAATCAGTATTTATGATCTTCCAGTTAACTGCGGTTCACAACTTTTAGGAATCCACTGTCCAGAGCTGCATTTAAAATTTAATCTAGAGCCCCTATTCAGATTTGAAGATTAGTGGCTGAAGTTACTTGTTATATGTGCTAACCCCAAAAATGCCCTAATAGATGCCCCGGAATACCAGTCAAATGAAATAGCTTCATCTTTATATTTCAAAGTATGTGTATTCTGTAACTTGTGTGCCATGTTGTTCCACGGCATTTGCATGCATGTGCTTGTCCAACAGAATGACAACATTGACCTTTAGAAATGGCCAGATGCATTTTCAGTTCATGGGAACCTTGGCCTCCTTTTTGACGTGAGCACTAAATGGGTGAAAATCCTGAGACTCCTGGATAGGTGCATAGAGCTTAGAAAAATAGAGGACTATGGGTAACTCTGGGTAATTTCTAAAGTAAATACATGTTCAGCACAGCACTGTGGGCCTGTATTGTGCTGTAGGTTTTCTATGTTTCTAAAACAATAAAGAAGAATACTAGAAATGTCGTAGTGATCTGGTTAAAAGAGCATGGAAACAGGCCAATGAACCCTCTGAGTCTATGCTGAGCGTCTTCTCAGCCCCTGGTCTAAGTAAATCCCAAAGACTTTAGGTTATGGGTCAGTGATACTGTAAGGGGTTTCTTCTTTTATGTTACTGCATAGTCCAATTAAAATGGCTTCTTTGTATGTTATAATTGAAATGGCTTCTTTGTTATGTTAACTGCTGAGAAAGTCCTCCCACTAGCAGTTTGTTTGTATCATGTTACTGATAAGAGGGTGAACAAACCAATTGGGATAGATGTTACTCTATCTGTGTGTCTGTAAGTTAGTGTGATGCGCGGGTTTTTGGGCAGAAGGTGGGAGAGAGAGACAGAGGATGGACCAGGTGCTGTGAGTCCGCTAATGGGGCCGAGCAGCAGTCCTAGGTCCAGGGTGTTCGGCAAGGAGATGAGACGGAGATGGACTCATGTGGAGAGTCTGGTCGACCACCGTTGTTGGTCCCAGGCCGCAGGTCGAGGTGGTCCAAGGGTGAAGAAGGAGGGTTCTGAGCTCCAACTGTTTGTGCACGAAGATATTGAACTTTGATAAGTGCGGCGCCTTTTATATTTTATTCTCTGTTAACTATTTAGTTCCAGTAACATCTATAAACTGTAAATCATTTAATCGTATCTGCTGTATTGTCTGTTATTTAGGCGGGGTGCAGTACATCACACAGCATCCACACAAACTATTACTCAATTTGGCGGGGCCGAGGTCTGTTTCCCTGAGGCTGGCCAGGGGGGCTACAATACCTGTGTTCTATAGACAAACACTACTTGCACCGCTCACGATGGGAAAAACAGCTCATGCAATGACTTAATGAAATTAACCAAAATATGATGTGTTATGCCCTTCGAGTCAGAGAACTGAAGGTTCAAATTCCATATGCCAAAATATTGGGTAATACTTTACTGCAATGCAAGACTCTTCCATGGTTAGAATACCCACTGTTTAAAATGAGATAGTATGTGGCGGATGAAGCCATTTCTTTCTGGAAGATCTGACAGATCTTTATGTTTCAAAGGAACCATTATCTTAGCTACTGTTAACCTACAGTCAACACGACTAGTAAATGATTACATAGGTGTTCGTTGGAACTTGCTGCATGTAAAGTACATGATATATAACCTTCACTTTACACCATAGGCTGCTCTTTCTTTGGAAGTTTGTTTTCATATGTAAACTGATATCTGAAGGCTGAGAAAACACTGAATGAAAAGAACAATATTTAACTCATTATTCAAATCTTAAACAACAATCCTGTGAACAAAGGTATCACACTCCATCAGTTCTCAAGTAGACTAAAGGAAATCATTCATCTCTCGAGAGGTACAGAATTTGCATGTAGGATTAAATTAATCAACTGACATTTGATTAACTTCAACTTTTCTTTCTTTTGTTTTTACAACTTTGACCTTGAGAACTGGACCTCAAATTTGAGTAACTTTGTTTACAACTTTCATCTGTCTACCCAGGACTACTATTCAGTTAATCACCTTCCCCATCACTGCACCATTCCCCCACTTTCTCCCCCATCTGGCCATCACCTCACCTCCTTTCACAAATACCTGGATTTCTTCTCCCTTGGTTCAGCTTCCCTATCCCCTCCTTCACCGGATTCCTTCTGCCCGTCATGGCTACATTATCTGGTTCCACCAATCAGCTATGAGCCACTGTCTCTTCATTCTCTCCTTCCCTACCCACCTAGTTCCATCTGTCTAACTGTGTTTTTTTATTATGATTCCACCTCAACATCATCCCTCCAGCTGGCTCTGTTCGTCCATCATTTCCCCCTGCCCACACCCTTCATTTGATTATTAGCCTTCTCCTACCAGTGTCTGCCTTATTCCTCTCACTTCTACGAACAGCCTACTGTTGGATACAACTGTTTAAAAAATAATTATCTGCTTGTATTTTAATTAGCCTTTATATGTGTAACAGTTTAATATGCCCCCAGTGCAGGGGTTCCTAACCTTGTTTAATGGCATTGGTGAGGAACCCTGCTCTGATGACCATACAGAGTATAATTCTGGAAGCATTGTTCTTCATTAAGTGAACGTGTTTTCTCATTGGCTATTTTATACTGCAGTATTGAATAAGTATTTCAAATTAGTCTATTATTATCTATAGATTTGAATTGAATTTTTCTTATCTTTTGGTATAAAAGCGGTTGTTTTGTGCAACGTGCCATCTTTAGTTTCTCTCTTCTTTAAGTAGCAGACGCCTCTCCCTGTTTGTTTAACTTCCCTATATTCTATCAACTCTTAAGAAAATGATCGTGAAGCAGCAAGTGTTGTGCCTCCTTCCTGAATACTAAAGGAACCTTGGACTTAAACACCAAAATCCATCACACATTCTCAGTCCTGATGTAGGTTCTCAACCCAGAACATCAGCCACCCCATTTGCCTTCACAGTTTTTGCTCTTTTATATTTAGAGGTACAGCACAGTAACAGGGCCTTCCGGCCCAATGAGCCTGCACTGCCCAATTACAACAAAAGTTCAAAGTTCAAGTTCAAGGTGTACATTTATTATCAAAGTATGTATATATTATACAACCCTGAGATTCCTCTCCTAACAGGCAGCCACGAAACAAGGAAATTGCAAGCAAATAGCATTCTGAACTGAAGCCCACAAAGAGAGTCACTGACCCTGAGTAACCCGTACATCTTTGGAATGTGGAAGGAAACCGGAGCAACTGGAGGAAAGATCATGGTCATGGGGAGAATGTACAAACTCCTTACAGACAATGGCAGAATCCAACCCAGGCTGCTGGCACTGTAATAGCATTGCACTAGTCGCTACTCCACCGAGTTCTTTCAACAGTTTATAATTGCCTCAGTTTGAATGTGCTGTTTTGGACTTTAAAAAGGATAACATACTTAGTACTTCATTCTTCTGCTACCAATTAAACAATGGCCTTAGATTTAAACAAGACGAGAATGGAGCAGGCAGAAAGTACATGTAATTCAGAATCTTGATATCTGTCATGAATGTCAGACAAAAAAAAAACCTGAGAAACAGCCAGTGGTGGGGCCTAAAGGGGCTCCAGGAAAATGATACATCTGGGCACAGGCATGGAGGCAGGGGAGCGTAAAACAAACTGCACAAAGTGAAGAGTGGAAAATAATATAGAGGGAGAGGAAAAGGGAGAATGGGAGGGAAAAGAGAACAGTCCTTCAGGACAGAGATAATGAGAAGCATTCTCACTCAGTGATTATGGATACATGGAATGATCGCTCTAAGAAGGTGTGAGATTCAATCAGTCAGTATGTTCACTGGACTGGAAGCTTAAATATTAAGGGAATCAAGGTATATGGGGTCAGTGTAGAAAAGTGGTGATCAGTTATGATCTTACTGAACAGCACAGGATAAGTGGTCCAGCCTGGTTTTTATTTCTTAATTATGTTCTTAAAAGAGAGTTGTGGTAAGAGGCTGAATTAAAAAGCACTCATGGAGAGGGGAAGAGTCGAGAAGAGAGAATATGGTGGAAACAAGAGACAAAGGATAAACCATTCAGTCGATTTGTTGTAGTGACTCTTCACTCATAGAAAAGTTGGGAATTATAAGGATTCACTGCTGCTTTTATGGCACTCTTTCAAACATAAAGAGTCTGAACAAATTGCAAATGAACAATGTGGCTCACTTATAGTTCAAGTCTATCCTGAATATAATTTGTGTTGCAAGGCTCCAATATGATCTTTGCTCTTATCAGTCCCATAAAATGTATAAAAGAACTGGCTCTTTCCCAAAGCAGTAGGAAACAAAATGTGAAAGTTCCGATCATAGTCATAGTCATACTTTATTGATCCTGGGGGAAACTGATTTTTGTTACAGTTGCACCATAAATAGTAATAAAACCATAAACCTTTAAATAGTAATATGTAAATTATGCCAGTAAATTATGAAATAAGTCCAGGACCAACCTATTGGCTCAGGGTGTCTGACCCTCCAAGGGAGGAGTTGTAAAGTTTGATGGCCACAGGCAGGAATGATTTCCTATGACGCTCTGTGTTGCATCTCGGTGGAATGAGTTTCTGGCTGAATGTACTCCTGTGCCCACCCAGCACACTATGTAGTGGATGGGAGACATTGTCCAAGATGGCATGCAACTTGGACAGCATTCTCTTTTCAGACACCACCCTGAGAGAGTCCAGTTCCATCCCCACAACATCACTGGCCTTACAAATGAGTTTGTTGATTCTGTTGGTGTCTGCTACCCTCAGCCTGCTGCCCCAGCACACAACAGCAAGCATGATAGCACTGGCCACCACAGACTCGTAGAACATCCTCAGCATCGTCTGGCAGATGTTAAAGGACCTCAGTCTCATATTACTTTGGTTGGAACACAAGATGAAGTCAGTGTGCAGTTCTAAATGCAGAAATACTGACAGAGGTTGAATCCACTTTTGTTATTATTGCATCTGTGTGCTGGGCCCAGGATATGTCATTCAATTTGTTAACACCCAGGAATCTAAAGCCGGTGTCTCTCTCCACTGCCAGTCTACTGATGTAGACTGACACCAGTTCACCCTTCTTCGCCTTCCTGAAGCCAACAATCACCTCTTTAGTTGTGCTGATGTTGAGGATTGCTCTGCTGGTGAGGGTACGGTCCATCTTCCACACACCTGCTTTCTTAAGTCAATAACTAGTTGTTTTTTTGTCTTGCTGACGTTCAGGGCTAGGTTCAGGCAAGTTGTTCAGACATCATGACACAAGTTTGCAATCCCTTTCCTGTGCTCTGTCTCATCATTGTTGTTGATCAGTCTACAATAGTGGTTTTATTAGCAAATTTGAAAATCAACTTGGTGCTGTATGTGGCCATACAGTCATGGGTCTAGAGGGAGACTCGGATCTGGGCCGTACCCTCCAAATATCCGGACCTGCCTCTTGGTTTCTTTGCACTACCTTACTTTCCCTTTTCTATTTATGATTTATAATTTAAATTTTTTATATTTACTATCGATTTGTACTCCAGGGAGCATGAAGTGCAGAATCAAATATCGCTGTGATGATTGTATGCTCTAGTATCAATTGTTTGGCGACAATAAAGTAAAGTAGACTGAGCACACAACCATAGGAAACACCATTCTTGAGGTCAGGGCAGATGAAATATTATGACTAATTCTAACTGAATGAAGTCTATCAGTTAGAATGTTCAGAAATTAGTTACAGAGGCTCCGTCATCCCCAAGAATAACAGTCAAAAGTTTGGTGATGAGCTTATTAGGTATAATGTTGTGGAAGGCTAAACTGTAATTGGTAAAGGGTTAGGTGTCATATTGCTAATAATATTTATTGCTCAATTGTTCCAACATGGGAACTAGCCTCCATAGTATCCAGGACACCTTCAACGATCTGTGCCTCAAAAAGGCAGCATCCATGATTAAGGACTCCATCACACAGGACATGCTCTCTGCTCATTGCTACCATCAGGAAGGAGATACAGAAGCCTGAAGGCACATACTTCAGGATTCAGGATCCCCTTTGCCATCAGATTTCTGCACGGACATTGAACCCATGAACACTACCTCACTACTTATTTATTTACTGTTAAAATTTTACGGCATGTGCTGATGATATTAAACCCTATTCTGATATTTTATTCTGACATCCTACATGTTGTCTTGTTCAGGAAAGTTTTGCCAACCATCTGACAACACTGGAACTTTTCCTCAGTGACTCATATCGTTGAAAATTTATTTGCGTTACCGTAACCAGTGGTAGCTCAACTGTGTACATCATTACATACCACCTTTGATTCAACATCTCTCTTCCATAGCCACAATGTCACCAATTCATTGTTCAGGCATTGCTTCTGAATTACTTTCTTCCAGTTTATTCAAAAAGATGTTGCAAAAAGATGCAACATTCATTGCACACACCCACTACCTTTACAAGGCAGTGGTGAATCATCTTTCTGAGCCACTCCAATCCATTTCAATATGATGAAAGCATGACTATGATGCAAGAAGGTAGCAAATTCCAAGGTGTTGTCCTAGCAGCCATCTCCCAATCCTTAGCTTTCTAGAAGGAGGAAGAGTCTGCATTAAAGACGGTGAACAAAAGGTCATTCCAAGGTCTACCTTGTTCTAAATAGGGTCAATCTTCTTAAGTGCCATGGGAGCTGAACTCATGTATTCAACACACTCCTTATTTGTGCCTTGTGAATGATGAAAGAATTTAAGAGTTTGGAAGAGAATTATTGATAGAATTCTCTACATTTGAGTTACTCTTACCGTCAAATTATTTATAGGACTGATCCAATTAAGCCCCTGGTAAGTAACGATTCCATTGGCTGTTGCAGGTGAGACTTAAGGAAAGCAATGCATTGAAACCTAAGGGGAGTTCGTTTCTATTGACACTCAGGATGATGAATTGCTATAGAAATGTCAGTGAACGTAAAGGCATGGTAGTTAAGCTTATGTATTGAGTAGAGACACGGAACACACAAATATTACTTGTCATTTATTGGCCCATGCCTCAAAAGTCTTTGATGTCTTGTTGTATGCAATAATATTCTACTCTAATTTCAACTTGAGCATTCGGTGCAGAAGTCTTATTTTTATTTTCATCTTGCTGAGCTAGATACCTGGAGGAAATTAAAGGTTATTCTGTTTTATTTCCAGAAAGCTTACTTTGATGTAGAGTTCAGTCATTAACTTAATTATGCTTGAAACATGCTAAAGCAGTTACATAAAGGAACTTCTGATAATTGATACAAATTACAACCTTAGTCGATATGATTTGAAGTATAATGAAACAAAAATAATTTACAGTATCTGGCTTCCAGATGACATCCCATTCTGTCATTTGAAATCCAATTCCTGGAGCAGGAGATCGTTCATTCCATTTAGATTATGTTAGCCCATTAATCTAATTCCTACACATTTTTAACCTGTAAATTATTCTTTCACATGTACTTTGATTCCCTATCAAGGCACCTCACTAGGGGTGATTTAAAACAGCAATTAGCTTACGGCCATCAAATCTGTGGGAACTTGGAAGAAATTAGAGCAACCAAGATTAACAAATGGTCACAAGGAGAAGGGACGATCTTCACACAGACAACACTAGAGGTCAGAATCAAACACTAGTTTGTTGGATCACAAACACGAGAAAATCTGCAGATGCTGGAGGTCCTGAAGAAGGGTCTCAGCCTGGCGTGGACTGTTTACTCTTTTCCACAGATACTGCCTGGCCTGCTGAGTTTCTCCAGCATTTTGTGTGTATTACTAGGTTGTCGGAGCCGTGAGACATTTCCTGCAGCATCAACGTGCTATCCAAAAATTGCATTTATAGAAAGTGAATTGCTTGCTCTGACTGGGATTTGAACCATGGTAAGTGTGGAGAGAACACAGAGCACTTATGAACAAGGGCAAACAATACAATTACAGCACACCAGAGTGATTACAGACTATGAACATGTCATAATGAGGTGGCTAGGAACGGACCCAAGTGCAAGACACACACACTGAAGTACTAGAGACAGGACTAGGATACAGGGTGAGAGCAAGGACATGGACACGAAAACCGGGAACCCGGTACAGGACTGGACAAGAGAGCTAGGAGCCCGGGCTTGGACTCCGAGCCAGAGACTGAACAAGGACCCAGTACCTGGGTCTTGCCTCTGGCTCGGCCCCCAGAACTAGGCAAGGACAAGGCTTGGCTGGCAGGCAGGACAAGGCTGGAATCTTAAGGCTTTAGGCTAGAGGCTAGAGACTCGAGGCAAGGCTTGGCAGGAGGCAGGAGTCTTCAGGCTTGAGGCTAGAGGCTAGAGACCTGAGGCGAGGCTTGGCAGGAAGCAGGAGGCTGGAGTCTTCAGGCTTGAGGCTAGAGGCTGGAGACTTGAGGTGAGGCTTGGCAGGAGGCTGGAGACTTGAGGTGAGGCTTGGCAGGAGGCTGGAGACTTGAGGTGAGGCTTGGCAGGAGGCAGGAGGCTGGAGACTTGAGGTGAGGCTTGGCAGGAGGCAGGAGGCTGGAGACGAGGCGAGGCTTGGCAGGAGGCAGGAGGCTGGAGACGAGGCGAGGCTTGGCAGGAGGCAGGAGGCTGGAGACGAGGCGAGGCTTGGCAGGAGGCAGGAGGCTGGAGACGAGGCGAGGCTTGGCAGGAGGCAGGAGGCTGGAGACGAGGCGAGGCTTGGCAGGAGGCAGGAGGCTGGAGACGAGGCGAGGCTTGGCAGGAGGCAGGAGGCTGGAGACGAGGCGAGGCTTGGCAGGAGGCAGGAGGCTGGAGACGAGGCGAGGCTTGGCAGGAGGCAGGAGGCTGGAGACGAGGCGAGGCTTGGCAGGAGGCAGGAGGCTGGAGACGAGGCGAGGCTTGGCAGGAGGCAGGAGGCTGGAGACGAGGCGAGGCTTGGCAGGAGGCAGGAGGCTGGAGACGAGGCGAGGCTTGGCAGGAGGCAGGAGGCTGGAGACGAGGCGAGGCTTGGCAGGAGGCAGGAGGCTGGAGACGAGGCGAGGCTTGGCAGGAGGCTGGAGACGAGGCGAGGCTTGGCAGGAGGCTGGAGACGAGGCGAGGCTTGGCAGGAGGCAGGAGGCTGGAGACGAGGCGAGGCTTGGCAGGAGGCAGGAGGCTGGAGACGAGGCGAGGCTTGGCAGGAGGCAGGAGACGAGGCGAGGCTTGGCAGGAGGCTGGAGACGAGGCGAGGCTTGGCAGGAGGCTCCTCCTGGGCAGGGTGCGGATCTCCACCTGACAGAGGCAAGGGACAGGAAGGGACAGGACCAACTGCAGGTAACAGCAAGATGGCTTGGCTTACCCGATGGAGACAAGGGTTAGGAAGAGACAGAACCAACCGTAGGTAACAGCAATACGGCCTGGCTTACTCAACGGAGGCAAGGGACAAGAAGGGACAGAACCAACCGCAGGTAACGGCAAGATGGCCTGGCTTACCCAACAGAGGCAAGAGTTAGGAAGGGACAGAACCAACTGTAGGTAATGGCAATACAGCCTGGCTTACCCAACGGAGACAAGGGACAGAACCAACCGTAGGTAACGGCAATACGGCCAGGCTTACCTGGTGGAGGCAAGGGACAAGAAGGGACAGAACCAACCGTAGGTAATGGCAATATGGCCTGGCTTACCCAACGGAGGCAAGGGACAGGAAGGGACAGAACCAACCGCAGGGTAATGGTAAGACGGCCTGACTTACCTGGTGGAGGCAAGGGACAGGAAGGGAGCTAGGTACAGGGTGGCTCCAGGACAAGACTGCAGGCGAGACGAGGGTTACCAGCAAGACAAGGCAAGGCAAGGCTTCAGGTGAGGAAATAGAAGGCAAAGGAAGGGATACAAGGAGTAAGGACAAGAACAATCCAGCAGCCACACCCTGGTCTCTGAACGTATTTATGCAGCCAGCCCCAACGACCATCAGCTGCCTCAATTAGAGCTCAACAAGAACAGAAACAGGGTAGACAGGAAAACCTGGAGCAAGGGTAGATGGACCGGACCGTGAACTGGAATACGGACTTCATGGATCGGACCATGACAGAACATCAATGCTGACTTTATTAGGGAATGCAAGACATGGCTGATGAGTGCACAATTTGAATAACAATAATTTTCCAGGAAAACATTAGCAATTTGCTCCAGGGAGCTCACTGCTCTATCCTCACTAGTGACATCCTCAATACTAAATCTACCTTCCTGAAAATTCTTTTGATTACTTATGCCATTATCTTGTGTCAGATCTTGTTTGAGAATGCTTGTGTACTTCGACGGCTTCCTGATCTAATCATAGAACCATAGAACCATAGAAACTACAGCACAGAAACAGGCCCTTTGGCCCTTCTTGGCTGTGCCGAACCATTTTCTGCCTAGTCCCACTGACCTGCACACGGACCATATTCCTCCATACACCTCCCATCCATGTATCTGTCCAATTTATTCTTAAATGTTAAAAAAGAACCCGCATTTACCACCTCGTCTGGCAGCTCATTCCATACTCCCACCACTCTCTGTGTGAAGAAGCCCCCCCTAATGTTCCCTTTAAACTTTTCCCTCCTCACCCTTAACCCATGTCCTCTGGTTTTTTTCTCCCCTTGCCTCAGTGGAAAAAGCCTGCTTGCATTCACTCTATCTATACCCATCGTTAACTAATTATAATCTTTTGGTTGCTCCTTTATTAAAGGCACTGTATAAGTAAATACCATTGCTAATGTTGATTAATGACTCAAACTCGTACAGTAAAAGTGATTGATGGCATAAATTGGAATCGTGATCTGCAGGCAATACTTAGAACAATTCTGCTCAGAATTGCAATGCAAGTAAGAAGCAATCACTAAATCATAAAATCATACAAAATTCATGAGACAAGAGGCGGCTATTTGGCCCTTTAAGTCTATGCCAGTTATATAAGAGCTACCTAGCCTAAACCCACTTACAGAGTCAGGGTTTTGGCCTGCAGGTTATGGATCTCTAATTAGATTTCCAAGCTTTTTGTTTACAATGAGAGTTTCTTTCTTTTTCATCCGTTCAGCCAGTGAATTCCAAAACTTTGTGAACGTTTTCCTCATCTCCTGTCAAGTCCTTCTAAAAAGACTTCAAGTCTGTATGGCTTGCGTGGTGTATTTTATACTTCAGTAATCTTGTAAATATGCTGTTGATTAAGCATCCTTTGTCGATTTAAATAGTTATGGGTTATAGGTAAAAGAATGTGCATTGCATACGTCACTCTACGTGTGATACGTATGGGCCTCGCTTAAAGTAAACCCAAAGGTAGACCCCCATTCCCGGACTCCCGTGTCTTCCTTTGAATCAGCTCAAAGCTTTTAAGTTACAAACCACGACAGCTTGGTTTTGAATCCTGTCATGAAAATTAGATCCTTCCTATTTACTCTATCCAACAGAGTCCTCATAAATTTATTTACTTTTAAATCTCCTCTTAGCCTCCTCTGTATCAGAGAAAACAACCTTAGATTGCTTTAGCTCGTGGCTATAACTTTGTCTATCTGATACACCTTTCTCACTCCTGCGTCCCTTATGTGTGATCATATTATTCTTGTAACATACTGACTATAACTATATTCTGTACTCAAGCTGTGATACGAAGCATCTTACAATTAAAGTGCGTTCAGTATATTATATTGTGGTTAAAAGAAATTACCAGAAATGCGCTTGCCCATACATGGCCCTTCACCTTCTACAAACTTCAGTGTATACATACCTCCATCACCCATGACATGCCCTGTTCTTATTGCTACCATTAGGAAGGAGGTACAGAAGCCTAAAGGCACACACTCAATGATTCAGGAACAGCTTCTTCCCCTCTGACATCTGATTTCTGACTGGATATTGAACCCATGAACACTACCCCACTACTATTTAACTTCCATTTTTGCACCACTTATTTAACTATTTGATACATACATACATATATATATATATATATATGTATTTACTATACTTCAGTTTTTTCCCATTATTATATATTGCATTGTACTGCAGCCGCAAAGACAGCAAATTTTATTACATATGCTGGTGATATTAAACCTGATTCTGATAACCAGAGGTAATTTCCTCAAGGTAACATCAATAATATTTATTGGTCGCAAATGGAGAAATTTGGTGCCACTATTATACCGTAAATGCCGCTTTTAGCTACTCTTAAAGTGTTCTTATCCCAACCTAGGTTTGAAAGTGTTTTGGGGTTTTCAATGGACTATCCCCTCCAATGGCAAAATTCTAGATTAGTGATCAAACCACATCTATGGGAAGAGAAACAGTCAATGTTTGAGGTTGAGATTCTTCATCAGAGTGCTCTGACCTGAAACATTGATTCTGTTTTTCTTCCTACAGATGCAGGAATTATTTCCAGCATTTTCTATTTTAATTTTAGATTTCCAGCATTTGCAATTTCTTTTAAAAATTTCACTAATTTTTTCACTCTGTGCCTGGGTGTGAGAAGATACTGAATACTTCTGATCACTGCTTGTAGTGAAACTGCACTTTCCTAAACAAAAAAAGTTGTGGCACACAACCGAAAATCAATTCCCCTCATCAACTCCATCCAGAGCTGCCAAAAAGAATGTGTGGCATTTAGTTGAATCACCTGAAGTGCAATGATTTGGAATTTTCTGAATGCCTCTGATATGAAAGTTATTCTATACTCTGATGAGTTGTTTTTTGTATTAACAATGAGTCTGTGTATGAGTCCAGATGAAGGGTCTTGGCACAAAATACTGAGTCTTTGTTTCCCTCCATACATGCTGCCTAACCTGCCAAATTCTTCCATTTCTTTATGCTGTCAATTTTCCTTACAGTCTTACAGAGAGAGTGAGTAATTTCAAGTTCCTGGGTGTCAAGATCTCTGAGGATCTAATTTGGTCCCAACATATCAATGCTGCTATAAAAAAGGCAAGACAGAGGCTCTATTTCATTAAGAGTTTGAAGATATTTCATTTGTCGCCTAAAACACTCAGAAACATCCACAGATGTACTGTGGAGAGCAATCTGACTGGCTGCATCACTGTTTGGTATGCGGGGTGGGGGGGGGGTGGTGCGGGAGCTACTTCACAGGGACCAAAAGAAGCTGCAGAAAGTTGTAAAATTTGTCAGCTCCACCTTGGGTACTTGCCTCCATAATATCCAAGACACCTTCAAGGAGTGAAGCCTCGGAAAGGTGACGTCCATTATTAAGGACTCCCAGCACCCAGGGCATGCCCTCTTTTCATTGTTACCGTCAGGAAGGAGGTACAGAAACCTGAAGGCACACACTCAGCGATTCAAAAACAGCTTTTTACCCTCTGCCATCCGATTCCATGAACACTACCTCACTTAGTAAAAAATATATATTACTTCTGTTTTTGCACTATTTTTAATCCATTTATTACACATATATATACTTATTGTTATCACGTATTGTATTGTACTGCTGCTGCTACCAAATTTCACCACACATAATAAATCTGATTCTAATTCTGACGTGTTTCAATAAGATTGCCTTTCATTCTTCTAAACTCCAAAACAGTCCCAGCTTATACAGATTATTCAACTTGCCCACATAGGACAGTCCCTTCAGACCCAGGACCATCGTTTGAGCTTGATTAGAGTAAATACACGACTTTGACAATGGTAGCATAGTGTTTAGCGCAATACTTTACAGTACCAAGGACACAGGTTCAATTCCCACCTCCGTCTGTAAGGAGTTTCTACGTTCTCCCTGTGACTGTGTGGGTTTCCTCCAGGTGCTCTGGTGTCTTCCCACAGTCCTAAGACATACTACTTGCTTGGTTAACTGGTTATTGTAAATTGTCCAGTGATTAGGCTTGGGGTACATAGAAACGTAGAAATCTACAGCACATTACAGGCCCTTCCGCCCACAATGTTGTGCCGACCATGTAATCTAGTCTAGAAACTGCCTAGAATTCACCTCTACCATCGTCGCCAGCAGTGCAGTCCAAGCACCCACCACTCTCTGTATGAAAAATTTACCTCTGACATCCCCCTTGTACCTACTTCCAAGCACCTTAAAACTATGCCCTCTCATGTTAGCCACCTCAGCCCTGGGAGGAAGCCTCTGGCTATCCACACGATCACCTTATGCACCTCTATCAGGTCACCTCTCATCCTCCATCACTCTAAGGAGAAACGGCCAAGCTCACTCAACCTATTCTCATAAGGTATGCTCTCCAATCCAGGCAATTTCCTTGTAAATCTCCTTGCACTCTCTCTCGATAGTATCCACATCTTTCCTGTAATAAGATGACCAGAACTGAACATAGTACTCCAAGTGGGGTCTAACTAAGGTCTTATATAGCTGTAACATTACCTCCCGGCTCCTGAACTCGATCCTATGGTTGATGAAGGCCAACACACCATATGCCTTCTTAACAACAGTCAACCTGTGTAGCAGCTTTGAGTGTCCTATGGATGTGGACCCCTAGATCTCACTGATCCTCCACACTTGGAGGATAATTCGGGGTTTGCTGGATGACGCAGCTTGAAGGACTGACAGGGCTTATTCCGGGCCGTATCTCAATAAATAAATAAAATACTGCCCAAAACCTGAAAAGATTGGAAAAAGAAGCTGAAGATGCCAGAAATTTGAAATAACAGAAAATATTGGAAACATTCAACAGGGCAGATAGCATCTGTGAAATGTGAATAGAATTCATGTTTCAGGTCATCACCAGCCTTGGAACAGAAACATATTTGTAATTAACATTTGTGCTTGTACTACTGAAGCTGGCTGTGCATAAGATAGTGGTAGAAAGAATAGCTTGGTTCCCGACTTTCCCTACCCTCAAAACAAAAATTTAATTTGCTTTGTTTTGTTTGGCTTCTTGAACAATCGCCTAATTTAACCAAGGAACTATGGCCATCATCAGACTATCCAAAACAAGCCTCAGAATCTGTCTGAACTTGTATAACTTCTATTTACATTTTTTTTTGCACATCTCCATAGAAACCACGGTATTCTCAGATTACAGCTAAGCAAATGTAAGTTAGATGCAATGCTCTAAATCTGAAATAAAATGGAACATCAGCAAAAATACACCAGGTCTGAGTAGAGAAAAAAACAGAATTAACTGCTAAAAACAGCAATAGGAACAGAAATAGGCCATTCAGCCCTTTAAGCTTGTTCCATCATTCATTAAATTGTGGCTGACTCAATATTACTCAAGTCCACCTCCTGATTTAGCTCCTTCACGCCATTATTGATTAAAAATCTATATCAGCTTTAAATACATCAAGAACTCAACTGTCACAGTTTCTTGGGGCAAATTCAAATGACTGGCATCCTTTTAGAGAAGAAATCACTCCTCATCTGTGTTTTAATTGAGCACGCAGTAATGTTGCATCTGTGACCCTTGGCTCGCCCAATGAAGGAAACATCCTCCCAGTATTTATCCTGTCAATTTCCCTAACAATCTTTCACATTTCAATGTGGACTCCCATTCTTCCAAACTCCAATACAATCCCAACATTCAGCCATCCCACACAGGACAATTTCTTCAGATCCAGGAACATTGTTTGAGGTTGGTTAGAGTATATATTTGACTTTGCCAATGAGGCCCAGATCGTGAAAAAGATTGATAAATTGAAAGAAACTGGGTAGAATATAGAAGTGAAATGCTATCCTGTTTCCTTCTCCATGGATGCTGTATGACCTGTTGATTTTTTTTCATTGTTTCTGGTTTACAATGATGGTAACATTCTTAATGTGCTAGTTTACATACAGATTGACAAAGGAATTAGATCATCAAACACGTACAGGGCTACGTCTAGGGTTTAGGTAACTAGAAAGCTCATACCATAGCAACATGGGTGTAAGGTTCCTGTTATGACTCTCTGAAAATTATCGAGCCACTCTGCTGCCTAGTTAGTAGTTTCATGGTAGATCAGAAAAAAGCACCTAGTGGGCAAATGTAACCCTAGGATGAATGTTGTCCAAGCCTAAAAGATGTGGATCACTAATTGCTGAATATGAAAAGCTGTAAAGTAAAAGTTTGCTGTGCAGCTCTCAAAAAGTTAGAACAGATACACCTGATAGTTCCACTTGCACTTAGAGAACCATAATCAAAATGACTACAGGCCAATTAGTAGACCAAGGGACCACAATATAAATATTCTTTCAAGAACATACATATATATTAGCTAATATGGTGATTTGTTCAATAAATGGAAGTAGGTGCACAGGGGAGGGGGTAATGGTTCTGGTTTCTTACGACCCAAATGATAGAGGGGAGGGGAAACCTATCTGGAACATATAAGTTTCCCCTCCCCTCTATCATTTGGGAGCATGTATGACCATTGCATTGCTGGAGCTCTGTTATCCATTCACTGGGACAGTCCGGACGAGACAGGTGGGGGGGGGAGAGGGAGGGGGAGAGGGTGAGAGAGAGGGGGAGAGGGAGGGGGAGAGGGTGAGAGAGAGGGGGAGAGGGGGAGGGGGAGAGGGAGAGGGGGAGAGGGAGAGGAGAGGGGGAGAGGAGAGGGGGAGGGGAGAGGGTGGGAGAGGGAGGGGGAGAGGGAGGAGGAGAGGGAGGGGGAGAGGGAGGAGGAGAGGGAGGAGGAGAGGGAGGAGGAGAGGGTGAGGGTGAGAGGATGAGAGGGGGACAGGGGGAGGGGGAGAGGGGGAGAGAGGGAGAGAGGGAGAGGGGGTGGGAGAGAGCTGGGGTGGGGGGTGGGGGAGAGGGGGAGAGGGGTTAGGAGAGAGCGGGGTGGGAGACAGCGGGTTGGAGAGAGGGGGCAGAGAGGGGGGCAGAGAGAGAGATGCAGAGAGAAAGAGAGGCAGTGGTAGATAAGGTTACTGTTACCATTATCTGACTGCTAGATAAATGGCTGGACATAGACTACAATTTGGCATTCCTTCTGTGCCAAGGGCCATACAATCTCTTGTATCACTCACTGAGTGAATTCATTAATTTACTGTATTTTTGCTCAGTCTGATATACAGCAATTCATTAGGGTGTTAAACAGCCTCCAAATCAAACCTCTTGAAAAACATCCACAACAGTTGATGTTTCCCTTGCTTGTATAGTTCAATATTTCTCTTCTATAGTGAAACACTTCACTTACTCAACAGTTAAAAAAACAAATACAATTTGGCAAGAGCCAATGTTTAGAGAACGTTGCTGGAATTTGATCAGTTTCACAGCAGATAAGCAAAGGTGTCTGCTTAGCTTCCGAGTATAAATAGATTCCTTATTTTTCACTCAATCCTGTGCATTAATGTGGCAATGGAAATTGTTCTGGTTTTTCATTTAGTGTGTGACAAAAGTCATGGTCATAGAGTGGTATGACACAGAAATGGGTCTCTCCACCACCATGCACATGACAACATTTATACACACTTACAGCATTCCGACTTGCCTGTATTAGGGTCTTCATTCTTTTATGCCTTTTTTACTTAAAAGTCGGTCTGAGTGTCTCTCAAATGCAGAGAGTGCATCTGATTTTGCCATCTCCTCTGGCAAAATGTTCCAGATAAAACCACTCTCATGCTATCAACTTGTGTTACACTTCCAGGAAACTGGGAACTTGAACCTTAAGCTCACTAACATTCCTTAACACCTACCATTAACTGTACATATCCTATTTGATTTCTCAAATACATCACCTTTGCTCTTGTCAAAATTAAACTCTATCTTCCAGTGGTCTGTCCAAATTTCCTCCTGGCCTGTATTCTACCTTAAGCAGCCTTCCCCACATTACACAACAACACCAACTATCAAATTGCTCCCAATCTACTTTCACCCGGTCCTCTCTGCTTCTCCTCCTCCTGGTGATAAGTGGGCAGACAGGGGTGAGATAGGTCAGCTGGTTGAGTGGTGTTGTAACAACAACCTTACGCCCTATATTCACATCCATTATGTTAGTACATTTCGCAAGCTAGGATCCCAGTACTGCTCTGGGTCACAGATTTCCAAACAGAAAAACATCCATACACCACTAGCTTCTCTCTAAACCAATTTTGGATCCAATTAGCCAATCCAACCTGGACCTCATATGCCTTAATCTTCAGGACCAGCCTCCCATGCAAGAGTTTATCAAATGCCTTACTGAATCCCATCTTGACCATATAGATGTCTACTGCCCTCCCTTCATCAGTCTTAGTTAACTCCTCCAAAAGCTCTATCAAATCAATGGGACAGGACCTTCCCTATGCAAAGTCGTGCTGACTATCCATGTTTACTGCCTGCTTTCCAAATGTATATGAATTCTATCCTTCAGGGCTTTCTCCAATTATTTCCATAACATTGATGTAATTCTTACTTAACATCTCTGCTGCCCTTCTCAAATAAAGCTATCCTCCAGTCTCCAGTATCTTCATCTACCATTAACAAAGATGCAAAAAATCTCTGAAAGGGCCTCAGCTTTCTCCTCCCTTGCTTCCCATACCAACCTGGGATACACCCCGTGGATTTGTCAATATTTCTCAAAGGGCACACTCAATTTCAGATGCCAAACCTGCCATTTGCTTCTTTTATAAAACCTTCAATATACTTTGTCATCCAAGATTTCCACATCTTGACATCTTTGCTTTTCACCATCACTGGATCATGCTGGTCTTGCACTACTACCTCCCTTTTGAATAGCTCCCTCTTGCTGGCTGTCCTTTATCTGCAAGCATCTGCTCCCAATCTACTTCCACCTGGCCCTCTCTGCTGCTCCTCCTCCTGGTGATAAGGGAGCACACGGGACTGAGAGAGGTCATCTGGTTGAGCGGTGTTGTAACGGCAACCATGTCAGCAAAGCCAAGGTACTGACTACGGACTTCATGCAGGTAAAATCAAACAGGGAAACAAGCACCAGTGCTCACTGAAGGTTCTGCAGTGGAAAGGGTGAGCAGTTTCAAATACTGAATATACTATATCAGAGCATATAGACGCTGCCATGGAAGCATTCCAACTGGCTGCATCACAACCTGGGATGAGAACCCAATGCACAGTAACACATGAGGTTACAGAGAGTGGACTCAGCCATTTCCATCATGGGTTCAACTCTCTCCACCATCAAGGTCACCTGTAAAGGGCAATATGTCAGGAAGGTGACTTCTCTCATTAAAGACCCCCCAACACCCCTCTTGCCGTTGCTGCCATCAGGCAGGAGATATAAAAGCCAGAACATCCACACCTCAAGGTTCAACAGCTTCTTCCCCACTGCCACCAGGGTTTTGACCAAAACCTGAAATACCCTAACCCTATCCTGGACTACATTTCTCTCCTCTCCGTCAACTTCCATTAATGCTGTCATGGTTAGTTTTGTTTAATTTGATAAGTTAGATAGGTTCTGTATATTTTATGTTAATCATACACAGTGCTGCTGCTGCAAACTGCTAATTTTCATGACATCTGTACCCTGAGTATATATGCCCATGACAATAAAATTGAACCTGAATTTGCTAGGGAAATCAGCTTTCCACGAGTTCATGACCAGGTGGAAGTAGATTAGGAGGGGAATAAAACCCTATTCTTTTCCATAACTACCCTTAAACTTTGAACATTGAAATGAACTATGGTCATTGTGTTTCCTCAGCAGTCACTGCCTATCCAGTTTTGTTCTCGCGGAAAAGGGCGATAACATCCTTGTACGATGATAGCTCTGGTCAAGCAACATAGCCCAATCCTAATTTATTTTTGAAGAATTAGTTAACTAACAAACTATAACAATCGTTACTTTCGGGGGAAGCACGCCCCTTCCAACGTAAATGACTATTCCTGTTCAGCAGAGCAAGCTGGGATCGTTTGGATCTGCACAAAATCGTTAACACTTTCTCTGTTCCACAAGTAATGATCACAGAAAGATGAATCACGCTGAGCACATGATCTAATCCCACAATTGATTCTTCAGTTGTAACAGTTGGTGTAAAAATCAGACAATTTGCAACGTACACAATTTGAAGAAGAAAATCAAACGCCGTACAAAGTTTTTATAACTACAATCTATCCGAACTCAGACATCCTTAAAATTTAAAAAAAAACGAAGCTGAAAGTTAACAGATTGCTCAACCTCACAGAATCCCCACTGGCTTCATACCTGAACCTGCCCTGAAGTTAGACTCGGCACGATTTTTAAATATTCTTTAAAAGCCGGGGCAGCCCTTCATCCACTCGATCCAGTGCACTTCTCGCATTCCTCCTTCGCTGCCGAAATTTAATCAACAAATCCCTCCGTACAATTGCTCTAGGAACAGATTTCCTCTCCTATCAGATGTTGCGATTTTGTCGCTTCTCTCCTTTCCACGATGTCGAGTCCGCTACTACGGCCAGACTTGCCCTGTTCCCCACTGTCCGATCATGGTCAGCTGAGGGAAGCCAGCCCTCCTGCTTCAGTCCCTCAGGTGAGCAACGCCCCACGAGCGACCACCCTACTATCAACACAAAGTGGATGACTTGCGTGAGACCAGTGCCAGTGTGTGAGTTCCAGGGTGAGTAACCTGCTACTGCTGACGCACTATCTAATGATCTTGGCGCTTACGCTCCGCCCCGGGGCATGTTCGTGCACTAAGGTGCGCGGATCTGTCCTTCAGCTCTGTGCCCAGCGGCGCAGATCCGTGCGGCGCCCATGCCTTGCAGGTCGACTGCGTACAGAGCACCCGCTTCCCTTCGATTCGGGAGGGCGGTTTGCCATCATCCAATCATGTTTACGGGCTGCATGATAATGCTGAAAGGTGGGCAGCTCAGTACTCAGGCTGCCTTACTAGACCACGTCTTTTCGTATGGAGTCCATACTCGGCCAGATCCTCAGTACGGAGAGTCCATACAGGGCCGGATGCGAAGTACCTGATGACCATAACGGACTAGATCCTTTGTACGCAACCGCTCTATAAAGGACTTGATTATTAGTACAGGGTCCGTATACTGGACCAGATCCTTAGTCCATCCACATAGGGTCAGATCCTCAGTACACAGTCCGAACGTACAGGGCCAGATCCCAAGTATAGAGTCCGCCCATATGTCCTCAGTGCAGTCCATTCGTACAGGACCAGATTTTCACCACACAGTCCGTTCAGAACCAGATCTTCACCACACAGTCCGTTCAGAAAGGGCAAGATTCTCACTACGCAGTCTGTTCAGAAGCGTTCCCCGGAGCATAGGAGGATGGCTTATGGAGGAAAATAAGATAATGAGGGAAATAGATAAAGTGGATAGCAAACTAGAAGACAGCATTTCAAGACAAGAGAAGAAAAAATTAAAATGGATCTGAATTTATTTTTTAATACAGAGGTGATGAGTATATGGAACAAGCTGCCAGAAGAAGTTGTAGAGGCAGGTAAAATTACAATGTTTAAAATACATGTGGATGAATACATGGATAGAAGAGATTTGGGCCAAATGCAGACAAATGGGACCAGCTCAGATGGACATCTTCGTTGGCATGAAGGAGTTGGGCTGAAGGTCTGTTTCTATGACTCCATGGCCAGATCTCAGTACTGAGATTGTGCATACAAAGACACGAAAATATGACCAGCAAAATGTCTATGAGCAGCAATAATGAGCACTGGCCCCTCAAACCTGCCCCACCATCTTGTAAGACCATGCCTGATCCACACTGGCTTCTACTCTTTTGTTTTGCTAAATTCCCATAACCCTCAACTCACCCATCTTTCAAGTATTTATCTATCTCTACCTTAAATATATCTGATGGTCTGGGATCTTCCATCCGCTGGCAGAGAATTTCAGAAATTCACCACCCTTTGAAGAGAAGAGTTTTTTACAGACCTCAGATGTAAATGTCTGACTTTCTATTTTGTAACGATGTTCCCTGGTTGGGGAATCTCTCACGTGTATAAACACCTCAACATCCACCTTATCAAGCTCCTCTCCACAGGATTTTATATGTCTGAATAAGGTCATCCTTCATTCTTTTAAACTCCAAAGAACAGGATGAGGAGAAGATGGCGGTGTGTCACAGCTTGCGCGGCCACCCTGGTGAATGATATCTGTAATCTGTCAAGTAGGGTGCCATGCACAATTCTGATTTGATGGAGACAGATGTGAGAGAATGGAGGAACATCTGGAGAAACTTCTGAAATGCCTTTTTCGCTGCTGTGTGATCCTGAATCTCCGGAGGGGAAGGCCCCGAGTCCTCGGCTTTGCTTGTTGCTCGGCAGCCGGGATGGGGTCGAAGCGCTTGGCAGAGATGGTGCTCGGTGTGAAAGGGCCTGTCGGAGGTTCGAAGTTTTTGGACGGACTCAGAGTCAGCTGGGGTCGGGTGCTTCCAATGCATCGACAGTTGTCTGTGCCTGGAGGTTTATGGCGGAGAGAGTTTCTCCCTTCTGCTGCCTGCTATCGTGGACTATTGGGAGTTGATTGGAACTTTGAGACTTTTTTTTACCATTCCCATGGTCTGTTCCCTATCAAATTATGGTATTGCTTTGCACTGCTGTAACTATATGTTATAATTATGTGGTCTTGTCAGTGTTAGTCTTTGGTTTGCCCTACATAACTATGACAAACCCTCACTATCCTTAAAACTCCAAGCTCATTGAAATAAAGACCAAAATGAAATTTTGCCTTCATAATGACAGTAGTTATTGGACCTGCCTGCTAACATTTTGCGATTGATGCACTAGAATTCCCAGATCTCTCTGAACTCTACTGATTTGCAATCTCACTCTATTTACATAATAATCCACCTTTCAATTCCTCTTGTCAAAGTGCAAGCTGTTCTACTTCCCCACAATAAATTTTATTTGCCAGGTATACACCCATTCTTGTAAGCTATCCGTATCTCATTACAAAATCATAAGGTTCTCATCACAGCATACCTTTTCACTTACTTTGCATCTTATTGGGTAACTTGGAAACATTACATTTTAATCATTCCTCCAGGTTATTAGTGTAAACAATGAATGATTCAGGAGCAAGAACCATTTCCTGGAGTACTCAACAAGTTACAGTTATAGAGTTGCACAGCATAGAAGTGTGTAACCCACTACATATGTGCCAACTGTTATGCCCATCAATAATAATCTCATTTGCTGGCGTTAGTTACATATCCTGCTATGCCTTGCTCAGTCAAACGCCTGTCCAGATGTCCCTTAAATGTTACTGTTTCCACTGCCACCACCATCTCTAGCAGCTCATTCCAGATACCAACTATTCTTTGTGTGAAGAATTTGTCCCTCAGATAAATCTCTCTCTCAATTTAAACCTATGCCCGGTACTCTGAGACGATGCTACCATGGGAACCAGACTCTGACTATCTGTCCTGTCTATGCTCTTCTCAACTTTGTATATCATCTTACCTCTCAGCCTCCTTTATCCAAGGTGAACAGACCCAGCTTTTCCAATTTCTCCTAATAACTCAAGTCCTCCAATCCTGGCAGCATCTTAGTGAATCTCTTCTTCACCCTCTAACTTATCCACTTCTTTGTTGCAGTGTGGTGATCAGAACTGTACACCGTGCCCCAAACGTGGCTTACTAAAGCTTTGTTCAACAGTAACATGATGTTCCAACATTTATACTCAATGCCCTGGCCAACAAAGTATGCCAAATGCCTTCTTCACCATCCTTTCTACCTGCGCGGCCACTTTCAGGAGACGACATATTTGTAGCTGGAAGTCTGTCTGTTCAACAACACTGCCCAAGGCCATTTGCAGTGTATGTCCTGCTCTGATTTAATGATCATCTGCCTTGAGTTAAGGCCCATCTGCTATTCCCTTTCCCATTTGGTCTACACCCTGTTATAAACAAACAACCATCTTCACCAACTATTATACAATTAACTTTGAAGTCGTCTGCAACTCACCAGTCTCAAATGTGGCGACTATTTTACTGCCTACTGGAGATCTAACTGCACTATTTCTACAGGTTCCCCTTTATCAACTCTCCTCAAAGAATTTGGGCAAACTTGTCAAACATGCTTTACCTTTCATAGCATCATACCAACTATAGATGTCAAACAAACTGACTTGTATTTGCTCCACTTCTGTTTTCACCAAAGTTTGAATAAGGCAGTCACATTGATTCTTTTGCTAAATTCTTGTCATCTCCCAAAACTTGGCATGTTTTGAAAACTTTCAGCCGATAGGTCCACCAACTATAGCCACCTCCATTAAGAAACCCTAATGTGCAGGTCATTGTGCTTGTTGATTTGTTTGCTTTTAGCGACTTGAGTTTCTCAGATATCATTTAGAACAGAGATGGGGAAGGATTCCTTTAGCCAGAGAGTAGTGAATCTGTGGAATTCATTGCCACAGGTGGCTGTGGAGGCCAAGTCACTGGGTATATTTAAAACAGAGGTTGATGGATTCTTGGTTAGTCAGGGCATAGAGGGTTACAGAGCAGAGGTAGGAGATAGGGGCTGAGAGGGAAATAGATTAGCCATGATGAAATGGCAGAACAGACTCAATGGGCTAAAAGGGTTAATTCTGCTCTTATATTTTATGGTCTTATGGCATTGGTCATTTTTTGTCATATTCTTATTGCTATAACATGGGCAAGGGGAATAATGCAAACAACAATCAGTTAACATTGTTTGATTTATTTGTTGGCAATTAGATGCCGACGCTTACAAAATAGCCACAACAGCAGCCCGGAAAGGGATGGCGACAGAACATCTGCATTAAGAGTACCAAACCCATAGGGTCATCGTCTCAGGGAATTACACAGCAAAGAAACAGATCCTTCAGGCCACCACCCCATTTCAACCATCTTTACTAATTCCATTTACTAGCACTTGCCTCCTAATTTTAGACAACTCTGCAACATTTCTTACTGTCTACCTTAGCTATGCTGTTAATAATTTTGTAGAATCAGGTCCAACCTCAGCATTTTTCAATTCAATTCAAACAAACCCAATCTATCTAAACTTTTCTCATAATTGGAATGTTCCATCTCAAGCAATATCCTGAAGAACCTACTCTGTGCCCTCTTCAGTGCAACTATCTCCTTCCTGCAGCACGACCAGATCTTCACACATTACTCCAGGTGCGGCCTTACTGATGTTTAATAAAGTTGTACTATAATCTCCTTCCCCTTACTGTGGAAAAGTGATTCTCTCTTACATCTTTATCATCACCTTGTCTGTCTGTGGTGCTACCTCAAATTATCCTTGGAGTTGTACACCTTGTGTTCATATTGTTAACTTTAGATTTCATGGCCCTTAATTATCTGGCTTATCCCTGTTGTCCCTTTTGAATGAAGATAATACAGTTCTGAAACTTAGCCACAGCAGATCCTTTCTGCATCTGCAGTGTGATGGGACAACTAGAAATTAATCTCTAATTTTTGTTAAGAAGTCATAGTTTATCTGAAAAGTGCTAATTTCAGGAGCAGTTCAGACTGACAGTTACCCATTAGTTTTTAATCATATGAGAGGTGATTGATAAGTTCGTGGCCTACTGTAGAAGGAGTCAATTTTAGAAAACCTAGCACATTTATTTTCCAACATACACACTTAGTCCAGCGGTCGTGGAGCCTACGGATCCCTTCTTTGTAGAAGTGGTCCACAGCAGGGGTGATTGATAAGTTTGTGGCCTGAGGCAGAAGGAGATGAGTTATACAGCTCTCGCTACATGCACGTGCAGTTCAACTCTTTAAGTGAAAATGCAGAAAGTTTGAAGTTAATAACTCATCTCCTTCTACCTTAGGCCACAAACTTATCAATCACCCCTGCTGTGGACCACTTTCTGGAGGTCCAAGACGCCAACTTCTACAAAGGAGGGATCTGTATGCTCCACGACTGCTGGACTAAGTGTGTAAGTGTAGGAAAAATAATTGTGCTAAGTTTTCTAAAATTGACTCCTTCTACCTTAGGCCATGAACCCATCAATCACCCCTTGTACAGGAGGTATCAATGTCACTGATAATACCAGCATTTACTATCTATTGGTAATTATTATAGAGCCAAATAAGAACCAGGAACATTTTTGTGCCTGCGGTGACCTGGAAGCCAGACCAGGTAAGGATGGCAAAATCAGTGGTTAACTTGGCATGGGTATGGTGCAGAAGTGCAGGAAATTAAGAGCTGCTTCTTAGTAAGGTTCAGTGCCTTTTCAGCATATTAAGGAGACTTTGCCACATGACACTAGCAGGAAATTAAATCATCAATTCTATGCATTGAGCAAGATGAGCAAGGAGATTCCAACATATCCACCAAAAGTTTCATAACTGGTTTTGGTGAGTGGGATTTTCAGCTTTGTAAGTAATATTATGTTTCCACAGAAGTACGGAATGCACATAATGCAATTAAACTTTATGGTTATATATTGATTTGGACACAGACATTCTGTTGAGAATCATTTTCTTATTTTCATATTTCGGTAAGATCTATGCAAATGAAGAATCATTGAAGACTGAAATCTCTTGCTAATACTGCATTAGGAGTAAGGATCTCTAATGGAATTTCAGCACGTGCACTGAAATGCAACGCACTAAGAATAATATGTTCCTATTAGTAGCTCAACTATTTCAAAAAAGAGACACAATCACTCAGTAGTTTATAGTAATCACTTTCATTCCAAAAACAAATTCATGTTTCAAACAGAATAGTTATATTTAGTTTGCGTGTATTAGCTAATAGCAATCCCGAACATTCTCCTGTCTTCTACAATGCTTATGGTAATGTGAAAGCTCCTAGACTGATTAAAATACTCAGTCATTTAGACCAGCCTCATTCCTTTATTCCAGTATAAAATATGGCAAAATTCTTGTTGTTACGATAATGATAATCCAAGATTTCAATCAGTCATTTAAGAGAGCCATTAGTGACTAATAAGTTTGAATCACGTTATTATATATGGTATAAAATGATGATCCCTGTGCCTATCTGTTACTAAAAGATAGCTCAGCCTTACAATATATGCCAACTATAAGTCAAAGTAATATTGCACAATCAAAGAAATTCAGCTAAATAAACCACACAAGACTTTAATCAATTGTAAAGCATTGGTGTGAATTATGATGATCTGAACAATTTTTATGCTCTCAGTTGTTGCACTAATATCAACACACATTTTGACCAAATAACTTGAGTCTGAAAGCTGTTCTGACAATTTTTCCACACTTTTGTCAATATTAGCATTTTCCATTGCAGATCAAATATTTCCAGTTTTCAGTCATTCCACCATTGCCTTTTGTTGGTTTTCTAGAAAATATCTACACAGAGATCCATGGATAGGTTTTCTACTGGCAATTTGTCAGCTCATCAACGTCAATCTTATATATATATATCTGTAAGAAATGCTTAAAGAAACATTTGACAAGTGCCCTGCTTTCCCTCACTGTTTTTGATGAACATTGAACAACCTCGGGAGAATACTGGTGGTATATTTGAGGAGCTCATTAATTATGTGGGCATGATGCCTGCTCTTGTCCATGGTATTGTTGCTTTGTCTGTATTCTTGATGCTCAACAATCCTATAACAGTTTCCTCCCAAATTCCAAAGACCAACCAGTTAGTAGGTTGACTGGTCATTGTAAGTTGTCCTGTGACTAGGCTAGGAGTTAAATCGGTAAAATACTTTACAACTCCTCCTTTGGAGGGTCAGACACCCTGAGCCGATAGGCTGGACCTGGACTTATTTCATAATTTACTGGCATAATTTACATATTACTATTTAACCATTTATAGTTCTATTACTATTTATTATTTATGGTGCAACTGTAATGAAAACCAATTTCCCCTGGGATCAATAAAGTATGACTATGACTATGACTATGACTATGACTATGACTATGACTATGGTATGTTGCTGTGTGATGTGGCTTGTTGGGCCAGAAGGCTTAATCTCTAAATGAAACTAAAATAAATGAATAACCTAAGAACAGAATGAAAGTACAATAACTTCCTTTAGCAAGATGGTGGTGAATCTTTGATATTCATTGCCACAGATGGCTGTGTAATCCAGGTGCTGGATATACTAAAAGCAGAGATTGATAGGTTCTTGATGAGTAAGCGTGTCAAGGGTTACGGAGAGAAGGCAGGAGAATAGGGTTGAGAGGGATAATAAATGAGCCGCGATCGAATGGTAAAGCAAACCCAATTGGCTGAATGGTCTAATTCTGTTCCTATATTTTACAGGCATGTAATTCTTAGAAAGTGCTTCCCTGGACATAGCAGTAAAGTTCAGACCTACAGCTGGCGATCATGTCTTCTGTTTGCTGGCGGTCTCTGCATACCCAGACCTCCGACTTCACCGGCCAACCAAAATGAGCTCCAGTTGACTGCACCCATGGGTGAATACAATTTGACGAGCAAAGGTAGCACTAGGCAGTTTAATTTATCCAGGTAACTAGCCCACAGAAGTACAGCATAGATCCCATTGTTAGGGTGTAGAGAGATGTACATATCATAGAGTTAAAAATACGCTTGGACTAAGATGTTAACTATCCTGTGCTATCACCAGTGGGATCGTCAGTTGATCTGCTACCTGTCTTCAGGAGTTTCGGCCCGCTTATGATCAAGACTCCCTTGAGGTGGTGGGCCAGCAGTGCTAAAGCACCACCTTCCACTGGTGAGCTTAAAAACTTGGCATCTGCCTCTATCAGTCACTTCCATCCAACAGATAGTCCGCTCTTCAGGTGTCTATGAAACTACTGAAGGTTTTGCAAGATATGTATACACTGTCTGACTATCTGCCCCTCTGGACATATTTAGTCCACTCCCATGCTGATTCTTTTTCTGCTGCCTCAGCTACAGCCTTGCTGGTTGACTTGATCTCTCTTCTACTGAAGCCAAGGTCACGCAGCCACTTCTGGAAAGTGAACGCAATAAACCCACGGCAGCCTACTTCAAATGGATAGCATGAAACCTTCCACCCTCTGTCTCTGCACTCTGATCTTAATTCTGCATACTTGGTTAACTTGTGCTCATGGGCTTCATCGATGTTGTCTTCCCAGGGGACTGTGAGTTCACTAATAACCACTTCTCTATTGGTGTCAGACCGTACGATTATATCTGGACGCAATGTTGTGAAAGCTATTTGCTCCGGGAAACTGCCTTTCCCGTGCAGATCAGCCTTGACACACCAATCATTGGCTGAGGAAAGTATGCTTGATCGTGAGCCTGTGCTGTACACCCTTGACTTGGAGCCTTCTTTCACAAATGATATGCGATGTTCTGTGCAGCATGGGGCATGAGATAAGTTGTGCTGCAGTACTCTCTGCTCAACCGCTTCTGTTACAACTTTGAGAACGCTGTTATGTCTCCAAGTGTACATGCCGCCGGAAAGATTGACTCTGCATGCACTCAAGATATGTTGAAGTGTTCCCTTCTCGCCACAAGCAGCACACCTGTCTGTCTTGCCTTCATACCAGGTGCTGAGGTTGGCAGGTGTTGGGAGCAGGTCGTACGCTGCTCTGCATAGAAAAGAAATGCGGAGCGGTTCCATCTGCCACAGAACATTCCAAGATAGGTGTCGTTGTTCAACACTTTCCCACCAGGTCCAAGCCCCTTGTTTGGCCAGGCCAGCTGTTTTAGCTTACCTGTTCTCCTCTTCTACCTCTCGTACTTCTTGTGTTACAAGCTCACGGCGCTCCTTACCTGTAGAACATGACACCACTTATGGGTTGTCCACCCAAGTCCCTGGCGGCCTCTAATACATATTAGAGGGTACATAGTTAATATCAGATGTATAAGAGAGGGCATACTTAATATGGAAACTACTGATATAAGCAAGAACCCATCTATAAACTGCGTCAACTGAATTTCCATATTGTATCATAAAATTTTATCATAAAATTTTATTGATTCTTACAAGCAGTGAACAGCATTGAAGTCACTAGGTACTTGTGATATCTCATAGACTATACTCAGTTAGAACAGCAGCAGCAGTGGACGATTGATCTCGACTGTAGCCACTTGAAAGTAACCATACAGTGTGTTTACATAGCAAGCAGCCACTTGGTACAAGTGCTTCTGGAAAGGAAACACACTACTGTACTTACACATTATAATTGGTTCCTCAATATGCCCGTGTTTACAGATACTGAAACAGAGTAATGCTGACATGATCGCGAGGATGTTTGGTCAAATGGTGATATAGAGGGCTATGTCGAGACAGGGGAGGCTCCGAGCTGTGCAATACCTTCACAGCCCGATCGAAATGCCAAACCACAGCACATCAGTGAGATCAAGAAAAAGAGAAACAATAAATCAGGGTACTATAAAAAGATGTGGATTGTACCATATGAATGAGAACAGTAGCTGATAAACAGCAGTCTAGGTGTTAGCCATTTAGGCTACTGCTTATTTTAAAATTAAGGTATTTGGCACCATGAAGACTTAGGTAGCAAGGTGGGCTGCTTGTGTCAAAATTAATCATGACACCTTTGGGTGTATTCAAAACAGCTACCTGATGCTGCCTAGCCTCACCGATACTGGCTATGGCCACACTGGATGAGTAACTATCATCTGTCCTGAGCACAAGTGACTCTGCAGATGCTGGAAATCTCAGACAACACACATAAAATGCCGGGGAAACTCAGCAAGCCATGTAGCATCTTGGAAGGGAATGAACCATCAATGTTTCGGGCCAAGACCCTTTATCAGGACTGGAAAGGAACGGGGCAGAACCCATAATGTGAGGGGAGAGGAAGGAGCACAAGCTCGCAGATGATAGGTGAGACCAGGCAAAGGGAAAGGTGGCTGGGTGCCAGAGGGGCAATGAAGTAACAAGCTGAGAGGGGATAGGTAGAAGAGGCGAAGGGCTCAAGAAGAAGGAATCTTAACAGGAGAAGGGAGTTGACCGTGGAAGAAAAAGAAGGAGGAGGGGAACCAGAGGGAGTTGATGGGAGGTGAGGAGAAGAGAAAAGGTGAAAGGGTAACTGGAATGAAGAATGGACAAAGAGAGGTGGGAGGGGAGAAATAACCAAGTTAGAGAAATGGATGTTCATGTCATCAGGTTGGAGTCTATCCAGATAGAATATGAGATGTGGCTCCTCCACATGTCATGCATTCTTATTGTATTTAAAATTATAGCATTCAAAGTAGTTAGATTCTCAGGAACTCTTTGACTTGATCTCCCTTGCAGATATGCTTACACTGAGATTGATTGAATAAAGGCTTGTTGCATCTACATCTCTGGTCTCCAACTGCCCTTGAACCATAACATGCCTTGTCTGCACCTTTTAATGCTTGGAAGAGACAGAAGGATCTACTGGCCAGTCTTTCTTTAGATGATTAGTGGTCCTTCTTTAAATAATATTAGCTGTTGTTGTCACTTCCTTTAGGTGAAGGTGAGTGCAGAGCCAGTACCTGAAAAGGGCATCAAATATCCTTCATTTTTATGTTTGCCCTGTGACTGGAAGAAACATAAACTCCTTTTTCCTCCCCCCCCCCCACCTCACTCTCCCCACAGGCTTTATAAGGTAACTTCTAGACCAGGGGTTCCTAACCTGGGGTCCACAGACCCCTCGGTTAACGGTAGGGGTCCATGGCATTATAAAGGTTGGGAATCCCTATTCTAGAACCTCTGCTGCAGTTCCTCATCCATTCCCTATGACACCCACTTTGGTATCAGCAGAGGCCACTAACTTGCCTTGCCTGATCCAATCTCACTCTGTTTTAAAAGAGATTTGCATTCTCATCTGCTCCTGCTCCTACTGACCTTCTGTGAAGAGTTAAAATTGGGACTGATTTTTTTTTCCTCTGGTAGTGTAGTTAGGTATCCACACTTCATCCAAATCTTCTGTGTAATGTATCCATTTCAAGCAATTTCTGTTTGAGTAGTGAATATTTTTTAACTGAATGGAAAATTATGTGGTACAGAAGGGAAGTGATTAATACATAAAGAATTGGGCTAGTGATTGATGTTGCTGTAGATATTAGTTTGTCTGATCAGAGGAGCTGCATCAATCTGAGATTACACTTTGATATACTTGGATCTTTTTAATAGTTTCTTCAATGTTTAAGAATGCTTGATTGAATGCTTGGACAGCCAGGGGCTGGATATACAAGTATTTGGACAGCCAAGGGCTGATTAAGGATAGTCAGCCTGGCTTCGTGCATGGTAGATCATGTTTAACAAATCTTGTAGAGTTTTTCAAGGAGGTTACCAAGAAAGTAGATGATGGAAAGGCTGTGGATGTTGTCTACATGGACTTTAGTAAGGCCTTTGACAAGGTCCCACATGGGAGGTTATTTCAGAAGGTTCAGACACTAGGTATCCATGGAGAGGTTGTAAACTGGATTCGAAATTGGCTGTGTGGGAGAAGACAGAGAGTGGTAGTGCATGATTGCTTATCAGATTGGAGGCCTGTGACTAGTGGTGTGCCTCAAGGATCTGTGCTGGGACCATTGTTGTTTGTTGTCTATATCAATGGTCTAGATGATAATGTGGTAAATTGGATCAGCAAGTTTGCTGATGACACTAATATTGGAGGTGTTGTGGACAGCAAGGAAGGCTTTCAAAGCTTGCAGAGGGATCTGGACTAACTAGGAAAATGGGCCAGAAAATGGCAGATGGAATTTAATACAGAGAAGTGTGAGGTGTTGCATTTTGGAAGGACAAATCAAGGTAGGACATACACAGTAAATAGTATGGCACTGAGGAGTGCGGAGGAACAAAGGGAGCTGGGAGTTCAGATACATAGTTCCCTGAAAGTGGCGTCACAGGTAGACAGGGTTGTAAAGAAGGCTTTTGGCATCCTGGCATTCATAAATCAAAGTATTGAGTATAGGAGTTGGGATGTTATGGTGAGGTTGTATAAGACATTGGTGAGGCCAAATTTGGAGTATTGTGTGCAGTTCTGGTCACCTAACTACAGGAAGGATATCAGTAAGATTGAAAGAGTGCAGAGAAGATTTACTAGGATGTTGCGGGGTCTTCAGGAGTTGAGTTACAGGGAAAGATTGAACAGGTTAGGACTTTATTCCTTGGAGCATAGAAAAATGAGGGGAGATTTGATAGAGATTTACAAAATTATGAGGGGTATAGACAGCGTAAATGCGAGTAGGCTCTTTCCACTTAGATTAGGAGAGATAAATACGAGAGGACATGGCTTTAGGGTGAAGAGGGAAAGGTTCATGGGGAACATTAGGGGGAACTTCTTCACTCAGAGAGTTAATGCCCCTCCTCCCCTTCTTACCCCATCCCTTATTTATTTATTTTTATTCCCCCCCCCCCTTTTTTCCTCTCTCTGCCCCTCCCATAATCACTCCTTGCCTGCTCTCCATCTTCCTCTGGGGCTTCCCTCCCCATTTCTTTCTCCATAGGCCTCCCATCCCATGATCCTCTCCTTTCTCCAGCTCTTGTATCCCTTTTTCCAATCAACTTTCCAGCTCTTGGTGCCATCCCTCCCCCTCCTGTCTTCTCCTTTCATTTCTGATCTCCCCCTCCCCCTCCCACTTTCAAATCTCTTACTATCTCTTCTTTCAGTTAGTCCTGACGAAGGGTCTCAGCCAGAAACATCAACTATACTTCTTCCTATAGATGCTGCCTGGCCTGCTGCGTTCCACCAGCATTTTGTGTGTGTCACTCAGAGAGTGGTGGGAGTGTGGAACGAGCTGCCATCTGATGTGGTAAATGCGGGCTCACTCTTAAGTTTTAAGAATAAATTGGATAGATACACGGATGGGAGAGGTCTGCAGGGTTATGGACTGGGAGCAGGTCAATGGGACTAGTGGAATAAAGTTTTGGCACAGACTAGAAGGGCTGAATGGCCTGTTTTCTGTGCTGTAGTGTTCAATGGTTCTATGGTTCTATGAAGTGGCACGATAATAGGAGTGTTGTACACCAGAATATGAACATCTCTTGCTTATGAACACATCAAATTGTCTTGAATACAGCTAGGTCATTATCCTTGTTTTCAAACCTCCTTCTGTTCTCTTACATCTCTCTGCCTCTGTAATGTCCTTCAATCTCCGATATACCACATCTGAGATCATGCTATGACCTTTGTATCCACTATTGATGGCTGTTCCTTCAGCTGCCATGGCCCTAAAGCCTGGAATTCCTATCAAAACCATCTGGCCTCTCTACCTCTTTTCTCCCCTACCTCTTCAACCAAGTCTTATGTCTCCTTACGTGCCTGTTGTGACTTTTCCACCAGATGAAGGCAAATCCTGTGGACAGGTTTGGCCAGTTCTTTTTAAATTTACCCATGCTGCTGTCAAGGGGGAAAAGGCAGGCATATCAGTTTTTGTTATATATCTCATAGCCACCATGGATGATAGAGGAAGAACAGTATTTCAGAGCTTTAAAATGTCATCTTTTATTTTATAGCCTTTGAGTATAAATTGTTTGATGATATCCTGAAGTACAGTCACTGTAGTAGCTAATTGGGGCACAGCTTTCCTACAAGACAGCAATGTGTTAGTGACTAGATGACCTTTTAATTTTATTTTGATGCTGAGGGACAAATATTAGGAAGGAGACCACAGAAAACCCAATGGCTCTTAATCAAAAGTTTGCATCTTTGGATCTCTTATGTTGACCAAGAATGCCTCTTCTGAAAGAAAGGACTGGAGTACTAATTTAAAAACATAAACATGAGGAATTCTGCAGATGCTGGAAATTCAAGCAACACACAGCAAAGTTGCTGGTGACAGGTCAGGCAGCATCTCTAGGAAGAGGTACAGTCGACTGTTTCGTCCTGATGAAGGGCCTCGGCCCAAAACGTCAACTGTACCTCTTCTTAGAGATGCTGCCTGGCCTGCTGCGTTCACCAGCAACTTTGATGTGTGTTACTGGAGTATTAATGCCAATTATTATGCTCATATCAGTGGCATGAGTCTTGAATCTGGAGCCTTCTAGTGAATGGCAAGAGGGTGAACTACTAGGCTCGAGGAGTGTTGACTTGAGGAAGGACTTGAGATCAGGTAACATGTCCACCAAGCTGATAGGGTTGTGTATTCAACCAGACATCCTGCCTGTTTTGTTTCACTATAGGCAGTCAAGTAGATATTTCCTCATAAGATTGTTGCTCTTCTTGTCATCTCACTGACTGCCAACAGCAGCCGATAGTTTTGACCCAGTTCCTTTTCTTTCTTTTAGACTTCACAATCTGAATAAAAACAGAAGCCATTGATGGTACACATATCTGTGTCTAAAAATGTGAAAGCTGCAGAGAGGCATACAAAATGGAACCAGGTTTCTACCAGCCAATTGTATTAATCCCAACTTCTGGCACTTGGCTTGTACACTTCTGTGCCATAGTGATTGAAGTGCAATTTAAGTCAATATTTCAGGCTGAAACCCTTCATCAGGACTGATGAAGGATCCAGACTCAGCCCAAATCGTCTACTGTTTATTTCCCTCCACAGGTGCTGCCTGACCTACTGAGTTCCTCCAGAATTTTGTCTGTGTTCTTCAAAATGCTTATCACAAGGAAACTGTTGCTGAATTGGAAAGAGATTAATCCTCCCACCACATTTCATTGGTTCTCTCAAACTATGTTGTGTTAAAACTTAGAAAAAATTAGAAGTGTTATTTATGATCCTGCTAATAAATTCGAAAAGACTTGGGAGGCCATTTATTCAACATTTCCATACGATGTAATTTGACCTTTTCCAAACTTATTCTATTTCTTTTTAATATATGTTGAGAGGAGCAGAGTCAACGACACTAATAGTTCTTTTTTTTTGATGTTACATAACAGCCCATGTCTTTTTTGTTAGTTTTTCTTTTGGGGTATATTTCTATATATTTTTTTTCCTTTTTCATGTTTTTTTTTTCTTTTTTTGTATATTATATTTGTATCCTCTATGATTGGGAGGTTAAATACCCATGTGTCAGCTGGGTTTATATTTAACTATGTTAATCATAACAATGTAATCCCAATAACTTTATATCAATACTATGGTATGTTTATCATTATGAAACCAATAATAAGATTGAAAAAGAAAAAAAGAAAGAAAAAAGGAAACTTTCCCAAATGTTTTACTAAAGGCAGTTCAACCTTTATCTTCAGTGAGTATCTCTGGTAGTTGGAGTAGGCTGTGCCCAAACTTCAACCAACTCCACACTGAAGAGCTCTGAGTTTGTCATTGGATTCCAATTTCCATATCAAAAGTTGTCTTTCTATTATAGTGCAGTATTTTGCATATGCAGTGATCAAGCCCTCTAAATGTGAAACAGCTGTGTTGCTCATGTCAATGAAGACAATTATTGCCTGTTAACACTATTGTAGATAAAAGCAGTGAAAATTGACCTATAGCTTTTAATCCATGAGAGATAGTGAACTAACAAGACCACAACTTCAATTACTTTTCTTGACGCCTTCCAAGAGATTCCATTACACTAGCTGTATTGCATGAGATTTGGGACAAATGTTAAAATAATTACGAGTTCAAAGAAAGAGTTTGGGGCAATTTTCATCTATCAAACGGGCACAGTGACAACAGAATATTTTAGGAAAGGGAAAAAAATAGAAAAAACAAGCAGCCTGGAAGAGACACCTGAGGTGATTTCCAAGCAGGCCTTGAAGTGGATGGTTGGTATGGCATGCCAAAGAGGTGAGGAACTTGTTTTGTTCCTTTACCCTGCGTAAAGACTTTAGCCATATAGCTAAATCTTGTTCAATTACACTAGCTTAAAACAGGTGTGGAATCAATCCCAGAGCTTTAGGCACAGTACAAAATATTCCATTTGTTTTGCTGTTCTTCCCCTCATCATTGAATACTTTAGGTTTTGTAAATCACACTAATTCAAGTTCTGTATTTACTGTTTCCTTAATTAAATTCTTGTAGTTCAGTCACATGAAAAATGATTAGAAGCTGTGCCTAACATGCATAAATCAGAGGGAGAAGACTCGGAAACTAAATTTTGTACCTGAATGAATATATGGTGTGAATTCAAGCAAGTTTAACTTGTTTTAAATCCATTTATTTATTTTTTAAAATTTCTTGAGATGTAATGCAGAATAGGCTCTTCCGGCCCTTTGAACTGTGCCACCCCTGATAGAACTCTAGCCTAATCATGGGACAATTTACAATGACCAACCGGTACGTCTTTGGACTGTGGGAGAAAACTGTAGCACGTGGAGGAAACCCATGTGGTTATGGGGAGAACATACAAACTCCTCACAGACAGCAATGGAAACTGAACCTGGGTCAGTGGTACTGTAAGTTGTTTTGCCAACCACTACTCTAAACCCATCTGTACATTATGGTGCTTAATAATGAGGTTTGCAGGAACTTGAAAGTCAATATTACAAGTTCAGAATCAAGTTTATTATCACCGACAAATATGAAATTTGTTGTTTTGTGGCAGCAGTACAGTGCAAGGTATAAAAATTACTGTATGCTACAATAAAATAAATTGTGTAAAAGAAGAATAGTGAGGTAGTGTTCATGGGTTTATGCACTGCTCAGAAGTCTGATGGCAGAGGGATAGAAACTGTTCCTGTAAATTATCCAATCAATTTACTTTTAGCCAGCTTCGCACTTAAAGTATTTGCCAATTTCACCGTCATGGAGTTAGCATTCATTCTGAGAATATAGAGTAGGACAATTGGTTGGTTCTTCTGTATTAAAATATGACAAAAAACAATTAAGCACAATAAATTTAGCAAAGTTGCTGAGCAGCACCTTGTGTGTAAGCCTTTTGACAATTGCAACTGAAAATTTATGACTATTAAGCTCACTCTGAACAGCTTCAAGCAACAGAGCAATGCACAAGGAATCCCCATTCTCCCATCTTCAACCCTCACAGATTTGCGGTAAAGTTTCCTTACTCCATAACAAAGGGGAATCATAACAGCGTTGACCCATGCAGAGCTGCTACTTACATTAATGTTTAAGTACATTTGATTGATCTTTCAGTCTCTCCCTATTGAACTGAGAATTCAAACAGACAAGCAGCCAGATGCAATACCTAACCAGAAAAGTACTGGGAAATGTTTTGTGAGATAGACTGATGTTAATATCATTAAAATAAATATATAGGAACATATTAATACAACTGTGTCTTATTGTAGCGAAGTACTTGTGAATCATCTTATTATGTGTGTGAAAGTATACGCAGTCACATTAGGCCACTCATTTCAAGGTATATTTTGGTTCCTTGGCATGAACTCAAGGTTTCCTTTTCTATTTTTGCTTTGATTTTGGTGAGGGCATTCACATTGGCGCCTCTGATTCCCAAGAGGCTGGTTAATGTGATGATGTGGTGATGTTACTCTGCCTGTGCTAAGAAACATTTTGGGTAATTTTGCAGCAATTAAACATATTTTTCATATTATTATGTCCAGGAGGAGCAACGGATCAGGGAGAAGTCTAATGTGTTTACAAAGTTTTCTATGTCTGGCTTCAGCTTTAGAGACCTAAATTAAGAAGACGTCATTTATATTGTGATCTGAGAGCTGTAATTCAAGTCCTAATCCACTAAGATGCTGGTGTCTGGAGATTGAATTGATTGGCAATTGACCCTGTATAAGCACCAAATTCAGCAGCATTAACCCTCTAAATGCTGCCACAAGAAGACAGGAATAAGCAACAGCAAAATGCATCAGAGACAAAAATGCTTTGTTCTTTCCCATGGTGCAGGAGCTCTGGGTTTCAATATGCCATTCTGCTAGGAGTTACGAGGTTTTGTCCTTTTTGCAGACAAAAGAGATTTGTCACCAGGACTGAGAAGTTCTGAAATAAGATTTTCATTGGCTTTCATCCACTTATAGGACAAGTTATAGTGCAGAGGACACTCTGTCTAAGGAGGGATACCATCACTTTGATGACACTCAACTTCAGTAAGGTGAAAAATTAGTGATGTCAGGATCCTGGCGGCACTCATAATCTTGGCCAGGGGCAAGGACAAGCATTGGGGTCACGCAGAGGCGACTGTTCCTGAGAAAGATCTGATAATCCAACAAAATGAAAAACACAAGGTTATGTGCACAAACATGTTTGCACCAACATGATGAATGTACTCCAAAATAAGCAGATTTAGAATTCCGTGCACGTCCATGGAGGTGGGTGGGTAAAAAAGTTGGAACATTTGGGATCATTCAACTCAGTTGTCTATTTTTTGCCTACATCTCATCAAAGGGCATTAAGAGACCAGGTTCAATCTACAAACCCACTGAACAAATGAATCACAAACCACTATAAAGAGGATGGCTTTGATCTCGGGTGCTTTGCATGTTGAATCACAGGAATAGGAGGCACCAGTCTGAAACCACCTCTTACACTTCATTAAAATATCAAAGTTGTTTAAAATATTTAAACTTAATTTACATCTTCCACTCATAAAACAATTTACTGTTATTGGAAGTTAAGATTACTCCTTGCTGGTGGTCTGGTGGAAGTTTCAGCACTGAAGAATCCTGAGCTTTGCACTCTCCCTCAAGCAAATTGACAGGTTGAATTAACCAGACATTCTAGCATCCGACTACGGAGCCACCAGCTTTCAATGGAGAGAAGAAGGAATTTCTGTTTTCAGAGTGTCATGAATCTTTGCAGTTTTCTATTACAGAGAGCTGAGACATTGAATACATTTAAGGATGAGTTAGATTTTTTGGACCAGAAGATGAATGTGGGTTATGGAGAGCAGGCAAGAAAGTGTTGAGGTTAAGTTCTGATCAGTCTTATTGTAACTTATAGTAACTCATAGCAAAATGACAAATTTCACAACATATGTCAGTGATAATAAACATGATTTTGATTGTGATTGTGACTGAAAAGATGGCGCCTGAGTACAACGCTCCTTCAGTTGACATCTTCTGGATAGATCATGAAACCATACATTTCACTTCTTTTATGTCTTTTACATCTGTTTTTAATCTTGAATGTGATTTAATCTGGAACTGATGGAGCCTGTGATTTGCAGTTTGGAGATCATTTGGGTGTTTCAGGCTCTCTGTTCTCTGAGAGGATTCCGGGAAGCAGAGGCAGCGTGTGGGAATCTTGTGGCGAGAAAGCTGAGAGCTGATGTCCAATTACATTTTGCTGATTAAAGCTATGAGGGAGATCAAAACATCGAGGCCTATGCAGAAGGTGAGTGCTGGCTGTCTGTCTTTTTATCGCTGTGAGATCGTTCTACTACCAGCGAGGGGAGACTACCTTTTGATCCCTGGGAAAATCGCTCTGCTGCTGAAGAGGAGAGACTATTTTCTGGTCTCTGGCGGAATCGCTCATTGCCAGAGAGGGAAAGGGCTGCCGCTGTGCCTGGAGAATGTTAACCAGGTTTTCTGTGTTTTGGATATGGACTTGAACTATGGACATTTTTTTCAGTGTTACAGTATTTCATATTCTGTGTTTTTCATCCAATCTTTCTCGTTTTCTTTTGTGTATGGGGAGGAGGTCAATGTGCCTGTTCTGTTTTTGTTTTTTTTTGGAGGAGGGATTTAGAGGTTGATGATTGTATTGCCATTCTCTTCTTTCTTGATTTCACGGCTATCTGGAGAAGAAGAAATTCAGAATTGTATAGTTTGATAATAAATGAACCTTGGAGTTTTGAATTATGGAGCAAACTCAAGGGAGCTGATGCCTTGCCAAGCTCCTTTTCTTTATCTTCTAGTCTTTTTAATTGATTGATGACCTCTGGTCATTAGTGTTGTTGGCCCAGAATTAGTCAGGTTTGTGCCTTACACAGTATTTGACACCCTCAACTCTTCAATTACTTATGCAACAGAAAATATTAATCAAGGAACCATTAATTTCCATATGACCATAAAACATAGGAGCAGAATTAGGCCATTCAGCCCATCAACCACTCTGCCACTCTATCACTCTATCATGGCAAATTTATTATCCATCTCAACCTTTTCTCTTGCCTTCTCCCCATAATCCTTGATGCCCTTACTAATCAGAACATTTCAACCTCCATTTTTCTTGGAGATTCTAGGATTTTTTTTAATCTCTGCCTGAATTTTAAACTTCATGGATAAACTGAACCAAGCTTTTTTTAGGCCCTGAGGTTATTGGAACATTGGCATTGCATTGCTTATTATGTTAGACCATAAGACATAGGAGCAAAGTTAGGCCATTCAGCCCATTGAGTCTGCTCTGCCATTTCATCATGGCTGATCTATCTATAGAAGTCAGATAATATCAAAGCATGGACAGGGCAGCCACACTATCACAGTAAGTTACCCACAAAAGATGAGCTTTTGCCACAAGATCAGGGCATTCCACCTGTGCTCTCATCAGCTCCTTCATTATACAAAATCATTTATCTTTAATTAGTGCTATGTTAGCAGCCAGGCTCTGTGAAGCTGAACTGTTTCATTGCTAGGAAGAGGAAAGGACTGCTGGGAATTTGATAGAGAGTGGAGGAAGGATCACACTCAAAGGCTCTCCCTTCTACTTTAGCAGAAGTTGAACAGGAACCATTACAGCACTGGACAGGCCAGTCAGCCCACAATGTGTGCTGAACAATACTAAATGTTCTCCTTAGTATCATTCCCACCACTCCATTCCCTTCATGTTCACGTGTCTATCTAGAAGCCACTTAAACTCCACCAAAATGCCTGCTTTCACTCTTACTCCTGGTAGCACCCCACTACGACTCCAGGCATCACCACTCTCTAACCCTAGAAGTACATCCTTTGGTGTTTGACATTTTTACCCTGGGAAAAAGATTCTGCAGTGAACCCTATTTAAAAAAAACCTCCATTAAGACTCTCCTCTGCCTCTGATGATCTAGAGAGAACAACCCAAGGTTATCCTTATAGCTCATACTGTCAAATCCAGGCAGCATCCTGGTAAACCTCTCCTTTGCCCTCTCCATAGTCTGCACATCTTTCCTATAATGGAGTGACCAGAACTGTATGCAGTACTCCGAGTATGGTCTGACTGGTTTATCTAGCTGCAGCATGACTTCCTTATCCTTGCACTCAATACCCCTACGAATGAAGGCAAGCATGCCATACCTTGCTTTAACCTTGCGTTTAACTAACACCTTTTTGATTTTGTTTACATTTTTTTTGTCTGTGCTTTTATCCTATTGTAAATCACTTTGAACTACACCATCTGTAGAAAAGTACTCTATAAATAAAGTTATTATTTTTCATATTATTATACAACTTTTTTACCACTTTATCCACTTCCATAACCTCTTTCAGAGAACAATGGACCTAGATTCCTCTGTATTTTAATTGCTCTTAAGGGGTCTACTATTAACTGTATACTTTCCACTTTAATTTGATCACCCAAAGGGCAACAACTCACTCTTCTTTGCGGAACTCCATTTGCCACTTCTCTGTCCATATCTGTAAGCGATCTATATCCTGCTCTATTCCTTGATAGTTCATTACGCTGTTTACAATGCCACCAATCTTGGTATCAAATGCAAATGTATTAACTCACCTGTTTACATTTTCATCCAAGTCATAGATATTGCATATATATCTCAAACAACAGAAGTCCCAGCACCAAACCTTGTGGAACACCACTGATCATAGAGGGGAGGGAACGTCGACTCAGACCATGAGAGGACTGCGTCGAGCATTTTCATGCCTTACAAGGCACAGATTGGAAGTCTGTGTGAGTCGCCACTCCTTGCACAGACGAAAGCAATGTGTGATTAAGTGCCTTGCTCAAGGGCACAAACACACTGCCACAGCTGAGGCTCGAACTAGTTACCTTGAGATAACTAGACGAACGCCTTAACCACTTGGCCAAGTGCCCAACACAGATCATGGAGCTCCTACTAAAATAACTGCCTACCAACACTATTCTCTTTCTTCTATGTGCAAACCAGTTCTGAGTCCCAATTTACAATTCGCCCTGATCCCATGCATCTTTAGCTTCTGAATCAACCTACCATGACAGACCTTATCAAATATCTAACTACATGTAGGTGTGACACAGTAGGTTTACGGTTAGCATCATGTTTACTGCACCAGCTATAGGAAGATTGAGGTTCAATTCCCACCGCTGTCTGTAAGAAGTTTGTACTTTCTCCCCGTGACTGCGTGAGTTTCCTCCCAGTGCTCCAGTCTCCTCCCACCTTCCAAAGATGTACAGGTTATGATTAGTATGTTATGGACATGCTACGCTGGCACTGAAAGCCAACACTTTCAGGCTGCCCCATCACATCCTCGGCTGTGTTGGTCATTGACACAAATGACATGCTTTACTGTATGCTTTGATGTACATTTGCAAATAAAGCTAATTTTTATAATAACCACTGTCTTATTCTTACTATGCTCCTTAGTCACCTCCTCAATAAACTCAACCATGTTTGTAAGGCATGACCTGCTCTGCAGAAAGCCATGCCTCTCCAAATGCACATAAATTTGATTCTTCGGTTTCCTATCTATTGATTTGTATGTGAGGCTCACTGGCCTCTAATGATCTGAATTATCCTTATTTCCTTTCTTGAGCAAAGGCAAACAATTGCTACTCTCCAGTCTGCTGGGACCTTGCTTGTTGCTAGTGAAGACACGCTGGGAACTTATCCTCCCTGTTTTTCAGAAGATCCAGCACCAACCCAGCTCCTCAATCTCAACATGTTTCAGCCTACTCTGTGTGCCTACTCAGTTTTCACTATCCTCCAGTTCCTTCTCCTTGGTAAATACTGACACAAAGTACTCACTTAGCGCCTCAGCCACTTGTTCTGACTCCAAGTGCAAATTTATCTCCTTCATCCGTGAGTGTGCTTGTCCTCTCCTAAGTTTACCTTCTTTTTCTTAATAGTATAACGTATAAAATGCCTTGAATTTCTTCTTGATCCTGCTCACCAAGGATATTCCATGGCCCCTTTTGGCCTTCCTAATTCGCTCCTCAAGCATTTTCCTACTATCTTTATATTCCCCAAGGGCCCAGCATGATTTTAGCTTCCTAAGCCTAATGTATGCCTCCCTTTTCTTCCTGACTAAATTTAGGACTTGTTGGGTCATCTATGTTTCTCTTACCTTATTATTCTTGTTCTTACCCCTTAATAGACCATGCCAATCCTGAACTCTGCTCAGCTGCTCTTTACACACCCTCCGCATGTCAGATGTTGACTTGTGTACCAGCAGCTGTCCCAATCAACATACGTTAGCTCCTGTCTTATTCTGTCGTGATGTGCCTCAACTTAGTTCTTTCCTACAAGGTCTGATTTTATCCTTATCCGTAACTACCTTTAATGAGTTGTCACTATTCCAAGATGTTCACCCAGTATCAGGTCTGTCACCTCTCCTGGCTCCTTTCCCAAATCTAGGCCAAGTATGCACTCTCCTCTAGTTGGACTTTCCACATACCGCTTCAAAAACTCTCTGATTCTGGTTCCTTCTGCTATTTAAAAACGCAAACACGGGGAATTCTGCAGGTGCTGGAAATTCAAGCAACACACATCAAAGTTGCTGGTGAACGCAGCAGGCCAGGCAGCATCTCTAGGAAGAGGTACAGTCGACGTTTCGGGCCAAGACCCTCCGTCAGGACTAACTGAAGGAAGAGCTAGTAAGAGATTTGAAAGTGGGAGGGGGAGGGGGAGATCCAAAATGATAGGAGAAGACAGGAGTGGGAGGGATGAAAGGTCTCGGCCTGAAACGTCGACTGTACCTCTTCCTAGAGATGCTGCCTGGCCTGCTGTGTTCACCAGCAACTTTGATGTGTGTTCCTTCTGCTATTTACTGCTTTCCAATGGTCCCTATTACCACCTTCTTTGCTTATCAGTGTCCAACTCTAGTAGCTGACTGTGTTTTAGTTTCTCTCCTTCCATCAGCTGTCTCAAATCTTTACACATCTCTCTCCCCACTTTGTTCTGTAAGTGTCTCAATTATTATTTCTTTCTCTGCCTCAATCTATTATTAACCTATCTCTCCCAATTCCACCTACACTCTTGTCTACTACCTGCCTGCCATCTCATACTTCTTCTCAGTCTACTAATGACCTCAGGCTCCTGTCTCACCACTCCCTTTCTCCTCTTTATACTGGGAACCTTGCTTCTCTACTCTCAATACAGATGCAGGTTTTCTACTCGAAATATTGACGATTCCTTTCTTCTCCTGGATGCTGCCTGATGTGCTGAGTTCCTCCAACAGATTGCTTGTGGCTCCAGATTCTAGACTTTGCAGTTCCTTGTGTCTCAGTTGTGAACTTTAATTATGAGATTGATAGAGTTTTATCCCTTCAGAGATCATCGGATTTGCAGAAAAGTTGGGAGTAGGAATTTGGACATGGAGTGCCTGTGGCCTGATTAAATAGATTGGGTTAAAGGAGCTAAATGGCAGTTTTGTATTCCTATTTATTTCTAATCCAACATAGAAGGAGGAAAGAAAATCAGTTGATAGTTATACATTGGAAGAAGGAAGAGTTTTAGATTTAGTAATTCCACCAGTCAATAAATGAGTCACAAACCACAAACAGCTTTCCTGTAGCCTTTGCTTCCAAGATAACCCCTGCTTCATGTGGAAATGATTAAAAATCTGTAAGTATTATTGAAAGCCGAGGAAGTAGTCAGAAGCTGGCAAATACTTCAGGAAGAGTGTCTGGGGAGTACGCGACATCATGTCATGGTGACTATATGTGGCTTGCATTGGTAGGTTCAATAACAGTTGCTGATTGCTTGGATTTAATGACTGGAATATGTTGTCATGATATTTGAGCCAAAATGCTCTTAAGTTTCCAGAATTTCAATGGCCGATTACCTTTCAGCAGCAGAGTTTCTATCATTTATCTCTCTAAAGTGTAGATGAATATTGATTTTTTTTTTTGCTTCTGTAAAACAATGGTTCAGATTGTTCCTACTTTTAGCCAGTGTTGCTGTGAGGAAGATCTGGTAATCTTCCTCCACCTGATAGGTCAGATGAAATCATAGCTGAAGGAATGGTACAGGAGGAATTGCCTTCCGTTGTCTCCCCTAACCAGCCAACCTTCTCCCTCAGCTATCACTTGCCAGCTTGTACTCCCCTACCCCCAGCCTTCATATTCTGGCTTCTACCTCCACCCTTTCAGTCCTGATGAAGGGTCTCATCCCGAAATTTTGACTGTATATTTCCCACCACAGATGCTGCCTGACTTGCTGAGCTCCTTCAGCAATTTGCGCATGTCGCTCAAAGTTTCCAGCAATCTGCAGAAGCTCTTGTGTCTTTATTTTAGCGGTGTTGCCTGGGAGAAAATCTTGGCTGTGAGGATGGTTCTACATAGGCTAAACTCCATCTGGGACAGAGGTTCCTGACCTGGGGTCCATGGACGCCTTGGTTAACGGTAGGGGTCCCTGGCGTAAAAAAGGTAGGGAATCCCTGATCTAGATGATAGTGCTGGATGGGAGGAGCATGTCCCTTTGCAAATCACCACCAGCGCTACCAGCACCAGAGTACCAGTGCTTGGATACTAATATTGGAGAAGGTAATGCCCTGCATTGGTATGTTAATAACAGTTGCTGACTGCTTGGGTGGAGATAGAGGAATTGTCACTGGAGGAGTATTTTCAAGAAGCTGACCGTAACTACGTATTCATTAAAGTGTTTACAGAAAAGGATAGGGATGGACCGCTAATTAAATTCTTAAAATGGAGTAATGCCAATTTCATTAACCAGAGGGTGGACTTGATAAAGGTAGATAAGGAGCATTTACTTTCAGGCGGGTCTACATCTGCACATTTAAAGGAGAAATAACTAGAGTTCAAAGTCAACATATTCCTGCAAAGGTAAAAGCCAGGGTAAATAAGTATAGGGAACCAAGGATGATGTTAGATATTGAGAGCTGGATAAATAGGAGAAAGGAAGCATAGGCTGGTTATCAGGAACTAATTAAAGAGGAGACACAGGTGTCAGCAGATGCTGGAATCTTAAGTAGAGATTCTCAATCTTTTAAGGCCATGGATCCCTATTATTAACCAAGGGGTCCATGAACCCAGGTTGGGAACCCCTGTGCTAGAGGAATTCAGCAGGTGAGCAGCATATGTTCACCGCTAGCCATGCCACAGATGTATTTGTGAGCCAGATATCAATTTGGATCCTTTGTGTTCCAATCAACGTGTACTAGAGATACAAATGGACTAATGTAATGGGATATAATGTTAAGGCAACCACTTCAGTAGAAAATATAGAAAAACAGATTAATTTCTGAAGGACAAGAAATTAAATCAATGTCCAAGTTAATATTGGTGTCATTGAACACAAATTACTGAAGCTAATATCAGGTACAGCAATCTATACAGAAGGCAAATTGTGCTTCTGTAATAATTAATTGCCATCTCCATGCACCCTGCAATTTACTTGGACAATATAGTTTAAATTATGTTGATTGTGACCTAGTTATCCTGGAGTCAGCTATGGTAAGAATGTTTGAAATTTAAGCCAAAGTTAAAGTTTAACATGAAGAGAGAAAATGTAATTGTATAATATGTTTCATAACCCAAGGATTATTCAGACATACTCAGAAGAATAAATGTAATAGTAAAAATGTCAATACTATTCTATCATGTAAGCATGAAAACTGTTCCCGTTGCTGCCTGGAAGGAGCTTATGCATCCTTCCCATGACCGTATGGGTTTCCCCTGTGTGCTCAGGTTTCTACCCACAGACCAAAGATGTACCAGTTGGTAAGTTAATTGTTGATTGTGAATTGTCCCATAGTTAGGCAAGGGTTAAATTGGGATTTAGTCATAGTCATAGTCATACTTTATTAATCCCAGAGGAAATTGGTTTTCGTTACAGTTGCTCCATAAATAATAAATAGTAATAGAACCATAAATAGTTAAATAGCCATATGTAAATTATGCCAGTAAATTATGAAATAAGTCCAGGACCAGCCTACTGGCTCAGGATGTCTGACCCTCCAAGGGAAGAGTTGTAAAGTTTGATGGCCACAGGCAGGAATGACTTCCTATGACTCTCTGTGCTGCATCTCGGTGGAATGTGTCTCTGGCTGAATGTACTCCTGTGCCCACCCAGTACATTATGTAGTGGATGGGAGACATTGACCAAGATGGCATGCAACTTAGACAGCATCCTCTTTTCAGACACCACCGTGAGAGAGTCCAGTTCCATCCCCACAACATCACTGGCCTTACGAATGAGTTTGTTGATTCTGTTGGTGTCTGCCACCCTCAGACTGCTGCCCCAGCCCACAACAGCAAACATGATAGCACTGGCCACCACAGACTCGTAGAACATTCCCAGCATCGTCTGGCAGATGGTAAAGGACCTCAGTCTCCTCAGGAAATAGAGACGGCTCTGACCTTTCTTGTAGACAGCCTCAGTGTTCTTTGACCAGTCCAGTTTATTGTCAATTCGTATCCCCAGGTATTTGTAATCCTCCACCATGTCCACACTGACCCCCTGGATGGAAACAGGGGTCACCGGTTTGCGGAGTGAACTGGCTTGAGGGGCTGAAGGACCTATTTCATGCTGTATCCCAACAAATATATAAATAAGTAATATCTAACAAAATCGGTATGAACTTTGAAATGTTCAAAGGTACTTTTCAAAACATTCCTTTTGACAGAAAAGACAGAAAATAATGTTACATTTTCAGTTCACCTTGTAGTGTCAATTAATTACCTCGAATTATAATTACTTTAATTTGTTACCAAATTTAATCCAGCAATTGAGCCTGGGAAAATTATTCCTCTATGCCATGGATGCATGATTATAAGGAGGAAAAATATTAAGGCGTTCACTTTGATAGAAAAAGTAGAAAGCGGAGTATTTTCTAAATGTCGAGAATTTAAATACATTGGGTTCCAAATGATCTGGATGTCTTTACTTGCAAATAATTGAAGGTTAATGTGGAGGTATCTGGTATAGCACTCATCTTGAAAAGCAAACTGAGCACTGGGCTCTGAGTGCAAGAATAAAGATGCTATTCTGAGATTATGTGCGCCTGGAATATTGTGTAAAGGAAGGAAACACTTGCAAAAGTGGGAGTACAACAAACATTCAGTCAATTGTTTCTTGAGAAGGAGACATTGTCTAAGGAGAGATTAAGCAAACTAATTCTATGCTCTCCGGAGGTTAGAAGATTGGAAGGAATTTCATTAAAAACTGACAGAATTTGGCGGGAATCGAGTGATATGCAAATGTGTGGAAGTAGTACTGATGTAAAAACATCAGCTATGACTTTTTTGAGGTAAAAAATCAATCATGGATGTCGAGGCAGAGCTTTTTTTTCTATTTCTTATGCTGTCCCGTAACTCCATTTTGAAATGTGAACACTAAGATAGCCCTCCAAACAACAAGCACTGCTTAAAATAAGTTTTCCTAAATTCATTTTTCAGCTGTACTTCTACTGAATGGTAACTGGAACACTGCTAGGAAGAAAGCATAAGAAATAAGCATTAAGTCAATAATAGCACCTTTATTTTTGGACATTCTGTGGTTGAAGTTCTGACTGGGATACAATCCATAGATCATGTTCATCAAAGCAGTCGTGTGCTGAGTCAGACATGAACACAATTGTGGAAGCTGGTGCCTGGAGCAATTCCTGCTATATGAGACCTTCACTCATTTCCCTTTATTTTCCTGATCATCTTCTTCTGAAAGATTTTCTTCTGGCAATTAAATCAAAGAGGCCATGTCAAGGTAGCTTTGGTGATTAAGACTAGCATCCCAAGGAACAGTATAGTTTGTCGAACAAAGGAACGAGTGGGAGACAGATCTGTAACAAAACTGGCAGTTTGTTCTAAAACCAAAGTACTGTATTCGAATTTATCAGAATGCCTGAAGTTAGATTATTTAGATTATGAGAACACTCAGTCCTCTTTTATTGTCATTTAGAAATGCATACATGCATTAAGAAATGATACAATGTTTCTCCGGAGTGATATCACAGAAAACAGGACAAACCAAAGACTAACACTGACAGAACCACATAATTATAAGGTATAACGTATTACAGCAGTGCAAAGCAATACCATAATTTGATGAAGAACAGACCATGGGCACAGTAAAAAGAAGTCTCAAAATCCTGAGTTGATCGATTCCCGAGTCCCCGATAGCAGGCGGCAAAAGGGAGAAACTCCCTGCCATAAACCTCCAGGCACCGTCAAGTTGCCGATACCTTGGAAGCAGCCGACCACAGCCGACACTGAGTCCATCCGTCCGAAAACTTCGAGCTTCCAACCAGCCTCTCCGATACAGCCTCCCGAGCGCCATCTTCTGCCGAGTGCCTTCGACCTCTCCCCGGCCGCTGAAACATGCAAAGCCGAGGATTTTGGGGCCTTCAGCTCCAGAGATTCTGGTTACCACACAGTAGCAGTGGCAGCGAAGCGGGCATTTCAGAAGTTTTCCAAATGTTCCTCCGTGCTCTCACATCTGTCTCCATCAAATCAGAATTGTGCATGGTCCCTACTTGACAGATAAAAGATATCATTCACAGAAGTGGCCGCGCATGCTGCCGTCGCGCCGCCATCTTCACCCCCCTCCTGGGAGTTACAGAGAGTTCTTTCATCAGTGAGGTGGTTTTTAAATCAAAATAGCTTCCAGAGTCTTGATCTGAAGTTGATTTTGATGTCTACTCTGGATGCTGCTGGTGATGGATGAGGATTGGTCAGGGATTTGGGACCGATATTATACCTGAGCTGAGGTGATTAAAACAATTGAGTAGTTTTCATTTATAGATTTTAATTTCCTTTCTCTATAATGAAGCTAGACTATAATTATTTTACAAATATGCTGCTCCTAAAATAGTATCCAGACCTGACTGTGCAGAACTGTTTTGTTCTTTTACTTCTTCATGAAGTATCTGAGGAAGTAAATCTTTCCAGGCCATTTTCTAGTGGATGGTACGAGAAGCTGTCAGTCCAGGTGGATGAGGGAATAATAGTTGGTGATGTCTTTCTATCCATGCTAGACAATGGACGTGCACTCTACAAACTTTGGTACCTCCACATCAAGCATTGCATTTTCATTGATGACGAAAAAAGCTGATTTTGGAAAAACAGAGTTGGCCGTGTAAGTCACAACTTAAAATGCCATTGGCTGATGAAATTGGACAATATGTAGTCATGGTCTTGGTTTATTAAAATCATTGATTATATGATGGACTCCCTAGTCATAGCCAAGAATGTGATTCAAAAATCACATTTTTACCAAGTCTTTAACTTTAGGACCACTACTGGTCTTTTGGCTTTGCCCTTCCCTTAGAGTAGGGGTTCCCAACCTTTTTATGCCATGGACCAATGCCATTAAACAAGAGGTCTGTGGACCCCAGGTTAAGAACTCCATGCTTAGAGTATATCATTCCAGTTGTGTCCACCTTCTGTCCTGTTTAATGTAGCTTAATGAATACAGAGGCTTCTATGAGCACTATTGATTTTGGAACTTTTTCCTACATAAGATGTCAAGACAATGCACCAGGCATCAAAAGTGGAAGCTATTTTGCTTCCTTTCTTGGCAGTTGATGAAAATGCAAGGTTGCTATTAAATGAAGTGGGTTAGAGTAACTCAATTATTAGAAAATTCAATCAAGACTGCGTGCTTTGGATTTTGTCATCAGTTTAGGGAGAGTCATATATGGCATGAAATATGTCATTTAACCAAGTTGTCTACTTGAGCTTAGTCCAATTTGCTCATGTTTCCCTTGATCCCAGCTCCCTGTACATGACCTATGCCTCCATCTTTTTCCTGACCCAAACCTCAATATCCCTCATGAAGGAGGGTTCCCTAATTTTGGCAAACTTGATCTTCACTCTAATAGGAATACGATACCACCGAACTCACTTTTAAAAGCCTCTCACTTGCCTGATGTGGTCTTACCAGCAAACAGCAAATCCCAATCAAACTTTGCAAGCTGCTGTCTAATGCCATCAAAGTCCGACTTGTCCCAATGTCGGCCTTTGACTTGTGGAGCATTCCTATTTTTTTTCCTGTACCTATTTTAAAACCATTAAGTTATGGTCAGTGATCCCAGGTGCTCCCATTGACACTTCAGTCACTCGCCCAGCCTCTTTTCCTAATAGGAGGTCCGGAGTTGCCCCTCTGGAAGGACCATCTACATCTTGCTTGAGAAAATGTCATTATACAGTACTAATGTGTACAACTACCTCTTGCTGCTCCCCCTGCCCCTCAAGAATGTTCAGCAGCACTCATGGCATCTTTGAAGCTGGCACACTGGAAGGCAGCAGACCATTCTGGAGTCTTGCTCATAGCAACAGAAGCTCTCATCTGTCCACTTCTCTATCGAGTCTCCTATCACTTACAGGTCTCCTTGCCCTCACACTGCCCTTCTGTGCATCAGAGCCAGTCCTTATGCCACAGACATGGCTGCTGTTGCCGTTCTTCTCTGAAAGATCAGCCGACCCAGCAGTATCAAAAACAATGCACTTATTAGTGAGGGAAATGGCTAGAGTTGAATCCTGCACACTATGCCTTCTCTCTCTTCCTTTTCCAATGTTCACTGAACTACCTGCTGCCTGCACCCTCAGTGTGACCACCTCACTAAAACCCATGTCAATGAAGCTTGCAGTATCATAGTCCAAATACAGCTCTAGCCGAACAATGTGGTCAGTCTGGAGCTGCAGGTGGACACACTTCCAACAAGTATAATCACCAGGGATACTGACAGATTGCCTGATCTCCCATATCTTGCAAGAGCCGCTCTGACAGTCACCTCTAACTCAACAAGACTGCAGGGGAAAATATCAGCCTGGTAATCAGCCAAATTGAAAGCATGCCAAACAGAAAGCCCGCAGTATCAGATCAGGCAACGGATCTTAGCTTATATGCATCAGCCTCCATGCCGAAGCCTTTTGAGGCAAAGCCTCAGCACTTACAACTCACACATAGCCACTCTCATGACAGATGCTCCAAAATACTCCTCCTTTTAAATTCTCTCTCCAGGGTCTGCTTGCTACAACTGTGGGGACCAGAAACCAAAAATATGTGATGTCTTTTGGTTTCGTTGGCTAAGAACATTATCAGTATTGTTTGTGCATCAGCTGGCCCTGGGGTACTTCTCAGAAGCATACCTGTCCTGGTCCTTTCCTTCCAATACCTGTGGCTCATTCTCCCTGCCAGTTCCTGCCTGTGATTCCTACTAATGCTGGCATTTTTCCACAATCAATCCTCCCCTCTGATTTGTTCCTGGTGTGATTACTGAACAGCCGTGGTCCCTGGTCCTGGATCACGCTGCAGTCTTAGATGCTTCATGTGTGAGCTCCATATATCTGATCTTAATCCCCATCAGGATCTTGGACCTCCACAGTCTTTTACCCTTCATGGCCTCTTCCACAATGATTCTTCCACCACAATCACTTCTTCCCTCCTATGTCTTCCTTGGGATCTCTTCCCAGCCATCACTCCTCAATGCCTTACCCCTCTTGTTCTCTTCTCTCCTTTTATCTCATTCCAAGCTTCTCATCCTTCTCGTGCTAAGACGTTTGCCTGCCTGATCTGATACTGCAGGCTTTCTGACTTGGCATGCTTGCAATCTGGCTGACTACCAGGCTAAAAAAAAAATCATGTAGTTTTCGCTGTTAAATTCAACTTGCCATCCAAGGCTCTGGCTGTCCTAGATTCTCCAACTGCAAGCAGCTTGCCTTCCCCCTTCTCACCTCCCTGGAGACCTTGTGCCTGAAAAAAAAAAGCATGGAATACCTCCATGTGGGAGGAATCAATTAACTTGGAAATAAGCACTAATTGCTAATCTATCACAACGGTATAACTATGACTACCCAAAATTTGTCAAATGTCCTTCTTAAACAAAAGTAAACATAACTACCGCAGATGAAGGAAGAGAGCCATCATGGGTTAGATAGAAAACGAGTGTTACCATGCAACAATAAAATGGTGGACTGTAATCTAAATGCTTGAGATACATATTCTACAGTGATACTGTTCTTCAGTGTTGGATTGATAATACTTAATTGTAATAGTTATGCTGATGATACAAGACACCTTGAGCTGTTATAAGTTTGAGGGTGAAGCAAAACAACTGTAAGAAAGATTAATGGCTGCACATTAAAGGAAAGAACTTAGAGGTAGCTCTCTTCCAGTTTCACTGTGATATGGCAATTAGTAAGAGCAGCAGAACGAGAAGGCACACTGCCAGGCCTGTAGGATTCCAATCTACTGACATTATGTTAACTTGGTACAGTGCATTAAAAAGACTGTACTTAGAGTAATGCACTCATTTTTGGTTATCATTTCTCCACTGGGAGATCGGTGCATTAGAAAGAGCAGAGTAGAGTAATCGAGAAGTTCCAGACATCAATTGCCTTTGCTTTGAAAATAGGTTAAAGGAACAAAGAATATTTCTCCAGCAAAACCAAAAGATCAAAGGGGAGCCAACAAAATTTTAAAAAATTAATGAGACGTGTAGACAAAGCAGAAACTCTGGGGACCTCTGTAAAGGTCAAATGCCCTGCGTTGACAGCAAATCCCATTAAATGAATTGAGAACAGAAGACAAAAGGGAATGGATTTGTATTTAAGAAAAGCATTAGCTGAAGCAAACATATGTAAGTCCCCCCTCTCACATTAGCTTATCAACTAGTGGAATGACCTGCCCCCTAATATACTGGAGATACCGTTGTTTAATTTTGCTATCAAGTCACAGGTTCAAAAGTCGTTCAATTAGGAGTACTAGGAGCAACACCTGGCACATAAAATGGAAACTGTAATACATACAGTCCAGACCAAACAATCAAAACAGTATGCACCAGACAGAACTAAGCAATCTCACTGCCAAGGAGCTGAGGCTCTGCAGTAATACCATATCTAGACATGGTTGGCGGTGGGCAATGAAACAGGAGCTTCGCAACCATTCTTATCCTTTCGATTTTGGGGGGCTCAGCACACCACTGTGGGATGAAGGGCCCCTTCCTGTGCTGTACTGTTCTAAAAGCAAAGGCTGAAGCATTTGCAACCGTGTTTAGATCTGTACGGTGAGTAAATACCATTTCAGCTTTCTCCTGAGTTTCTCTTCATCAGGGAAGCCAGTCACCAGTCAACAGAGAACAGTACAGCACAGGAACAGGCTATTCGGCCCACAATGTTGTGCTGAACCAGCTAAAAAGCAAATCAAAAACACCCAGACATTAATCCTTCATAACCTACACCATCTCCATATCCCTCCATCTTCATTTCACCCATGTGCCTACCAAACAGCTCTAAAAGGCCTCTGACATATTTGTCTCCACTACCATACCAGGCAACCACGACTCTCTGAGTAAAAAACTTACCCCTCATGTACCCTTTGAACCTATCCCCTCTCACCTTCAGTGCATTCCCTCTGGTATTAGACATTTCAACCCTGAGAAACAGATACTTTCTCTTCCACTCTATCTAGGCCTCTCATAATCTTGTAAACCTCTATCAGATCTCCCCTCAGCCTTCAGTGCTCCAGAGAATTCAACATGTCGTGAAAGCATGTGCCCTCTAAACCAGGCAGCATCCTGGTAAACCTCTTCTGCACCCTTTCCAAATCTTCAACATCTTTCCTACAGTGGGGCGACTAGAACTGTCACAATACTCAGATATGGTCTAACCAGAGATTTATACAGCTACAACATAACCCCCTGTTTTTTGAACTCAGTGCCTCAACTAATAAAAGCAAGCATTCCGTAAACCTTCTTAACCACCTTATCGACCTGTGCGGCAACTTTTAGGGAGCTATGAACTTGGATCCCAAGATCTCTCTGCTCATCAGCATTGTTAAGTACCTTGTCCTTAACAGTTTACTGTCCCCTTGCATTTGCCCTAGCAAGGTGCAACATCTCACATATATCTGGGTTTTACTCCATCTGCCATTTCTTAGCCCGTACCTATGACTGAGCTATACTGTGCTGTATTTTTTGCCAGTCTTCTACACTATCCACAACTCCATCAACCTTGGTATCATCAGCAAATATACAAACCCACCCATCTACCTTTTCATCCAGGTCATTTATGTACATACATCATGAACAGCAGAGGGTTCCAGCACAGATCTCTGCAGAACTCCACTAATTACAAACCTCCACCTCTCTTCAACCACTACCCTCAGATTTATCTGCTGAAGCCAGTTCTGAATCCAAACAGCCAATTCGCCGTGGACCCCATGCATCTTAATCTTCTGGATTAGCCTTCTATGAGGGACTTTGTCAGACGCCTTAGTAAAATCCATGTAGAAAACATTCACTGCCCTACCCTCATTAATCTCTCTCCTCGCCTTGTCAAAAAACTCAATCAAGTTGGTAAGACAAGACCTGCCATGCACAAGGACATTCTGTCTGTCCCTAATTAGGCCATGAGTTTTCAAATGCTCATATATCCTATCCCTAAGAATTTTCTCCAGCAATTTCCCTACAACTGATGTGAGACTCACCAGTTTATAGTTCCCAGGATTTTTCCTTGATCCCTTTTCAAATAGAAGTATAACATTAACCACTTGTCGGTCCTCTGGGACCTCGTCTGTGGCCAGAGAGGACGCGAGCCCAGTGATCTCATCTCCTACTTCCTTCAATAACCTGGGGTAAATGCCATCAGGCCCTGGGGACTTGTCCACCGTACTACTCATTAGGATGCCCAACACTTACTCCTCAATCTCTAAACACCCTAACATATTTATGCACTCAGCACTGATCTCCTGGTACTCCATAACCTTTTCCTTGCTAAATATTGAAGCAAAGTACTCATTAAGTACCTCACTCACATTCTCTGCATCCACCCTCTCCCTAGTTATCCTCTTATGCTTGATGAATGTATAGAATGCTTTGGGATGCATGTTAATCCTACTTGCAAAGGACTTCTCATGGCCACTCCTGGCTCTCCTAATTCCCTTCTTTAGTTCCCTTTTGTTTTCTTTATTCTCATCATGTGCTTCATTTTTATCCTAATTTCCAAAGCTTTACACACTTTTCCTTTTTTTCCTGAACTAAATTCATCATCTCTCTGGACATCCAAGGTTCTCTTATCTTTCCATCTCCGTCCTTCCTCCTAACAGGAACATCCCTATCCTGTGTTCTGTGCAATTGATCCTTAAACACCCTTCACATGTCTGATGTGGACTTGCCAGATAAAGGATGATCCCAATTAACGCTTCTTAGTTCCTGCCTAGGTCCCTCGTAATTTGCTTTATTCCAATTTAAAATTCTTCCACAAGGATTGTCCTTATCCTTATCTATAGCTGTCCTGAAAGTTAAGGAGTTGTGGTTACTTTTCCCTAACTGTTCACCCAGTGAAAAGTCAGTCACCTGGCCAGGCTCATTATCCAACACCAGATCCAGAATGGCCCCTTCTCTTGTTGGACTGTCCACACATTGATTTAAGAAACCTTAACAAATTCTGCCCCATCTAAACCCCTTACACTAAGAAGGTCCCAGTTTATATTAGGGGGTTGTATTCATTCCAGGTGGTATTAACAAACAGCGGAGAGAAATGGATACTGCAAAGGTGTGATCACTGAAGTCGAGCATGATGTTCTCCCAAAGGGTTATTCCCTAAATGGAGACTGCTCGTGTGTGACTTTATTTAACATGGGGAGGCTGATCCATGGGCAGTTACCACACAGTCCATGACAGATTAGGTTTAATGTCTAGGGGCATAGCATCCAAGATGACTGGGGACTCTTCACTTCACCTTCGCTGCCTTTGTGATGTGTCATATCTTCTGCCAGCTCCACCATCGAGGTTTTGGTTAGATTACTCTTTCTCTGGAAGCTTCCCCTTGACCTTACCGCCAGGGGTGATCCTACCAGGAGCTAAGCTCCAGGCGGCATCACTCTCGGGATCTCAGGAGCTCGCAGACCTCTCCATCACGACAAGCCGATGATCTTCGGAGAAGAGCAACGGTTATTCGACTAGACAACATGTGGTACGAAGGACCTGTGTTCCATAATGAGCTGAACCTCTGGCTAAGCTGTTTCAGTACAATCGCAACACTGGTATCGAACCTAACAATTTGGAAAGTTACCCAGATATGTCCAGTTCACAAAAGAAAGATTATTGCTCAGTCAGTCTTTTCCTAATCATCAGAATAGAGACAGAAGCTGTTACTGAGATCACAAACAAAAGACTCCCATTTACTGATAGCTTACTCAACAATGGCTCCAAGGTTGTCAAGCCGAGGAGTGGTAGTGGGGACAAGCTCTCACTACCTAAAAGTGCTGCTCACAGCATGCACCTCAAATAGCCTCTGACAACCAAGTCCAACTCCTGGCCTTCTCGTGTGGCTTAGCCTCTAAGCCCGGCGGAATTGTTTTGACTGACAGGAGAAGGGGCGAAGGCGGGTCCTGCTGTCTTAAAACCAGTGCTTCGGGTAAATGGAGCTTGTCAGCCTGGGAAGGCAGTCCACCTAAGAGAGGGAAAACTCTAATTTCAAACCTCCGCTGCCTTGAGGGTATATCCACTCATGGAAATGCCTTTGGGAGTAAACCCTGAGGACAAATCGGGAGCTGGAGTCCCTAAGGCAGTCCGACATTGCCTTCAACCTCGTCTGACAACTCCTGCGACGACACTGGTGCCAAGCTGTATCGGCCCTTGCCCTTTCCTTGGACAACATCGGTGTCGTGGAGAGGGCAGATTTACTGCATGGGCAACTGCCGGTCTTCCCTGCAACCTTGCCCAGGCCTGTGCCCTGGAGATCCAGGCGCAGATCCATGGTCTCACGAGACTAACGGATGCCATGTTTGGGTTTTCACCAGCATCACTTGGCAACATTTGACTGAGTCTGGCATCAGGGTGCCATGCTAAAGATGAGCATAATGCGCATCAAAGATAGGAATCATAGCTTGCATTGATGAACAGAGTTGGGGGTAAGTCATCTTCGATGACAATGAACAAGATTGAAAAAAGCTGTAGAGGATTGTAGACCTAGCCAGTTCCATCATGGGAACTAGCCTCCCCAGCATCGAGGATACCTTCAAAAGGCAGTGCATCCATCAGTCCATCATTGAGAACTCTCACCATTCAGGGCATGCCATCTTCGCATTCCTACCATCAAGGACGAGGTACAGGAGCCTGAAGACACACACTCAACTTTTTAGAAACAGGTTCTTCCAATCCGCCATCAGATTTCTGAATGGTCCACGGACACTATATCACTATTTTGTTCCTTCTATTTTTAACACTTTTTTTAAATTGTAATCTATAGTCATTTTTGATGTATTGCACTGCTTGGCTGCTGCAAAACAAGAAATTTGTGACATATGTCTGTGACGATAAATCTGATTCTGAAATTAATTCTCTCTTCAATCCATATAGCCACTTACCTGGTGTAGTTCACTTCCTCCAGGTTCAGCAATGTTTATTCCAAAACATAAAGAAAAAATAATTATTTCCAGTATTAGTAGAACTTTTACTTCCTCAAGGTATTCAGAAGGTAGATCCCTGCAACACTAACCTTTGTGGATCACAATGTACTTCGTTTAATCCTGATGTTTTCCGAAGAGCTGTTCTTACAACAATCTGAAATAATGAGACTAAAGATAATTTGTTTTTTTAGCGATACACAAGCTATCTCGGGGAAAGTTCACTGTGGTGGGAGCAGGTCATTTGTTCAAATATTTGGGACATTCAGTGGATAAACAGCAGACAATGAACGTCCTTATAGTTACATAAAAGTACTCAACTAAGTTAACAGCTGCCTAAGAGCAGTGTACAGATCTGGGGCACAATGAAATGCTAGTAATCCCAGCTGTCCATTTGGACTGAGGGAATTCTCCAGCTATCCTTGACTCAGAAGAATGTGATTTCACATTTTATTAAAAACTAATTGAGTTCCCCACCGTTAATGTGTGGATGAAACAGGGCTTCCCGACCTCCTTAATTATTTTTGTCCTATTCATTTTTCAATTTTTCTAGTTTTTTTTTCATTCCCCAATTTTACAAACAAAGAAACATAGAAAATAGGTGCAGGAGTAGGCCATTCGGCCCTTCGAGCCTGCACCGCCATTCAGTATGATCATGGCTGATCATCCAACTCAGAACCTTGCACCAGCCTTCCCTCCATACCCCCCGATCCCTTTAGCCACAAGGGCCATATCTAACTCCCTCTTAATTATAGCCAATGAACTGGCCTCAACTGTTTCCTGTGGCAGAGAATTCCACAGATTCACCACTCTCTGTGTGAAGAAGTTTTTCCTAATCTCGGTCCTAAAAGGCTTCCCCTTTATCCTCAAACTGTGACCCCTCGTTCTGGACTTCCCCAACATCGGGAACAATCTTCCTGCATCTAGCCTGTCCAATCCCTTTAGGATTTTATACGTTTCAATCAGATCCCCCCTCAATCTTCAAAATTCCAATGAGTACAAGCCCAGTTCATCCAGTCTTTCATCATATGAAAGTCCTGCCATCCCAGGAATCAATCTGGTGAACCTTCTTTGTACTCCCTCTATGGCAAGGATGTCTTTCCTCAGATTAGGGGACCAAAACTGCACACAATACTCCAGGTGTGGTATCACCAAGGCCTTGTACAACTGCAGTAGTACCTCCCTGCTCCCGTACTCGAATCCTCTTGCTATGGATGCCAGCATACCATTCACCTTTTTCACCACCTGCTGTACCTGCATGCCCACTTTCAATGACTGGTGTATAATGACACCCAGGTCTCGTTGCACCTCCCCTTTTCCTAATCGGCCACCATTCAGATAATAATCTGTTTTTGCCACCAAAGTGGATAACTTCACATTTACCCACATTAAATTGCATCTGCTATGAATTTGCCCACTCACCTAACCTATCCAAGTCACCCTGCATCCTCCTCACAGCTAACACTGCTGCCCAGCTTCGTGTCATCCGCAAACTTGGAGATGCTGCATTTAATTCCCTCATCCAAGTCATTAATATATATTGTAAACAATTGGGGTCCCAGCACCGAGCCTTGCGGTACCCCACTAGTCACTGCCTGCCATTCTGAAAAGGTCCCGTTTATTCCCACTCTTTGCTTCCTGTCTGCCAGCCAATTCTCTATCCACGTCAATACCTTACCCCCAATACCGTGTGCTTTAAGATTGCACACTAATCTCCTGTGTGGGACCTTGTCAAAAGCATTTTGAAAATCCAAATATACCACATCCACTGGTTCTCTCCTATCCACTCTACTAGTTACATCCTCAAAAAATTCTATGAGATTCGTCAGACATGATTTTCCTTTCACAAATCCATGCTGACTTTGTCTGATGATTTCACCGCTTTCCAAATGTGCTGTTATCACATCTTTGATAACTGACTCTAGCAATTTCCTCACTACCAATGTTAGGCTAACCCGTCTATAATTCCCTGGTTTCTCTCTCCCTCCTTTTTTAAAAAGTGGGGTTACGTTAGCCACCCTCCAATCCTCAGGAACTAGTCCAGAATCTAAAGAGTTTTGAAAAATTATCACTAATGCATCCACTATTTCTTGGGCTACTTCCTTAAGCACTCTGGGATGCAGACCATCTGGCCCTGGGGATTTATCTGCCCTTAATTCCTTCAATTTACCTAACACCACTTCCCTACTAACATGTATTTCGCTCAGTTCCTCCATCTCCCTGGATCCTCTGTCCCCTACTATTTCTGGAAGATTATTTATGTCCTCCTTAGTGAAGACAGAACCAAACTAATTATTCAATTGGTCTGCCATGTCCTCGCTCCCCATAATCAATTCACCTGTTTCTGTCTGTAGGGGATCTACATTTGTCTTAACCAATCTTTTTCTTTTCAATTATCTATAAAAGCTTTTACAGTCAGTTTTTATGTTCCCTGCCAGTTTTCTCTCATAATCTTTTTTCCCCTTTGTAATTAAGCCCTTTGTCCTCCTCTGCTGAACTCTGAATTTCTCCCAGTCCTCAGGTGAGCCACTTTTTCTGGCTAATTTGTATGCTTCTTCTTTGGAATTGATACTATCCCTAATTTCCCTTGTCAGCCACAGGTGCACTACCTTTCTTGATTTATTCTTTTGCCAAACTGGGATGAATAGTTATTGTAGTTCATCCATGCGATCTTTAAATGCTTGCCATTGCATATCCACCGTCAACCCTTTAAGTGTCATTTGCCAGTCTATCTTAGCTAATTCACGTCTCATACCTTCAAAGTTACCCTTCTTTAAGTTCAGAACCTTTATTTCTGAATTAACTATGTCACTCTCCATCTTAATGAAGAATTCCACCATATTATGGTCACTCTTACCCAAGGGGCCTCTCACGACAAGATTGCTAATTAATCCTTTCTCATTGCTCAATACGCAGTCTAGAATAGCCTGCTCTCTAGTTGGTTCATGTCTTCTTCCCAGGCACTTCCTTGAACCAGTAATTAAATAGGCGCTGCATTGATAAACTGTTGGGAAAAGTGACCAGAAGTAGCCCTGGTCAGGTGGTGTGGGTACCACTACAGAGTCGCCACTAGATGGTGCTGATTTACAGGAACCCAAGACATTTTGGATCAAAGCATTTCTGCAGTAAAAGTGAATGCAGTTGCTCTAGATTTCCAGCACTTGCAGAATCCCTTTTGTTTAGAATTGTTTCCCTTTTCTTTCTATTCCAAAAACATTCCCTTTGATATACTTTATAATAGTTTTAATAATGCAAATTATAACAAAATGCATTTTGGGATCAGGATCTGATTCTGATTCCAATATTCATGAGTAACCTTACATGGACTCTCCACAAGCAGGGGGCTGCGCAGGAATTTAAATATACTTACCTCTGCTATGGGGGAGTGTATTCACACATCTTTAATGTAATGATGATAATGGCATGTGTCCATCTCGGAGGACAATGGAATCAGCACTGGAGAGACCTCTCCAGGGCACAAGTCTGGGCAGAAAGTATGGAGATCCTGGGATACCCAGTGGTCAAAATCCCCATCTCGGCCTCACCAGTGTAGCTCAAAGGAAAGCTTATGAAGCAATATGCTTGGCACCAGCTTGGCTGCAGGAGCTGCTGGAAGGATGTTCAGTGACATCCAGCTGCCTTAGGGGCTCCACTCCAGATTTTCTGTCTGTGTTTACTCCCGTAGCCTTTGTCTCTCCTGAAGCTGCCCGAAGGCAGTGGGGCATTTACCCATAGCTGGGGATCTAGTTCACGAGCACCAGGGCATCACTTGTAACAGGGTAAGCTTATCTATGGTATCTATAATCGCACATGGCATTTATCTTTTAAGCATGATATTTGGGGTGTCCATGCTCCTTTTTGGTCCAGGTTAAATGTGCAACTAACTACAAAACCCCCATACAAATCATTTAATTGGCATCAGTGTCTTAGGTTGGGGTAATCTTTCAAAAGACGCATAAAGGAATGAACTCAGTTTGAAGATCAATTGAAAACCATGAGGTGAGATCTTGCCATCTTTCAGAATCTCAGGGCAGTTCTGTGAGTGAGAACCTATATAGGGTAATTTAACCTTAAACCAGAGTATAGACTTGTGAAGACTACAAACATAAAAGATTCTGGGGGTAACTCACAGTGCATTTTGAAGGTGTGAGTGGTCACCTGTAGATGACCACATTCCATATTTTTAATCTCAGTCCTGATGCAGTGTTTCAACCCATAATGTTGACAGTTCCTTGCCTCACACAGATGCTACTAGATCTGCAGAGTTCCTCCTGCGATTATTTGTTGCTCCAGATTCCAGCATCTGTATAACATTCTTAATCACCCGAGAAATATTCTCCTTCCAACTCTTGAGTGCCCACTGTATTTAGAAACCCACAGCTGATCCTGGTCCTTTCATAGTTCAAACTTTACATGTGTTTTTCTTTTGATCAGGTAAAAAACAGGAATGTTTGCTGACTTCTCTTTCCATAACTTGGTGAGGATGGGGGTAAGCTTGTTGAAATAAATTGTAGTCACCACAGTTGATGTTAACAACTCATCTCTGCAACTTACAATGTAAGCAAGGGACAAGATATAGGGAGTTCTTTAATGCAATAACTATTGATTAGGAATGTAGCAGGCAGTGGGAACAGGTTCCTTTGTAGTTTATCCATTGCTCTTTTGCAATGACCATTGTATAGAGGTGGGGTCCTTCTTATCATAAAAACAGAAGAATGTAAGGAATCGGAGCGGGGTAGGTCATCTGGTCCATCAAGCCTGCTCCACCATTCAATAAGATCATGGCTTAAAATTATGAAAGGGATAGATAAGATAGAGGCAGGAAAGTTGGTCCAGGTGACTTATCTACCTTCAGATCATTCAGTTTCCCAAGAACCTTCTCTCTAGTTATGGTAACTTCACACACTTTATGCCCCCTAACTCCTGGAACTTCCACTATACTGCTAGAGTTTTCCATAGAGAAGACTGATGTAAAATACTTACTCAGTTTGTCTGCCATTTTGTTGTCTCCCATTACTACCTCTCTAGCATCATCCTCCAGCAGTCTGATATCCTCTCTTGCCTCTCTTTATCAACCAACAATCACATGATTGAATGAAACCTTCCTGGTCTGTGTTTATAGGCCCTTTCTTAAGCATTTACCACAATAACTTGTATAATACTTACCATCAAAAAGATGTCAAGAAACATAACAGAAACATGCTTAGACCAAAATTAACCAAGGGTTAACATTGGAACCACATAAACAGACGAAATTACCAGCTGCTGGTAAAGGGAAGAAGGGTACAGGTGGATGATGTCGGACACAGTTGAACTGAAGGAGTTTTCAGCTCATCAGTAAATCTGTTTTTGCATTAGATGACACACTGATCAAACACTCTAGCCAAGGAAGTTTGGGAGGAGAAACTGGAAAATTGTTTTCCATAGACAACTGGCCTTCTGCAGGTGTGAGACTCTGGTCACAGATGAGTTCTGCTGGGCAATGCCTGATATCTACAAAGTTGCATCATTTCCAATAAAGAGTTGGATTAGAGTTTCCACTGTATGGAATTGCTGCATCCCTGTGAAAAGCAGCTGCCTTATCTCCTGCCACATGTTCAACAAGCCTTGTTACTTAAGTAATTATTTAGACTCTTTCATCTAGCAGAGGAATATTGGTTGCCATGCAAGAAAATCTGAATTATTAAAATATGAACATTTACAAAGCAACCAAGAAAAAACTATTGGACTAGATTTAGTTTGCAAAGATCTCTGCTCTCCACTTCTATTTCAGCTGCTCTTCAGTCTCAGACTGAAGACAGTCAAATGGAAGTCAGACTTCAAAATTAATCAGAGCCTCTTTATATTCACATCTAGCATTTGAACCACACCACTATTAGTTACTGCTTACTCATGAGAACAATAATACGATCTTATTTTCCATCAGTATTAAGTCAAACCAATAATGTATGCAGAGAGCAGAGCATGTTTTTTGAATTAGCTAGCTTTTGAATAGCTGTCAAGAATGCATAACTGATCCATCTATTTATGGTCAATGGAGTAAGTTAGTGTGTAGGAGTTTTTTCTCCTCCCTCTGCACTTGTGCTTTAAAGTTGCAGAAGTATTTGTTTTACAAATTTTGAACCACTTAGCATTTGCATTTCTATTATTTATTCCTAAAAAAAGTCAAAAGTTTAGGTCTTTGAAAATAAAAAAAAATCATTAATATCTTTAGCAGTAATTGCTCAAACCAGTTACAGTATTTATAATTATGGTAGGTTCTATTGGCCTGGATTTTCTGGTCAGAGGGAACTTTGGCTAGTAACCTTGAAGAAATCTTCATACAGTGATCTAGTGTGATTTGTGATTGGGAATCCCCATTCTGAAATAATTTTAGTTGTGGCACCTTTTATATGGGACTGCATCCTACATTGAGAATGTCAGAGCAGCCAATCAAACTAACAAGATCCCACAGACAACAAATCAGGAATAAAATAAAAACTTTATTTAAACTAAACACAAGAAAGTTTACAGATGCTGGAAATCAAAGCAATACACACAAAATGTTGCAGGAACTCAGCAGGTCAGGAATGTTGTGTGCATTGCTTTTTACTTAAAATAACATTTTCCAACATTTTCCAGAAAGTGAAATAAAGATTGGGATGTATAAAGGATAGAAGCTGAAATATCAAAAACAAGCATCTTTTGAAAGACATTGTTTGATATCATCTCAATGACCTTGGAATATTTAATAAGTACTTCTGAAGAAACAAAGATGCATATATGTAAGGTTAATTTTCAGACCCAGAGATATTTTTTCATGATTAGTTTTTGGTGAGCATTAAAATCTTGGTTAGGTCATGCTTCACAAAATTTAATATTTTCAGTGGATAGATATTTGTGTAAATGTCTAAAATGCATGCCAGATATCTAATTCTGGACAATCCCAACAAGTCATCTTTTGGCAGAGCAGAGCATCATTGACATGAGCTTCACATACTCACGCCAGAAGCTCCTGTCAATTTTGCAGATTAAATACTGTGAGTACTAACGGTTTTACAGTTATTACAAGAACAAATTCCATGTCATTAAGCTAAGCTCAATACAAAGGAGCTACAAATTAACTATGAAAGACACCAAGTTTTATGACTTAGATTTATTTTTTTCCAATATATTTTTATTGAAGGAATAACACAATGCAGAATACATAATGGATTACATTTTCCTCCATTTTGCTTTTATATCTTACCCCTAAACAAACCTTTCCTCACCTGCCCTCCCCGAACATACCATGGCAACTAATGTATTTACAATACAACAATTTTTTTCATTTTATTTTCCATCGGCGTTCAGAGAGGCAGGACTGCACAGGCGTGTGACGTCGGGCAGTGAAGCACGGGAGATTTTAAAGGAACAGAGCCTTATACAGCAGGCAGCATAGTTTGCGGGCAGTGGAGTGAGCTGGGAGCAGAGTGAAGGCTTAAGGGCTTCGGTTCAACGGGCTTAGGCAGAAACAGGTGAGGCGAGGAAGGTTTGGTATTCATTTTTTGTTGTTATTTGAGGAGAGGGGCAGTATGAGTGTGAGGGCAGTTTGTTGTTCTCGGTGCCGGATGTGGGAGGCCCTGGAGTCTCCAAGCCTCCCGGACATCCACATCTGCACCAGGTGCGCCGAGATGCAGCTCCTAAGGGACCGCGTTAGGGAACTGGGGCTGCATCTCGATGACCTTTGTCTGGTCAGGGAGAGTGAGGAGTTGATAGAGAGGAGTTACAGGCAGGTGGTCACACTGGGGCCATGGGAGGCAGACAAGTGGGTCACGGTTAGGAGGGGGAAGGGGAAGAGTCAGGTAATAGAGAGTACGCCGGTGGCTGTGCCCCTTGACAATAGGTACCCCTGTTTGAGTACTGTTGGGAGGGACAGCTTACCTGGGGGAAGCGACAGTGGCCGTGCCTCCGGCACAGAGTCCGGCCCTGTAGCTCAGAAGGGTAGGGAAAGGAAGAGGAGGGCAGTTGTAATAGGGGACTCGATAGTAAGGGGGTCAGATAGGTGATTCTGTGGACGCAGTCCAGAGACCCAGATGGTAGTTTGCCTCCCTGGTGCCAGGGTCTGGGATATTTCTGATCGTGTCCAAGATATCCTGAAGTGGGAGGGTGAAGAGGCAGAGGTCGTGGTACATATAGGTACCAATGACATAGGTAGGAAAAGGGAAGAGGTCCTGAAAGGAGAAAATAGGAAGTTAGGAAGGGAGTTGAGAAAAAGGACTGCAAAGGTAGTAATCTCGGGATTACTGCCTGTGCCACGCGACAGTGAGAGCAGGAATGCAGTGAGGTGGAGGATAAATGTGTGGCTGAGGAATTGGAGCAGGGGGCAGGGATTCAAGTTTTTGGATCATTGGGACCTCTTTTGGCACGGGTGTGACCTGTACAAAAAGGACGGGTTACACTTGAATCCTAGGGGGACCAATATCCTGGCAGGGAGATTTGCGAGGGCAACTGAGGTGGCTTTAAACTAGAATGGTTGGGGGGTGGGAATCAAATTAAAGAGACTAGGAGAGAGGAGGTTAGTTCACAACAGGGGGATGGGAACCAGTGCAGAGAGAGGGGTGTAAAATGAGGGTAGAAGCAAAAAGTAGTAAGGTGAAAAGTAAAAGTGGCAGGCCGGCAAATATCAAAAAGGGCCACTTTTCAACATAATTGTATAAGGGCTAAGAGTGTTGTAAAAGCGAGCCTGAAGGCTTTGTGTGTCAATGCAAGGAGCATTCGTAACAAGGTGGATGAATTAAAAGTGCAGATTGTTATTAATGAATATGATATAGTTGGGATCACAGAGACATGGCTCCAGGGTGACCAAGGATGGGAGCTCAACATTCAGGGATATTCAATATTTAGGAGGGACAGACATGAAGGAAAAGGAGGTGGGGTAGCATTACTGGTTAGAGAGGAGATTAACGCAATAGAAAGGAAGGACATTAGCTGGGAGGATGTGGAATTGATATGGGTAGAGCTGCATAACACTAAGGGGCAGAAAACGCTGGTGGGAGTTGTGTACAGGCCACCTAACAGTAGTAGTGAGGTTGGGATGGTATTAAACAGGAAATTAGAAATGTGTGCAATGAAGGAACAGCAGTTATAATGGATGACTTCAATCTACATATAGATTGGGTGAATCAAATTGGTAAGGGTGCTGAGGAAGAGGATTTCTTGGAATGTATGCGGGATGGTTTTTTGAACCAACATGTCGGGGGACCAACTAGAGAGCAGGCTATTCTAGACTGGGTATTGACCAATGAGGAAGGGTTAATTAGCAATCTTGTCGTGAGAGGCCCCTTGGGTAAGAGTGACCATAATATGGTGGAATTGTTCATTAAGATGGAGAGTGACATAGTTAATTCATAAACAAAGGTTCTGAACTTAAAGAAGGGTAACTTTGAAGGTATGAGACATGAATTAGTTAAGATAGACTGGCAAATGACACTTAAAGGGTTGTCGGTGGATATGCAATGGCAAGCATTTAAAGATCGCATGGATGAACTACAACAATTGTTCATCCCAGTTTGGCAAAAGAATAAATCAAGGAAGGTAGTGCACCCGTGACTGACAAGGGAAATTAGGGATAGTATCAAATCCAAAGAAGAAGCATACAAATTAGCCAGAAAAAGTGGCTCACCTGAGGACTGGGAGAAATTCAGAGTCCAGCAGAGGAGGACAAAGGGCTTAATTAGGAAGGGGAAAAAAGATTATGAGAGAAAACTGGCAGGGAGCATAAAAACTGACTGTAAAAGCTTTTATAGATATGTGAAAAGAAAAAGATTGGTTAAGACAAATGTAGGTCCCCTACAGACAGAAACAGGTGAATTGATTATGGGGAGCAAGGACATGGCAGACCAATTGAATAACTACTTTGGTTCTGTCTTCACTAAGGAGGACATAAATAATCTTCTGGAATAGTAGGGGACAGAGGGTCCAATGAGATGGAGGAACTGAGGGAAATACATGTTAGTAGGGAAGTGGTGTTAGGAAAATTGAAGGGATTAAAGGCAGATAAATCCCCAGGGCCAGATGGTCTGCATCCCAGAGTGCTTAAGGAAGTAGCCCAAGAAATAATGGATGTATTAGTGATAATTTTTCAAAACTATTTAGATTCTGGACTAGTTCCTGAGCATTGGAGGGTGGCTAATGTCACCCCACTTTTTAAAAAAGGAGGGAGAGAGAAGCCGGGGAATTATAGACCGGTTAGCCTAACGTCGGTGGTGGGGAAAATGCTAGAGTCAGTTATCAAAGATGTGATAACAGCACATTTGGAAAGCGGTGAAATCATCGGACAAAATCAGCATGGATTTGTGAAAGGAAAATCATGTCTGATGAATCTCACAAAATTTTTTGAGGATGTAACTAATAGAGTGGATGGGGAGAACCAGTGGATATTTGGATTTTCAAAAGGCTTTTGACAAGGTCTCACACAGGAGATTAGTGTGCAAACTTAAAGCACACGGTATTGGGGGTAAGGTATTGATGAGGATAGAGAATTGGTTGGCAGACAGGAAACAAAAAGAAGGAATAAACGGGAACTTTTCAGAATGGCAGGCAGTGACTAGTGGGGTACTGCAAGGCTCAGTGCTGGGACCCCAGTGTTTACAATATATATTAATGACTTGGATGAGGGAATTAAATGCAGCATCTCCAAGTTTGCGGATGCACGAAGCTGGGCAGCAGTGTTAGCTGTGAGGAGGATGCTAAGAGGATGCAGGGTGGCTTGGATAGGTTGGGTGAGTGGGCAAATTCATGGCAGATGCAATTTAATATAGATAAATGTAATATGACCATAATATGATAAGTTTTTATCTGCAAGTTGAGAGGGATAAGGGCAGATCAGAAGTGTCAGTATTGCAGTTGAACAAAGGAGACTATGGAGCCATGAGGGAGGACCTGGCCAAAGTTGACTGGTTGGATATCCTAGCAGAAAAGACAGTGGAACAGCAATGGCAGGTATCCTTGGGAATAATGCACAGGGTGCAAAATCAGTTCATCCCCCAGAGAAGGAAGGATTTAAAGGGGGGGGGGGGAAGTGGCCACAGTGGTTGACAAAGGAAGTCAGAGATAGCATAGCATTAAAAAAGAAGTATAACAGAGCTAAGGTGAGTGGGAAGACGGATGATCGGGAAATTTTTTGGAGCAACAGAACTTAACTAAAAAGGCAATACAGGGAGAAAAAATGAGGTATGAACGCAAGCTAGCTAGGAATATAAAGGAGGAGAGGAAAAGTTTTTTTTTTTTTTTTTTTTTTTTTTGGTATGTGAAGAGAAGGAATAGTTAAGAACAATGTTGGGCCCTTGAAGAATGAATTGGGAGAAATTGTTATGGAAAACAGAAGTGGCAGACGAATTTAGTAAGTACTTTGGATCTGTCTTCACTAGGGAAGACACAAGCAATCTCCCAGATGTATGGATGGGCCAAGGACATAGGGTAACAGAGGAACTGAAACAGATTGACATTAGGAAGGAAACGGTGATGAGTAGACTGATGGGACTGAAGGCTAACAAATCCCCAGGTCCAGATGGTCTGCATCCTAGGGTACTAAAGGAGGTGGCTCTGGAAATTGCAGATGCATTTGTGATCATTTTCCAATGTTCCTTAGATTCAGGATCAGTTCCTGAGGATTGGCGAATGGCTAATGTTATCCCACTTTTTAAGAAAGGAGGGAGGGAGAAAACAGAGAACTATCGCCCTGTTAGCCTAACATCAGTAGTGGGGAAGATGCTAGAGTCCATTATAAAAGATGAAATAGCGGCATATCTTGATAGCAGTGATAGGATTGGGCCGAGCCAGCATGGATTTACCAAGGACAAATCATGCTTGACTAATCTATTGGAGTTTTGAGGATGTAACCAGGAAGATAGATGCGGGAGATCCAGTGGATGTGGTGTACCTTGACTTTCAGAAGGCATTTGATAAGGTACCACATAGGAGATTGGTGGGTAAAATCAGAGCTCATGGCATTGGGGGGAGGATATTGACATGGATAGAAAACTGGTTGGCAGATAGAAAGCAAAGGGTAGCAGTGAATGGGTGTTTCTTGGAATGGCGGGTGGTGACTAGTGGGGTGCCACAGGGCTTGATATTGGGACCACAGCTGTTTACAATTTACATCAATGATTTAGAGGAAGGCATTGTGAATAACATCAGCAAGTTTGCTGATGATACTAAGCTGGGTGGCAGTGTGACATGTGATGAGGATGTTAGGAGAATTCAAGGTGACGGATAGGCTGGGTGAGTGGGCAGAAACTTGGCAGATGGCGTTTAATGTGAATAAGTGTGAGGTTATTCACTTTGGGAGCAAGAATAGGAAGGCAGATTATTATCTGAACGATGTGGAGTTAGGTAAGGGAGAAATACAAAGAGATCTAGGAGTACTTATTCATCAGTCTCTGAAGGTGAGTGAGCAAGTGCAGCAGGCAGTGAAGAAGGCTAATGGAATGTTGGCCTTTATTACAAAGGGAATTGAGTACAAGAGCAAGGAAATCCTTTTGCATTTGTACAGGGCTCTGGTGAGACCACATCTGGAGTATTGTGTGCAGTTTTGGTCTCCAGGGTTAAGGAAGGACATCCTGTGGAGGAGATGCAGCGTAGGTTCACTAGGTTAATTCCTGGGATGTCCGGACTGTCTTACGCAGAGAGGTTAGAGAGTCTGGGCTTGTACACGCTGGAATTAAGGAGATTGAGGGGGGAACTGACTGAGACATATAAGGTTATTAAGGGATTGGACAAGATAGAGGCAGGAAATATGTTCCAGATGCTGGGAGAGTCCAGTACCAGAAGGCATGGTTTAAGAATAAGGGGTAGGTCATTTAGGACAGAGTTGAGGAGGAACTTCTTCCCCCAGAGAGTTGTGGAGGTGTGGAACATGCTGCCTCAGAAGGCAGTGGAGGCCAATTCTCTGGATGCTTTCAAGAAGGAGCTAGATAGGTATCTTATGGATAGGGGAATCAAGGGTTATGGGGACAAGGCAGGAACCGGGTATTGATAGTAGATGATCAGCCATGATCTCAGAATGGCGGTGCAGGCTCGAAGGGCCGAATGGTCTACTTCTGTACCTATTGTCTATAAATATGAGGTTATCCACTTTGGTGGCAAAAACAGGAAAACAGATTATTATCTGAATGGTGGCCGATTAGGAAAAGGGGAGGTGCAATGAGACCTGGGTGTCATTATACACCAGTCATTGAAAGTGGGCATGCAGGTACAGCAGGTGGTGAAAAAGGCAAATGGTATGCTGGCATTCATAGCCAGAGGATTCGAGTACAGGAGCAGGGAGGTACTACTGCAGTTGTACAAGGCCTTGGTGAGACCACACCTGGAGTATTGTGTGCAGTTTTGGTCCTTGCCATGGAGGGAGTGCAGAGAAGGTTCACCAGATTGATTCCTGGGATGGCAGGACTTTCATCTGATGAAAGACTGGATCAACTAGGCTTATACTCGTTGGAATTTAGAAGATTGAGGGGGGATCTTATTGAAACGTATAAAATCCTAAAGGGATTGGACAGGCTAGATGCAGGAAGATTGTTCCCGATGTTGGGGAAGTCCAGAACGAGGGGTCACAGTTTGAGGATAAAGGGGAAGCCTTTTAGGACCGAGATGAGGAAAAACTTCTTCACACAGAGAGTGGTGAATCTGTGGAATTCTCTGCCACAGGAAACAGTTGAGGCCAGTTCATTGGCTATATTTAAGAGGGAGTTAGATATGGCCCTTGTGGCTAAAGGGATCAGGGGGTATGGAGGGAAGGCTGGTACAGGGTTCTGAGTTGGATGATCAGCCATGATCATACTGAATGGCGGTGCAGGCTCGAAGGGCCGAATGGCCAACTCCTGCACCTATTTTCTAATTCACAAATACAAGTACAGACATTTCACAGCCATACCCCACACTACTTCAAGACGAAGGCCCACACACATCCACAACACGTCAGATGATCCAAAATACACTCATATTACAATTCATCAGCCACCCTGTGAGGTAAACCATATGCGTGTTAAAAGGGAGGCAACTTCCCAAGTACAATCAAATGCCCTCAACTAGTAGGTAATTCCTTAAGACTCCCAAATTATGACAAGGAAGGTCCCCATTTCAAATAGAACTTTCTGACAGACCCCCTCAGATTTATTGACTAAAATGGTTTTCTGGAAGAGTTAACACTTGCCACCTTGAGCTGATCGGAAGTTTATTTTTTCTCGAAGGAGCTTTCTTTATTTCCCATAGATTGGTACATAGTAATTCATTGAATCTTCTTCCTCAATGAAAATGATGAACTAGAGTTCCATGTACAATCCCAGAAATGTAGAGATTGTGGTTAACTTTAATCTGCCTCCCCCCCCCCCACCTTATAATGCCCAAAAGTAAAATTTTGGTAAATCACCATCAAAATTTTCTTTACATCCCATTATTAATATCTGGCTGGAATGCGGTTCAACGTCACCATTTGATGTCCCCCATCCAAATGGTCCTGTTATGGTGTGTGCTCGTCGGACTGGGCCCAAGTGTGGAGGTACGGCAGACTCCCTCAGTCATGGTGGCCACTGGCACTGACTCAACCCAGGTCAGAGGATAGGCAGACTGTCACAGTGAGCTCTGGCAATGAAGAGGAGAAACAGCAGGATCCCCATGAAGAGTTGGAAACCAGAGGATAGACGTAGGAATATGAACAGAGCATTGTAGGCACGACCGAGTGACACCGCGAGACAACTCATTCTCCATCACCCAGTAGGACTCAGCTTATGGAGCACAATGAGAGTCCCCTTTAAATAATCATAGAATGTGCGAAACGTGCCGGTCACAATCAACCCAGCAAGACAAAACCGAAAGCACCTGCGCTTAATAGCGCTAACAATTAGTAAATACAAGTTCTCAAGAAACCCAGAAGCCCAAAGCTCTTTGGCAAGCCATAGAGGCCCAAAGGACAACAGTTTACTCTAAGTGCAGCCACTCTTGACCCATATTTGCTCTCACACACTTTCAACCAAGTTCACTATGTGAGAAATGAAAACGGGAACATTCATTCTGCTCCTAGAGATATGGAGTATTTCAAAGTTAAATGTTCAAAGTAAATTTTATTATCAAAGAACATATATGTCATCATGTACAACCCTGAGGTTAATTTTCTTGTGCGCATACTCAATAACTCTATAGAATAATAACCATAATCATAACTGCCCAACTAGGGCATTCAACAGAGTGGAGAAGACAACAAACGATGCAAATACAAAGAGAAGAAATAATGATAATAAATAACTAGCAATAAATATCGAGAACATGAGATGAAAAGTCCTTGAAAGTGAGTCCATTGGTTGTGGGAACATTTCATTGATGGGGCAAGTGAAGCTAAGTGAAGTTTAACACTTCTTTAACTAGCCACTGAGATCAGCCTGTTCAGCTAGGTGACTGAACTTGGATCCATCCCTCTACAAGGCTCTGCCTGCCACTACATAACATCGTTGTGCCTTTGACGAGCTTACTAAATTACTCCTTTAATAAAACTGTCTGGACTGATTGGAGCTTTAAAGAAATAGATGCAGGGTCAGTAAGTATCTACTTTTATGTGTTGTTGCTTGTTTTGTTCTCTGTTGCTCTGCCGAGCATAGGTTGGTGCCAGAATATATGGCGACGCTTGTGGGCTGCACCCTGTACATCCTCAGGTGTGTTGGTTGTTGACACAAGCGACACATTTCACTGTATGTTTTGATGTACTCATGATAAATAAACTGGAATCTTGAATCTTTTGTTTTTGGAATGCACAAATCTCATTTCCCTTCCAGCTCAGGTTTAAAATTTTAAAAAACTGCTCAGTGAGAAAATCTTATAGATCTCTGTCAATAATTGCTTTCCACATGCCAACTACACCCTTCTTAACAAACTATAGTCCGGAAAGTCCTCTAGGATAGGCTTTAAATTGCTGCGTTTCATTTTTACAACACACTATATCTCATATTTCAAAGTTTTTTCTATTACTGAATACCCTGAGAAGAGGTTTAGAGATTTGGAAACCAAGCTGATACTAAGCTAAACAGGTAGTTTATGAGTATTAGCTGGAATCCTGCTGAGAACTGTAGCTTTACAACAAGCAGCACACAATCTGACTGCTACTGTGTGCTCCCTTCACCTGCGTATCTACTGGGGTCATCTGTTGTATCTGGTGCTCCCGATACGCACTTACCTGATGTAAGTTGGGGGACTGGAATTTCCCAGTGGCCAACCATTTTAAATGGTATCCCCATTCCCTTTCCGACATGTCGGTCCATGGCCTCATCTTTTGCCATGATGAGGCCCCACTCAGGGAAGAGAAGCTACACCTCATATTCTATCTAGGCAGTCTCTAGCCTGATGGCATGAATATCAATTTCCTCTTCTGGTAATTTTTTTTCTTTCCCCTTCCCTCTTCTTCTATTCCACACTCTGACCTCTTACCTCTTCTGCTCACCTGCCTATCACCTCCCCCGGTGCCCTTCCTTCTTCCCTTTCTCCCTTAGTCCACCCTTCTCTCCTATTAGATTCCTTCTTCTCCTGCCCTTTAACTTAACCCCCACCTGGTTTCACCTATCACCTTCTAGCTATCCTCCTTGGCCTCCCCCACCACCTTTTTATTCTGGCACCTTGCCCATTCCTTTCCAGTCCTGAAGAAGGGTCTTGGCCCAATACAGTAGCTGTCAATCCCAGGGGATCATGGGTTTGCGCCTCTGGTGGACTGTGTCCTCTCCAGGGCACAAGCCTGGGCGGGAAGATTTAAAGAACCGGCTGTTGCCCGTGCAGTGGGTTCCCCCTCTCCACGTCACTGATATAGTCCAAAGGAAGGGCAATTGCCGATACAGCTTGGCACCAGTGTTGTCGCAGAGGTTGTCAGAGTGAAGTTGTAAACAGCAAACTGCCTTGTGGACCCTGGTTCCGGATTTCTTCCTTGGGGTTTACTCCCGAAGCCTTTCCCACGGGTGGGCATGGCCAGAAGGCAGCGGAGGCTTAAGATCAGAGTTTTCCTTCTCCTAGGTGGGCTGCCGTCCAAGGCTGATGAGCTCCATCTGTCAGAAGCAATTGGTTTTGACGGGCCAGTGGTCCACTTTGCCCCTTCTCTTGTCAGTAGAAACAGTTCCACCAGACCTTGTAGCTAAGCCACACATGAGGACCAAGAGTTGGACTTGGTTGTCAGAGGCTGTTAGAGTCCCACACCTCTTGGAGCACTTTATAGGTAATGGGAGCTTATCCCCATTACCACCCCTGGCTATGACAACCTTAGGCCCAAAACGTCAACTGCCTATTCATTTCCATCGATCTTGCTTGACCTGCTGAGTACTCCCTGCATTTTATGTGTGTTGCTCTGGATTTCCAGCATCTGCGGAACCTCTTGTGTTTTTGAAGAGAACTTTTTTATGATGAGACTTTTTATGATGAGTCTTTTATAATAGGAACAAAGGGAATCAAGAGATCTGTTTTACTGAAAACTCCAAGCATGCATTTCTCGGATTTGAACCATTCCAAACAGTTATGTGTTTTCTGTGTAAATACCCTCCAGAACACATTACTATTGCCCTTTAGCTGGACTGCAACCTGAACAGACAAATTGTGCATTACAACAAAAATTATAGTCTATAGAATGGAAATATTATAATTATAATGCTCATTATAATACATGACTTAATATTTATGTACATATGCAAGTGAATTCTACTTCAAGAATTCAGTCCCATTGAAATTTGTTTTTTCAATGCTTATATATTACAGCCTTTGAACTTTTATGCCTTCTATAGATAATAATATGGTTCAATGTCTCTTCTGCATTTTTTATAGATCGGAGTGCTCCTGTCACTTTATTGGAGGAATATTTCAGGCAGGAGAGGTCACATTCAGTAACTCAGGACCATGGTATTCTTTGTTGAAGATTGCTATTCAGATTCTGCTATTCAGTTCACTTGAGCACTTGATGTAGTTCTTCTCTTTCTTCTGAGACAATTCTTAAGAGTTGACGATGACTAAATTCTGAGGTGCTGAAGAGACATATGTGGGATCTACATATTCTCTTTCAGGTACGCTTAGTGCAAACGGGTTCTTTGAGACTTTGCAACACTTACAGTACGCTGGATGAACTCAGCAGGTTGGGCAGCATCCGTGGAAACGATGAGTCGACGTTTTGGGCCGGAACCCTTCGTCAGGACTGAAGAATGAAGGAGATGGAAGGATCTGAAGAATGCTTGTAGGTTCAATTGAAAGCCCAGTAATTTGAAAGACAAAGGGGTGGGGGAGGGGAAGCAGGGACGTCATAGGGCAGGAAAACAATGGGTAGTAGAAGAAGGAGGCAGAACCATGAGGGAGATGATAGGCAGCTGGGGGAGGGGGCAGAGTGAAATAGGGATAGAGAAAGTGAGGGGGAGGGAATTACCGGAAGTTGGAGAATTCTATATTCATACCAAGGGGCTCGAGACTACCTAGACGATATACGAGATGTTGCTCCTCCAACATGAGTTTAGCCTCATTATGGCAGTAGAGGAGACCACGTATGGACATATCTGAATGAGAATGGGAAGCAGAGTTGAAGTGGGTGGTGTGGTAAACTACATACATGTTGTAACTGGGTTAACTGTCTGGACACGCCCCTCTGCTGACTGCCCCGTGGCTCCTCCCACAGATTCCCATATAAAGGTGATTTTGCCTTGCCCCTCCCCCTCAGTCCGGGGGCAGACACTCACCGTGGAGGTCATATTGTACAGCGAATAAAAGCCTTTCAGTATTTTACCCAACTTCAGTCCTTTGGAATTATTGAAGGTGCTTTAATTTTATTTGCTGTACATTTTAAAGCATGGAACATACTCTGAGACCCGACAAGTTAGACATCGATCCACAAACGGCTGAAGCTGGAAACGCTTTTGATCTCTGGCTGGCCTGCTTCGAAGCATACCTAGAGGAGATTAAAGCGACCGACCCCGTAGCGAAGCGCAGAGTTCTACTCTCCAGTGTCAGTCCACGGGTCTATTCGCTGATCAGAGACCAGCCGAGCTACGACGGCGCAATGAGCGCCCTCAAAGGCCAATACCTGCGGCCGATAAACAGCGCCTATGCTCGGCACCGCTTAGCAACAGGGCAACACGGCCCAGGGAATCAAGTGCTGAGTTTGTCCAGGCCCTATGGACACTCGTGCGAGCCTGCAATTGCCAGGAGCTGACGGCGGCGCAGCATGCAGAACTCCTAGTGAGAGACGCCTTCGTTACGGGGACCAGGTCAGCTGCTGTTGGAAAAAGCCGATCTTACCTTAAGTTCAGCGATCAAGCTGGCCGACACGCTGGAGGGAGCTCTGCACAACTCTGAGGCTCTCAAGACACGCGATCCCCGATGGCCTCGTGGGCGCCGCAGACCCCGCAACCCGCCGGCAAATCAACCTCAGCTGCCGCCAGTTGCAAGTCCGCGAAGTGCTACTTCTGCAGACTCGAGAAGCACCCCTGGAAACGCTGCGCGGCCCGACAAGCTACCTGCTCCAGCTGTGGAAAGAGGGGCCACTTCACCAAGATCTGTAAGTCCAAACCGCGAGTGGGATTGAGCAGCGCCGCATGCGAGACGTGGGGGTCGCCATCTTGCCTGCCACCATCTTCCCTGCACACTGCCACCACATGCGAGACATGGGGGTTGCCATGTTGCCTGCCACCATCTTCCCTGCACGCCACCACCACGTGCGAGACATGGGGGCGGCCATCTTGGTCGGCGCCCCCTCCCACTGCCTACGACCAACGGGTGCTCACGGGGCACCCCACCGCGCCGGACCAAGACAGCGACTCAACCCTGGCCTCCGTGACCCTCGACCAAAGCGCTCCCCACCAGCTCGCAAGGTTAATGATGGACATCCTGGTGGAGGGGCGCAGGACAAGCTGCCTGTATGACACAGGCAGCACAGAGAGTTTTATCCACCCGGACACAGTGCAGCATTGCGGACTCGTGATACGGCCGGTAAGTCAGAGGGTCACCATGGCCTCCAGGTCGCATACAACAGACATCCGGTGGGGTTGTGTAGCAACACTAGTGGTGCAGGGCACAGAATATCGAGACTTTACATTACTGGTTATGCCTCAACTGTGTGCCCCTGTGCTATTGGGGCTCGACTTCCAGAGCCACCTGAAAAGTGTGACAATGAAGTATGATGGGCTCCTCCCACCAATTGCTGTTGTAAATCCCCAGTTTTGTAGGGATAGGTCACATACCCTGCTACTGACCACACACACACACACCCGCACATCCCACCCTACACCATACCAACTACCACACTACCAACACCACTTGCAGCCTCTCCACCATCAGGATCCCTCCCGCACCGCTGTTCGCCAACCTGACCCCCGACTGTAAACCTGTGGCAACTAAAAGCAGGAGGTACAGTGCGGGGGACAGAGCCTTCATTAAGTTGTAGGTGCAGCAGCTGCTCAGGGAGGGGGTCATTGAGACAAACACAAGTCCTTGGAGGGCACAGGCGGTCATTGTTCGGAACGGGGAGAAGAATAGGATGGTCGTGGACTATAGCCAGACCATCAATAGGTTCACGCAGCTCGACGTGTACCCTCTATCCCGCATCGCGGATATGATCAGTCAGATAGCACAGTACAAGGTGTACTCAACCATAGACCTAAAATCCGCTTACCATCAGCTCCCCATCTGCCGGGAGGACTACCCTTACACTGCCTTCGAGGCGGACGGCAGGCTTTATCAATTCCTGCGCGTCCCCTTTGGTGTCACAAATGGTGTATCTGTCTTCCAGAGGGCAATGGACCAGATGGTGGACCAGTGCCAACTGAAGGCCACGTTCCCATATCTGGATAACATCACCATCTGCGGTCACGACCGGCAGGATCACGACAACAACCTCCAAAAATTTCTCCAAGCCGCCAAAGCCTTCAATCTCACCTATAACAAGGACAAGTGTGTATTTGGGACCACCCGACTTGCTATCCTTGGGTGGAGAATGGAGTCATTGGCCCTGACTCTGACCGTATGCGCCCCCTGTTGGAACTCCCTCTTCCCAACAGCCTCAGAGCCCTCAAAAGGTGCCTGGGCTTCTTTTCATATTACGCTCAATGGGTCTCTAACCACGCAGACAAGGCCCACCCCCTGGTCAAGTCCACCACATTCCCCCTCTCAGCCGAGGCCCGCGCGGCCTTCAGCCGCATAAAAGAGGACATTGCCAAAGCAGCAATGCATGTGGTGGATGAGTCTATCCCCTTCCAAGTGGAGAGTGATGCCTCCGACTTTGCACTGGCTGTTACCCTCAACCAGGCAGGAAGACCAGTGGCATTCTTCTCCTGTACACTTCAAGGCCCTGAAATTCAGCACTCCGCAGTGGAGAAAGAGGCCCAGGCCATAGTGGAAGCTATTAGGCACTGGAGGCATTATCTTGCCAGCAAAAGGTTCACCCTGCTAACTGACCAGCGCTCAGTCGCATTCATGTTTAATAACCAATAGCAGGGCAAAATCAAAAATGATAAAATTTTGAGGTGGAGATTCAAACTCTCCATCTACAACTATGACATCATGTACAGTCCTGGGAAGCTCAACGAGCCCTCCGATGCCCTATCCCGGGGCACGTGCGCCAGCATGCAGATCGACCGGCTATACGCCCTACATGTAGATCTTTGCCACCTGGGGATCACCCAGCTTTTGCACTTTGTGAAAGCCCAGAACCTGCCTTACTCCCTTGAGGAGATCAGGACGATGACCAGGGACTGCCAAGTCTGCGCAGAGTGCAAACCGCACTTCTACCGACCCGAAAAGGCACCACTCATCAAGGCCACCCGCCCCTTTGAGCAACTGAGTGTTGACTTTAAGGGCCCCCTTCCCTCCACCGACCGCAATGTGTACTTTCTTAACGTTATCGACAAGTACTCGCGGTTCCCCTTCGCCATCCCCTGCCCCGACACCACTAGCACGTCAATTATAAAAGCCCTGCGCAAGCTCTTCACTCTGTTCGGATACCCATGCTATATCCACAGTGACAGAGGGTCCTCGTTTATGAGTGACGAGCTGCACCAATATCTACTGGCTAGGGGAATTGCAACTAGTAGGACCACGAGCTATAATCCCTGGGGTAATGGACAGGTGGAGAAGGAGAATGGCACGGTGTGGAAAGCCACACTCTTAGCCCTCAGGTCAAAGGGACTGCCGGTCTCCCGCTGGCAGGAGGTCCTTCCCGAGGCACTCCACTCCATCCGCTCCCTGTTATGCACAGCCACCAATGCCACCCCTCATGAGCGGCTCTTTTCTTTTCCCTGAAAATTGACCACTGGAACCACCCTACCAAATTGACTGACGTCCCTGGGGCCAGTGCTGCTCCGGAAACATGCGAGGAGCAATAAATACTCCCTGATGGTCGAGAGGGTTCACTTACTTCATGCGAACCCTCAGAATGCCTATGTGGTTTTACCTGATGGGTGAGAGGACGCGGTCTCCATCCACGACCTGGCGCCCACAGAAGCACCAGGCCCCTACCCTGAACACTCCGTGGTGACTATTGACACCGTACCCACTGATATACGTACCCACGAGACACTGCGCACTCCAAACCCTACACAGGCACCACACGACACTCCCATACCGGGCGCGACGCACACGCACGAGGGATTACCGACGCCTAACGTGCTGGCACCTCAAGTCAGGCCGGAGCCAGCACAACCGCCGTCGCAATCACCGCCGGTGCTATGTAGATCACAGCGACAGACTCCACCGCCTGATAGACTTGACCTGTAAATATACTTGTTTTAAATATTGTCAGTCACTTCACCCCGCAGGACTCTTTTTAGAAAAAAGGAGTGGTGCATGTGATAAACCATGTATATATGTTGTAACTCAGTTACCTGTCTGGACACACTCCTCTGCTGACTGCCCCTGTGGCTCCTCCCACAGAGTCTTGTATAAAGGTGATTTCGCCTTGCCCCTTCCCCTCAGTCTGGGGCAGACACTCACCATGGAGGTCGTATTGTACAGCGAATAAAAGCCTTTCAGTATTTTACCCAACTTCAGTCTTTTGGAGTTATTGAAGGTGCTTCAGGTGGCTACCAGAAGATCCTGTCTGTTGTGGCAGACATAGTGGAGGTGCTCGACGAAGCGGCCCCCAATCTGCGTCGGGTTTCACCGATGTAGAGGAGGCCGCACCGGGAGCACCGGATGCAATAGATGACCCCAACAGACTCACAAGTGAAGTGTTGCCTCACCTGGAAGGACTGTTTGGGGCCCTGAACGGTGGTAAGAGAGGAGGTGTAGGGACAGGTGTAGCACTTACGCTTACAGGGATAAGTGCCGGGCAGGAGATAGGGATGGAGGTGTGGATAAGGGAGTTGCGGAGGGACCGATCCCTGCGGAAAGTGGAGAGGGAAAGATATGCTTAGTGGTGGGGTCCTGTTGAAGATGGCGGAGGTTGCGTAGGATAATGTGCTGGATCTGGAGGCTGGTGGGGTGGTAGGTAAGGACAAGGGGAACTCTGTCCTTGTGGTTGCAGGAGGATGGGGTGAGGGTCGAAGTACGGGAAATGGAGGAGATGCGGGTGAGGGCATCATTGATGACGGTAGAAGGAAAACCATGATCCTTAAAGAAAGAGGACATTTGAGATGTCCTGGAACGGAAAGCCTCATCCTTGGAGTAGATGCGGCGGAGACGGAGGAACTGGGAATAGGGAATGGCATTTTTACATGTGGTGAGGTGGGAAGAGGTATAGTGGGCTTGTAGAAGCTGTCAGCGGACAGTCTGTCTCCAGAGATGGAGACCGAGACATTGAGAAAGGGGAGAGGAGTGGCCGAGATAGACCAAGTGAATTTGAGGGCTGGGTGGAAGTTTGAAGTAAAGTCGATGAAATTGACGAGCTCAGCATGGAGCACCAATGTAGTTGTCAATGTACCGAAGGAAAATTTGGGGAGCAGTACCAGTTTAGGTTTGGAGCACAGACTGTTCCACATAACCAATGAAGAGGCAGACATAGCTGGGTCCCATGCGAGTTCCCATAGCTACACCCTTAGTCTGAAGAAAGTGGGAAGAGCCAAAAGAGAAGTTATTAAGTGTGAGAACCAGTTCCGCCAACGGGAGGAGGGTAGTGGTGGTGGGGAACTGGTGAGGTCCTTCCTTCTTCTACTACCCATTGTCTTCCTGCCTATGACGTCGATGCTTTCCCTCCCTCACCCCTTTGTCTTTCAAATTACTGGTCTTTCAACTGAACCTACAAGCATTCTTCAAATCCTTCCACCTCCTTCACTCTTCAGTCCTGACGAAGGGTTCTGGCCCGAAACGTCGACTCATCGTTTCCACTGATGCTGCCCGACCTGCTGAGTTCATCCAGCATACTGTAAGTGTTGCTTTGATCACAGCATCTGCAGATTATTTTGTGTTTCTTTGAGACTTTACTGCTTACACTTGGCTTCATCTGTTCCCACTGTGGTGACTTGAAGAGCAGTGTGCCTCCGCTACTTAGGGCTTCCGTCTGTGGAGAAAGAGAACCACATATTGTCACAGATGAAGGCAGAGAAATCAAAACCTGGTGGGTTTTATGACACTCGCTTATTAGGTGAAAATCTGAAAGTCACGCTTCAAACATCCAATGAAGTAGGAAAATGCTTGAAAGTCAGGTTGAGTAATCAAGAATGCTCTGCTAGATAGGGAATCACAATGATATGTCACAGCATCATCTAGTGGTGGAAGGACTAGCACTACAGTGTGCTGCAACATCGACACAGGAAATTCTCATTTAAACATTTGCTAAACCTTATTTTTTCCCCATTAAATGTCAACAGCAAAAACAGCATCACATTGTGCTAGATTGCTGAGCAGGTTAATCACTTTGCCTGCCATGTCAGCGTTTAGATAAGGTGGATAGTAAAAAAATCACATGAACAATACTGTAAAATAATCCATTTGATGATTTATGGTTTGCCTGAAATAGATTGGCCATTTCAAATGCACTTAAATTTGTTAGTATTTTATGTTAATTGATCAGGAATTTGTTAGTATTTTATGTTAGTTGATCAGGACATTGTCCTGTGATGTGCATAAACTTCAAAGCATGGTAGTTTATTGCAGACATGATAGGATGACTGTGGGTGTGGTTGGTGCGAAGAAACATCTGATTTTGAAAAATATTTATACTCTCAATGGGCTGCTTGTTGCTTTGCAACCAGTGACATTACTGACATTTCACCATGCATGAAGGCTGAATATTGTGACCATTGTTAATTGCTCCACAAATGGATGAACAGCTGAGCTCATATCAGCCCAGCGTCTAAAGTAAAGGAACACATCTGTTTTATCCTTGGAGAATGAAGAACAACAACAACTGGCAAAGGGGCTCTTTGATCCAAATTGAGCTGTCAGGACCTGAGAACCCTGAACGTGCTCTTCGTTTTTGTTGATTTTGAAGGAAAACTTGACAAAATTGTCACAGAAGGGAAGAATAGTAGTCAATGTAAGTACAGAAGTATATATTCAAATTAGTTCAGATCACCTAAAATGCTGTTGACTTCAATATGTTCTGAAGAAATAAGGTTAATACACCAATGGTCGGGCCTTTTCCTGTTTGTGGTGCAAACCTTTATGACACATCTGCATAGCTGGCCACAGCACGAATGATTCCACTGTTAATGGGAGGGAGGGAGCAGCTAGTTGATGTCAAGCAAATTTCTCAAATGTTCTTCCATTCTGTTTTTCCAAGTATTTCAATCCACCACACCCAACAGCTCCCCATCTGTTAGATCCCACTTGAATCCCAGATCCCACTAGCACTTCTTTCCAGGTAAACATTGTGTGATGGTAGTCACCTTTGACCATCTGACCTATACAGTTTATTAGCAGCCTGTTTATTTCAGCAGAGAAAAAGTTTTACTTTGGGGCTTTGTTCTCATTTCATCTTGGTGGCCAAATTGTAGAATCTCAAAAAAGCATTGCTGCTCAGCTTGCCAAAGTGCTGACTGAAAACCGGGCCAGTGCAGGGGTCAGAGAGGTTAGCAAGACGTGAAAGGGTCATGGATATGATACATCATATGAACATGGACATAGAAGAGCTTCATTAGTTTTAGTGCATTCTAGTAGTTTACATCTTCTCCACTAGCACCAAAAAAAAAAAAAAAAAAAAAAAAAAAAAAAAAGAAATTCAACACCTACCTCTAGATGGCCCATGTTGATACAGATCTATATCTACATCAATCAACTCCAACCAGTCTGGCCTAGGATGGTTATCATTTAATCACATTGTAATACTCATCTTCCACATTCTTAAGCAGCTCAAAGCATGAAACATCCAGTAGTTTTAAACATCTGGCTGTAAACTGCTTTGAATATGAAGCTGGCCATATTAATGGCATGATCTTACTGATTCTGAGGAAGTTTTATAGATTTTACTTTTAGGAAGATTCAGATTGAGGGCAACTCCTTGTAGGCTGATGAGGGGCCTTAATTTTCCTTAGAGAATACGAACCTTTGGAATTCTGTGTACCAGAGGGCTGTGAGTCAAAGGTTATATTCAATGCTGAGGTGTGCAAACTTTAGAGGAATTAAGGGTTAAGTGTGCTGTTGAGGACAGGTTCATCTGTATGGTCAGGCTCAAGTGGCCAAATGACCTTCTCCTTTGCCTTTTCCTTTTATTCTTCATTAGCATTGAGGCCACTAACACACATTTGAGGTCAGTAGTTGTCCCTCATGCCAGCTGTGGCCAAGTGGTGGAAATACCATGATTATAGTGGAGGAGGCAAGGTAGCTGGAGAGGAAACATGGTCATCAGAGTTTTTAGAAGATCACAACATTAGGTGGATACTTTCCACCATTTACTTGACTAAAGTGACATGACCTAGATCACCATTTTGCAATTTGAATTTATCTTCTGGTAGAAGAGGTTTAAATTTAACCTGGAAAGAAAACACGTTCTGGAAGCCTGATATTAGGACCCTGAGAACAAGGAATGTTCAGGAAACAAAGTGGGGAGTGGTTGTTTTGGGGATTCATATGATCAGGAGTCATTGGGTTTCAGATTAAACTTTTATATTTCACGTTGGGAGTGGGAGTGCACAACTGAGCATGGGAAGGTTTTCAATAATCAATCATCAGGTCTCGGGTGAACTTCATCGACTACGATACTGTCACGGTGCAAAAGTTGGATGGAACGGTAATGTAGTGGTTGGCACAACATTTTTCAATGCCAGCTGTAAGATCGGGGTTCGATTCCTACTGCTGTCTGCAAGGAGTTTGTACATTCTTCCCAAGACTCTGAGTTTGCTCCGGATTCCTCCCTTATTCCAAAGTCCTATGGTTAGGGTTCGTGTGTTGTGGGCCTGCTATGTTGGCACTGGAAGCAAGGGGGAACTTGAGCAGAGCAAATCCTCGCTGATTGGATTTGATGTAAATAACACAATTCACTCTTTGTACATGTAACAAATAAAGCTAATCTTTAACATTTTTTTAATGTTGGGATTAATATATAAGTCAGGCACCTCAGTAAAAATCAGAATTGGGAAGCCAATATGCATGTGGAATGCTTAGTGGGTTACACTCAAACCAGAAGACATGAATTACTTCCAGATAATAGATTCCAGTGGAAGAAATGCCATTGGATTTCATATAGTGCTACACTCCAGTGTACTACTGGTTTCTTAACTTCTCTCTGCTGCTGTGTTGGGTTCTGGACAGAAATCTGTTTTCTCTTGGGCCAGTTTGAATTTCGCTGCTGGCTTCAAGCCTTTAGTTGCTGCAAGGCTGTGTATGCATGCTAACCCTGTTTCCAACTTGTTTTCATCCACATCCAGAAGATCCAGAGTCACCAACCCTAGCACACTATCCTCCACCTTCTCATTTCATGTAATCCCCCACAGATGACTAAACACTGAGATATGACCCTTCCAAAAAAAATCATCAGAGCTTTGTGGTTGTTCCTCTTATGAACCTGTGGTATTTCCACAGTACTTGTACTGGGGAACCTGCCTACAAACCAGCACCAGCTTTGACTTTGCTAATGGAGAACATTAGTTCTAAGGGAACAGAATGAGTAAAAGGATTGTTCAGGTTTGTTTAATTATTGAGGTTTGTTAAATGGTTTTGAGTGGGCACGTGGCCAAGTGGTTAAGGCATTGGACTAGCGACCTGAAGCTCGTGAGTTCGAGCCCCAGACGAGGCAACATGTTGTATCCTTGAGCAAGGCACTTAATCACACATTGCTCTGCGACGACACTGGTGCCAAGCTGTATGGGTCCTAATGCCCTTCCCTTGGATAACATTGGTGTCGTGGAGAGGGGAGACTTGCAGCATGGGCAACTGCCAGTCTTCCATACAACCTTGCCCAGGCCTGCGCCCTGGAGAGTGAAGACTTTCCAGGCGCAGATCCATGGTCTTGCAAGACTAACGGATGCTTTTAAATGGTTTTGATTGCAACCATTTCCAGACAGAACAAAGTCCCTCAGAAAATTGGCTCTGGCATACTCAGGCCCAATCCACGTTAGTGTATCTGCTCTTTTCCCAACATTAGACACGTTCTTTGGAAGGCCCAATTTTGCCCTTACCAGTTTACACTGAACAGAGAGCTGTAACCTCAAAAGAGAATTTTGTAATGCATTCTCAACAAAGCAGTTAACAAACCCATTGGGATCAGCAAGAAGAAATGAACTGAAGGGTCTCTATTCTAAAGATACAAGTTGTGCCTTCCATACCTGCTGTCATGGAAATTGTAATTTTGAGATCCAGAACACTTCTCAGTGGTCATTTTGGCCAAATCTGGCAAGTTGGGACAGCAGGAGGGACTGGGTTGTGGTTTAGTGTGGGATTCAGGGTGGAAATCATTCTAATACTATTTATAACAGCTCCATGTCTACTTTCCAGCATCTTTGCAGGTCACCTGATTCAGTGTTAGTGCTGTATAATTTGGCTGTTTCGTTCACCAAAAATAGTGAAGTGCATTTTCTAGGCATTATAGTTTTTGACTGGATTGGCAGCCAGAGGGCGTAGCCTAGCTGGCTTTGTGAGCTTTCTATACCGTTTCTCATGCAGGCCTTCTTTTATTCCAAACACCACCACCCCAATCGCCCTTTACCCAAATCCACTTTAAACATTTTCCATGGTATTTGTGAAAGCAAGGCCCAGGGCTCAACCATTTAGGATTGGGGGCAGTCTTAGTCAGGACATTGACCCCAGTAGATCAGTAAAAGGAAATTCTGTACTGATGGCACAGGCTAGGAGCTCGCTATAAAAATAAATTTGGGGCTAGAAGTGATTGCATTTTTATTTTGTCTTTAAAGACCCTCTAAGCTACATGCAGTGGTAGTGTAGACCATTGCATGGTTATACCTTAGACATAACTTCTGTTATGCTGGTACCTCCTTCCCCGTGTACTAATCATTGCAATTTTGCAACTCTTCTCCCAGTTTATCTGAGCTAAAATTAATTACTGAAATACCTTCCTTCCTTTCCTCCTTCAGTTTTTGCACTCAGTGTCCCCTCACCCTCGGCGATTTCCGTCTCCATCTTACTCTCCCTTGCCTCTCACTTCTAATATTGTGAGCATTGCGAATTGTTTCACAAGCGAACAGCTGCACGCAGCCCAGGGATGAGTGTAAGAGAAGACATCTGTTTTGTACCCTAGAGAAGCTAGAACAGTGGCAATTGGCAAAGTCCTTTCCTGGAAAGCCCTGAGCAGTCAACTACCAGGAGCCAAGTCGATGATGCAACATTTTCTCTTCGTGTCTGCTGTTACTGCCATTTCAATTAACACAGAAAATTATTCACATTAAGGAAGAATCAAAATCAATTTAAATAAGATTGTATATTAAGATTAATTACTTCAATTTACTGGGAGTGAACATTGGCAATATCCTGGCTTGGTCCAACCCCATTGAAGATTTGGCCAAGAAAGTTTCATCAGCACTTGGACTTTTTCAGGAAGCTAGTATAATTTGACGCTCACCGTTTTTTTATTATTACACCAAAGGAAGCATCCTGTCTGGATGCATTGCAGGTTGGTACAGCAACTGCTCTTTCCATGACTGTGAGAAACCGCAGAGAGTTGTGCAACCTGCCCTCCATGGACTCTATCTATACCTCACTGTCTCAATAAGGAAGCCAACATAATCAAAGATCCCACCCACCCCAGACGTTATCCCTCATACATCCCTCCCTTCAGTAGAAGAAACAGAAGCCTATGGACTCACTTTCAAGGACTCTGCAACTCGTACGACTTGGGAGGGTTTAAACTTATTTGGCAGAGGGTTGAGAACTGGAGTGGTAGGGCTGAGGCTGGGGCAGTTGGTATACGGGTAAGTGCACTGTGTAGGACAGGCAGATGATAGGGCAAAATTGCAGTCGGCGGGATGAGTTGAAGTATTTAACTATTTATGGTTTTATTACTATTTAATTATTTATGGTGCAACTGTAACAAAAACCAATTTCCACCAGGATCAATAAAGTATGACTATGACTACTATGTAACATGGGGGAAAAATGAAAAGGGTGATGATTACAGGATTGAAGGTGTGATTTCTGAACGAACACAGAGTACAGAATAAGGTAGATGATCTTGAAGTGCTGTTAGAGATTGGCAGGTATGATTGTAGTGACCATCACTGAGTCGAGGGCTGAAAGAAGATCGTAGTTGGGTGCTTAACATCCAAGGACACATATTGTATCGAAAGGACAGAAGGTAGGTTGAGGAAGTTGGGTAGCTCTCATTTAATTTTTGTTTAAAAAAAATGAAATCAAATCCTTAGAAAGAGGCAACCTAGGATCAGAAGATGTAGAACCCTTAAGGGTAGAGCTAAGAAACTGCAAGGGTTAAAAGACCCTGATGGGAGTTGTATACAGGCCTCTGAACAGAAGCTAGGATGTAGGACACAAATTACAATGGGAGATAGAAAAGGTATGTAAAAAGGGCAATGTTACAATAGTGATGGGAGACTTCAATATGCGGGTAGATTGGGAAACACTAGTTGGCCCGAAACATCAACTGTTTATTCATTTTCATAGAGCCTGTCTGTCCTGCTGAGTTCCTCCAGCATTTTCTGTATATTGCTCTGGATTTCCAGCATCTGCAGAATCTCTTGCGTTTGTCTTTGATAATAAATTTACTTTGAATGTTGAAAGTATGTACCACCAGACTCACAGATAGCTTTTATCCTGCTGTTATAAGACTATTGAATAGTTCCGTAGTACAGTAAGATGAATTCTTGACCTCACAATCTACCTCATTCTGGCCTAGCACATTGTTGTCTGCCTGCACTGCATATAAATGTAACTCTTTATTCTGCACTCTGTTTTACCCTATGTTACCTCAATACACTATTGTAATGAATTGATCTGTATGAATGAAATGCAAGACAAGTTTTTCCACTGTACCTGGGTATATGTGACAATAACAAACCAATTCCAGTCACCCAAATTTAAGTCTAGTCTGTTGAAACATGGTTGATGTGCCTCTCAAATGTTCTTATTATTGTGACAGAGGAAATTCGGAAAATATTTGTGCGCAAAGCGAGTTCCCACCAGCTACAATGTGATAATGATCAGAGAAATCTGCATTTGTCAGATTGATTGAGGGATAAATAATGGCCAGGACACCAGGATTAACAACTCAATTCCTCTGAGAACATCTCACTCAACTGTTTCCAAGTATACATACTGAAATAAAAGGAATTTAAATTTTCCTTCCATTCCTACCTTTATAGATGTGTGGATCAGGAAGTACACAATTTTTGAATCACTCATCTATAAAGGTAGGAATGGAAAGAAAGTGGAAACTCTTGTTTTTTTTCTATTTATTGGCTTCTGTTTTTAACTGGCCCACATCTCAAGTAAAGAAAATGATGCAAACAAATTCTTGCAGTTGAGCAAATTTCAAAGGAAGCATTGTAATTTGCATTTTGTACTCAGCCTGATTCTGGCTGTCAAGGTGTGAGTAGAAATTTACAAACGAGAAAATCTGCAGACGCTGGAGATCTAAGCAACGCACATAAAATGCTGGAGGAACCCAGCAGGCCAGGTGGCATCTAAGGAAAAGAGTAGAGTGTTGGCCCGAAATGTCGACTGTACTTTGTTCCAGAGGCTTAGTAGATCAGTCACCTAGCTGATATTAGACCACAGGACCATAAGATATAGGAGCATTATCAGACCATTTGGTCCATCGAGTTACTCTGCCATTCTATCATGGCTGATTTATTCTCCCTCTCAGTCTCATTTTACTGCCTTCTCTTGATGCCCTGACTAATCAAGAACCTATCAACCTCGCTTTAATTACACCCAATGACTTGGCCTCCACAGCCACCTGTGGCAATGAATTCCACAGATTCACCCTCTGGCTAATGAAATTCCTTCTCACTTCTGTCCTAAATGGACAACCCCTCTATTCTGAGGCTGTGCTCCCTGGCCCTAGAATCCCTTACTTTGGAGATATCCTTTCCACATTCACCATATCTAGATCTTTCAATAGTCAATAGGTTTCAATGAGATCCCCCTCATTCTCTAAATTCCAGTGAGAATAGCTCCAGAGCCATCAAATGCTTTCACTAGTATTCCTGGAATCATTCTTGTCAGCCTCCTCCAATGCCAGCACATCTTTTCTTAGATAAGGGGCCCAAATCTGCTGACAATACTCCTTGGTCTAACCAATAGCTTGTAGAACTTCAGCATTACTTCCTTGCTCTTATACACCAGTCCTCTTGATATAAATACTAACATTGCATTTGCCTTCCTTACTACTGATTGAACCTGTAAGTTAGCCTTTAGGGAATCCTGCATGAGAACTCACAAGTTCCTTTGCAGCACTGATTTTTGAATTTTCTCCCCTTTATTCCTTCTACCAAAGTGCATGATCTTATATTTCCCTACACTATTTCCTGCCGCTTTTTTGCCTATTCTGCTAATCTGTCCTCGTCCTTCTGCAGACACCCTGCTTCCTCAACACTTCCTGCCTTCCACCTAACTTTGTATCTTTGTGAACTTGACCACAAAGCCATCAATTCTGTCATCCAAATATAACATGCTGATATATAACATGAAAAGAAGTGGTCCCAACACTGACCTTTGGAAAACATTACTAGTCACCAGCAGACTACTAGAATAGGCCCCTTTATTTTCACTCTTTCCATCTTGCCAGTCAGCCAATCTTCCATCCATGCTAGTATTTTTCCTGTAATACTATAGGCTCTTATTTTGTTAAACAGCACCATGCATGTCAACATGTCAAAGACCCTCTGAAAATCCAAGTAAAGAACATCCACTGACTCTCCTTTGTCTGTCCTTTCTGTTATTTCCTCAAAAAATTCCAACAGATTAGTCAGGTAAGATTTTCCTTTCAGAAAACAATGCTGATTTGGGCTATTTTATCACGTGTCTCCAAGTATACCGAAATCTCATCCTTAACAATGTACTCCAACCATTGAAGTCAGGCTAACTGGCCAGTAATTTATTTTTCTTCTGCCTCTTTCACTTCTTAAAGAGTGTATTGACATTCAAAAATCAGCGATTCTAGAAAAGTCACTACTAACAATTCAACAATCTCTTCAGCTACCTCTTTCTGAACCCTGGTGTTTAATTCATCTGGCCCAGGTGACTTATCTATCTTCCAACCTTTCAGATTCCTAAACACCTCACATGTAGTAGCCGCTACACTCACTTCTGCCCCTTTGACTCTCTCAAGTTTCTGGCAGTCTGCTCGTGGCCACCACAGTGAAGACTGATGCAAAAACCTGTTAAGTTTGTCTGCCATTTCTTTGTTACCCCCTCACCCCCTTATTTTCTAGAGGTCTGGTATCAACTCTCACCTCTCTTTTACTTTTAATATATCTGAAAAACATTTGATATCCTCTGTTATATTATTGCCTAGCTTAACTTCATGTTTCATCATTTCTCTCCATATGGCTTTGTCAGTTGCCTTCTGTTGGTTTTCATAGCTTCCCAAGCAACTAACCTCTCAAACACGAGGAAATCTGCAGATGCTGGAATTTCAAGCAACACACATAAAAATTGCTGGTGAACGCAGCAGGCCAGGCAGCATCTATAGGAAGAGGTGCAGTCGCCGTTTTGGGCCGAGAACCTTCGTCTGGACTAGCTGAAAGAAGAGATAGTAAGAGAAGAGTCTCAGCCCAAAACGTCGACGGTACCTCTTCCTATAGATGCTGCCTGGCCTGCTGCGTTCACCGGCAATTTTTATCTAACCTCCCACTACGTTTTACTATATTATATGCCTCTCTTGTTTTTATGCTGTCTTTGACTCCCCTTGTTATCTATATTTGTCTCATCTTCCCCTTAGAATACTACTTCTTGGGATGTATTCTTTGGGATGTATCTATCCTATGCTTCTGAATTGCTCCCAGAAACTACAGCCACTGCTGTTCTGCCGTCATCCCTGACGGTGTCTTCTTTTGTAAACTCCTTCTGATATTATTTAGAAAGTCTTTACTTTACAAAAGCTAGCAGACAAACTTAAAAAATACATTGAGTGTTTAATAATAATAATTTACATGATACATTGGGGTGTCCAGGGAGAGGTAGCTCTCTGGTGAAATGGTCCAATCTGGGAAGTTCACTCACCTATGGGCTTCACTAGACACTCAGCCCTCTCCTGTGGTTCCAAGTAGCTATTTGCATGTGACAGCAGTCTCACCTTGGTACACCGCTTCGACAGGTGGGCCAAACCAGGGGTGGATAGCCAGCAGGCCTTACACCCATGTGAGATAGGGACATGCCTATCCTGGCATGTGACGGCAGCTCGGGCTGACTGGGGATGAGATCTAACGGCCAAGAGGACGGTTCTCCAATGCACTGTGGAGAGTGAAGGGCATGATGAGGCACAGAAGAAGCCATGGTCATCCACTGCAAGCAAAGACAACCCCAGCTGGGATGACTACACGTACCACTGGACCCAGACTTCTGAGGCAAGAGAATGGAACTGGTTCAGTACAATGGCTTTCCCACTTAAAAAGATTTCTGTGCAGATTTCCTGTCATCTTCAGATATGACAGATAACCACCACATAATGTATTGGATATATACAATCTATCGAAAGGTTTTGGTGACTTGTGAGTGAGGAAAAGTTGGGATCAATGTTGTCCTCTTTTTCAGTTACTGTATATGCATGTAGAAGTGAGGTTTCTCAACTGTCAATGAGACATTTGGGCTGTTTTTTGATGTGAAATTATGACTTACATTTTCTACGTATCCACAGGAACTAGCCAATGCACTTGGGTGATATAACAAGAAATAATATTATTTACTTAATTTAAATATATACCTTTTAAGAATGGTAACCTATTGTAGTTTAATCATACATCTGAAACAGAGTTTAGCACAAAATATGCAATTTTAATGTGATTGTCTAATCCAAAACCTGTGCATAACCTGACTTTAATATGACAGAAATGACACTGAAGCACTCTATACAGCAAACTACCAGCTCTTTGGAGTACAATGGACTGCTTCCTCATTTTTAAATTTTTCTTAACACTAAGCGATTTTAAAAAAAAGTGCCTTCTCAGCTTTGGGTCTAAAATAAAGTTAATTTGAACAATAATTTGAAAATGGAAGAAATAGGCAGAAACTTGGCAATGTTAATTATTTCAACTTAGGAACCTGTTCACTCTTGAGGGCAGGGTCTGTCAATAGCCTAACTCCTTATCATAGCACTGACATTTGCAGAAATCTATCATCTACAAAGCTTAAAAATATGTGAGGTTTCCCATTGATGTGGGTGAATTAAATTGAGATATGTGAAATAATTAGTGCTCCACACACATTTCTCTATCAGGCCATTTCCTAGATTTCAGCTGGTATGAGACTTTGTTACTGGTTTAACAACTGGGAAAGCTTGCTTCAGATTTTGTCTATTCTCCACAGCTTTTGCTGAAAAAAAAAATTAGTACTGCAATATCAACAGAATCCTCTTCCAGCTATACCACTGTCACCATTTCTCAGACAGTCTGAAATTGTTTGAGTGTATGTCTGGAATTTTTGGCATGTAGTTCACTGAACATCTTGAATGGTCTTTTACTTCACATATTCGTGAGAATAGATTGCACTTTCATTACTTCAGTCTACAGATTATTTCTTATTTGATAATGTAATTGTTTGGTTCCAAGTTTGTGTTACTGAGCTTGCTTTATGTTTTTCCTTGTTCCTTATCTCTGTCAGAGCATCATGAAGAATCTCAGGCAATAATGCTAATCAGACCATGTCACTCCTAATGTATCTTTACTGCTTGCTTGCTTACTTACTTGGGTCCTTAGCTCCCAGTGGAATATAGGCCATTGATGATGTCATGTGTGAAGCCAAGCAGAGCTGCAGAACGGATGATGTTAATGAGAGAGATAACGAGAGACAACAGAGAGCCATTCAAAATGCTAATAAGAGAGAAGAGAGAGAGATAACAAGAGAGAGACACATAATTCAGATGTTGGCGTCTGCCACAGACAGTTGCTTTGAACCTGAACTGTTCATTAACAATCCTGCTGAGACAATAGGAAGTGTGAAGTTTGATGGACAGGTGATACCCCATCAGGGGGATAAAAATAGCAGGTTTGCTAAGGCACAAGACACATGCCACGAGACCCTGGAAAGAGCATTGTGCCCCACAAGTTGGTGGGAGTTGGAGGACCGATTCGCAGGAATCAGCCAGAGGCTCACGGGGTGTAAAGGTACGACTGGTGGGGACCTGTTGTGTGTCCGCCCTTGCCTGGGTGCTGGGTTCACCACAGAAGAACGGTCGCATCTAGAACGGAGGGGTCACAGTTGGTGACCACAGTGGGATCAGAAGGCATCAAAAGGTTTGCCTGAAACCTCAACTGTATCTCTCACTCTCTCTCCACCCCCCCCCCCCCAACAGTACCACAACAGCGATTACTTCAAACTACACTAGACTGAACTGAACTGAACTCTGCTTCACCTTAAGACTGATCATTTTACCCCTAGACTGCGATAAAGCTTGGTTGATTCCTATTACCCTATTTCTGTGTATATGTGTATACTATCATTGTTAACCTGTTACATTTATATCCTTGTGGTTAGTGTACTGTATTACTTATTTTTGTTAATAAAACTTTTAGTTTCTAGTAATCACAGACTCCAACGAGTGTTCCATTTCTGCTGGTTTGACAACCCAGTTACGGGGTACGTAACAATGACCTCCTGTCTCCATTACCCTCTGAAGTCGATGGTATGGTTGGAGTTCATCAACACTTCTGGTAATCCATTGTTCAGGGGATTGGCCTAGCCAGCTTCACCAGAGCCCTGTTGACTGGCCTTACTCATTTCCACCTCTCATGATGGGGAAGTAGGGTTGGACTTGAGTCCCCATAAAACCAAGCTGAGGAAAAGAAAGTGTCCCTGCCCTCCTGATCCTCCCAGCACTTGATTCTACCTCAGAATGCCCCTAAGTTGTGACCTTATGTTGGCCATGTTGTACTTTATTGAGCTGAATTTGTAATGATTTAGCAGTGTAAGAGTTATACATATATGCTGCTGTACCCTTAACATGCTATTTGTTCTCCATATATAATGGAAATATTCATCTTTGACGTAACTACAGATTGCATTTCTGGTAGATTATTTGTACAGATTTCTGCAGTGCTTACAGTGTGAGGTAAAATATTTCAATTCACTTAACAGATGTACTCAGAAAGATGTATACACAGGATCAAAATACTGTACTTGCTTAAAGCTAAGCTATAAACAGGAAATACTGAAAGCATGCAACAGAGCACACAGAATACATGGAGAGAAAAGAAGCTAACTTTTATAGTTTTCTCAAACTTCCAGTAATGCCCCCGACTTCACCATTTCCCATCCCTTTTCCCATTCTCATGTTATCTCCTTACCAGCCCATCACCTCCCTCTGGTGCTCCTCCTCCCCCTTTTCCTTACTTCCATGGCCTTGTCTCCTTCACCAATCAACATCCTAACTCTTTGGTTCATCCCTCCCCCTCCAAGTTTCACCTACTGCCTGGTGTTTCTCTCTCCCCTGCACCCATCTTTCAAATCTACTGCTCAGCACTTTTTCTCTTGTCCTGCTGAAGGGTTACGACCCAGAATGTCAACTGTGCTTTTTTCCCCCCCCCCCCCCATAGACGCTGCCTGGGCTGCTGAGTTCCTCCAGCATTTTGTGTGTGTTGCTCAGATTTCAAGCATCTACTGATTTTCTCTCGTTTGTAACTTTTATAGTTGATGATCTTTTGGATGTTAGGAATCAATGGGAGAGGACTGACCATTTGGTACACATGAAAAACTCTTTCTGGGTGCTGTGTCCATAACTAAGTGTAAATTTAAGAATTGAAAGTATAATGGTATAAATTTGATACTTTTGTGCTAGAAATTACTGCTAGTTCAGACTTGACTGCTTCTAATAAAGGATGTTTTGTTGATAGCTCTTCCTCTGTTGTCCAACTCAAAAGAGCCTACAGGCAATATATTACATTGACTTTTGATGCTGATAAAAAAAAGTCAGCTGGGAGTAAACATGTTGTTACTGGATTTGCACAACACTCTTGTAATGGCTGGGCATATTGGAAAGTGGGTGAACAATACGTTTCTTTTTTAATTCAGACCATGATTAGCTCATGCAATAAACTGGAAGGTAAAGGGAAAAGGAGTTCAAATCACATGCAAGATGTCTACCTGGACGTACAAGTCTACTTGCTGTGGGGAGGGGGGGGGGGGTGAGGGGCAGGGACACTGCACAGGATTGAAAAAAGCTGCAGGAAGTAGTAAATTCAGTCAGCTCCATCATAGGTACCAGCCTCCCCAGCATCCAGGACATCTTCAAAGAGCAGTACCTCAAAAAGGACCCCTATCACCCAGGACATGCCCTCTTCTCACTGCTACCATCGAGGAGGTGGTACAGAAGCACATGCTTAAAGATTCAGGAATAGTTTCTTCCCCTCTGCCATCAAAATTCTGAATGCACATTGAACCTATGAACATTATCTCACTACTTTTTTTCCTCTTTATGCACAACTTTTTCTTGTGTACTACTGTGCTTCATTATTTGCTGCTGTCACACAACAAATTTATGGCATGTACCAATGATATCAAATCTGATCCAGATTCCAATTTTGAAGTGATAACAGGGATCTTAACTGAATTTTACAGGAGCACTATTGAGAGCATCCTGACAAGCTGCATCTCCATTTGGTATGGGAGCAGCTGAGCATTGAACCAGAAGTCCCTAGTGTGAGAATGGCTGAGAGATCATAGAGGTCTATACCATCCATGGGGGCATTTATCAGGAGCACTGTCTGCATGGACCTTAGTATTATCAAGGATCCCACACATCCATCCAGCATCCTTTTTGACTCTCTACAATGGTCAGGAGACCCTGCTGCATGAAGACAAGGATGGTCAAGATGGGAAACAGCTTCTTCCCTCAGGCCATGAGGCTCCTGGACTCCCTGCTGCATCACATTCAAAGTGTCACTGGATAATTTGTATTGTACCCTATAACAATTTATGCACTTTACATTGTTTAACTGTGTGGAACTCATTAGTTGATTTGATTCTTACTTTCCTAAGTTAGTGTGCTACATATGTGTTGTGTATTACTGTGCTTTACACCCTGGTACAGAGAAACATTGTCTTGTTTAGCTGTACACATGTATGTAGTTAAATGACAATAGACTTGATTTGACTTTAAACTTCAATAAGGAAAGACAGTCAAAGGTTAATTGTGAGGTTGGATTTCTGTTGTATTGACACATTGTTGGCAACTGATTTTAATTTAGTCATTTTAAAAATGTATAATTTCCCAATTGATCATTCATGATTCTGGAGTGAGCTGCAGGGACAATCTACCATGCTGAAAGATAAATTTGGCTGAGATTTACATGGTCAGTGTGAGAAAATAACTATTGAGTGGTAACCAAATCTCCAAGGTGGCTGCTCACATGCTCAATATATTGTGGTTTTCACCAAAGGAGCAAATTCTATTCACAAGTAGAAATACAGTTGCTACTTTGTATGTTGCTGATTTATTAATCCTTTCTCATCCCTCCTGCATATTCTGTACTCATTTGCATTTCTTCCATCTTCTCTGCTAAATTTGCTGTGGGTAAGCAGAAAACAAGACAATAATTTAAAATCCTGTGGAACTTTGTTACAGTTTCCAAGAACCACCCTGCAGATAAGCAAGTTAAAACTCGAGCTCTCAGCATTCCTGAGAGCTTCAATTTCAGTACTGATCGTGCCCTTTAAAGTCCTAAAAAAATTCATTAAAAATATAACATTATATAAACCAATAAGGCAAGTGGCTGGGTAGGATCAATTAAACTCGGCATAATATTTGGTAATTTAGATTGTGCTTAAGAATGTACCAAGTAATTTCACAAAGTGAAATCTTCTGCTATATTTAAGTTAATTTTTATAAATTTAAATTTAATAAAATAAAACTTTAATGAAATGAAAGCTTATCTCTTCATACAGTAAATCTTGCTTTGAAAGTATACTCTCTGCCAGATGCACATATTTAAAATACAAATATACAAGAGCTGATATTTGCAATGAATGCTTTTGTGACATTTTCAATATAGGAACATAGTCAAGCTATGGCCAACAGATGGCAGCATCAGGCACTCCCTGTCACCCTTCCTATCTCAACCACCCCCCTACCTCCATAACCACACAACCAGCAAATCAGCTGCTGTCACTGAACTTCAAGTCTCAGAGATAATTGCTACTTTGATGATTTTAGAAATGCAGGATTCTATTGTGGAGTAGGGGAGAAAATGGATGTAAAAAATTAAAACTAGGAGTTGAATGTATTTGTTTCTAAGTGAAATTAGGAAACTGTTTTATGAATCACCACACTGTAGGAGAGAAGATTAAGCAAGACAATGTGCAGAAAATACTCACAAGGATGTCACCTGCATTGGATGGTTCAAATTGTTGAGAGATTGGATAGGCTAGGTCTGTCTGCATTGGAATAAAAGAGGCTGAAAGGTGATAGAGTTATATAAAATTATGAGAGGCATTGACTGTTTCTCACAGGAGGTATCTAAAACTAGACAGCATAGCTTTAGAGTGAGAATGAGGAGTTTTAAAGGAGTTGAGGAGCAAAATTTTCACACAAAGAGTAGATGGCATCTGGAATAAGCTACCAGAGGTGGTGGAGGCAGGAACAGTAACAACATTTAAGAGGTATCTGGACAAGTACTTGGAGTAGGGCATTGAGCAGGGGTTTCCAACCTGGGATCCCAGGACACCTTGCTTAATGGCATTGGTCTATGGCATAACAAAGGCTGTGAACCCCTGGCAGAAAGGGGAATAGAACTAATACAGGCAAATGGTATTACAATGGGATAAGCATATCTCTACCAACCATCATGATGATCCAAAGCACCTGATTTCATGCTATACAACTTAAATGAGCAATTGTAGAATAGTACAGCACAGTTCAGAGCCATCAGCCCACAATGTTGTGCCAACCTTATAACCTATTAGGAGAGATCAGCAGTCCATCAACTGGCTGACTAGAAATCCTCACGTCTAGTCAGCCAGACATAAAATATTTTGCATATCTTACCAAATGTTATTATATTAAATATATAGATGTCAGGTTTCAGTGGGACTCAAATGTAGACCAATGAAAACTTTTTCACCAGGATTTATTAGAGAGCACAAAGGCAACAGTCTTTCAAAAACAGAAGGCAGGCACAAATCCAAAATGGCAGGCAGAGGTCTTACCAGGAAAGGCAGTCAGGTGAGGTCAGACAATCCAGAGCACACAGGCAAAAATCAGGTCCAAGAACAGGCAAAATCCAAAACACAGATTCAGGCAAAATCAGTTGTCAGAAGTCACAATGACAGGCTAGAACAACACAAGTCAGAATTGGGACAAACTGACAGCAAATGCTAGTCAAGGTAGGATTTAAGTGGACAGGGTAATGAGTGAAAATTAGAAACAGGTGCATGCAAATGAGGAGACAAGCAGGTAATTGGAGGAAGTCCAAAAAGGAAAGGGGCTGGGCCAGAACCCACATGGCCAGGTGAAAGAAGACAGAAATTAAAGACTGTCGTGATCCAGAGCTACCAGCAGAGGCCTTTTGACCCAGTGTTCAGGCTGGATCCTTAACAGGATATTAAATATATCTGTTGGTAAAGTTTGCACTTATTGCCCATCTCCAACCGTGCTTGAGAAGGTGGTGGTGAACTGCCTTCTGATAAAGGCATTCCCACAGAGCTGATTGGTGGGGAGTTCTAGGACTTTGATCCAATGGTGACGAAGGGTCAGGGTGACTTGGAGGGAAATGAGCAGGTGGTGGTGTTTCCATATGCCTGTTGTACTCTTTTTGGTGCTAGAAGTTCCTCTTAGCCCGAAACTTTTTTATTACTTTTGGGCTCCTAATTTAATTCTAGCTTACGTCATTTCCCTCTTGATTTTCTGTTCTTTTTATAACTTTACTTCTCAATAATTAAACCAATGAACTGTTGGCCCTCTCAGATGACTTAGATGTCAAATTGGAAAGTGAAGCCAAAAAAATCAATGGAACATCTGTCAAAAACCGGAATACACGTTTAGAGACTGTTTCCTCCATTTTTCCTAGGGACATGGCTGATATAGCCCAGCCACAATACATCATCTAGATGCTGGATGTTTCAAGATGCTTCCTGGATTGTAGAACGTGCCTCATGGGAAAAGGCTGAACAAGCAAGTGCTTTTCTCTTTGGAGAGAAGAAAGTTGAGAGGCAGCTTCATAGAGATGTATGAGATGATAAGAAGCATACCAGCCAGCACCTTTCCCCCAGGGCGCCGACAGCTAATATGAGAAGACATACTTTTAGGGTGAGTGGAGGTAATTATAGGGGATGTCAGGGGTAGGATTTTTACACAGAGAGTGATAGGCACATGGAATACACTGCCAGGGTGATGGCAGAGGTGGAGACATCAGGAGATTTAAAAGACACCTAGATAGCCACACGGATAAGAAAAAATTGGAGAGCTGTGTGGGAGGGAAGTGTTAGATTTTCCTTGGAGTAGTTTAAAAGGTCAACCCGCATCATGAGCTGAAGAGCCTGTATTGTGCTGTGATATTCATGTTCTATGGTTCTAGAATCTAGATATCTATAAGTTGCTACTACTCTATGACAAGAAGACAGGATCGATCATAATTTTATTAAATGGCAGAGCTGGCTCCAGAACCACAAGGGCCCGCGTCCAGTTTTATTTCCAATGTACTTGCACTTAGAGGCCACTTTATCAGGCACCTCCACTGAGTGTACGTTCATGACCTTCTGCTGCTATAGCCCACCCACTTCAAGTTTTGATGTGTTGTGCATTCAGAGATATCCTTCTGCACATCACCACTGTTGTAACACATGGTTTTCTGAATTACTGTCACCTTGCTGTCAGCTTGAACCGGTCAGGCCACTCTCTTCTGACCTCTCTCATTAACAAGGCATTTTCACCCACAGAACTGTCACTCATCAGATGTTTTTTTTTCCGCACCATTCTCTGTAAACTGTAGAAACCGTGGTGTGTGAAAATCCCAGGTGATTAGTAGCTTCTGAGATACTCAAACCACCCCGTGGTCACCAACAATCATTCACAGTCAAAGTCACTTAGATCACGTTTCTTCCCATTCTGTTGTTCTGCCTGAACAACAACTGAATGTCTTGTCCAAACCTGCATGCGTTTATGTATTGAGTTGCTGCCACATGATTGGCTGATTAGATATTTGCATTCACGAGCAGGTATACAGCTGTACCAAATAAAGTGGCCACTGAGTGCATAATTATTAATGAGCAATGGCAATTTGTAATATAAAGAATGTCAGATGACAGATGAGGAGAGAAACATAACAAAATAACATGATCTTGGATGTCCTTTTGCTGCAAGTTCAAGAGCAGGGGTTCCCAACCTTTTTTATGCCATGGACCAATATCATTAAGCAAGATATCTATGGACCTTAGGTCTAAAGCTATAAACCAAAGGAGGGGAGTTGTTTCAGTGTGGGCTATCCCGGGCAGAAGATATCTTCTACTCTATGACGGGTGATTGATAAGTTCATGGCCTAAGGTAGAAGGAGTCAATTTTACAAAACCTAGTACATTTATTTTTTAACATAGTCCCCTCCTACATTTACACACCTAGACCAGCAGTCGTGAAGCATACGGATCCCTTCTTTGTAGTAGTCGGCGTCTTGGACCTCCAGAAAGTGGTCCACAGCAGGGGTGATTGATAAGTTCGTGGCCTAAGGTAGAAGGCGATGAGTAGATGAGTTATTAACCTCATACTTTCTGCACAATCATTCAAAGAGTTGAACTGCATGTGCATGTAACGAGAGCTGTATAACTCATCTCCTTCTACCTTAGGCCACGAACTTATCAATCACCCCTGCTGTGGACCGCTTCTGGAGGTCCAAGACGCCGACTTCTACAAAGAAGGGATCCATATGTTCCACGACCGCTGGACTAAGTGTGTAAGTGTAGGAAAAATAGATGTGCTAGGTTTTCTAAAATTGACTCCTTCTACCCTAGGCCACGAACTTATCAATCACCCCTCGTACAACTAGAGGCGGAGGTTATGGAATATCAGGACCCTCATGAACATGGACAAGAGTGGGGAGAAGTAAAATTAATATTGTATTATGCTTATTAATATCATAATAGAGCTGGCCTTGGTTGATTCAATTTTGTGACTAAAAGCATCAGCTTGTCTGCTTATTGGAATGTTAGATTTTTAAATGATTTTGAACTCTTTCACTGTATTCATGTGATTTTTTTTTACAAGTCTTGTGATACTTAATTCAGTTTCCCTCCAAGCACTTTGCTTTCTCCTGTCTGGTATTCCACACAAAATATTACAACTATTTAAGTTGGCGTAATTAAACATTTTAAATAAACCACAACACCAATCAAACAATCAAGACCGATTTTAATTAGTTTTCCGACTGCATATAAGAATCATTTCCTTCTATAAAGTCAACATTTCTCTTTTTACAATCTTTCACAGACTGTGTGCTGTCCAATTCTAATTGCCATTGAAATGAGTCACCTTTTGGACCATTTCAGAGACTCGTAAGATTCAACACACTGCTTTGTGTTGGGAGTGACATATAGGCCAGAGTGCATAAGGTGAAACTGGTGAACCAGATTGGTTTTGACAACTAATAGTTGTTTCATTGTCATGATTAATAATTCTGTTTTGTAAAATTGCGGATTAATTTAATTAACTAAATTTAAACTCTCCAGCTGCTGTCAGATTTGAAGTTATGTCACTGAATCATTGGCCCATGTCACTGGATTATCTCCATATCTCATTTCTACACTTTCTTCTTGTTATATCCTGTAATTTATCTACTTGTTACTAAACTCCTAGATGGAAATCCATATCCTACATACTTGATTGTCATCCAGGCCAAAATTAAGAATAAATGCAAACAGTTGGGAGATTAAAAACACATTTTAATTGCCCTGTAGAGTACTGTTTTGACACAGCAAACTTCTTGTAAACACGAGAAAATCCAAGCAACACACACAAAATGCTGGAGGAACTCAGCAGGCCAAGCAGCATCTATGGAGAAACGTAAGCAGTCAACGTTTCAGACTGAGACCCTTCATCAGGACTGGTTTAAAATTGTTAAAAGCTAACTCTTAGTTTAAATTAAAATGAATTAACACAGCATTTTTAAAAAAGTGACTTTTAGTTTAAATTAATTCCTACTTGATATTTTCGATGATGAATTCATTGCAAAGCCCTAGAAAACAGACCGGGAGATAATTTCATTACAGAATATTGAAATGAATATTGATGATCTTGTAGTTTTATCGGGTAAGGTTTATAAAAAGTACGTAACTGGATTTACCTCTAATGCAATCATAATTTATAACCAGGGAAATTGTGTCAGTAAAGAACAAAATTTTATTCTATATTATCTGTCTGTATTAAATTGAATTCATTTTTAGTCCTTAGCATATTTAGTGTCAGTCCTGAAATAAAAACATAAAAAAAAAACAGGAAATCCTCCACAGGAATTTTGTCTTTTTATTTCCAATGAAACCCCCTGGTTTCCTTGGCTACGCAAGTCTAGGGAAGACACTCTGTGGTCCCGCCAAACCAGTGAGATTGAGACGGCTCTCCCACCCCAAATCCCGGATTCGGTGGATGCTGTTTAATTTGCTACTGTTATAAATTAATGCCAGCAAATAACAGACACTGCATATGGCATGCAATTAAAGGAATTATATTTATGAATCTTATCTAAAGGATTAGTAAAGAAAAACTAAAAGGAAAGGGCCCATTTTAATTAAACATTTTAAGTAGATAATTACAGGATATAACAAGAAGAAAGTGTAGAAATGAGATATGGAGATAATTAATGTGCACAAGTTGGAGCTCATCATTTCACCATATACACTGATCCTCAATCGATCCCGGAACCTGGCTTTCTTGGTTCACGATCCCGCACTGGGTTGAATCCTATGACCTGTTCTCTCCAGCATCTTCTCTCCTCATCTCCTGCTGAACAAAAGCCCCAAACCCAACCTTAGTGTCCCTCACCATAAAAACCATCCCCCAGTTCCACCATCCTAAGTGGATGGCACAGATTTCTCATCATCAACAATAACCCAAATAGGCTGAAAGCAGAACAGACTGCTCTTACAGAACTGCTAAATGAACTACCTACAACATCACAGCAAAAAAATGTGAACCAGGGCATTACACCAATTGCTGGCAACTAGAAGTCTTGATTTTTATTGTCTCTATCTGGTTGAGGAGTTTTTGTCTCTCTATATTAAGGAACAATTTCAGTGATTACAGATTATTTTGGCGGACTCTCCTGTACCTTTAATCTTTTTAAGTAGCTGTGTAAAGGTGATGTGAACTCTATATCCTTGCTGCTACACTAGCTAAAAGTTGGCCTGTTGGAAGTTTTTGTTGGTGGTTAAAATGACAACTTAAGTTCAGAATACATGAGGCCAATGTTGGCTTTTATTTGGAGAAGCCTTTAAATCCCTCTTACTACTTTGCAACTGAAGCTCATGTCAAGAATTCAGTGCTCAGTGAAATAACTTCAGGCCATGTGACTGGCTCCATAAATGTGCCATCCTATGCCAAAAGAGGATGAGGTGTTCTTTAAACAATAATTCTGCTGAGTTCTAAGTCTCAGTGGTGAGAAACTTCAGTCACAAAATCCCAGCCTCATTGCCTTGCACTTGCATAATGGAGGATATGCCAGGGACATGAGAGACCAAGTAGTAATGGGCATTTTCACGGAAGGAACCAAATTCAACGTTAGTAACTACAGAAGGATCTTCCCGCTGTTTGTCTTGAAAGAGTCACCAATCAGGGTCCACCTCAGTTGTCTCAGTGGCTGAAAAGCTGCTCCCTGAATTGCAGTATGGATCCTGTTCATCCAGAGAACTTGACGTTCAATGCATGACCACTCTGAGAGAAGTGCAGGGTCAATCAGTGTACGTGGCTTTCATTCCTTACTGGAACTTTTGGCTCCTTCAACAAGGGGAGACTGTGGTGTACTTTTCTCAGGTTTGGCTCCCCATAGAAATTGGTCTCGATCTCATTTTTGTTTCATGATAACATGGCGCTAACCACAGCATCACCTCAGAAACAGAACCCGAATAGGGCATGTTCTCCTCAATCCTGAGTGGTTACCTGAGATGAAGCAACAACAAGGGGTGGACATTTGAAGAAGGAAGGAGGAAAAAGGAGAAATGAAAAAAAAAATTGAAAGAAAGATTAATATATATTGATGAAAAATAATTAAAAACAAGTAAAGAACAGACATGAAAATTAATATCCTACAGATGCTGCAAATCTGGATCAAAAGCTGAAAATACTAGAAACAGTCAAAAGGTCAAGCTCATCAGTAACTTGGTTTCACTTTCCACTGATACTGCTGAGTGCTTCCAGCATTTTCTAGTTTTGTTAATGGACTAAAATAAAGAATGTGAAACATAAATGTAGAATCTGAATTAAGGGAATGCATTGAAGGGTCTCAAAATAATGGAGTGTTTTTGATCAAAATAAAAACAGAAAATGCTGGAAATACTAACCAAGCAGCATCTGTGGTGATGGAAGCAGAGTGAATATTTCAGGTCAGTGACAACTTTGGCTTTGTGGCTCCATTAATCACACTTCTGCTCTCACTGGATAATATTACCCTTGTCTTTGCCTTGCACTCCAGTGTTCGATGTCCATAGTAAATTTATTATCAAAGTACCCTTACGTCACCATATACTAACACTGAGGTTCCTTTTCTTGTGGGCATACTCAACAAATCTATAGAATAGTAACTATAATCGAATCAATGAAATACTGTCCAACCAGAGGATTCAACCAGAGTGTAGAAGATAACAAACAGTGCAAATACAGATATAAGTAAATAGCAATAAGTATCAAGAACATGATATGAAGTGTCCTTGAAAGTGAGTCCATTAGCTGTAGGAACATTTCAGTGATGGGCAAGTGAAGTTGAGTGAAGTTTTGTTCAGGAGCCCGATGGTTGAGGGTTAGTAACTGTTCCTGAACCTGGTGATACGAGTGCTGAGGCTGTCGTACGGTATCTTCTTCCTGATGGCAGCAGCAAAATGAGAGCACTTCCAGGGTGGTGGGGATCCCTGATGATTGATGCTGTTTTCCCACGACTGTGTTTCATGTAGATGTGTTCAATTGTTGGGAGGGCTTTACCCGTGATGGACAGGGCCAAATTCACTACTTTTTGTAGGATTTTCCATTCAAGGCATTGGTGTTTCCATACCAGGCTGTGATGCAGCCAGTCAATATACTGCTGTTGCATGAATAAAATTGCCGGAGAAAAGCACTGGTAGATGCAAAGCAGCTTCTCTATTTGACAAAACAAGGTACAGCAGGCATCATATGGAGATGCTTTCGGTGGAAAGACCATAAGACCATAAGACAAAGGAGCAGAAGTAGGCCATTTGGCCCAGCGAGTGTGCTCCGCCATTTTATCATGAGCTGATCCATTTTCTCCTATTTAGTCCCACTCCCCTGCCTTCTCACCATAACCTTTGATGCCCTGGCTACTCAGATACCTATCAATCTCTGCCTTAATTACACCCAATGACTTGGCCTCCACTGCTGCCCGTGGCAACAAATTCCATAGATTCACCACCCTCTGACTAAAAAAATTTCTTGCATTTCTGTTCTGAAAGGGCGCCCTTCAATCCTTAAGTCATGCCCTCTCGTACTAGACTCCCCCATCATGGGAAACAACTTTGTCACATCCACTCTATCCATGCCTTTTAACATTTGAAATGTTTCTATGAGGTCTCCTCTCATTCTTCTAAACTCCAAGGAATACAGTCCAAGAGTGGACAAACGTTCCTCATATGTTAACCCTCTCATTCCCGGAATCATTCTAGTGAATCTTCTCTGTACCCTCTCCAACGTCAGCACATCCTTTCTTAAATAAGGAGACCAAAACTGCCCACAGTACTCCAAGTGAGGTCTCACCAGCACCTTATAGAGCCTCAACATCACATCCCTGCTCTTATACTCTATTCCTCTAGAAATGAATGCCAACATTGCATTCGCCTTCTTCACTACTGACTCAACCTGGAGGTTAACTTTAAGGGTATCCTGTACGAGGACTCCCAAGTCCCGTTGCATCTCAGAACTTTGAATTCTTTCCCCATTTAAATAATAGTCTGCCCATTTATTTCTTCTGCCAAAGTGCATAACCATACACTTTCCAACATTGTACTTCATTTGCTACTTCTCTGCCCATTCTTCCAATCTATCCAAGTCTCTCTGCAGACTCTCCGTTTCCTCAGCACTACTGGCCCCTCCACCTATCTTCGTATCGTCAGCAAACTTAGCCACAAAGCCATCGATTCCATAATCTAAATCGTTGATGTACAATGTAAAAAGAAGCAGCCCCAATACCGATCCCTGCGGAACACCACTGGTAACCGGCTGCCAGTGAAAGGTCTGCTGGCACAATATGCGGCTCAATATTTATTTGCTAAGCACGAAGGACAATTTCATATTTACAAAGTATAGAAAATGCTTTCTTTTGAAACTACATACAAACTTCACACCTTATGATTCACATCCATCCCACAGACGCCAGCAGCGTCTGGACTGAGATCCACAGCTTTTAGGAATCCATTGTTCCAAACAGAATCCACAATACATTTACTTGGTATTTTATGTGCTAAACTTAAGGACAATTCCATATTTACAAAGAATAGATAATGCTTTCTTTGACACTACATGCATACTTCACACCTTCTGATTCGTATCCATCGCACAGCTGCCAGCACCATCTGTGGACTGGGATTCACAGCTTTTAGGAATGCATTGTTCCAAATTAAATCGACAATACAGAAGACTGGTAGTCAAAGCCATTTGCTAAATATAAATGACCCAAACCCAGAAATCACTCCAACACATACCCTGCACCACACACTTATAGAAGTTTGTCAAAGTTCTAGATGTCGTACCGAATCTCCGCAAACTCTTAAGGAGAGGCGCTGCCGTGCTTTCTTCATAATTGCCCTTATGTGCTGGGCCTATGGCAAGTCCTCTGAAATAGTAACACCAAAGCATTTTGCTAACTCACTCCACCCCTGGTCCTCTGATGAGGACTGGCGCATGGACCTCTATAATCCGTTCCAGTGTTTTCTACAGTGAATCATCTGCCATAATTTTTGTCTCCTACATTAAGTGTCATTTATAGTAGTCAATTAATCTACCAACAAGTACATCTTTGGGAGAACAATCCGCATTAAGGAGTTGGAGCTGGAACTGGATGAATTCCGGATCATTCGGGAGGCTGAGGAGGTGATAGATAGGACACCCAAGATACAGGGCATAGGGAACTGGATGACAGTCAGGAAGGAGAGAGGGGTCAAGGAGCCAGTGCAGAGTTCCCCTGAGATGTCTAAAACCAGAGGGAATGCATTGAAAGTGAGAGGGGGGTAGGTTCAAGGGGGATGGGAGGGGTAATTATTTTAGTGAGAGTTGTGGATGTCTGGAATGCACTGTCTGGTATGGTGGTAGAGACAAGTACATTATAGGCTTTTAAGAGATGCTTGGATAGGCACATGGATGTAAGGAAGATGGAGGGATATGGACATGGTTTAGGTGGGAGGGATTAGTGTATGGGGGTTTTTGATTTGTTTTTTAGCTGGCAACATTATGGGCCGAATGGCCTGTTCCTGTGCTGTACTCATCTATGTTCTAACACATATGCCCTCCTTTGATTTTCAATCATTCCAAATGTAACAATATCCCAATTTTTGAACAAATACTAGGAATTTGTCACATAGACAATATGACATGACTCTTTAGTTTGGCAGTCACAATGCCTTAATTGTTATTTTGTACATTTTGAAAAGTGAGATCATGACTAATTTTCCATATAGGATATGGCATTGTTCCAGCCAAAATAACTGTAGGAATGGACATTTTCTGAATTTCACAAATCTTGTGAGCTGGGAGAAAAAGTACAGTCTAAACCCATTACTGTTGTTCCAGCTGTCAGAGATAAAGTTGTAAGTTTAGATATCTGAGTCATTTTATCTCAACAAAATATCTTAGTAGCTGTGGAAACTATGGGCCTGTTTTGTTCAAAACACTAGGAAAGAGGAAATGTTGTTCACCCTGATCAGAAGAGGATTACAAAGCAAGGTCATTAGTTCAGGTGTTTTGACCACGTTGATACTGATCTCTTTATACGAGTTGACTCATGTTAAATTCACATTTCAAGGTTCTCCCTCCACTATTCTCATTGGTATTTTAGCCCAACAATACTCAGCTACACCTCTCAAAGTCCAACCCTATGTCGCTGTCATGAGAGGTAGTAATGGGTTAGGCCGTCCAACAGGGCTCTGGTGAAGCTGTATAGTGTAATCCCCTGTTCAATGGACACAATGGGTTACCAAAACATTGATGAACTCCAAGGGAGGTCACTGATGGCCTATGCTCCACTGGGAGCCTAAGAAGAAGGAGATTATACACCTTCAGTTACCATGAACTGATCCTGATCTCCAGTGGTGTCAGTCATATACTTCCCCAAATGCTTCTCTTTCTTTCCACATCCCAAAGGCACGTAGACTGGCAGGTTGAAAACTGCAAATGCTGGGAAAGTTCAGAAGGTCTGGCCACACCTGTGGGAAGAAAAACATTTTAGGTTGAAGACCCTTCACTAAAACTGTGCAGGTAAAGGAAGCAGGCTTGCTGGGTTAATTGACCACTGTAAAAGACCACAAATGTGGATGGAAGGTAGGAGAATCAGGAGTTGATGGACAAAGAAGATTGGGAAGTGAATGGAGGAATGGGATTGATGGGATTACTCTGAGAGGTGGCATTGACTTAATGAGATAAATGGTTTACATAAGCTGATATGAGAATTAAATTAGGTAGGCTCCCAGAAATTAGGCCAAATGATAACAAGAAATGTGGGCATAGTTTTGAGAGTTATGAATGATCTGCAGAGCAACCAATGAAAATGGAGAGCAAGCTAGAAAACTTGTCCTTGTCTCCTGTCACACTTCTCTAGAACTTTCTAGTTATTTTATTTCCATTCTTCCCCTGTTCTGAGGAAAGATCTGCATAGTATTTCCAGAAAAGTAAACTACCCAGGCATTAAAACCGATAATCTATGTCATATCAGTGATTTTTGCGTCTCAGGATAGCCCAGAGTGCTTTAAAGCCTACTCAGTTCTCATTTTGAAATATGTTAAATTAGAAACATGGCAGCCAGTTTCTGCATAGTAAGTTGCCACAAACAGCATTGTGATAAAGACAAATTAACATTAGCCAGTACACTGGAGACCACTACATGATAAAAGCAGAAGGTTTGGTAAGACTGCAAAGTTTTCAGCTTCTGGCTCCTGGTACGAGTTTTGAAAGACAAGCTGACTGGAAAAGAGAAATGGTGTCTACTTGGTGTCATTATCCTGGAGGCAAAAACTGAAATTATGAGCGTGATCTTCAACTCGTAATGTCGGGGGGGGGGGGGGCGCGGGCGGAATTCTGGAATGACGACCAGAGGAAAACTGGGAAGAGATTAGAGACAGTAGGTAAAGCAAAAGTACAGATTTAGTACTAATTTGTCAGAGCTTCAGTGACATGAAGTTACATTTGGAAAAAAAAACAGAGAACATAAAAGAGTACAGCACAGGAATAGGCCCTTTGGCCCACAATGTTGTTCCAAACTAATTAAACTAGTGGTTAAATGCTTAACTAAGCTAATCCATTCTGCCTATCGTGTCCGTATCCTTGTATACTCTGCACATGCATATGGCTTTCCAACAGCCTCTTAATCATCTCTCCCATATTTGCCTTTACCCCCACTCTGCAAGCACTCACCATTCTCTTTGTTAAAAGAAAACTTGCCCCATTTATCTCCTTTGAACTTACCCCCATATCTTCTTAAATCCATGCTCTCTAGTTTGAGACATTTCAAGTCTGGGAGAAAGACTCTGGCTATCTAACCTGACAAATTTCTATCCGGTCTTCCCTCAGCCTTCGCAGCTCCTGGGGGAAACAGTCCAAGCCACTCCAGGCTCTCCCTATAGCATAAGCCTTCTATTCTGGGCAGAATCCTGATAAACCTCTTCCGCACCCTCTCCAAAGCCTCCATGTTCTTCCTATAATGGGACAACCAGAATAGAATGTATACTACAGGTGCAGACTAACCAGAGTTTTATAAAGCTGCAACATAACTTTCTGACACTTGAACCCAATTCCTTGAAAAATATATACTTCCTTTACCAGCCTATCAACTTGCACTTTCAAGACAGTTATGGACTTGGAAATGGAGTTCTCCCTGCTTCCCCTCCCCCACCCCTTTATCTTTCCCCTTACTGGATTTTCACCTGGAACCTACCAGCCTTCTCCTTCCCACCCTCCCCCCACCTTCTTTACAGGGCCTCTGCCCCTTCTCTCTTCAGTCCTAACGAAGGGTTCTGGCCCGAAACGTTGAGTGATCGTTTCCACGGATGCTGCCCGACCTGCTGAGTTCCTCCAGCGTGTTGTGAGTGTTCCTTTGACCCCAGCATCTGCAGAGTATTTTGTGAACCAGAGCCCTCTCTGTACATCAATGCTGTTAAGGGTCCTGCTATTATCTGTGTACTGTCGCTTTATATTTAATCTCCCGAAGAGCAACACTCACACTTGGGAATAATTAGGAGAAATTAATTAGTACCATAATTATGTGCAAATTAAAATAAAAGTAAATGGGGAGATCATAACAGTAGAGGAGGTACTAGATGTCCTAAAGGATATGAAGGTAGACAAATCTCCAGGGCCTAACCAAGGCACTGATGGAGATGGACAGCCTGTCTGAGATACCAAAGTGCTGGGTTATGGATTGTAGTTTTGTTGGATTCTGGATCTAGGTCTCTTTGGGGGCTTTTGCTGTTGGTTGCATGGTGGAGGGGGGTAGGGGTCAGTGCTTCTACTGGAACAATTGGGGTGAGGGGGAGTGTCAATGCTGTTGCTTGTATGATGAGTGGTGGGGGGGGAAGGGGGGCTCCAGGGGCTAATGTTCTCCACAGTACATCTGTAGAAATTAGATTTTTCCTGAAACTTCTAATGAAATATAACCACTGATATGCCTTCTTTGTAACTACATCAATATGTTGGGCCCAGGGTAGATCCTCAGAGATACTGATATCCAGAAAATTGAATGTATTCACCCTTTTCACTGCCAATTCCTCGATGAGGACTGGTGCATGTTCCCTTGTTTTATCCTTGAAGTCCACAATTTATTCCTTGGTCTTACTGTCATTGTTGTAACACCACTCAACCAGCTGATCAATCTCACTCTTGTACACCTCCTCGTCACCATCCGAAATTCTGCCGACAATAGTTATCCCATCAACCAATTTATAGATGGCATTTGAGCTGTGCCTGGCCACACAGTGGAGGATGTAGAGAGAGTAGAGCAGTGGGCTAAGCACTCGTCCTTGAGGTTCACCAGTATTGATGGTCCTCATGGAAGAAGCGTGATTTCTGATCCATACAGACTGTGGTCTCCCTGTGAGGGCATCAAGGATCCAATTGCAGTGGCCCACGTTTTGGAGCTTTTTGATTAGGACTGAAGCATGATAGTGTTAAACGCTAAGTTGGAGTCAATAAAAAGCAGCCTGATGTAAGTATTCTCTACGTGATCCAAGGCTGAGAGGAGAGCCAGTGAGATCGTATCTGCTGTAGAATTATATTATTTCCAAATTAATACCTACATTATCATCAATTCTCCCATATTCTACCACTCACCTGTTATCAGGACCAAGTTACAGTGGACATTCATCCTCCCAACCCACACATTTTTGGAATGTGAGCACACGGAGGAAACCCACATGGTCACGGGGGAATGTGCGAACTCTGTACTTACACTATTAGGGTAAACATTAGATAAATGCAGTCGTTATGATTATCACTATGGTATATTTGACCAAACAGCATGGAGCCTTGAGTTTGTTCTCAAGCATAATACAATGCATAGATATGAGCTGAAATCAGCCCTTTAATCCACTGAGTTGATACTGACCTTCACACACTGATTGACATTAGTCTTACAGTAAACCTGTTTATTTCCCCCACATTTTTCATCAGCTTCCCCAACCTCAACCACATACTCAAGGTAATTCTCAGCAGTCAATTAACCTACCAACCTTCTCAGGGAACTTTTCCCCACTCTGTGATAATTTTATATTCTGTATTTCCTTACAACATAGAAGGTATCCATTTACTGTACGTCCATTGAGCCAAATCTGGGTCTCAACATTCCCATGAGTCCCATTCCTGGACTTCCTCTTCCTCTTCTCTCTCTACAGTCCCACCCTCTTCATTCAGATTCTGTCATTCACTTACACACTTGGGACTAGTTAAAGCGGACAACCTACCCATCAATCCACGTGGCTTTGGGATGTGGGGAGGGAAAAAAAAAACTAGAGCGCCTGAAGAAACCCACAAGAATAAGCTATGAATTCCACACACTCAGCATTGGAGGTCAGAGCTGAACGGTGTTCGAAATACGTGAGGGAGCGGATCTAATTACTAGGTACAGTGGCACCCTGACTATTTCCCTTAATTGTCACCATTCCTTTAAGTTCAAGTGTAATTGTTATTCAACTGTACAGAATACAGCCTAAAGAAGCAGTATTACTGCTGGGCCAAGGTGCAAACCAGTAACAACAGTCACACACAGCACAATGCAGATACAGTATATATAAAATAACAAGCACATACAAGGTATTAGTAAAATACAGTCACACAAGAAACATAGGCCAAGACCCTGAGGCCATGAATGTTGCAGAAATCGACAGTCGACCACAATACAGCTTGTCTTCTGCCAAGCGAACACTAGGGGGCAGCACCAACTCCAGCTTGGATGCGTGCCACACCTCCTCGGTGGAGTGCACTGACTCCGCTGCCTCTCTCTTGGGTGGCTGTAAACAGGCAACACTGCAGCTTGAGGCCTCGTCCTCACTACGATCGAGGTCACACAGCTCCACCACCGTCCACCAACGAATCAGTCAATCTGACTTGCAGCATTCCACATTAACATTGTCAAACAGGGTCTTGCAATCACAAAAAAAAAGCAACTTAAACGATCACTCGCTGTTAGACTGCACTCCGCCTTCATGCATTGACTCCGCCAATGCCTTTCTGATGCAGGCACCAGCACGATCTACACAAAGTCCAGCTCCTTCAGTTTCTCCACAAACGAGCGACTCACTGATGCACTGACCTGCAGTACTTTAAGTTCTTAATGTCCAGCAGGGTTTGGCAACTGTCAAAATGCGTTTAAAAAGGACACCACCACCTTTGGTAGACCTCATAGAAGCCGCTGCAATCAGACATGCCACCATCTTACCAGAGGCTTACAAACCGTGCGATTTTTTTCTTCTGCAATTGCAACTGTCAGGACGAGAGAGAGCAGCGCGCGGCGCGTGCTCAGCCCTCCGGTAAAAAATGATATCGTATCCATTAAATAGGGGCCGTGGACAATTCTGATTTGATGGAGACGGATGTGAAAGCACAGAGGAACATCTGGAGAAATTTCTGAAACGCTCATTCACTGCTGTCGTTACTGTGCGGTCGGGAATCTTCCAGAGGGAAGGCCTCAAAATCCCCGGCTTTGCCTGTTGTTGGTGACCGAGATTGAGGTTGAATCGTTCGGACAGTGATGGCGCTCAGTACTCAGTGTCAGAGAGCTGAATCGGAGGCTTGAAGTTTTCAGATGACTCAGAGTCGGACTGCGGTCGGCATGGCAGGGAGAGTTTTTCTTCCTTCTCCCGTCTGCGTGAGATGTGGGACAGTTGAGAGACTTTGAACTTTTTACTGTGCTCATGGACTTCTTCATCAAGTTATGGTATTGTTGCACTGTTGTAACTATATGTTATAATTATATGGTTTTGTCAGTTTTTTCAGTCTTGTCCTGTCCTGTGTTTTGTGATATCACACTGGAGGAAATATTGTATCAGTTCTTAATGCATGCATTACTAAATGACAATAAAAGAGGACTGCATGTCTTCATAACCTAATCATCTCTCGGTCCAAATGGAGCTGAAGGATTACCCATGTTAGTCTGCCCCTGAGAATATTTATAGTAGGTTTCAAGAGGACTTAAAACAATGCTAAAGCAAATAAAAAAAGATTTCCTTTACCTTTATGGAGGTTTCCTTCTCTGTTAATCATTTATACTTAATCTGTTGCTTAAGATCTAATGCTTAAGATTGCCTATGATCTAATGATGTTTATTTTACAGTTTTCTGATTTCGGGGAATCATGTGATGCCATCTGATAGAGACACTAAGCTGAAATACAATAAGGATATTCTTGGTTTGTTCTAAGCATCGTATGATGTACAAACAGATAACAGGACCCACTAGTTCATAGAGAGCAAGAGCTTCCAAAATATCAAAGTTAATGCAGCCATTAAATCTGAAAGAAGCAGTTGTCTTAACATCATTTAAGGCTTTACAGATGCCACTTTAAAATAAGTGGTTTCATGTGGTCTCAAACATACTTACTGAGAGTTACAGAAACATTTTTTCCCCTTTTCCAAAGTTGCTGTGAGGAGAATTTGCTGAAAAATAATCAAGGAAAGGCAAAGCAAAAAAGGAGGTTTAGAGCAACATTTGAGAAATGCGTTATTAAATGACTGATTAGAAAATAGTAAATATAAATTGAGGTTGTCAGATTTAATGCTGCAGTTGGAACTGAGCTGGCTGTCGTTGGGTTTTCTAAAGGGAACAGCCGAACATGCAGCCACTCCCAGGGAATTTCATCGCAGGCTACCAATAATTCCATGCATGCCAGGGCATCTAAAACAGCATGGTATCGGAACACGCCCTTTAGCCCACAAATTAATTAAACTGGTATTAGTTACTAGTAAACTAGTGATTAAGCGCCTAAATAAAATGATTCCTTCTGCCCCCAGAGAACCTGCCTCTGCAATCCTGTACCAGTCAGCTCTACCATGGGAGGTTCGAAGGATAATTGTAATTATGCTTTTTCACTCCATTTTACTTTCATATTTTTGTTTCATAATATATTGATACATTTTAATTTTTCTTATATCTTAAAATATTTCATTTTAGTTTTTGAACTATTTAAAGTAATTTTTACATTTCTTTAAATAATCAAGACATTTAATGCAGCTAAAATGTCTTCCCTCTTTGACAGGAATTATGGATGTGGTGTCCTGCTCTTTCCTAATGTAAGAGACAATAAGAATGTTCTAGAAGTAGGTTGTCAGTGCTATTGCTGAAAGAAGCAGTTGTCTTAAAATCATTTAAGGCTTTACAGATGCCACTTTAAAATAAGTGGTTTCATGTGGTCTCAAACATACATACTAAGGGTTACAGAAACATTTTTCCACGAGGAAAAAATCAATCCAGAACAGTGGGTTATCAATCTGATAAACTGACTCTATAACTATCCCCACTGTAGATTGATATGACTTGCTAATTGTTGGAAACCAAATGGTGAGAAGGGTCTTCCTTTAAATTATTCCAAATGAGAGAGAAGGAATTGTGTGCCCTTTACATAGAGTTACCAAGGCAGTGCTAAAGCAGGAAATCTAAAATACAACCATGTTCTAAATCTGGAAAGAAGAAACAAAAGAGAATGCAGTTTGACAACTGCTTTCTCATGTGTAACATAAATATTAAAAGTTATCAGCTGCAGTGTCAGCTCTAGGATTTCAGCTTATAATGAAGGTATAAGGTCAGAAATTCTATCTTGTGGCACACATTTTTTAATTAATAAAGCAACAGATTGAAAGCTTCAGTTAGATCTGCACAGTAGCGAAGCCTGCCTCTGTGAAAATGCTGAACCCTATTCTCTGTCCTTCGTTCCATACCAGCCCTTTCGCCACCAAGGGTGAAGCCACTCCCATTGACACTTTGCAGGCTTGTACATGCTGTTTGCCTGAGTCAACACTCCTGGTTAACTCTCCATACTTCTGCATTGATACCGGAATTATATTTAATGCAGACAACCAGCAGGTGGCGCCTAGGGGGGAGGGTTTCCCTACAGTGAGCTTCAGAACACGGCTTTAATGTAAACCACAGCGTTCATTTTAGTTGGTCTATCTTTCGCTCAAAGACCAAGCTCCAACCTACGCAGGCTGTCCCATACAAAAAACTGTTTTCTTTCTGTAAAATGTGGCATTATTGTTATAAAGGTCAACAGCTTTCTCCGGAGGTGGCTGGGATTGCCCAGGACTCTCAGCAGCATCACCCGCTATGGAAAGAACACAAAGCTGCGGCTGCCCTTGAAATCCTTGGAGAAAGTTCACGGTGACAAGAGCTGGAGAGGTGATGCCATATGGGGTGTCCAGCGACCCATAAGTGGCCCAGTCAGGGGTTATTGTGAGGCCCAGGAGGAAATGGAGAGCAGAAGAAGCCGTGCAATAGGCTGAATCTTGGCTGTGCCTCAATGTCCTGGTGGGAGCGGTGACTCGAGGAAGAGATCGCCTGAGAGGCTTCCCAGTCCTCAGGTATGACACGACTAAGAAGAAGGAGAAGCGCAGACCTATCCGGGAGGAAGTTAGAGCAGTTGTGGATGAAGAGAAATCCACCAGAGCAGTGGATGGGAAGCAGCTGGGAGCGGTGGGAGGAGGCCATGGAAAGCAGAGTGACATGGACTGATCTCTGGTGAACAGAATTAAGTAAGTTCCTTGTCCAGGCAGTGTATGACACCTTGCCCAGCCCATCCAATCTGCATAGCTGGGGAAAGGTTGATGCTCCAGACTGTCTGTTGTGTGCCAGGAGAGGAACCTTGGAGCGCATCCTGAGCCACTGCTCGACAGCTCTTGGAGAGGGCCGATACTGCTGGAGGCATGACCAGGTACTGAAGGCCCTCGCGGATGACCAGGTCTTGAAGACCCTAACAGAAGCAATCTTAAGAATCAGTAACAGCAAACAAGCTCAACCCTACAATTCAACCATCACCTTTCTTGGAGCTGCAGAGCAACCAGAGGCAGGAGCAAAGCCACCCACGGGGATTCTGGCACCCGCTCATGACTGGCGGATCATGACTGACCTGGAGAAACAACTAAAGTTCCTTCAGCACATCGTTAAGACCACCTTGAAGCCAGACATCCTCCTGGTCTCAGAGGCAACAAAACACATCTTGCTGCAGCTGACAGTGCCATGGGAAGAGCGTCTGGATGAGGCCCACAAGAGGAAGCTTGCCAGGCACTAGGAACTGGTCAGCGACGGGGATGGAAGACAAAGTGCATGCCTGTTGAAGTGGGCTGTTCTGCAGACAGTCTGTTTACAGAGCCCTCAGCACACTGGGCATCGTTGGTACAAGGAGGCAGAGAGCCATCAGCAACATCACCAAGGCAGCAGAGATAGCCTCAGGATGGCTCTGGATGAAAAGAGCAAGCCCATGGGGATCTGTGGTACATGCTACCTGAACACAAGTCATGACTTGATCAACCACAGCTGGGTGAGGGGGTCTGATTTTGAAAGACCCAAAACAACAGATGACCTCATGTTACATCACTGATGATGTGTTAGGACTATCGTGAGATGTATTCAAACTTGGACTGAGAAAGAGTTCTTATTATCCTGCTACATACTACCTGATTCAGGTCAGAAGATCTTTAAGACTTGAAGAGACTTACTGATTTTTAAAACCTGATAAACATTAAAACAGTAGCGAGGTCATGGACCATATCTGGATTACAGAGGAAGAGGTGCTTGCTGTCTTGTGACAAATTAGGGTGGTTAAGTCCCTAGAGCCTGACAAGGTGTCCCTTCAGACATTGTGGGAGGCTCATGCAGAAATTGCAGGGGCACTGGTAGAGGTTTTTAAAATGTTCTTGGCCACCGGTGAGGTGCCAAAGAACTGGATGATAGCTAATGTTGTTCCATTGTTCAAGGAAGACTCTAAGAATAAATTAGGAAATTATAGGCCGACGAGCCTGAAGATATTCTCAGGGACCGGATATATATTTGCATAGACATGAACTAGTGATAGTCAACATGGCTTTGTGTGTGGTGAGTTGGGTCTAATCAATCTTAGAGTTTGTCAAGGAAGTTAATGAAAGCAAGGCAGTGGACATTGTCTACATGGATTTTTAAAGGCCTTTGACAAAGTCCCACATGCGAAGCTCATCCAGAAGGCTCAGTTGCTTGGCATTCACGATGAAGTAGTAAACTGAATACAACATTGGCTTAGCGAGAGAAGCTAGCAGGTGGTAGTGGAGGATTGCCTCTCTGACTGGAGGCCTGTGACTGGTGGAGTACCGCAGGGACTGGTGCTGGATCCATTGTTGTATGTCACCTACCGCAGATCAATGATTTGGATGATAATGTTGTAAACTGCATCAGTAAATTTGTGGATGACACCAATGTTTGGGCCATAGTGGACAGCGATGAAGGCTATCAAAACCTGCAGCGGGATCTGGACCAACTGAAAAAATTGGCTGAATAATGGCAGATGGAATTTAATGCAGACAAGTGTGAGGTGTTGCATTTTGGGAGGACAGACCAGGGTAGAACTTACACAGGCTGAGGAGTGTGGTTGAACAAAGGGACCTGGGAATACAGATCCATAAATCCTCGAAAGTGATGTCACAGGCAGACAAGGTCATAAAGAGAACAACTGGCAGATTGGCCTTCATAAATCCGAGCACTGAGTACAGGACTTGGGATGTAATGCCAAGGCATGTACAAGACGAGGCCTAATTTGGAGTATCATGTGCAGTTCTGGTCACCTGCCTACAGGAAAGATGTCAATGTTCTTGAAAGAGTACAGAGAAAATTTATAAGGATGTTGCCAGGACTTGAGTACCTCAGTTATAGGGCCAGGTTGAATAGGATAAAACTTTGTTCCCTGGAGCACAGAAAATTTGAGGGGATATGAGGGGAGATTTGATAGAGCTAAACAAAATTGAAGGGTATAAATAGGGTAAATGCAAGTAGGCATTTTCCACTGAGGTTGGGTGAGACTAGAGCTAAGGCATCCGCTAGTCTTGCAAGACCATAGATCTGCGCCTGGAAAGCCTTCACTCTCCAGGGCGCAGGCCTGGGCAAGGTTGTATGGAAGGCCAGCAGTTGTCCATGCTGCAAGTCTCTCCTCTCCACGACGCCGATGTTGTCCAAGGGAAGGGCAAGGGCCGATATAGCTTGGCACCAGTGTCGTCACAAACCACTGTGTGGTTAAGTGCCTTGCTCAAGGACATAACACGTTGCCTTGACTGAGGCTCGAACTAGCAACCTGCAGATCGCTAGTCAAATGCCTTAACCACTTGGCCACATGCCCACTGACTAGAGCTAAAGGTCATGAGTTAAGGGTAAAGGTGCAATATGTAAAGGGAGCATGAGGGGGAACTTCTTCACTCAGTGGGTGGTGAATTGTGAAATGAACTGCCAGCAGAAGAAATGGATGTGGGTTTGATTGCAACATTTAAGAGCAGTTTGGATGAATACATGGATGCAAGAGGTATGGAGTGGTCAATGCATCTAAGCACAGTGACAATTTGACACAGACTTGATGGGCTGAAGGGCCTGTTTCTGTGTTGGAGTGCCCGATAACTCTATGACAAAAAGCCCCTTGACAGAACAGCCAAGATAGCAATCATTTGTTGATTCCCGTCCATCTTAGGTGCCTCAGAAAGGCAGCATCCATCATTAAAGACCCCATCACCCAGGAGATGCCATCTTCTCATTGCTACCACCAGAAAGGAGGTACACACTCAATGATTCAGAAATAGCTTCTTCCCCTCTGCCATCTAATTTCTGAATGGACATTAAACCCATGAACACTACCTCACTACTTATATTTTTTAAATTTTTGCACTACTGACTTAATTTAACTATTTAATAGAAATATTCTTCCTGTAATTCACAGTTTTGTTTCTCACTATTATCATATATTGCATGCCACAAAGACAGCAAATCTCATGATACATGCTGGTGATAATAAACCTGATTCTGATTCTGAAGTCAAACACTAATGATCTGAAGAATTTAACGTTTAGATCATTTTGCACAGGGTTCCCACATGAGCCCTAAAATCTGTGCTAATAAATTAAGTTTTTTTGTGAACAATGGAGAAGGAAAATGGTGTTAATATTTTGACACTAATCAGTAAAATCACACAAGGCTGACCAATATGGAGCACCATTTAACCAGAGTTGTACATCAACCTTGTTCTTAATTGAAAACCAAATTTGAATAAAGCAGATTTGATCTGTTGTTCCAGTGCTAAAAGCACAACCCCCACCCCACCCCACCCCAGGAAAGAGAAGGAAATGTGATCTCCATAAACCTAAGAATAGAAAGAACAAAATAATCTGGGTGAACTGGTTAGTATTCTTTTAATATTTGAACAATCTGTGGTACCTTGAACAATTGTGAATAGCTGGAAAATTGCAGTGGATGGGGTAGAATGGAAGGGTGGGTGGAAGAGAGGGAGACCAAAGTAATCTACGTCCCAAAAAACAGTAAGATTGTACTGAGGTTTGAATAATTAAAATATCAGGCCGTTATCTGCAGGGCTATTTTTAACAATAAAAAGGGAGTGGAGAATCTCTCCCTCTTGTTGCTATGTGAAAGATATGTTGGCTGCTTTAGTGCAGTTTTCCAGTGACTCATACCCACAAGAGAGCCCACGACTCTGGTGAGTTTATTAGTGATATTCCGTTTGCTGACAAAGTGCTCAAGATTGCAACTGCTTCGTACTACAGAGTCTATGTGGTTGGTGCTTTGGAGATGAAATACTGGTGTCTCTCAATCACTGACAGCTGTGACTACAGTGGAATTATCAGCTCACTGACAAAGCGCTCAGGATTGTAACTGTTTCATGTTATACTGTCCATGTGGTTAGAGAGTTACTGCACCACTGTGTTGCTGTTCTTCTGTTGCCTGTTATGTGGCCAGCATTTAGGGCAGCAATGGAGGTCCTACAACTCCGGCAGCATTCATGGCTTCCTTCATCGTGTCAGTAGCTTCCTCGCGGATTACTATCAGTCACGCAAGTCCCGAGTGGAGACTTAGGAATACCGTCACACTCAGGTGCAGAAGGATACTTCATTGTTGTTTCTGTAACAGTTTTTTTTGGGACCAGTCAATAGACAATAGGTGCAGGAGTAGGCCATTCAGCCCTTCGAGCCAGCACCACCATTCACTGTGATCATGGCTGATCATCCACAATCAGTACCCTTTTCCTGCCTTCTCCCCATATCCCTTCACTCTGCTACCTTTAAGAGCTCTATCTAAATCTTTCTTGAAAGAATCCAGAGAATTGGCCTCTGATTGTCAGGGTTGTTAGCCCTGAGCTGAACCCCTGAACCTGGAGGATCGGTGCACCGCTCTTAGTCTGGCCTCTACCCTTTGACCTGTATGGCATGGGTGACCCTACCAAGAGCCAAAGTAGAAAGCCCTGCCTCCAGCCGGGATAGTTCTCTGCTTCATTGAGGGACGTCATTGTTGGACAACCTTGTCCAAACCACGACAAGGTTGTGAACCTCTTGGAGGTGCGTTGCTGTGTGGGTTGCTTTTTAACACAATTTTGCATACCTCATTGACAACTGTATCCATCAGCCATCTTGAATTAAGTTTTAGATTGATGGTGAGGGGATAGAATAAATTATTTTTCATTGATTTGTCCTGGATTCTGACGGGTTTTCTGGGGCTGGAGGAAAGACTGCTGCAATGGCAGCTTCAGGGTTCACTAGTGAGGTTCAATGCTTGCATTATGATCTGGTCATAGTGCGATTTTTTTGGTGATTTTTCTGATGCACTGTCACATTAGTTGCTTGAGCATGAAAGAATGTTGGATATCTATAGTACAGTGGCTTCCAGGAAAACACTCCACAGTGTGGGAAAATGACACTGTCAGGTCTCTCCTGAGATTTGGATTACAATGAAAAAAGACATTTGAAATTACACTACAAGTGATTACAGAAACATTTGGCAGCGTTGGATTACACTGACCTGCAGCTATATGAGAAAGTATTAAGACTGCTGACGAAAGGCTTTTTGAATATAATGCTGAGAAATGTAAAGCGTTACAGATTGATTGGAAAAAATGAGAAAAATTATCTGGAGGGGTGCAAGAATGAAGATTTCTGTGGGTCTAAGTTCATAGTTGTTGAAGGAGGCAGGAGAGATTGAGAACTTGTTTAAAAAAAGGTCGACAGAACCCTGGTATCGTAAGGTGAGCAATATGCACTTAGTAGCCACTTGATGATGCACCTCCTGTACCTAATAAAGTGACTGCTGAGTGTATGTTCATGGTCTTCTGCAGCTGTAGCCCATCCATCTCAAAGCCTGACATGTTGTACGTTTAGAGATGCTTTCCTTCATACCACTGTGGCAACGCAAAGTTATTTAAGTTATGGTTGCCTTCCTGTCAGTTTGAACCAGTCTGGCCGTTCTCCTCTGACCTCTGTCATTAGCAAGGCGCTTCCCCCCCTCAGAACTGCTGCTCACTGAAAATAAACCATTCTCTAGAGACTATTGAGCATGAAAATCCCAGGACGTCAACAGTTTCTGAAATACACAAACCACCTGATCAGGTAACAACAATCTCCGTGGTCAACGTCACTGAGATCACATTCCTTCCTCATTCTGATATTTGGTCTGCACAATAACTGCACCTTGTGACCATGTCGGCATGCTTTTATGTAATGAGTTGCTGCCACATGATTGGATGATTGGATATTTACATTAACAAGCAGGTGGTTAGCAGTACCTAATGAACTGTCCACTAATGTACAAGAGCAAGGAGTCATTCTGAAACCTTGGTTTGGCCACAGTTATGGCTCAATTCTAGGCACCTGACCACAGGAAATGTGTAAAGTTTTAGAGAGGGTGCATATGAGATTTACCAAAGTGACTTCAGGAACAAAGGACTTTGGTTATGTAGATAAACCAGAGAAGTGGGGCTCATTCTCCATAGAACAGAGGGAGTTAAGAGGATTATTGGGTATGGACAATGTAAGCTGAAAGAACCTGCTCCTATTGGTGGAAAGATCAAGAACCAGGGAACTAGCAAAATAACCAAAACTGAATAGAAAATACTTACTTAATTCAACATATGTTCAGGATCTGAAATGCACTGCTCAGGCTTGTTATGGGAAAGTAAGTGAAGGGGAAGAATTTGTGGGCGGATTACAAGAGGGTGTGGCACTAGGACTAACTGAATTGCTTTTTTATGTAGCAACTCACTTGGCTAACAGTCCGTACATTTCCATTCTGTATCTCTCCATGATTCCTAAAAAGAACAATTCTCACCATGCTGTTCAACAATGCATCTTGATTTTAACTTCCCTCTTCCATAGTATTTTAAAGGTTTCCATTTTTTTTTACACCGCTGCCCTTATGTTCTGTCTAAGTCTAAGATAGTCCTATTGCGGGGAGCTTTGTGCAAGGCATTCCCAAAATTTTTTAAACTAGTCGGAATTACTCAAACATTTTTACTTAGACCACTTAACAGGGTTGGCAGTAAAGGAAAAATTAAATCATCTCCGCAGCTGCATCAATTCAAACTCCGTCTCAGAACTGCCACATTAATTATCATTAGATCATTGATGTGGTAGATTATGTTAGCATGGTCTAAATATTAGCAGGAAAGCACTATAGCTTGCTGCATGATATATTAACATATGCAATTAAATTCACCGCATGGAAATTTTGATTATTTAACTATTTGCATTCTGTGAAAGATACCAAAAACCTCATCTGAGAATATAACTATTGATTTTCAATATTTCCTTTTCAGGGGAATAGTTCCTGAGAATTTAGACTTCATCTGAATTTCAAATGAACACAGTTAGCATAACAGAAGAAGCTCAACCCTCAACTATTTGAGAATTAAGTGCAAATTATTATTACTGAACTTGACTGCACAGGCTATAAGACCATAGGACCATAAGATATAGGAGCAGAATTGGGCCATTTGGCCCTGCATGTTTGCTTCACCATTCCATCATGACTGATCCAAATCCCCCTCAGCCTCAATCTCCTTCCTTCTCCCTGTAACCCTTCATGCCTGACTAATCAAGAATCTATCAACCTCTGTCTGAAGCATACCTAATGGCTTGGCCTCCACAGACACCTGTGGCAATGAAGTCCACAGATTCACCACTCTCTGGCTAAAGAAATTCCTCCTCATCTCCCTCTTCTGAAAAGTACAGGGCACTTAAATTTAAAAAAAAAACAAGAGAAGCTGGTAATACTCAACAGATCAGGCAGCATCTTTGAAGGGAGAAAAACAGTCTGCATTTTCAGGCAGTAACATTTCATTTGCTGAAGAATCTGAATTCACTTAAGTTTTTTGCCTCTTAACTCTATGTTTTTCTTATTACTGTATCAATCATTTACACTAACCTGCCATTAAATACTTTAAATCATCTCTGAAGGAATGAATCAATGGAAAATTTCACTACCTGTCCTCTGAAGCTAATAATAATTTTAACCCCTTAACTTTATTCAGCCCCACAACATTAGGGAGGACATTCCTGGCATCATTTGCATAAGCGATGCTGAATTACACAAGAATGAAAGACCTGGGTCAGTAAAAGATAAGAAGGATCTTTGTGGCAGTTTCTTACCAATATATAGTATTACAATTTATAGCATTTTTGATTGCACCATACTGCTGCTGCAAAATAACAAATTTCACTACATACGTCACTGATAATAAATCTGTTTAATGATTGGTGGTTAATTAACACCAACTATGATAGTTTACTAGAACAGAGGTTTTATTAGTGAGCTTTATGCAATAAGTCTGGTAGACATTTGAATACCAGTGCTTTGGTTGGTCAAATTTATGGAGGATGCAAGGTGGGATGATGCCCAGAAGAGCATGTAGAGAGATGGGTGATATTTTCAGAACAAGGGAGTAAAGGGATATAATGTATATTCTGAAGGGTTTTGGAATCTGGATCGAAGAGGGATTACAAGGTAAAGCTGTTTGTGGCCTTAGTGTTGTTTTAGGAGTGAACCCAATGCCACAGGGGATTTAAGGAACCGCCCGCTAATCACTCCACCACAGATGGTCTAAAGCATCATAACCCTGAGGGCCCAAGTCCTCTGGCTGGCGCTGAAATTTGAATAGACTGGAAATGTTAAAAAAGACACCAGCAAGAAGAAAGGGGCTTGCCTCCTGAATTCATTTTTTTTGCCCAGAATTGGGAACAAAATAGTTAGTGAAATACACACATAAATCCTGAAAGATCTCAGCAGGTCTTTTATGTGTGTTGCTCAAGATTTCCAGCCTCTGCAGAATCTCTTTTGTCTAGGTAAATAGTTGGTGCACATCGTTGGAATCGGTGAAGTGGGCTCAGCAATAACCCTAAGAATGTAAAACTGGCAGGCTTCTTTATATCTATATCAACTACTTGGCTCATTGACTTCATGCTTGCTCCCAGGGGTGCAGTCGCTTTAGTCCCATTCTCCTCTGTCTATTCACCTTTGATCCTAACAACTTGTACTTTTTGATCATGCCCTCAAACTCTCTTTTGATTCTGTTTTCCATTAAGCTACACGATGGGTTATTCTACCTGTACGTAGTGATAAGGGAGCAAACTGAACCACCCAGATTAAGGCCCAAGGGATTATAGAGGAAAAGTGCAATCTCTGTACAGAGAGAGTCCCTGGCACTGTGAGGCACCAATACTAACTGCTGTGTCACCATGAACACGTTATTTATCATTGAAATGATATAATTCCTTCATTGACCACAGGCTGCATGGCCTTGGTACTAACTGTTAGCACTTTCATCTTCTTTTCAACGCCCAAAACTTCCAGATGAGAGAAAGAAGAGAATTCTCCAGAAAATTAAACATCTCTTGATGTGTGCCAGCATCTCAAAAACTGGTGGTGTAGACAGTAAAGAACTGGGGGAAAAAAACAACACAAAGAAGCAGGAGCTATTGAATAGAGCAGCCCAGACAATGTGCCTTTCTTGCATTCAAGTAACGTTGCACAGAATAGAGCAGTGAGGGATGGTAGTTCAGAAGTGACTGGGTGCCAGATCTCTGTCATCCTTCCTTTGATTGCCAGACACATTCAGGCATGGTTCCTTTATCAGCTTGGCTCTCCTGGCAGCCTGTAATTCCTTTTGCTGCCTTCCTTACTGTGTTCCTTCCCCTGTCTCCTCAACTCCATAAGGCCGTATGATATAGGAGCAGAATCAGGCCATTTGGCCCATGGAGTCTTCTCTGTCATTTCATCATGGCTGATCCATTTTCTCTGTCAGGCCCAATCTCCTGCCTTCTCCCCCATAGCCTTTCATATCCTGACTAATCACCAATCTATCAACCTCTGCCTTAAACATACCCAATGACTTGGCCTCCACAGCCGACTATGGCAACGAATTCCACAGATTCACCATGCTCTGGCTAAGGAAATTCCTCCATTCTAGAAGGACGTCTCTCTACTCTGAGGCTGCGTTCCCTAGTCTTAGACTCCCCCAGCATAGGAAACTTCCTCCCTGTCGAGTCCTCTCAGCTTTTGATAGGTTTCCACTGGCAGACCACAGGGAAAAGCCCCGTTCCAACAGGATTGAACCAATGGAGGGAGCAAAATGAATATCTTGGTCTGACACCAGTTTAATTTTGATTGCCATTCTAGATTTTGGACAAAAAATGTGAGGAGGAAGTGAGAAATTTATTCATTAAAAGTTAATGGCCTGGAACTGACTGTCAGTAAGGATAGTGAAAACAGAATTATTTAGGGCTTACAGAGGGAACTGGATATTTACCTGAGAGGAAATAATTTACAGGGACAAGGAATGGATCAACAGGATTGATGCCATTGTCACAGGAGAATAATTTCCCATATTGGGTCCACACCAATGCCCTGAATTGGATAAGATCACTTCATCCAGCAGCCATTGCCTGCTGAAGCCTAGTTACAGAGACAATGCCTCTGGAATGAACATAAAAATAACATACTAGTTAATTCAGGCTGTCAGGAAAAGTCCAGCATATGGCTGTGGTTTTGTGAGTGGTAGATAAACACACAGCAAATCAGCAAGACATTGTCTGGTAGACTTTCAAGTCTACACACAACCTGAAAGGAGGTGAGCCTCATTTTAAAAGGCACTCCTGTAGCCTGTTTCCTGTCTGCTAAGGCAATGACTTCCTGACCCAATAGGCCCATCTGTACACTAATGCAGCAACTGCTTTCCTGTGATTCGAGACTTTCCGTTTAAAATCAAAGCTGCACGTTTTGCAGATGGCCGTTGGTACATTCCTAACAAGCCCAGTGGTGTATTGTCAGGTTGGGCAGAAGCTGTTGCATTGTTCTGTATGTTTTTGCTGTGCCTTTTTTACGTGTGGAAAACTGGTGTGTTTCCGTGAAATTTAAATTGCTTTCATAGGTAGCCTGACCTGGATGCACCCAGGTTTTATTATGATACACAGGTGCTGCTCCCATACTGGGGCGCAATCAAGCCGTGAGGGCCAGTGGTGGAAGTAGTGCCAGCCCTGTGGGATTAGCATTATAGAACCATACAACATGGAAGCAGACCGAGTCCATGCTAGCCATCTACCAGAACTTTACACTAATCCTATATTTATTCTCCCCACGTTGCCATCAACTCCCAGAAGATTCTATGTTAGGGGTAAATTACAGTGGCCGGTTAACCTACCGATCTAGCTGCCTTTGGGGTGTGGGAGGGAACTACTGACCTGGAAGAAACCCATAAGGTCACGGGGAAATCGACCTCCACATAGACAGCAGCGGAGGTCAGGACTGAGAACAGGTCATAGGGTTATACAGCACCGAAGTAGGCCCTTTGCTCGACTGAGTCTTTGATGATTATTAGATTAAATTAATCAAAATAAGTATTCCACACCCAACTGATGATTATCAGTTCCCATTTCCCCTAATCCTATTCTCTTCCCATGTTATTTTGCACTCTTACATCAATTTGCCCTAGATTCCACCATTCACCTTCATACTTGGGGCAATTAGCAGTGGCCATTTAGTCTACAAACCATTCCTTGGGATGTGGGAGAATATCAGAACTTAAGAGTCATAGAAAAGTACAGCAGAGAAACGGGCCCTTTGGTCCATCTAGAGAACACTTGAGAGAAACCCATAGGGTCACAAGGAGAACATTCAAACTTCACACAGATATTACCTGAGATCAGGATTTAATATGGGTTGCTAAACTCATACCAGTGCCTTTGAGATGTTCCCACAACCAATAACCTCACTTTAAGGACTCCTTATCTCGTTATCTCATGTTCTTGTTATTTATTGCTATTTATTTATATTTGCATTTGCACAGTTCGTTGTTTTCTGCACTCTGGTTGGTCTTTCATTTATCCTGTTATAGTTACTATTCTATAGATTTGCTGAGTATGCCCGCAAGAAAATGAATCTCAAGTTTGTATATGGTGACATATTGGTACTTTGATAATAAAATTTACTTTGTGCTTTGAGGATATGATACCTACATGAGATTCTGCAGCTTCTGGTCCCAATGAATGGTCTCATCACAAAACGTCGACTCTTTATTCCTCTCCATAGATGCTGCCTGGACCTGCAGACTCCCTCCAGCCTTTTGTGCTGAAGATATGAGGTCACCATCTGGTAGCTGTGTTAGATTCTCTGAGAGTCTCTAGAAATTCAGGGTTCACTTCCCAGTTCAGTAGGGCACAGAAATCAATTTAGGGGGGCATTAAAAGTAGATGTGAATTTTAAAGCCCTCATTTGATACAGTTTAGTTTATTGTTAATGAGGAAAGTGATTCTTTGATGGAACTCCTACAATCAAGTATTGAAAATCAGCTGGCTGAAGTGAAGTGGGACACAATTTGGATGGATAGGTTATGTTATTGACAAAGGGAATTTGATGGGAATGTATAGTAATGCTTTGCATGTAAGTGTGGAATACTTATTTTGATTAATTTAAACTAATAATTAATTTAAAGCACATTAATCAGGAGTTTTGGCTGCACAATTATTTTGGACTTTATTCTGTGATGCAAAGTGTTTTCTGTTCATTGTGGTGGCTGATGTTTTTTAAAAACCATCCCAGATTAATTTTAGTAAGCACGCTATTGAAAACATCTCCAAAAACAAGCAAATTGCTATTGGCAAACAGGAAATTTCCATTACAAGCTATTTACTTTTGCAAATATTTCACTGCTTTATATTGGGCCTGAAGATTGTTTGATATTTGCTTTAATATTAACAATTGGCCCTTAATATAACGCACAAGCTGAAGGAAGTTGTAAATTTTGTCAGCTCCATAAATGGCACTTGCCTCCCCAGCATCCAAGATATCTTCAAGGAACAATGCCTCAAGAAGGCGGCATCCATCACTAAGGACCCCCATCACCTAGGTCATGCCCCCTTCTCTTTGCTACCATCTGGGAGAAGGTTCAGAAGCCTGGAGGCACACACTCATCAATTCAGGAACAGCTTCTTCCTCTCTGCCATCTGATTTCTGAATGGACATTGAACCCATGAACACTACCCCACTACTTTTTTTTCCCTCTTTTTGCATTACTTACTTAACTTTTTAAATATATACTTCTTAGTGTAATTCAGTTTTTATCATGCATTGCAATGTACTGCTACACATAACAACAAATTTCACGACAAATGTCAGTAACATTAAACCAGATCGTGATTCTGGTTCTTGCTAATAACTTAGAGGGAAATACAGCATCACATGAGAGGCATCGATAGGGTAGACAGTCAGAATCATTTTCCTGAGGTAGAAATGTCAAATACCCAAGGATATGCCTTTAAAGTGGGGGGTTGGGGGGAGATTAAATTAGACATTCAGGGCAAAGTGATTTTTTTTTTTACCTAGAACGGTAGGTGACTGGAGCAGGCTACCAGGAGATCTGGTGGAAATAGTGACACTGGATTTAATTATCAGTTGGTCAGTTGTTTAAATTATTCAAGTATCTCTGACAAAGGGCATTTCTTAGCACATTCTTAAAAAACACATCATATATATTTTTAACTAATAGAAAATATTCCTTTATTTATTGAGTTGCAATGCAGAACGGGACCTTCCGGTCCTTTGAGCTGTACCATCCAACAACCCCCGAGTTAACCATAACCTGATCAAGGGACAATTTACAGTGACCAATTAACCAACCAACCAGTAGGGTCGTGGGACCAAACCGGAGCACCCGGAGGAAACCCACGCGGTCACGAGGAGAACATACAGAACTCCTTAAAGGCAGCGGTGGGAATTGAACCCGGGTTGGTGTTACTGTAAAGCATTGTGCTAACCACTACACTACCGTGCTGCCCTATTGCACAGCTATTTAAAATTTATGGCTGAGAGGATGAGGACCTGGTGAACAGAGCATTGGGGAAACTATTATTTAAGGACAATGTAATTTTTTGACCCGAATAATTGTGCTATAGAAAATGTAAGTGCTCTTATTGCAGGTTTGAGGTACTATATATGTAAAATGCTATATACGGCAAAAAGCATTGAGCTAATGTTAGTATGCAGACTCCAACCATTAACCCCAAATGTTATGTTCAAATGATCTCTTCATGGTTACGAATTAAGTTTCCCTTCAGCGAATCTCAGCGTAGTATATGGTGACATATGGCCTGTACTTTCATAATAAATTTACTTTGAGATTCGAAACTTGTTCCCTTTATACTAGAAGAAGCTTCATTATTAAGGAGAAGATTACATTTCAGGATGTAACTCAAACTCAATGGCAACTTGTATAAACATTTGATTCTTTATTTTTTCAAATTGTTTCAGCTCTTACATGCTAACATATCTTGATTGCTTGAACGACTTCTGCAACAGCAAGCTTTTAATAACACGGAAGAAATTGACCATGGGTTCTAATAATTTGCAATACAATTCAAAGTGGTAGTAAAAAATAAAAGCTAAATTTTATATACTTTATGGTTAATAAGTGATATGAATGCACCTGTATAAAATAGCTTTTGCAAAAAATCTAAAAATCTGTTTCATTTCTTTTATTTAGCTGGTGACTTTAATCTATATTTTAACTATATACACAACCCTTAAAAAGAATTTTCCATCAGTAATTCTTTAAAACAGCAGTTGAAACAACTCCTTTAACCTTCAGTTAGACATGTATAAAGTGACAATAGAAATTGGTATGAAAGAGTATCAAGGCTCTCAGTGTGTTTTAAAGTTTAGAAAAGGTGGAGGATGCAGCACAGAAGTAGATTCCACAGGTGCCTCTGCCCATGACAATGCTTCAGTAACATGTTATGGTTCTGGCTGTTGACCTTTGCTGCAATTGTCTAAGCAGGAAAATTCTGGATATTACCTCCTCTGGGTTGCATATTGTATAAAGCTGATTGATATGTTGCAATGTACAATATGGAAAATCCGAGTTACATTCAGCAATTTAACATGGCTATCTTACAGTGCAGCAAGTATTTTCATTTGCACAAAGCACACAGCAACACTGCTTTGCCATTGTCTTCCTGATGTTTTGGTGCATGTTAGAGAGTTTAATACCAGACATGCACAAGGTTCACAAAGTGTTTAAATGCTTACCAAAGAAAATGAACATTGCATAGTTTAGACAGTGGTGGAGGGAAGGAGTCAATCCTCTTGGCATCAAGACATAACATACTTCACACACGGTACTTTAGTTTCCCACTATAATGAACAATTTAACCAACACTTAGATGGGGTCAGTCATTTCTTCTCCAGACTGACATTCTAAATGTGTAAATTATATTTAAATTTTAATGTTTCTATAAATCCTGATAATTGCAGGAGAGATTAAACAGAGAAATACAAATTATTTGTTGCATAGCATTTTTAAAAAATGGTATGATTATAATTTCACTGCAAAATAGTTCATATTTTTACTTTAAATATTAAGATCCTATGCTCAGTGTTTAATCCTTTATCCTTACCGTCCTAGTAAGTACAGTACTGTGAGTCAGTCTCTGGTTTCATGGGAAGCAGCACAATGAAATAGCAGGAGGGCTAATTGCTAAAGAAAGGCAATGACTCATTTTGTTTACAAAACCTGTCATATGGTGTTTAACAGTAAAGGAATGTAGTTGTTAAGCTTAGATCAGTGTTAAAATGCAGTACCATAAAAGGGTAACAGAACATGCCAGGGATAAGTAATGAAAAGAGCATGCAACCTTTTTTTCCTATATCAGTGCTATTGGAAAAGGCACCAACATGTTTCTGTGATAAAGAAACGGAGCTTCCATTTGGTAGGAAGCGATGTGATCAATTGACCAATCACTTCTTTCAACGTTTTCCTGTTTACACTTCCTTCTGCATTGATACCCGGATATTGCCGAACATTTTCCCCAGGGCTTCGTAGAAAGGGTCGCAGAAGGTGTGAATGCAGATCGAGTACACTCTGCTGATGCACTGGATCTCAATCATGTAGCTCTTAATGCAGGGCACCACTGCCCAGATGTGGATGAACGATAAGATGGCAAAGTAAATTCCCCATACAATTGCCAACGGGATGCCAAAGAGCCCCGAGAGAAGCCGGTAACACCAGTATTTGGTCACTGTGAAGACGGTAAAGCTGGCCTTCCAAATTCCATCGAAGCTGTGAGTTCCCTCAGGTTCGGCAATCACTTCTTCAAAATCCACCTATGGCAGGGGAAATACAAAACCATTATGATTAACTTTAGAAATAAACTCTATTTGCTTTAAAAATCAAAATGTTTTGGGTAGGCTTGATGCTGAACAACTTTATCTGCCGTCTCTATGAAATCTCAATATGCTGCACTCACCAACCCATCAGGTCTCATTTTCCTAATGCAGGCAGAAGAGCAAGCCAATGTTACTCAGCACACTCAGTAGCAATAACCACACTCTCCCCCCGTTGTCTTGTTCTTCCCCATTGCATTGTATCCTGGCTTCCTCTAGTCACCTGTCTTCTGTTGAAAGTTTTAAAGTTTCTTTACCCTTTAATATCCAATGCCTTTGCTCTGCAATTCCAAACTGCTATATCTGTGCTTATTTGCAAAACGGCCTATCTCCTTTGGTTTTGCTTTTAGCCCTGGGCTTCATTCCATCAAAAATGAGTTGTGGATTCATTGCATTGAACATCTCTGCAACAACAGGCAAAGAAGTTATCTTATCCTCATGACACCCTCTCCTAGCCAAAACAGGGTAAAGTAACTGGTTCAGTAATTGTAAATTACTAAAAATATGGAAACTGTGGAAGTAGTTATTCAAGCTTGACATAAATGCTGACATTATCCAAAGTGCAATGTCAGTTCTGCTGTCAAATTCACCAGATATATTCTACCAGCATTGATTATTGTATTGAGGGTGGATGTGAAACACCATACAAGTGTTGTTATTTCTATATTTAAAAAATAATGCTTGGCAGCTGTGCATTTTAGAGATCGGTAATGAAATACTGTACAACATTTCCAACTGACAAAACACCACATGAACCATATCCATTATTTTCCAGTAAGCAGTCAAAAGTGAGAACGATTTCAGGATGGTACTATATATAAAATAGCAGACTATTCAAGGCATCTGCAAATAAGATACGGTATCTATTAATTTTGCACAGGGGTGGCAGAAACATCCAGGCAGTATTTTTTTTCAAGATAATGCCTGTACCCTTTTTTTGAGAACTTATAACACTGCTGCATTTTATTGTTGCAAGGTAACTCTGTGACATGCTAATAAGTTAACACACAACCATAACAAGGAGCCTTGAGGCAGAAAGATTTACGTACCTATGCATTCATTAAACTAATTGATATTCAGATACTGATCTGTACAATGCAAAAATAAAGTCCTATATTGGAGGAAAATGATGGACTGTCTATGTCAATACTTACCCTTTTTGCACATCTCCACTAATGCTATTGATCTACTCTGGATCCATATCCTTCTGTGCCTTGCCTACTTAAGCACCTGTTTAAATGTCTCTTAATCAGACCCCATCAAGATGACAAGATGACACAAACAAGGCTAACAAGGGAGGTTGAAACCAACATAAAGTCAAAGAGAGGGCATATAACAGAGCAAATTGTATCTGACCCCATCACCTCCTCTGGCAAAATGTTCCAGTTAGCAACTACTCCGTCAACAGCAGCCTCCTCAAATCTATTAAAATGTTAGAATGTTACAGTCATCAAGGGGGATTTCAAAATGCAGGTATATTGGGAAAATCAGGTTGGTGCGAGATTCCAAGGGGATGCCTACGAGATGGCTTTTTGGAGCAGCTCGTGGTTGAACCCACTATGGGATCAGCTATTCTTGATTGGGTGTTGTGCAATGAACCAGAATTGATTAGAGAGCTTAAGATAAAAGAACCCTTAGGGGAAGTGATCAAAAGGTGACTGAATTCACCCTGAAATTTGAGAAGGAGAAGCTAAAATCAGATGTATCAGTATTACAGAGGAGCAAAGGAAAATACAGAGGCATGAAGATGAGTTAGCCAGAATTGATTGAAGGAGAACACAGGCAGGGATGATGGCAGAGCAGCAATGGCTGGAACTTCTGGAAGCAATTTGGAAGGCACAGGATATATACATTTCAAAGAGGAAGAAATACTCTAAAGGCAAGATGACACAACCAAGGCTAACAAGGGAAGTCAAAACCAACATAAAAGTCAAAGAGAGGGCATATAATAGAGCAAAAATTAGTGAGAAGTTAGAGGATTGGAAAGCTTTTAAATACTGTACCAACAGAAGTAACTAAGAAGTCATTAAGAAAGTAAAAGTGGAATATGAAAGTAAGCTATCCATTAATATTAAAGAAGATAACAAAAATTTCCTTAAATATGTAAAGTGTAAAAGATAGTGGATATTGGACTGCTGGAAAACGATACTGGAGAAGTAGTAAGGGGGACAAGGAAATGGTGGACGAACTGAATAAGTATCTTGAATCATTCTTCACTGTGGAAGTTACTAGCAGTATAGTGGAAGTTCCAGGTGTCAAGGGCCATGAAGTGTGTCAAGTTACCATTACTAAAGAGAAGGTTCTTGGGAAACTGAATGGTCTGAAGATAAGACAAGTCACCTGGAGTAGATGGTTCTGGAATGGTTCCAGAAGACTGGAAAATTGCAAATGTCACTCCACACTTCAAGAAGGGAGAGAGGCAGAAGAAAGGAAATTATAGGACAGTTAGTCTGACCTTAATGGTTGGGAAGATGTTGGAGTCAATTGTTAAGGGTGTGGTTTCTGGGTACTTGGAGGCATATGATAAAATAGGCCATAGTCAGCATGGTTTCCAGAAGGGGAAATCTTACCTGACAAATCAGTTGGAATTCTTTGAAGAAATAGCAAGCAGAATAGACAAAGGAGATTTGATTGATGTTGTGCACTTGGATTTTCAGAAAGCCTTTGACAAGATGCCACACATGATGCTGCTTAACAAGCTACAAGTCCATGGTATTACAGGAAAGATTCAAACATGGATAAAGCAGTGGCTGATTGGCAGGAAGCAAAGAGTGGAAATAAAGGGAGCCTTTTCTGGCTGGCTGCTAGTGACTTATATGTTCCACAGGGGTCTGTGTTGGGACTGATTCTTTTTATGTTATATGTCAATGATTTGGATGATGGAATTGCTGGCTTTGTTGCAAAGTTTGCAGATGATACAAAGATAGGCGGAGAGGCAAGTAGTTCTGAGGAACTAGAGAGGCTACAGAAGGACTTAGACAGATTAAAAGAATGGACAAAGAAGCGGCAGATGGAATACAATGTCAGGAAGTGTATGTCAGGAAGAAATAAAGGATTGACTATTTTCTAAATGGAAATAAAATACAAAAATCTGAGGCACAAAGGGTTTTGGAAGTCCTTGTGCAAGATTCCATAAAGGGTAATTTGCAAGTTGAGTCTGTGGTGAGGAAGGCAAACGCAATGTTAGCATTCATTCATTTCAAGAGGACTAGAATATAAAAGCAAGGATGTAATGTTGAGACTTTATAAAGCACTAATGAGATCTTATTTGGACAATTGTGAGCAGTTTTGGGCCCCTTATTTTAGCAGAGTTCTGTTGAAACTGGAGAGAGTTTAAAGGAGGTTCATAAAAGTGATTGCAGGATTAAACGGGTTTTCATATGAAGAGCGTTTGGTGGCTCTGGGCCTGAATCCAGTGGAATTCAGAAGAATGAGGGGTGACCTAATTAAAACCTATTGAACGGTGAAAGGCCTTGATAGAGTGGATGTAGAAAGGACGTATTCTATGGTGGGAGAATCTATGGTCAGAGGACACAGCCTCAGAATAGAGAGGTGTCCTTTTAGAATGGGGATGAGGAGAAATTTACTTAACCAGAGAGCAGTGAATCTGTGAAATTCATTGCCACAGGCAGCTGTGGAGGCCAAGTCTTTATGAATATTTAAGGCAGAGGTTGATAGATTCTTGATTAGTCAGGGCACGAAGGGATACGTGGGGGCTGGGGATGGGGGAGGAATGCAGGAGACTGGGGCTGAAAGTAAAAATGGATCAGCCATGCTGAAATGATGGAGCAGACTCGATGGGCCAAATGGCCTAATTCTGCTTCTAGATCTTATGGTCTTATAAATCTCCTTCTTCTCTTCAATTTATGCCTTCTTGTTTCTGATATCCTATCATAGGAAAAAGATTCTGACTATCTGCCCTATCTATGCCTCCTTTGTCAAGTCACTCAGCCTCCTTTGCTCCATGGTAAACAAAATCCAGCCTATTCAATGTCTCCCCCAAACCAGTCCTCCAGTCCAGGCGACATCATGGTGAATATCCTTGCAATCTCCAACACTATCACACTAATAGCATATCTATTATTGCACTACAGAGAAAGTACAGTGCTGGTAGACAAATAATGTGCAAGAGTTACAATGGTTAGGAGATCAAGAGTTCATCGTTTTGAACATGAGCGGTCAATTCAAGAGTCTGATAACAGTGGGACAGAAACTCTCCTTGAGCTTGGTGATACGTGTTTTCAAGTTTCTGTGCCTTGATCTGTGAAGGCAAACATGCACCTTCTTCACCATCCTATCTTTCTCGTTGCTACTTTCAGAGAATATTGAACCTGAAGCCTTACGCCCCCCCACCCCATTTACCAGCATTCATCAATGCCCAGCCTGCATACGTCCCACCACTACTTGACTTCTCAAAATTCATCACTACACACTGGTCGTGATTAATTTCCTTTTTCCCAGGGTGGTGACGGCTAATACCAGAAGACATCCTGTTTTTAGATGAGTGGAGGAAAGTTTAGTGGATATATGAAAGGTAGGTTTTCTTCTGCACAGAGAGTGAAGGGTGCTTGGAACACACTGCCAGGGTTGATGATAAAGACTGATAGAATAGGGACATTTAAAAGGCACATGAATGCTAAAAAGATGGAGGGTTACAGGAAGGGCTAGATTGATTTATAATGGTTAGCATAACATCGTAGGCCAAAGGTTCCTTACTGTGCTGTACCACTATACAGTATATTCTATGTTCCTTTTACAAACACATTGAAAAACTTACCATCTGATCTACATCCTGCTATACACAACTTCAAAGTCATCCACTAACGTGAGTCATGTCATCTATATTCACATCCTATTTGTTATTATACTGTTCATCACAGACGAAATACCCAGGTCTGCAGATGTGCCAATCCCTGCAGCATACAACTGGTCATAGACTTCCAATCTGAAAAACACCCTTCCATCTCTATCCTCTGCCTCCCATTACCAAAGCAATTTTGGATGCAACCAATCAACTCACTTGGACCCCATGTGCCTTAACATTTTGGTCCGGCCTAGCTCAAGGGATGT